>NC_053396.1:176840295-177563153 GCF_905171765.1 Bufo bufo
AACAGATACAGGAGGTGGGTGCCGGCGGCAGAATCACATAGCCGCACCCGACCTCTATGACAGGGAGCTGCGATCAGCGGGGTTAACTACCACTGATCACAGCTCCCTGTCATAGAGGTTGGGTGCTGGCACCCACCTCCTGTATTTGTATTAATAGTGGCACAGTATGCCCCCCTCAGTATTAAAAACATTGGTGGCGCAGTGCACCCCCCAGTATTAAATCATTGGTGGCAGTGGCCACAGGGTCCCCTCCCCCCCTCTTCATTGGTGGTGCAGTGGCAGTTCTGATCGGAGCCCCAGCAGTGTAATCCTGGGGCTCCGATCGGTTACCATGGCAGCCAGGACGCTACTGAAACCCTGGCTGCCATGGTAAGCTCTCTGCTGCTGTGTGTACAAAGGGCAGCAGGGACAGTATAAAGTCCTGTTCACCTTAAAAGAGCTCTATTAGGATTAATAGGACAAGGGATTAAAAGATCCTAGGTTTTAACACCTTCATAAACTAGGTTCTACCTTCATAAACTGTCGCCGCCCAGCGCGTCCCTCCAGCCCGCCCATCTCCTGCTGAATGCGATCCTCTCCGTGCGCGTCTCTGTTCGGCGCATGCGCAGTGAATGTCTGACCGCTTCCCTGCTCAGACATCTCCACTGCGCCTGCGCCGATGACATCATAGTGCTCCGAGGAACAGGTGCAGTGGAGATGTCTGTGCAGGGAAGCGGTCAGACATTCACTGCGCATGCGCCGAACAGAGACGCGCACGGAGAGGATCGCATTCAGCAGGAGATGGGCGGGCTGGAGGGACGCGCTGGGCGGCGACAGTTTATGAAGGTAGACGGAGCCTCTAGGTGCTAATGACGCCCCCATAGCACCTAGAGGCTCATTAGCATATAGATATAAGTTCTTATTTTAGCGAAACGGCTGCCCCAAAACCTATTATATTAGGATGGTTTGTTAGAGCAGACACTAGCGGATCGCTAGTGTCTGACAGCTAAATATGTGATACGAAGTGATAGAAACCCTTTAAGTATAAATCACCCCCTTTCCCAATTTTATATATAAAATACATAAACAATAAATAAATAAACATATTACATATCGCCACGTCCGAAAAATCCAAACTATTAAAATATCAAAAAATATCTTCTATGTAGTGAACGCCGTAACAGAAGAAAAAAAAAATGCGCGATTCACCATTTTTTAGTCACCCTGGCCCCCCCGCAAAAAAATAGGAGAAGACTGTTTGATTATGGGCCGGATGTTCCATAAAATGCGGAATGCACGCATCGTTTTTGGTGTTTTATTTTTTTCGCATGGTATCGAGTATCGCAATACTTTTTTATGGTATCAAAATCGAATAAAATGTTGTTATAATGACAACCCTAATGCCCAGTACCCCAGATGGCGATGGTGTACAACACAGTAAAAGTGCCATATTTTGTATCCAAAAGTATAACTGTGATCTTATAAGTTCCCTACGCAGAAATAAAGCCAAAGAATTCGCTCCTCTCTTTGTGCCTTCTAGAAAGTAAAAATGCTTACTGTGTGCCCCCTAGAGAGTAACAGTGCTTCTTATTCCCCCCTAGACAGTAATGATGCATCCTGAGTGCCCCTGAGTGCTCAATAAAAAGGTAACCATGTCCCTGAGTGTCCCCTTCAAGATTTATGTTGCCTCAAGTGCCCCTTAAAATGTTTTGATGCCCCCAATTGCTCCCTTAAAAAGATATAATGCCCGTAAGTGCACTCATTTTCAGACTGTATGTTCCAGAAAAATGTTTTAAAACTTTTACTCATCTCACCACATTTCCCTAATGAGCGATCTGACAGAGTCTGCGTATGACAATGTGGTGACATCATTACACCACCCATGCCGACACACTTACAACCTCTGCTTGGTCCCAGGGTGCTGTAGACCACAGGCCTCTGATCTGCTCTGTTATTAGTAAGCCTGTTTATACTGGTCTCCAGTCATGGGTCTAATGGTATATACTGTGCTCTGATACTGGTATTTCAGTTGTATATTTATTTTGTCCATGGTAATGCAGGGTGATATTCTATTCCTCTTTACTGGCAGTGATATAGATTGTGCCCTGTCACTGGCAATCTAGTGGTATTTATCCTATTCCTTGTATTACCAGTGGTGTATGCCTTTCTATCATTGGTAGCCTAATGGTTAATATATTCCCTGACACTTGTATTCCTGTATACACTACCCCCCCTTCATTAACAGTCCAGTTGTATATTTACTATTCCCTGTTACTTCTTCTCGATTGCTGTATACTATCCCATCATTAGAAGTCCAGTCCTATATACTACCACAGCTAGTACAGTGGTATGTAATAACAGTAGTCCAGAAGGTGAGCAAATATTGGACCCTCCTTTCAAGGGATGTGGGTCTGTAGTGGTGGCATGAACCAGCAATAGAAGAAAGCTCCGTTTTGACTTGAGCTCTGGAACCCCCTCTCTAACCCTGTTTTCAGAGGTTTTATAAATATGATTTTTAACAATAATTTTACCCATTTTCTTCCAAATTGTTTAAAGGAGTATTCCAATTAGAATATGTTATCCCTTATCCCCTGGAAAGAAAATAACTGGTAGATTGGTGGCAGTCTGCCCACTTAGACCGCAACCAGTCACAATGATGAGGGATCCACGCCCCAATTTGAAAAGAGCACTGGTTGAGTCTGCGCACCACCACTCTGTGCATTCTGTAGCAGAATACAACATCACTATCTCTAACAATCACATAGATTTGGGGTGGAGTTGTAGTGCATATGCTCGACCAACACTCCATTCAAACAAAGGGACACAAGTCCTAGTAATAGCTGGATAAGAGATTAATTATCCCAAGCAGAATGCCCTTTTAATGAATCACTTTTATTATACCCATAAAATTTGAAAATATCTAATCCTGCCATTACCACCTTCATCGTTTTCCTTCCAGAGCTTGGACTGATCACCCCTATGAAGTTCCCCGGTCTTTATTGGGTAACATTAGTTACAATACATTCCCTACAGTAAAGAGGCTTGGACACATTGTTAGCTACCTCATGTATTGACTCATTTATTAACAGGCCAGTGGTTTTGAAATGGCCCTGATGATGGTGAACCCCCAACTCATCCTTCAACACTCAGGGAAGGAAAAACCCCCTAGTGGAGGAAACCTCCAGGGAACCATGGCTGAAGGACTGCCCTTCCCCTGGGCAAGGGGGTAAAAACCATCATTTGAGATGAGGTAGCTATGGAAAGTCCGGGTAATTGTCACATCCAGTATTTGGAAATTCTGCTAGATGTTGAATCCAGAAAATCCGGTAAATGTCAAATCCGGTATTAGGAAAGTCCGGTAAAATGTCACATCCAGTATTGAGGACAGAGACCAAGCCTGGAATCTGCCTCTTGATCCAGAAGATTCATGTCCAGCAATGTCATGATGGTTTCAGTTGTCTTGGCGCTCCACCCCTTGGATCTTATTGGGGGTTTTCAGGGTCCTGGGTCTTTTCTCTCAGGCCAATGGAGACACCTTCTCGGGACAACGTTAAAGACAAATGCTGAGAAAAAAGAATAAAGACCATTAATTATAAAACAGCTCGATATAATATATTACTTCTCTGAAATGTTTCTGGAGCACATTAGACCTTGACACGGCATCTACTCACCTGGAAATCTGTATAGTTCATTAATTGGTGTATTATCAGGCCAAGGAATCCAGTCCACTCGGCCACCATGCCTATCCTGGTGTAGATCTGCAGAAGACAGAATAGAGGATTAGTGCCTGGCGGTACTCACCAGGGACTCTATATGGAGTGAGATGGGAAGATGGAGGTGAGATAGGAGCTTTTATATTACTGTTACACAGGAAAGATGTAGGTTATACAAGACGGTGAAAAGTTGCATGAACTCACCTCTTCACATCGGCCAGTACATGGAAGAAGCTGGAAGAAGCTGATGGTTATACACACAGAAACTGGAAGGACGTGTTAAGGACAAGTAACAGAATTAATTCTATTATTATAGTGTTTCCCTCTACTGTGATGTCTGATCTGTGCTACAATGGGGTGAGAGGAAGCGAATAATCTTAGTTGCCAACAGTCCCAAATTTGCCAAAATGTTTCCAAATTTTCAGAGACAATCTCTCTGTAAATTTGGGTTGTCCTGGGACGAAAAATGGGTGGGGCTTAGTTTAACTCCACCAATGAGTGAGAGTGACCTGACAATTTAAGGGGGTGGGTAGCTTGACCCAAATTTACTAACGGCAGCAATGATGGTAAGTACGTATGTGTAAGTGTATCCAGCACACAACATGGCACTGTACCAGTCAGTTATAAGAGGATACAGGTCAGCAGGCCCACAATGGGCACCAAGGTTGATGCCAATCTAATGTGGCATAGGAGGCGACTGCTGAAGGATTTCTTGTACAGGCATACAGCTTGACCTAGGTTGTAAACGGCACAAAAGAAAAATGCCGGTCCTGCGCCGATCCTGTGGACTGTAGGACTGATCCTCATCTAGAACAAAAGCAGAGGAATAAATGTCATCAATATGGACGTCATGAAGATCTGAGAATACAGAACAGCAGAGGTCGCAGGTGGTGTAATTATACAGGGGCAGTAATACATAAGAATAGTCACCAGGGCGCGTCATTGTATTTATACACATCTCTTGACTTCAAGCGATGTCCCCTCTGTATTACTAGTCCTGAGACCTCTGTATATAAACCTACCGAAACTATGGCGGTCACAATGGTCCCAATGCAGCCTATCCATGCAACGACATAGAGGATTCTCTGGCAGATGATATGTCGCCTCTCTGATTGTTCAGACCGGATGATCATGAACCGGTACATGATGGAAGCGTTGCCAGCTCCTGAAATAGACAATACATGGGATCAGCCGGGAACGTCCATAGACACTTGTGATAACCTCCAGGACTCAGTGATGATTATAATCTCCAGTGATGGCCGCCGCTCAGCAGTGAATAGTGATTAGGGAGATAACGTCATCACTGAGCGCTGGAGCCGCTGATCTCCTCATGATGTTGTCTCTCTAAATCCACTTACCAAAAAGGGCAGATATTAAGAAGACCACTGTAAAGACCACCGATTCGGGGAATATTCGTCCCGTGTCACTGAGAAAGAAAGCAAAATATTGGGTGTTATTAGGACACAAACATCAGCAGGATTGCGTCATGTCTTCTAATAGCAGAGGAGACTTTATTTCCTTCCATTGTAATCATCCTCCATAATATGATCTAATGTCCAGACACAAATAGAAGACAAACAACAATGGGGAAGATATTATGGAGCCATTGCTCATAGCAACCAGTGAGATTGCAACTCTAAAAAATTATTAAGAAAGAGACATTTTCTACAAAAAGTTGCTTTCTGCACTCTTAGGCCATTTCCAAAAAGTGGGTGTGGTTTAGGTGGGTTTAGCAGGAGGGGGCGGGCCTCTGCAAACTGGCAAATTTCCACCTGAAATAGTTGGTGCAATTTAAAAAAAATTTTTTTTATGTGCATGGGGGTCAGAGATGCTCCTAATTTATGATGAGGCTTGTGCATCTCACTCCAGTGCAGATTAGATGAGGGCCGGGGCATGAAACCTGAGTCTTCATAGATTCCCCCACCCCCAAATGTGATGTTTTCTATACTAACAATTATTAGATGGAGCTTATTAATAATCCACTAATAATAATGTAATAACTTTCCAGGAATAAACTGATAATACGGTAATAACAGTAATAATACTACAGAGGAATCCCGCCCCGTCCCCTCTTACCTGATGTATGGATATTTTACATGGCCTGGGATGACAGTCAAGGCAATCAGGGCACAGAGGCCCGATAGCGTCCATATGACCCAGAGGAAAAGCAAGAATGCCAAACCCCGGATCTCCATGGCGCAAAGTCAATTATTCGCTAAGCGAAAGCAAGGATTTGCTAAGCAAAAGCACAAGCCGATCTGTCTCTCTCTATATCCAGAGAAAATCTGGCTGAGATAATGTCAGGCAGTGGTTTTATAAGGCTCAGAACTCGGTGATGTCACTAGCTTCTGTGACATCATCACACATTCTGCAATCTTATTGGTCCTCGCTAGTTTATTTCATTTCATTGGTTCTCCCTTCATTGTGACATCATCTTATATACTTGAATCTGATTGGTCCTCAGTAGCTTCTGCGATGTGATTGGTGCGTCAACCTCCATAGATGCCTGGATCTGATTGGTCCTCCGTATTTTTGAAATTTATGCATATGTTGCTGAGATGTTACTGGCTTTTCAAGTCTACTGAATAGAGAAGAAATTCTACTTTTATACATGTGTACCATATCACAACAGAATGAGTAAAACTGGGTTATGGACCCTGCACCCATGTGAGCCCCTCTGCCTACAATGTGTAGGGAATGAAGGGGCCATGAAAGGTGTCTCTATTCTGCTGACCGTTTCAGGAGGGAAGATATCACCTCTCACTGCTCTGCGCTCCTATCCAAATTATTCCTGCTTGTAAACTTGAAAACTGAGTTTTATAGACGTTTTTGGTCAATTATTGATAATGCAATTCCAAAATTATATGGAGTATCCATTTAAGGTAGTTGTCTCACACTAGTTGCCCTGTAATACTTCTGCAGCAGTGGACGCAGCAGAGTATATGGTTTCATAGTCATATACTTTGCAGTAATGTTAATGTAATCCATTGACAATACAGGTCAGTCCGAGTCAGAGTTACAGGGACGCTCTGATTCGTCTAGTAGAAGGGGTCTTGAGCAGAAGTCCCCATCTATGATGTTCAGATATGGCATATGGGTAGTGCTGTCCCAATGAGCCCACACTGGAGATACACCCATGATCTTCGGCTCCTGTCTCGTCTTTGCTACAGAATGATTTTGACGTTATTTGGTAATGAAATGGCAAATGTGAAATTTTCCTTTTTTTGATTGATTACAAAGGGAATTGAGGACAAATTGGAGAACCGTGGATTGTTGTGCAAAACGATGAAGACCTCCTTGGGGCTCATCTCCATACAGGGGGTCCAGCCATACTCTAGCTCTATACACATACAGATACAGATTGCTGGAGGACACAGATGAAAATGATTTGTTACAAACATTACAGATGGACAAGTGCAACCTCGGGTCTCCCCCATCTGAATCTACTGAAGATGGTCCTATAGTCTTATACTAATTTTATGTTTCATCATAGACTTTTCATATCAACAGTAGAATAGGCCAATATGTCTAAAGCGTACCTGTTATGTTAGATGTGCATGTGAATATATTGTAATATATACAATTGTAATATATATTTTTTGAGGACACTGACATCTTCCTGAATACTTGTAAAATAATTCAGAGGCTCACCCTTCCTACACTATGGATAAATTGAAGGTTCTCTACCAAATAGCCTGCCCACTGCCAACAAGTGTACAATAGAAATTATAAATTGATTAATAGACACACCTCCACCTGGACTATTAGTATCAACCAATTATATAGTTAAAATATTTTATTATACAATATAACAATTACAAATGGTACCAGAAGGACCCTTTCTGAATTAGTAAAAGACAATAAAAAATAATATAAAGAAATGAAAAACATAAAAAAATGATGTACTTATTGTTATCCCCCTATTAATTGTAGGACAATGTATCAATCTCTTGCCTTGATGATAGATATTAGATATAAAGTGCTGTCAAAAAAGGTATTAGATATAGTCCCAATATGGATGTTCCATTAGTATAATACACCTTGTGGGATTTGAGGGTTATAGCAGTGTATCTTATATTGTTTTAACGAGTTTCGAAATGTTACAAAGGAGGAAATCCAGAACTTAATTATGGCCACTGAGGAAGGAGCTAGAACTTAAATTCCAGTTCAATGCACAGCCTTGTGGGTTTCAGACCTTCTAATCTCCTTCTCACTGGAATATTCTGGTAGCTAAGTTGCTTCCTTGGTTCTCAGAAACAGAGGTTCTCTGAACTTGGGCCTAGCTCTGAGTAGCTTTCACGTGTAGGTTTTACTGTTCCTCAACCAAAAGTAGACTTGGACTAATCAGGGGAGTGGATCCAGGTCCATCACCCTGGAAATTTGACACAGTGAGCCATTTTACTGCATATTCCTGGGAGGAAGTTGGGTGGAGGGCTTGCCCTGATTGGCTTACAGGCTTGCAGACAGCCTGGATCAGCCAATCAGTGGGCAGCAGGCAGGGAAATGCCTGTCAAGAAAAAAAATGGGGGTTAGTCAGCACATCTAAATGCGCAGGTTGCGGGGGCGTGTCCGGACGCTGACGGTGATGGCTGCCTGAAGGAGCTGCTCCTGCCTGGACGCGAATTACTGGCCAGCGACACATCTCTCCTGGATCATATGGGGAAGAAAGTGGCTCCAAAAAAGACCCCTATCCCTCCCCGATCCCCCTCACCTACTAGGACCCTTGAACAGTGCTGGGATTGCACTCTGGGTCCGGTGCTTCCACCGCGTAGCACCAAGGCACAGAGGGCCTCCCGCCATTCCTCCCTCCCCCCTGCCGGATTCCCGCGCCCTGCCCAGGGAGAAGGACACAGTGCTACTTACCCCTGCTGGATCTCTTCAGGGAACCGGATCGCCATCTGCAGTGTCCACACGCGGATCCTCTGACCTGGGGCTCTCACCGGCCGCCCCGGACTTTCGGCCTGCTACTGCTGGAAGGAGGGATCCCGCCATGATGGCTCCTGGACCCACTTCTCAGGGGGCAACTGGGGCGACTGCAAGTAAAGATACTGTGGCTACTAAGGGATGGGATATTAACCCAGGGGACCCTGCATCTAGCCTTCCTGGGACCCCCCTGCTTGAGCTCTGGCGAAATAAGCAGCTCCCAGCCCCATCATTGCTGGACCAGGGGGACATCAGCTCTCCTCTCCCTTCTGACATCTGGGTCAGATCCCCAAGCCCTCCAACACTTGCCGTTATGGACCCCCCATCCCTGCCCAAACCTCCACAGCCATGGGCGAGCTATTTTAACTGTTTTCCTACAAAAGAGGACTTTCGGGTTCTTATTTCTGAAGTTACAGAAGCCTGCAGAGCTGAAATTGCGGCAGTTCGCACTGACATTAAACATGTGGTGGACCGGGTTGACTCCCTGGAAAATGCCCATGACGATACCAGGCAACATATTTCCACTCTTCATGAATCCATTTCTGCCCAAACGGCGGTACTCAGGGGCATGGGATGGCATTTAGAGGACTTGGATAATCGAGGGCGCCGGAATAACATCCAAGTACGGGGTCTTCCGTAGGCTACCGGTGACGAAGATCTCTTTGCTACACTGGAAGCCATTTTTAACATGATCCTGGGGCAACCATCCTCGCACAAGCTCAAGTTGGACAGGGCTCTCAAGCCTAAGGGATCTGCTACACGTCCTAGGGACGTAATTTGTTGTGTCCACGATTTTGCCCTTAAAGAATCCATCATGGCTAAGGCGAGATCCCTACGCAACTTTGACTTTGATGGCGCTCCAGTTCAATTGTTTCCTGACCTATCCTGGTTCCCACTCCAGAAAAGGAGACATCTTCAGCCTCTCCTCACATTACTCAGGGACCGCCAGATCGCCTACCGCTGGGGATTCTCTTTTGCCCTGACGGTCCGTCATCAAGGAAAAACAGAGACTCTCCGTTCCTTTTCAAATCTTCGCCCTTTCTGTGATTTACTTGGAATTCCTATCCCTGACATGTCGGACTGGGAATTTGAGTCTCCAGCGCTTCCACCGCCCCGCATTTGGTCTCCTGTAACCAGGAAAAGAAGGCCTGGCCCAAGTGTGTCCTCTTCCCCGCTGTCTCCACCGTTATCAGGACATCGACCATCTGCTTGACCACCAACGACTGGGTGGACTTGGTTGTCCAGAACTTGCCCTTAACCCTTTTCACCCTCAGGATTGATGGTCCCTGAAGGGCCCCCATATTGATCAATTATTTCCTCTGTTAAGCCAGTTATTGTTTTCTTGTTGCTACATCACGGTGCAGGCTGTCTGAAGGCTCCACCTAGTTGTAACTTGTTTTCGTCTCTCTCAGATAACTGTAGTTGGCTCCTTGTCCAGCCTTAATTTGTTGGTCTCCGACACTTATACACCCACAAAGGGGCTTCTTATTTGCCCCTAGCAGGGATTACATCCCTGGGAATAGCTGTTTACTGCTATCTGTTTGTCTGTCTTTGTGTTGTCCCGTCCTGTCTTTTCCCCCTCCCCCTGTGTTCTATCTCCTGTTGTAGGCGCCTGAACTTCCTTGCCTGCAGATATCGTGTACCTCAGTTCTGTCTTTGATCCGTTGCCCGACCAGGGCGAACCTACTGACATATACGGACTCCCTCGGTGAGCAATACCCTGCATACAATGTGTACCATCACATACTCACATGATGCGGTGCATAACCTTTAATGTCAAGGGGCTTAACTCCAACGCCAAGAGGAAACTCTTGCTTTTGGAATTGAAATCCCTTAAAGTGGATATTGTGTTCTTACAGGAAACACACTTTGATGGCAGCTCCTCTTTCCGTTTCATCTCTCATCTGTATCCTACCGCCTATTCGGCTACTCATAGCCATCGGAGGGCGGGTGCTGACATCTTGGTGTCTGCACAGTGTCCCCTCAGGATTGAATCTTCATTTATAGATCCACAGGGACGTTATATCATTCTCCGTGGCCGTTTGGCGGATAGACCCATCACCTTATGTAACATTTATTCACCAAACACGTCCCAGATACGCTTTCTCGGCGGAATCTTCCGCAAGGTGTTTGCTGAGGGAGCGGACTCCTCAGAGCCCCTAGTCCTCCTGGGTGGGGATTTTAATGCAGTGTTCTCTGAATCAATGGATCGCCTGGCACTCCCGGGTAGACCAATGCCCTTGACGCAGCAGCGCTTAGCCAGAGATTTTCGTAAACGAGTGCGGAAATACTCCCTGTTTGACCTATGGCGTCTCACTTATCCCACTGATAGGTCCTTCTCCTTTTACTCTGCCCCCCAAGGCTCACACAAGCCATACAGCGCGGGACACCGGCTGGAAGAGGCCTGCATCGCATCGCTGCCAAGGACGTAAGTACACTGCTCAAAAAAATAAAGGGAACACAAAAATGACACATCCTAGATCTGAGTTAATTAAATATTCTTCTGAAATACTTTGTTCTTTACATAGTTGAATGTGCTGACAACAAAATCACACAAAAATTAAAAAATGGAAATCAAATTTTTCAACCCATGGAGGTCTGGATTTGGAGTCACACTCAAAATTAAAGTGGAAAAACACACTACAGAATGATCCAACTTTGATGTAATGTCCTTAAAACAAGTCAAAATGAGGTTCAGTAGTGTGTGTGGCCTCCACGTGCCTGTATGACCTCCCTACAACGCCTGTGCATGCTCCTGATGAGGTGGCAGACGGGCTCCTGAGGGATCTCCTCCCAGACCTGGACTAAAGCATCTGCCAACTCCTGGACAGTCTGTGGTGCAACGTGGCGTTGGTGGATAGAGCGAGACATGATGTTCCAGATGTGCTCAATTGGATTCAGGTCTGGGGAACGGGCGGGCCAGTCCATAGCATCAATGCCTTCGTCTTGCAGGAACTGCTGACACACTCCAGCCACATGAGGTCTAGCATTGTCTTGCATTAGGAGGAACCCAGGGCCAACCGCACCAGCATATGGTCTCACAAGGGATCTCATCTCGGTACCTAATGGCAGTCAGGCTACCTCTGGCGAGCACATGGAGGGCTGTGCGGCCTTCAAAGAAATGCCACCCATACCATTACTGACCCAATGTCAAACGGGTCATGCTGGAGGATGTTGCAGGCAGCAGAACGTTCTCCGCTGCGTCTCCAGACTCTGTCACGTCTGTCACATGTGCTCAGTGTGAACCTGCTTTCATCTGTGAAGAGCACAGGGCGCCAATGGCGAATTTGCCAATCTTGGTGTTCTCTGGCAAATGCCAAACGTCCTGCACGGTGTTGGGCTGTAAGCACAACCCCCACCTGTGGACGTCGGGCCCTCATATCACCCTCATGGAGTCTGTTTCTGACCGTTTGAGCAGACACATGCACATTTGTGGCCTGCTGGAGGTCATTTTGCAGGGCTCTGGCAGTGCTCCCCCTGTTCCTCCTTGCACAAAGGCGGAGGTAGCGGTCCTGCTGCTGGGTTGTTGCCCTCCTACGGCCTCCTCCACGTCTCCTGATGTACTGGCCTGTCTCCTAGTAGCGCCTTCATGCTCTGGACACTACGCTGACAGACACAGCAAACCTTCTTGCCACAGCTCGCATTGATGTGCCATCCTGGATAAGCTGCATTACCTGAGCCACTTGTGTGGGTTGTAGACTCCGTCTCATGCTACCACTAGAGTGAAAGCACCGCCAGCATTCAAAAGTGACCAAAACATCAGCCAGGAAGCATAGGAACTGAGAATTGGTCTGTGGTCACCACCTGCAGAACCACTCCTTTATTGGGGGTGTCTTGCTAATTGCCTATAATTTCCACCTGTTGTCTATCCCATTTCCATAACAGCATGTGAAATTGATTGTCACTCAGTGTTGCTTCCTAAGTGGACAGTTTGATTTCACAGAAGTGTGATTGACTTGGAGTTACATTGTGTTGTTTAAGTGTTCCCTTTATTTTTTTGAGCAGTGTATAAGTGTTTTTTATTTTTGTGTACAATTCTGGTGGCTACTGGCACATAATGGGGGTCTCTGGCTACTGGCACATAATGGGGGTCTCTGGCTACTGGCACATAATGGGGGTCTCTGGCTACTGGCACATATTGGGGGGCTCTGGCTACTGGCACATAATGGGGGCTCTGGCTACTGGCACATAATGGGGGGCTCTGGCTACTGACACATAATGGGGGGCTCTGGCTACTGGCACATAATGGGGGGCTCTGGCTACTGGCACATAATGGGGGGCTCTGGCTACTGGCACATAATGGGGGGCTCTGGCTACTGGCACATAATGGGGGTCTCTGGCTACTGGCACATAATGGAGGTCTCTGGCTACTGGCACATAATGGGGGTCTCTGGCTACTGGCACATAATGGGGGGCTGTCATTACTGGCACATAATGGGGGCTGTCATTACTGGCACAAGGTGGGGGGCTGTCATTACTGTCACATGATGGGGTGCTGTTATTACTGGCACATTATTGGGGGCACTATAGGGGCATCTACTGAGACCACAAAGAAGGGGTGTTTTATATGGGGGGCTCTGTACAGTAGAATTTTATACTGGGACACATTATGGTGGGTACTATGAGGAAGGGGGGAGAGGAGTACTATGGGGTCATCTATGTGGGCACTAAGAAGGGGTATTTTATACTTGCAAATTATGGAGGACACTGAGGGCATCTACTGGGACATTTTATACTGGTACATTATGGGGGGCACTAGGAGGAAGGGGGGAGAGGAGCACTATGGAGGCATTTACTGGGGGCAATATATAGGATTATTTTATACTGGCACATTATAGGGGCACTATGGGGACATTAGCTCAACTGGGGGCATTACAAGGGGGTATTTTTTGCACTGTCACATTATAAGGAGAATTATTTCTACTGGAAGCATTATGGTGGGCTATATTACTCTCACATGGTATGACCCCCTAGTAGCAGCACCAGCCTCTCCCTGCTCTGCTATTCCTCTGCCGCTTCTCCAAATCCTTATTATGAAATCTTTCTCATTAGGATAAAACACAACATCAGCTCCGCCGAGCCCCCCAGCCAAGTGTTGAAGTGGTGTCTGAGATCCCCAAGAGCCAAGCCAAGTAATTGTAAGTTTTCATGTGAAATATGTTTATGTTATACACATATATCCTACACTGTGCCACACAATATACAGTATACCGCTAAACTGTGTAGTCTGTTCTATAAGCACTATTGTTTTGTGGCGGCGGACAGAAAATAATCTGGAAGTGCCCCTCCCGAGACCAGGCTCTGGATCCACCACTGCACAGCTCATGCGTTATTACACTTTGTGATAATGAATATGCCCCTCCCCTTCATTACATTCTCATAAACAAGCAAAGCATGGATGTCAATAAAATTATGCCCCCCCCCTCCTGGAAAAATGTCTGCGGACGCCCATGATTGTATTGCAATAAGCTCAAAATTAAAGAAGGACTCGACTGCCTTAGTCAAGACCCTTACGTCCCACCTACAATCACTAGAAGACAAGATGGCTGCTCATCCCTCACGCTGCACTCTGAGATGAATCGTAGATACTAGGGCCCAATTGAAGAGTCTAGCTTTAGGTCGTGTCAGCAAGTTATTACTTTACACACTACAGCGTTATTATGCTTGGGGGAACAAGCCCCACACTTTGCTGGCCAGACAACTCAGGAATCATAGCTCCCAAACTGGTCAGAGTGCTATTAGTGGGGCTGACGGAACAATCCACTATGACCCCCGGGTGATAGCGGAGAGGTTCTCGGCCTATTACTCTTCCCTGTATAACTTACCCTCCGACCTTCCCACAGATGAGAGACTGAGAGATAGTACACTCCAGTCTTATTTGGCATCCTGTCACCTTCCTACCCTAGGGAGGTGGTGGAACATCTACCTGAGGGTAAATCCCCAGGGTCTGATGGATTTTCGTACAAATATTATAAGACCTTTAAGACTGAACTAATTCCCCACTTAGTAACCCTATTCAATCATTTTCTAGCTGGTAACGCGGTACCTCCCCCAATGTCTCACTCGTATCTCACGATGATTCCGAAACCTGGGAAAGATCCGCACGAATGCCCTAACTAAAGGCCCATTGCTCTACTTAACTCAGATCTTAAGTTTTTTTACCAAAACCTTAGCTACCTGACTAAACGTCTTCCTCCCCTCCCTGATTCATAAAGACCAAGTGGGATTTGTCCCGGGCCGTCAGGGGGCCGACATCACACGAAGAAACATTGACTTGATAGATGTCTTATCTCGTTCGGGTGAGGAGGCATTGCTTCTTAGTTTAGATGCAGAAAAGGCATTCGACCGTTTAGGTTGGCCTTTCCTCTTTGCTACCCTACAGGCTTACGGCCTTTCTGGTCCCTTTGTTAGAGCCATTTATAGTCTATACTCCTCCCCCACAGCAACGATCAGATTACCTCATGCTCAATCTCGACCCATAAGCATTGCCCCCTATCTCCCCTACTCTTTGCCATGTGTATCGAATCCCTGGTGGCCAAGATCAGGGCCTGCCCGGACATCAGAAGTGTTATGGTCAAGGACAGGGAGTTTAAGCTATCGCTATATGCTGACGATATCCTCCTTACCCTTACCAAGCTTCACATTTCCCTACCTAGCCTCCACTCCATCCTACAGGAATTTGGTCGCCTCTTGGGGTATAAGGTCAACACCCATAAAACTCAGGCCCTCCCTCTTAATATTTCTCAGACGGCCCTGGGCTCTCTCAGGGTTAACTTTCCTTTCCATTAGAAGATGGACTCACTGCGATATTTGGGTGTTGACCTCAGTCCCCAATATGGAGAGTTTTACAAAGCTAATTTCCCACATATATATGCTGAGATTAGGGGTCTTCTAGAGAGGTGGCATCTCATGGGGCGTATTGCTGCGACTAAAATGACGATCTTGCCCAAGCTGCTGTACCTTTTTGAGATCTTACCGATTAAAGTCCCCCTTAAGGATCTGAGATCCACTCAATCTCACCTCTTTAGATTCATATGGGCGGGAAGGCGGCACAGAATCCCGCGGTCGGTCCTCCTATCTAGTAGGCACCAGGGCGGTCTAGGGGTCCCGGATCTGTCCAAATATTACTGGGCGGCCCAGCTGCGTTCTGTCACAGCCTGGGCTCCCTTGCACCTATATTCTGTCTGGATGCAGATAGAAAGACTCTGGCTGGCTCCTGTACTTCCTAACTCCATGCTATGGTCCGGACCGGACCGGACTCTGCCAGCCAAGGATCTCCATTGGCCCATGGCTTGTACCAGACGCATCTGGCAGCAGTGCAGTAGCAGATTCCCTCTGGAGTCCATTCACTCCGCCATGACCTCCTTTTTATATCACCCCACGCTCCCTGCTAGTCTTATCACGTCCACAACGAGGCCATGGTTTCAGCGGGGGGTGTTTCGGTTTGCTGATATTGTGGACCCCTTCACTAGGGTCCTTCTGCCGTTTCCTACCCTGCAGGCCAAATATGATCTCCCCCCATCCTCCAACTTCTTTTATATCCAGATTAGACACTTTGCCCAGTCCATTTTCTCAGGGGTCACAGTTTCCCTTCCGACTCCCTTTGAACACCTTCACAGGGAAGGGATACATGCAAAAGGTTTGATTTCTGAGATTTACTCCATATTGCTGACTCCCTTCCCTGATCGGGTCCAAAGGCATTCCTATATGATGCGGTGGGAGGAATATCTGGGGAGGCAGGGGCGGACACAGACAGCAGAGGGCCCCTGTGCAAAGGATGTGCCTGGTCCCCTTCCCCCCCAAAGCCAAATTTGCAACCTAACCTTTTCCGTCCTAACATTACTTATAGCAATACAAAACATACAGGGCAAGGCTTTCACACCTGCGACACTACGCTCCGGCCACCTGATCCGGCAGAAAATGCAAGGAATTGGCCGGACACAAACCGCAGCATGCAGCGGTTTGTGTCCAGCTAATTCTCTGCATTTTTGCCAGATTGTGGCCGGATCTCTGCCATACCACATAATAGTCAATGGGGCCTGCGGGCATTCTGTCTGCGTCCAGCAGTGCCGGATCCAGTGAATTCCAGCAGGCTGTTCTCTGCTGGAAGAGCCTGCCAGAATCACTAACGCAGATGTGAAGGTAGCCTAATACAGGTCCACATAACTCGTACATCCAGTGACATCTTCTTTGATGTAGATGTTCTCTGTCCTCATCTTCTCCTTTCAGACCAGACCGCCATGATGATTTCTTTCAGCAATCTCTTCTCTCTTCAGAGTTTGACAGACATCTTTTTCCTAGTTTTCCATCATCCTCCCACCTTCTGAACACCCCATCCTGCAACCCCCAATACTGTGCCCGCTGTGCTCCCTATACTGGTTACACACAGATAGTTCCCCTTCAATAATTATTGGTGTCCCTGACACTAATAGTGTAAATATAATGTTCCCCAAAAATAATTGTGCTAAGCTGATACCGTGCCAAGGCGCCCCCCACAGTAATGCTGCTCCCCAAAGTCCCACCAATAGAAATAATTATCTACCAGACAACACGTAGTAGTAATAGTGCCCCTACAGTAACAATGTCTGCACTGTGTCCCAGAAGTAATAATGCTCCCATACTGTGTGCCCAAAAAACCCACTTAGTGCATCCAGTTGAGACAATAAAATACTCCTATATCATGCCCCAATAGTGCGCCTCCCCTTATCCCCATGGTACCTGACAATGTGCCAGTATAAAATTTCCCCATAATGTGTGTCAGTATAATTCCCCTATATAATGACCCCAGTAGTGCTCCTCTCCTCCCTTCTCCATAGTGCCCCCCATGTCTGCCAGTATATAAGATAGGGCCCCAGAAGATGCCGCCATAGTGCTCCTTTCCCCCCTTCTCCATAGTGCCCCCCACGTGTGCCAGTATATATAATAGGGCCCCCATATTGATCCCCATGTGTGCCAGTATACAAGATAGGGCCCCACAATAGTGCTCCTCCCCCTCCATAGTGCCCCCATGTCTTCCAGTATATAAAATAGGCAGGCCCCCCATATGTTACTTGCTCAGATAGACCCCCATATCTGTTGCTCAGGACCCCCCCCCCCCTATATCAGATGCCCATTCACGCCCCCATATCAGTTGCTCAGACCCCCCCCCTATATCAGTTGCTCATTCAGGCCCCCCATATGTCACTTGCTCAGGACCCCCACCCATATCATTTGCTCGGGGGGACCCACCTCCCATATCAGTTGCTTATTTAGGCCCCCCATATGCCAGTTGCCCAGGACCCCCCCATATCAGTTACTCATAAGGACCCCCCCAATATCAGTTGTTTATTTATTCAGCCCCCCCATATCGATGTGACAGACCCCCAGGGCCCCATCAGACCTCAGATCAGACTAAAAATAAATAACTAAAACGTACCTCTCCTGGTCCGCTGCTCTCCGCGTCCTGATGTGAGTGCCTGCCCTGCTGGTCTACAACAGCCCGCGCTGCACAGTCATATGACCTGACTGCGTACAGCGTCAGGTCATAGTGCGCGCTGTACGCAGTCAGGCCGGAGGGGTAAGTAATCGCCGATCTCTTGCATACTAGTGTGTTCATAAAATGATGTATGGGTGCATGGCAGGGTCCAAAAGGGAAGTAGCGCCATAGGGCTTTTGGAGGACAGATTTTGCAGGATTGGCTTTTGGGAACTATGTCGCATATAAAGACACCCTGAGGTACCCCTAGAGTGGAAATCCCCAAAAAGTGACCCCATTCCAGAAACTACACTCCTCAAGGAATATTTCAAGGTGTGTAGTGAGCACTTAGACCCATCGGGCGTTTCACAGAATTAGGAAACGCTTGGCTGTGAAAAAAAAAAATGTTGCTTTACACCCACATTTTTCACTTTCACAAGGGGTAACAGGACAACATGGACCCCACATTTTGTTCCCCATTTCCCCCCGGATACGCCAACACCCAATATGTGCTCATAAAATGATGTATGGGCGCATGGCAGGGCTCTAGATACAAACATCTAAATATTTAGACCTTTTGCTGACCTGAATTGGCAGACATGGATTTTAGCTGCCATGTCGGATTAAAAAAATTTCCAGAGGTCCCCAGAAATGAAAAACCCCAAGAAGTGACCCCATTTCGGAAAGAGCACCCCCGTACGAACATTTTAAGTGGTGAAAAGGGTACTTTTTACTAAACAGGTGTCTCAAAGAAGGCAGAAATACTAGAGAGAGGATTTCAAATCCCACATTTGTAAAAATGAAAAATTACAAGCAGACCCCAATTTTTCACTTTCACAAGTGGTTAAAGGAGAAAATGCACCCAAGTATGTGTTCCCCATTTTCTCCTCATTTTGCGAACACCCCATATGTGCTTGTAGCCTGCTGTATTGGCGCACAGAAGGGCTCCAGAGGCAAAGTGCAAAATATGGTTTTTGCAGGCCAGGATTGGCAGACATGGATTTTAGCTGCCATGTCGCATTTAAAAAATTTCCAGAGGTCCCCAGAAATGAAAAACCCCAAGAAGTGACCCCATTTCGGAAAGAGCACCCGCGTACAAACTTGTGGTGGAAAGTGGTGGAAAGGGTACTGTCTCACAGAAAAGATTATGTAGTGGTTATTGGAAAGTAGGTATGCAAATCAGAGATATGGAAATATTACAGGGCGCATAAAGGATGAAATTAAAAATCCATGGATGAGTGGTAGGTTCGGAAGCATTCTTTCATGCAGAGGCCTGGTTTATCAGGGCAGGTGTCGCACTGACAAATGGTGTCCTTTCGTATTCCCCTTTTGTAACAAACCCGACATCTTTTTTGGGTCTTTCCCCTTTTTGCTGTTTGTGGCACTTCACCAGGGAAATGTTGTCCTGGTACAACACGGGCACCATGACCTCCTGAAGTACTCGGGCCCTCCCCTTCCTGACTGATTTATTAGGGCCTTGATTACCGCCTCTTGGAACTGAAGCAAAGTTCCTGTGTGGCCTGCAGTTCTATGTAAAATGTACGCATTGTACATTGCCATCAGTACAATGTATACAGCAAGCTTTTTGTACCACACCTTAGTTTTACGCATGGCACTGTAGGGCTTCAGAACTTGATCGGACAGATCAACCCCTCCCATGTGCCTGTTGTAATCAAGGATGCAGTCTGGCTTGTTGACAGGGATAGTGGTACCTTGCACTTGGGCAGGAGAACTGGTGTTTGCGTGAATGGTGGTTAGTACAAGGACATCCCTCTTGTCCTTGTACTTAACCGCCAGCATGTTCTCATGGCGGAGAGCCTTACTGTCGCCTTTTTGGAGTAGTTGCCCTACCAGGGATATAGGGAGCCCTCTCTGATTTTTTCGCACTGTGCCGCAAGCCACAGTACCTCGGGCTTTTAGGGACATAAATAGGGGGATGCTGGTGTAATAGTTATATACATAGAGGTGATAACCATTATCCAGCAGTGGGTGCAGTAAGTCCCACACAATCTTGCCAGTAACTCCTAGGACGGGGGGGGGGGGGGGGGGCATTCAGGGGGTTGTATCCGGGAATCTTTCCCCTCATAAACTCAGAACCTGTAGGTGTACCCGGAGGTACTTTCGCACAGCTTGTACATTTTAATTCCATACCGTGCCCGCTTGCTGGGCAGGTACTGGTGAAATTTAACCCTTCCTTTAAAATGTACAAGGGACTCGTCTATGCTAATTTCTTTTTCTGGGGTGAACACCTCTGTAAATTTGGAGTTTGGTGCTCCAGGAGGGGTCTTATTTTGAATAGACGGTCAAAATTTGGGTCATTTTGGGGGGGCACTGTGCGTTATCATTATAATGTAGGAATTTCAAAATGGATTAAAATCTTGAGCGGGACATGGCCATATTGTAAATTGGAGTGTGGTACAAGACATCTGAACTCCAATATGGTCTCATTTTTTTTTTTTTTTACCAGGCCCATATGCAGCAACAGCCCCCAAAACTGCATAATGTTTGCTGCATTTACAGGGGTGCAACCTAGGGGTCTAGCATATGAGGATGTCGGGTTTTGAGAAATAAACTGCTGGGCGTACAAATTTGTTTGGGTCACCATCAAATTTATGAGATCGTCAGAGAAATAGATTTTGAAAAAAGTCTATTTCTGTGAATCTGGATTCCAGAGTTTCCCACAATCTCTGGAATTTGGGGCTCATAATCCTCAGGCGGTGTGGACCATGGGGGATCACTGGGGGGGCTACTTCATCTCTCCTGGGGCGTCTACTTGAGGGTCCCTCATCACCGGATGACGATGATGATGGAGTAGAGGAGTAGAGGAATGTGGCATCCTCTTCTCCCTCACTTGCAGATTCCGTTTCAGAGGCAAGGATGGCGTATCCCTCTTCAGCGAAGTACATTCTCTGGGATGAATTGGACAATTTTATTTTTATTGGTGTATGTAAAGTTTAAAGTGTCAGGGGGGTGTATGTAGTGATTTAACACGTGAGGGGGCTTGTAATGAATTAATTAAAATAAAACTTATGATAAAGAAAACAAGAGAAAGAAAGAAAAGTGAAAAAGATAAGTGAAAGAATAAGAGAAAAATGTAGAAAAAAAGGCTCCAAAAAAAAAATATTAAAAAAGGCACTAAACCTGAGCAGACGCAGTCGGTAATTGACAGTACTGACCGGCACTCAACAGGTGCAGTTAAAAAATCTAAAATACTACTAACTAAAATTGATATATATATATATATATATATATATATATAATCACAGCTCGCACACAGAAAAAGTGGTGCAGAGCCCAAAAAAAGCCCCCCCAAAAAAAACAAAAAAAAGGACGGAGAGGGGGTGAAGGAGGGAGGGGGAGAAGAAGGGACAGGGAATGGGGATCTGAAACAGCTGCAGATGAGCCAAAGATCACTACAGCTGTTCCAGATCTTCTTCTTCTTCTGAAAAGCTCTGAATGAAAAGCAGTGATTTATGTGGTAGTACCACAAGTCCCAGCCAACAACGAGCTACCTGCAGAGAGGCACCAACGGTTCTTTCTGCTGCATAGCGCTGCCATTGGCTGGAGCGTTGTTCCAGCCAATCACATCGCTGGGAGGGGACATCAGTGTCTGATATCCCCTCCCTGACCTTGGAGGTGACATGGGCTGATGTAATCAGCCCCAATCACCTCCATCCCAGCCACCAGCAACCCCACAGATGGGGCAATAGAAGTATAGCGCTGCCATAGGCTGGAGGGTTGCTTCAGCCAATCGCAGCGCTGGGAAGGGACACCTGTGTCTGGTGTCCCCTCCCTGACCTAGGAGGAGACATGGGCTGATGTCATCAGCCCCCTCCCACCTCTAGCCGAGCCCCCCTGCAGCTCCATACATTGCCGGTGCTGCGATGGGCTGGTCTTCACTAGCCAGTCAATCGCAGCGATCGTGGCTGCAGCGGGGCGGAAAAACTCCTAGTCTCCCTCAGTCAAGATGGCTGACTGCCATGATGTACTATTATGTCAAGATGCGGTAAGTCACCGACTTTCATGACGTAATAGTACGTCATGTGTCGAGAAGGGGTTAAGGATTTTTATTACTTTCTGCAAAGTCAAGTTTACATACATTTCATTACTCTTTGGTACCATTGCCCTTAAACTGTATGACTTGGGTCAAACGTTTTGGATATCCTTCCACAAGCTTCTCTCAATAGTTGGTCGGAATTTGGGCCCATTCCTCCTGACAAAACTGGTGTAACTGAGCTATGTTTATTGGTCGCCTTGCTATCACCTGCCTTTTTAGCTTTGCCCATAAATTTTCAATAGGATTGAGATCAGGGCTTTGTGATGGCCACTGCAAAACATTGTCTTTGTTATCCTTAAGCCCCTTTATATTCAGTTTGGCAGTATGCTGTCACGGATGAAGTTGCAGATAGCTGGAACTTATAAATAAACGACCGACTGGCTTGATCCCAAACTAAGGAGCATGTAGGTGAGCCCTATAAAACTCTAAGAGCTCTCCCTGACTGCTATGCACATGCAAGGGTCTCAATGGTAGACGATTGCATGCCCACGTACCTAAGGCTGTGTGACACCTGAAAACCCTATAATAGTGAGGGGACACGACCACCGGCTCCCTGCACTTAATACGGACGGAGTCAGGGTCACCTAGAATCAAGCCAGCAAGGAAACACAATAAAAGGAAAAGACTTATCTTGAGCAAACAGCAGCAGCAGCCTCCAGCAGTGAACACTTCATCCAGGAAGTAGTATAAACCGCAAAGTGAGGCAGTATGGGAGGGAATATAAAGGAAGACGATTAGTCTAAATAAGTGACACCTGGCAGAAGGAAAGAAGATGACAAAGTGAAACCAAAACAAAGAACGTCATACAAGATGTAGAGAAGAACATCTGCCAGACCGTCTCACAGAACTGGCGGTGACATATGCTTATGGTCATTGTCCATTTGGAAGACCCATTTCCTACCAAGCTTTAACTTCCTGGCTGATGTCTTGAGATGTTGCTTCAGTATTTCCACATAATCTTCTTTCATCATGATGCCCTCTATTTTGTGACGTGCACCAGTCTCTCCTGCAGCAAAACAACCCCACAACATGATGCTGCCACTGCCGTGTTTCACAGTTGGGATGGTGTTCTTAGGCTTCTCGCTTTTTCCTCCAAACGTAACGATGGTCATTATGGCCAAAAAGTTCAATTTTAGTTTTGTCAGACCACAGGACATGTCTCCAAAAATGTAGGTCTTTGTTCCTGTGTGCATTTGCAAACATTAATCTGGCTTTTTTATATTTCTTTTGGAGTAATGGCTTCTTCCTGGCAGAGTGGCCTTTCAGCCCATGTTGATATAGTACTTGTTTCACTGTGGATATTGACACAATCTTAGCTTCCACCATTATCTTCACAAAGGTCTTTTTGTTTTTGTTCTTGGGTTGATATGCACATGCTGGACCAAAGCATATTCATCTCTTGGACACAGAACCCGTCTCCTTCCTAAGCAGTATGATCGCTGGACATTCCAATCTTTTATACTTGCATATAACTGTTTGTACAGATGAACGAGGCACCTTCGGGTATCTTGAAATGGCACCCAAAGTTGAGCCAGACTTGTGCAAGTCCACAATTCTCTTATCTTGGCTGATTTCTTTAGACTTTCCCATGATGCTACACAAAGAAGCAGTGTGTTTCAGGTGTGCACCTAAATACGTCCACAGGTGTGTCTCTAATTAACTCAGATGTTGCCAACAAACCTAACAGAAGCTTTCAAATACATGACATCATTATATGGGCAGTCCAGAATTGTTTAAAAGCATAGTAATCTTAGTGTATGTAAACTTTTGACATTGCAGAAAGTAATAAAAATGCCTTAAAACATTCTCTCTCTCTCTCATTATTCTGGCATTTGGCAAATAATAATTATGGTAATCCTAATTGACCAAAAACAGGAAAGGTTTATTCTCATTTCATGTCAGATATTGAGAAAAACATGCATATGTGTCTTTTTATATAGTGTATGTCAACTTCTGGTTTCAACTGTAAATGTGTGATTCTTGGCAAATTCATTTTGTTCAAAATTACTTGTACCTGTCAATGACAAGGCGATCTCTTTAGGACAGAGACCTACACTAAATGCTACCTACTCGGGTGCCATCTGGCCTCCATTAAGTTCAGGGAATGCAGGTTCCACACGCATGCTGAGCGCACTCTGTATTTTACCTTTCCTGCTGCCGAATAGCTTCCATTCAATTCAGGAAGAGCAGGCTACAAATTTATACTTACAGTAATTAAAATCTGCCTGTGGGACAAACAGGTTATTTAGGAATGCACAAACGACCAATGGAGTCAGCCACAAATGACTGTACAGAACCAGCAGAACATCATTTTGAGGTGTTATAGGGTTATTCCCATCTTGGACATTGGGGCATATCGCCAGGATATGCCCTCAATGTCTGGTAGGAGCGGGTCCCACCTCTTGGACCTGCACCTATACTTAGAATGGAGCCTGCAAAGTACAGGAGGGCGCACTGCGCATGAGCAGCCACCCTCGATTCATTTCTATGGGTGTGCCGAAAATAGATGAGCACTGGCCCGGCAATTTCCGTAAACTCTATAGAAGTGAATAGAGGGCGGCTGCTCATCATTTTCAAGAGGTGGGACCCGCACCTATCAGACATTGGGGGCATATCTTAGAGATATGCCCCAATGTCCAAGCTAGGGATACACCTTTCATGATGGTGACATGGAGGTCACTTCTGAGTCTGTCACTGAGCCTTGGAGCCAGGAGTTACATTATTCCTCTTGCTTTTTCTCCTTGCAGCCCCAAAGAATCCTTTCTTTTTTTTTCTTTTTTTTTTAGTCTCTTTTTATTAAAGGGGTTGTCTCACTTCAGAAATTTGCATTTATCATGTAGAGAAAGTTAATACAAGACACTTACTAATGTATTGTTATTATCAATATTGCTTCCTCTGCTGGCTGGATTAATTTTTCTTTCACATTATACACTGCTCGTTTGCATGGTTATAGACCACCCTGCACTCCATCAGTGGTGGTCGTGCTTGCACACTATAGGAAAAAGCATCAGCCTCTATGGTGGCTGGGACCATGGAGTGCACACAGGCTGGTGCTTTTTCCTATAGTGTGCAAGCACGACCACCACTGATGGATTGCAGGGTGGTCGGTAACCATGGAAACGAGCCGTGTATAATGTGATAAAAAAATGAATCCAGCCAGCAAAGGAATGAATATGGACAATCACAATACAATAGTAAGTGTCTTGTATTGACTTTCTCTACATGATAAATGCCACTTACTGAAGTGAGACGACCCCTTTAAACATTGCATTGAAAAATCAATGGAGGTACACAAAGTACAGAATGACATTTTCCAGTACATAAATGAAATGTGTTACATTTTGAACCAATTTTATTGAAAATCTTCATATACTTCAGGGGTATTGTGAGAGTACTATATAACTCTGGGATTATAACTAAATGCAACAATTTTTGACTCCATACCCAGATCATGTCCCAAACTCTTGTGGGGTGCTGTCATTAGCTCAAGAACATGTTCGGGTATAAAGTAAATATCAGGATAGGCAGGAAAGGGGGTTGGTAGGGGTTGGGTATCACAATGCCCAACTCTCTCACTATGTAAAAGACCAAAGTGCGATGGCAGAATCTGAACCCAGAGAAATCGTTCAATGGTGTCCTCTTCATCTTAGTGGGGCGCCTTCTTTTTACCTAAGAAGAGAAAACAAAACCCCACAATGCCCTACAGCAGATAGTTAAGAGAGTCTCCAGTAGTATGGTAGTATATAGTATCCCCATCACCAATAGTCTAGTGGTATATAGTATCCCAGTGGCATACACACAATCCATGGGGCCCGATGCAAAACGAATCCATGGGGCCCCCTCCCCATTGCCGCCTGTCCCCCCCAACCTGCCGCCGCCTCCACCCCCCCCCCCACTACTGCGTTATAGTGCTCACTGACAGGGTCATACTGCGCCCAGATAAATGCTGCTATATAGTGCCCACTGACAGGGTCATACTGCGCCCAGATGAATACTGCTATATAGTGCCCACTGACAGGGCCATACTGCACCCAGATAAATACTGCTATATAGTGCCCACTGATAGGGTCATACTGCGCCCAGATAAATACTGCTATATAGTGCCCACTGATAGGGTCATACTGCGCCCAGATAAATACTGCTACATAGTGCCCACTGATAGGGTCATACTGCGCCCAGATAAATACTGCTACATAGTGCCCACTGACAGGGTCATTCTGCGCCAGATAAATACTGCTACAGTCCTGATCAAAAGTTTAAGACCACTTGAAAAATTTCAAAAAATCATATTTTGCATAGTTGAATCTTAACAAGGTTCCAAGTAGAGCTTCAACATGCAACAAGAAGAAATGGGAGTGAGACCAAACATTTTTGGAGCATTCAATTAATTGAAAAAAACTATTAAACTGAAACAGGCTGTTTTTCCGCTGATCCATATTTTAGGACCACATGCCTTTAAAAGGCCAAATCTGTGCAAAGATGTGGATTCATTGTCATTTTCTGTCAGGTAGTCTCACGTTGTGATGGCAAAGGCAAAAAAAACTCTCCCTTTTTGAATGTGGTCGGGTTGTTGAACTGCATAAGCAGGGTCTCTCACAGCGCGCCATCGCTGCTGAGGTGGGACGCAGTAATACTGGAATTTCTTAAATGATTCTGAGGGTTATGAAACAAAAAAGTCAAGTGGAAGACCCAAAAAAATTTCATCAGCACTGAGCCGGAGGATCCTATTGGCTGTCCGTCAAGACACTGGACGATCCTCGACCCAAATTAAGGCCCTTACTGGTGCTGACTGCAGCCCCTGAGACGGAAGGGCTTCAAAAACAAAAAACTTCCTCAAAGACCTCGTCTCCTTGAACGCCACAGAACTGCTCGTTTGGACTTTGCAAGCGAGCACCAAACATGGGACATTCAAAGGTGGAAGAAAGTTTTATTCTCTGATGAGAATTTTTTTCACCTTGATGGTCCTGATGGTTTCCAACGTTACTGGCATGACAAGCAGATCCCACCTGAGATGTTTTCTACTCTCCACAATGGAGGGGGCGCCATAATGGTCTGGGGTGCTTTTTCCTTCAGTGGAACAATGGAGCTTCAGTAAGTGCAGGGGCGTCAAACGGCCGCTGGCTATGTCCAGATGTTGCAGAGAGCATTCCTCATGACTGAGGGCCCTCGTCTGTGTGGTAACGACTGGGTTTTTCAACAGGACAACGCTACAGTACACAATGCCCGCAGGACAAGGGACTTCTTCCAGGAGAATAACATCACTCTTTTGGCCCATCCTGCGTGTTCCACTGATCTAAATCCAATTGAGAACCTTTGGGGATGGATGGCAAGGGAAGTTTACAAAAATGGACAACAGTTCCAGACAGTAGATGGCCTTCATGCGGCCGTCTTCACCACTTGGAGAAATGTTCCCACTCACCTCATGGAAACGCTTGCATCAAGCATGCCGAAACGAATTTTGGAAGTGATAAACAATAACGGCGGAGCTACTCATTACTGAGTTCATGTTTGGAAGTTGGATTTCTGTTTTGGGGGGGTTTAGTTTTTTTTGGAGGTGTGGTCCGAAACTTTTGATCAGCTGAAAAACACCCTGTTTCAGTTTATTCGTTGTTTTCATTAAATTGGATGCTCAAAATTGTCTCACTCTCATTTCTTCTTGTTGCATGTTGAAGCTCTACTTGGAACCTTGTTAAGATCCAGCCATGCTAAATGCCATTTTTCAAGTGGTCTTAAACTTTTGATCAGGACTGTATATAGTGCCCACTGACAGGGTCATACTGCGCCCAGATAACTTCTGCTATATAGTGCCCACTGACGGGGTCATACTGCGCCCAGATAACTACTGCTATATAGTGCCCACTGACAGGGTCATACTGCACCCAGATAAATACTGCTATATAGTGCCCACTGATAGGGTTGTAACATCCTGAAGTATGTCACTAAACTTCTGGTTCCCCTGCTTCATAATGTTAAGTGTATGTATATTGTCATCTGGTATAAGGTTGCATCACTCTCTCCATAATTTGCATTTTCTATGTCTGAATTGCATATATTTGCTGTAATTCTTAAGGTACACCAGCAGGTGGCAGCAATATGTAGGCAAACCATGGTTAGAGTTAGACCTAGACTGGAATAGTCTATTCCAGGCTAGCTCCCCCCTATCTGAGGAGGAGTGGAATGTTCCTACATCCTACTTCAGAGGGAGGAAAGAAAGTTCTAGCAGTGTACCAGCCACCCCCTGTTGGGGTAGGCTGTGTGAATAGGAGCTCCCAGAAGCAGGGACCCCAACCAGGGATCCAAGCTTCCCTGAGGTCCAAGATCAACCTTCCCTGCCTGAGTTCCTTACCTCAGCTGGTAGACCAAGGAAGCAGCCATCTTCAAAACTATCAGATCTCCAGGAAGAAAACACAATACCCTGCGAGCAGTCCTGTAAGTACAAATTCCAGAACAAGGAGAAGATAAGTACCTCCACAGCTAGTCAGGCCCATATCAAACAGACCCAAGACAGAGCAGAAGATAGATACCTGCCAGATTCTTAAAGGCGTATGTACCAGATGCAGAATATATATATATAATTCCTGCCACATTTTGCCAATACCTGCTGGGATCCGAGAATATTGCTGTAAATTGTATGGATCTAAAGCTGCATATGATAACATCAAGTAAAGACAAGTTGGACCCTATTTTCTGTGTGGAATTCCATCATTCCTCCATTACTCCTATTGACAACACTCAATTTTGTTGCATGTGAGCCAGGATACAGGAGTCCAGCCGTACTACAGGTACTACACCGTTGACACAAAACAGAGACAATATCCCCCTCTGGCATTCCTTACCTAGTACGTGTGCTCATACCATCTTAAAGGGCCCTTCTAGAGTACCTGCGCAAGCTGCAACTGGCATCAGGAACTCTTATACACATATACTGACCCACTGCATAGCATGCCCACTGACCCAGTGTCCTGCTCATTGCAGGGTCATACTGCGCCCAGATAAATACTGCTACATAGTGCCCATTGCGTCCAGATAAAGAGGTGATACCACGTCCGTGGCCAGGTTAATGGTGTCAGTGGGCGGAGCGGTCGGTTTTCCCTGGTGCTCAGCCTTCATCCCGTGCTCCGTTTTCCCCACCGCAGAGGGGCGCATTTGGTGCTGCCTCTTCTCTTTTGTTCTTTGGCCCCCACCAGGGTCACGCTTTACAAGTAACTCCATGATCATTGCCACAACTTTGGGACTTAGCAAAATCAAATCATTAGACCAGGGGCAATCTGACCAAACACCCCCCCCTCCCCTCCACTGCAGCCAGTTTGGGGATCAATATGGTTTCCCGCAGCAGTTCCCCTGATCATTGGCCCCAACATACTTACCTGCTCTGCGCCGCGTGCCGCGGCTACTCTTCCTCTCCGGCAGAAGTCACGCTCGCTCTTCTGTCTTTCCGGCTGGCGCTGCACTGTCACTGTATGCGCTCAGGACAGTGAAGAGCCGTCCGGGGAGGGTAAGGGGTGGGCCGCGCGGAAACCAGGAGCACTGGGCCCCGGGTACATACAGCACTACTGCAGGTGCCAGGGGTCCACAGGTGGCCGGGCCCCCTGGAGTGCCGGGCCCAGTCGCAACTGCGAACCCCTGTATATACGCGCCTGTAGTATCCCCATCACCGATAGTCTAGTGGTATATAGTATCCCCATCACCGATATTCTAGTGGTATATAGCATCCCCATCACTGATAGTCCAGTGGTATATAGTATCCCCATCACCAATAGTCCAGTGGTATATAGTATCCCCATCACCGATAGTCCAGTGGTATATAGTGCCCACTGATAGGGTCTGACTGCGCCCAGATAATTACTGCTTTATAGTGCCCACTGACAGGGTCATACTGCACCCAGATAACTACTGCTATATAGTGCCCACTGACAGGGTCATACTGCACCCAGATAAATACTGCTACATAGTTCCCACTGCGTCCAGATAAAGAGGTGATACCACGTCCGTGGCCAGGTTAATGGTGTCAGTGGGCGGAGCGGTCGGTGCCCCCTGGTGCTCAGCCTTCATACCGTGCTCCTTTTTCCCCACCGCAGAGGGGCGCATTTGGTGCTGCCTCTTCTCATTTGTTCTTTGGCCCCCACCAGGGTCACGCTTTACAAGTAACCCCGTGATCATTGCCACAACTTTGGGACTTTTCCTCTGTTCTAATGATTTGGTTTTGGCTATCTGACCAAACACCCCCCCTGCCCTCCACTGCAGTCAGTTTGGGGATCAGTATGGGTCCCGCAGCAGTTCCCCTGATCATCGGCCCCAACATACTTACCTGCTCTGCGCCGCGGGTAATTCTGTGTTTTTTTTCTGCCCCTTCTGCCCCACTTACAGTACCTTCTGTCTACTGCGGTGCCCTCAAACACTGTATTTTCGGAAGTGACATCATAACTATCATTAACTCTTCACAAAAAATGAAAAATAGATTGGACCCCAAAATATAATAATGGAAGATGCCCAGTAGGGTTGCATCGGGTATAGAATTATCCATACCCAATCAATACTTTTGTACCGGTATCGATTTGATACCGGGATTAGTTTTTTACCGATATTGCTCAGCCTAGTATCACAGAACATGGCACGCGCTGCTCTCAGCGCGCACCATGTTCCCTCAGCAGCAAAGGAGAGAAGGAAGCAGTCTCTCCCTCCCTTCCCCTGTGCTTCCGCTGCCACCAATAAGAGGAGAGGAGGGGGGGGGGGAGGGACTGTGGTCACGGTGCCACCAATGAAGATAATTAACGTTTAATACAGATACAGGAGGTGGGTGCCGGCGGCAGAATCACATAGCCGCACCCGACCTCTATGACAGGGAGCTGCGATCAGCGGGGTTAACTACCACTGATCACAGCTCCCTGTCATAGAGGTTGGGTGCTGGCACCCACCTCCTGTATTTGTATTAATAGTGGCACAGTATGCCCCCCTCAGTATTAAAAACATTGGTGGCGCAGTGCACCCCCCAGTATTAAATCATTGGTGGCAGTGGCCACAGGGTCCCCTCCCCCCCTCTTCATTGGTGGTGCAGTGGCAGTTCTGATCGGAGCCCCAGCAGTGTAATCCTGGGGCTCCGATCGGTTACCATGGCAGCCAGGACGCTACTGAAACCCTGGCTGCCATGGTAAGCTCTCTGCTGCTGTGTGTACAAAGCTCAGGGCAGCAGGGACAGTATAAAGTCCTGTTCACCTTAAAAGAGCTCTATTAGGATTAATAGGACAAGGGATTAAAAGATCCTAGGTTTTAACACCTTCATAAACTAGGTTCTACCTTCATAAACTGTCGCCGCCCAGCGCGTCCCTCCAGCCCGCCCATCTCCTGCTGAATGCGATCCTCTCCGTGCGCGTCTCTGTTCGGCGCATGCGCAGTGAATGTCTGACCGCTTCCCTGCTCAGACATCTCCACTGCGCCTGCGCCGATGACATCATAGTGCTCCGAGGAACAGGTGCAGTGGAGATGTCTGTGCAGGGAAGCGGTCAGACATTCACTGCGCATGCGCCGAACAGAGACGCGCACAGAGAGGATCGCATTCAGCAGGAGATGGGCGGGCTGGAGGGACGCGCTGGGCGGCGACAGTTTATGAAGGTAGACGGAGCCTCTAGGTGCTAATGACGCCCCCATAGCACCTAGAGGCTCATTAGCATATAGATATAAGTTCTTATTTTAGCGAAACGGCTGCCCCAAAACCTATTATATTAGGATGGTTTGTTAGAGCAGACACTAGCGGATCGCTAGTGTCTGACAGCTAAATATGTGATACGAAGTGATAGAAACCCTTTAAGTATAAATCACCCCCTTTCCCAATTTTATATATAAAATACATAAACAATAAATAAATAAACATATTACATATCGCCACGTCCGAAAAATCCAAACTATTAAAATATCAAAAAATATCTTCTATGTAGTGAACGCCGTAACAGAAGAAAAAAAAAATGCGCGATTCACCATTTTTTAGTCACCCTGGCCCCCCGCAAAAAATAGGAGAAGACTGTTTGATTATGGGCCGGATGTTCCATAAAATGCGGAATGCACGCAACGTTTTTGGTGTTTTATTTTTTTCGCATGGTATCGAGTATCGCAATACTTTTTTATGGTATCAAAATCGAATAAAATGTTGTTATAATGACAACCCTAATGCCCAGTACCCCAGATGGTGATGGTGTACAACACAGTAAAAGTGCCATATTTTGTATCCAAAAGTATAACTGTGATCTTATAAGTTCCCGAAGCAGAAATAAAGCCAAAGAATTCGCTCCTCTCTTTGTGCCTTCTAGAAAGTAAAAATGCTTACTGTGTGCCCCCTAGAGAGTAACAGTGCTTCTTATTCCCCCCTAGACAGTAATGATGCATCCTGAGTGCCCCTGATTGCTCAATAAAAAGGTAACCATGTCCCTGAGTGTCCCCTTCAAGATTTATGTTGCCTCAAGTGCCCCTTAAAATGTTTTGATGCCCCCAATTGCTCCCTTAAAAAGATATAATGCCCCTAAGTGCACTCATTTTCAGACTGTATGTTCCAGAAAAATGTTTTAAAACTTTTACTCATCTCACCACATTTCCCTAATGAGCGATCTGACAGAGTCTGCGTATGACAATGTGGTGACATCATTACACCACCCATGCCGACACACTTACAACCTCTGCTTGGTCCCAGGGTGCTGTAGACCACAGGCCTCTGATCTGCTCTGTTATTAGTAAGCCTGTTTATACTGGTCTCCAGTCATGGGTCTAATGGTATATACTGTGCTCTGATACTGGTATTTCAGTTGTATATTCATTTTGTTCATGGTAATGCAGGGTGATATTCTATTCCTCTTTACTGGCAGTGATATAGATTGTGCCCTGTCACTGGCAATCTAGTGGTATTTATCCTATTCCTTGTATTACCAGTGGTGTATGCCTTTCTATCATTGGTAGCCTAATGGTTAATATATTCCCTGACACTTGTATTCCTGTATACACTACCCCCCTTCATTAACAGTCCAGTTGTATATTTACTATTCCCTGTTACTTCTTCTCGATTGCTGTATACTATCCCATCATTAGAAGTCCAGTCCTATATACTACCACAGCTAGTACAGTGGTATGTAATAACAGTAGTCCAGAAGGTGAGCAAATATTGGACCCTCCTTTCAAGGGATGTGGGTCTGTAGTGGTGGCATGAACCAGCAATAGAAGAAAGCTCCGTTTTGACTTGAGCTCTGGAACCCCCTCTCTAACCCTGTTTTCAGAGGTTTTATAAATATGATTTTTAACAATAATTTTACCCATTTTCTTCCAAATTGTTTAAAGGAGTATTCCAATTAGAATATGTTATCCCTTATCCCCTGGAAAGAAAATAACTGGTAGATTGGTGGCAGTCTGCCCACTTAGACCGCAACCAGTCACAATGATGAGGGATCCACGCCCCAATTTGAAAAGAGCACTGGTTGAGTCTGCGCACCACCACTCTGTGCATTCTGTAGCAGAATACAACATCACTATCTCTAACAATCACATAGATTTGGGGTGGAGTTGTAGTGCATATGCTCGACCAACACTCCATTCAAACAAAGGGACACAAGTCCTAGTAATAGCTGGATAAGAGATTAATTATCCCAAGCAGAATGCCCTTTTAATGAATCACTTTTATTATACCCATAAAATTTGAAAATATCTAATCCTGCCATTACCACCTTCATCGTTTTCCTTCCAGAGCTTGGACTGATCACCCCTATGAAGTTCCCCGGTCTTTATTGGGTAACATTAGTTACAATACATTCCCTACAGTAAAGAGGCTTGGACACATTGTTAGCTACCTCATGTATTGACTCATTTATTAACAGGCCAGTGGTTTTGAAATGGCCCTGATGATGGTGAACCCCCAACTCATCCTTCAACACTCAGGGAAGGAAAAACCCCCTAGTGGAGGAAACCTCCAGGGAACCATGGCTGAAGGACTGCCCTTCCCCTGGGCAAGGGGGTAAAAACCATCATTTGAGATGAGGTAGCTATGGAAAGTCCGGGTAATTGTCACATCCAGTATTTGGAAATTCTGCTAGATGTTGAATCCAGAAAATCCGGTAAATGTCAAATCCGGTATTAGGAAAGTCCGGTAAAATGTCACATCCAGTATTGAGGACAGAGACCAAGCCTGGAATCTGCCTCTTGATCCAGAAGATTCATGTCCAGCAATGTCATGATGGTTTCAGTTGTCTTGGCGCTCCACCCCTTGGATCTTATTGGGGGTTTTCAGGGTCCTGGGTCTTTTCTCTCAGGCCAATGGAGACACCTTCTCGGGACAACGTTAAAGACAAATGCTGAGAAAAAAGAATAAAGACCATTAATTATAAAACAGCTCGATATAATATATTACTTCTCTGAAATGTTTCTGGAGCACATTAGACCTTGACACGGCATCTACTCACCTGGAAATCTGTATAGTTCATTAGTTGGTGAATTATCAGGCCAAGGAATCCAGTCCACTCGGCCACCATGCCTATCCTGGTGTAGATCTGCAGAAGACAGAATAGAGGATTAGTGCCTGGCGGTACTCACCAGGGACTCTATATGGAGTGAGATGGGAAGATGGAGGTGAGATAGGAGCTTTTATATTACTGTTACACAGGAAAGATGTAGATTATACAAGACGGTGAAAAGTTGCATGAACTCACCTCTTCACATCGGCCAGTACATGGAAGAAGCTGGAAGAAGCTGATGGTTATACACACAGAAACTGGAAGGACGTGTTAAGGACAAGTAACAGAATTAATTCTATTATTATAGTGTTTCCTATACTGTGATGTCTGATCTGTGCTACAATGGGGTGAGAGGAAGCGAATAATCTTAGTTGCCAACAGTCCCAAATTTGCCAAAATGTTTCCAAATTTTCAGAGACAATCTCTCTGTAAATTTGGGTTGTCCTGGGATGAAAAATGGGTGGGGCTTAGTTTAACTCCACCAATGAGTGAGCGTGACCTGACAATTTAAGGGGGTGGGTAGCTTGACCCAAATTTACTAACGGCAGCAATGATGGTAAGTACGTATGTGTAAGTGTATCCAGCACACAACATGGCACTGTACCAGTCAGTTATAAGAGGATACAGGTCAGCAGGCCCACAATGGGCACCAAGGTTGATGCCAATCTAATGTGGCATAGGAGGCGACTGCTGAAGGATTTCTTGTACAGGCATACAGCTTGACCTAGGTTGTAAACGGCACAAAAGAAAAATGCCGGTCCTGCGCCGATCCTGTGGACTGTAGGACTGATCCTCATCTAGAACAAAAGCAGAGGAATAAATGTCATCAATATGGACGTCATGAAGATCTGAGAATACAGAACAGCAGAGGCCGCAGGTGGTGTAATTATACAGGGGCAGTAATACATAAGAATAGTGACCAGGGCGCGTCATTGTATTTATACACATCTCTTGACTTCAAGCGATGTCCCCTCTGTATTACTAGTCCTGAGACCTCTGTATATAAACCTACCGAAACTATGGCGGTCACAATGGTCCCAATGCAGCCCATCCATGCAACGACATAGAGGATTCTCTGGCAGATGATATGTCGCCTCTCTGATTGTTCAGACCGGATGATCATGAACCGGTACATGATGGAAGCGTTGCCAGCTCCTGAAATAGACAATACATGGGATCAGCCGGGAACGTCCATAGACACTTGTGATAACCTCCAGGACTCAGTGATGATTATAATCTCCAGTGATGGCTGCCGCTCAGCAGTGAATAGTGATTAGGGAGATAACGTCATCACTGAGCGCTGGAGCCGCTGATCTCCTCATGATGTTGTCTCTCTAAATCCACTTACCAAAAAGGGCAGATATTAAGAAGACCACTGTAAAGACCACCGATTCGGGGAATATTCGTCCCGTGTCACTGAGAAAGAAAGCAAAATATTGGGTGTTATTAGGACACAAACAGCAGCAGGATTGCGTCATGTCTTCTAATAGCAGAGGAGACTTTATTTCCTTCCATTGTAATCATCCTCCATAATATGATCTAATGTCCAGACACAAATAGAAGACAAACAACAATGGGGAAGATATTATGGAGCCGTTGCTCATAGCAACCAGTGAGATTGCAACTCTAAAAAATTATTAAGAAAGAGACATTTTCTACAAAAAGTTGCTTTCTGCACTCTTAGGCCATTTCCAAAAAGTGGGTGTGGTTTAGGTGGGTTTAGCAGGAGGGGGCGGGCCTCTGCAAACTGGCAAATTTCCACCTGAAATAGTTGGTGCAATTTAAAAAAAAATTTTTTTATGTGCATGGGGGTCAGAGATGCTCCTAATTTATGATGAGGCTTGTGCATCTCACTCCAGTGCAGATTAGATGAGGGCCGGGGCATGAAACCTCAGTCTTCATAGATTCCCCCACCCCCAAATGTGATGTTTTCTATACTAACAATTATTAGATGGAGCTTATTAATAATCCACTAATAATAATGTAATAACTTTCCAGGAATAAACTGATAATACGGTAATAACAGTAATAATACTACAGAGGAATCCCGCCCCGTCCCCTCTTACCTGATGTATGGATATTTTACATGGCCTGGGATGACAGTCAAGGCAATCAGGGCACAGAGGCCCGATAGCGTCCATATGACCCAGAGGAAAAGCAAGAATGCCAAACCCCGGATCTCCATGGCGCAAAGTCAATTATTCGCTAAGCGAAAGCAAGGATTTGCTAAGCAAAAGCACAAGCCGATCTGTCTCTCTCTATATCCAGAGAAAATCTGGCTGAGATAATGTCAGGCAGTGGTTTTATAAGGCTCAGAACTCGGTGATGTCACTAGCTTCTGTGACATCATCACACATTCTGCAATCTTATTGGTCCTCGCTAGTTTATTTCATTTCATTGGTTCTCCCTTCATTGTGACATCATCTTATATACTTGAATCTGATTGGTCCTCAGTAGCTTCTGCGATGTGATTGGTGCGTCAACCTCCATAGATGCCTGGATCTGATTGGTCCTCCGTATTTTTGAAATTTATGCATATGTTTGCTGAGATGTTACTGGCTTTTCAAGTCTACTGAATAGAGAAGAAATTCTACTTTTATACATGTGTACCATATCACAACAGAATGAGTAAAACTGGGTTATGGACCCTGCACCCATGTGAGCCCCTCTGCCTACAATGTGTAGGGAATGAAGGGGCCATGAAAGGTGTCTCTATTCTGCTGACCGTTTCAGGAGGGAAGATATCACCTCTCACTGCTCTGCGCTCCTATCCAAATTATTCCTGCTTGTAAACTTGAAAATTGAGTTTTATAGACGTTTTTGGTCAATTATTGATAATGCAATTCCAAAATTATATGGAGTATCCATTTAAGGTAGTTGTCTCACACTAGTTGCCCTGTAATACCTTTGCAGCAGTGGACGCAGCAGAGTATATGGTTTCATAGTCATATACTTTGCAGTAATGTTAATGTAATCCATTGACAAGACAGGTCAGTCCGAGTCAGAGTTACAGGGACGCTCTGATTTGTCTAGTAGAAGGGGTCTTGAGCAGAAGTTCCCATCTATGATGTTCAGATATGGCATATGGGTAGTGCTGTCCCAATGAGCCCACACTGGAGATACACCCATGATCTTCGGCTCCTGTCTCGTCTTTGCTACAGAATGATTTTGACGTTATTTGGTAATGAAATGGCAAATGTGAAATTTTCCTTTTTTTGATTGATTACAAAGGGAATTGAGGACAAATTGGAGAACCGTGGATTGTTGTGCAAAGACCTTCTTGGGGCTCATCTCCATACAGGGGGTCCAGCCATAGCCTAGCTCTATACACATGCAGATACAGATTGCTGGAGGACACAGATGAAAATGATTTGTTACAAACATTACAGATGGACAAGTGCAACCTCGGGTCTCCCCCATCTGAATCTACTGAAGATGGTCCCATAGTCTTATACTAATTTTATGTTTCATCATAGACTTTTCATATCAACAGTAGAATAGGCCAATATGTCTAAAGCGTACCTGTTATATTAGATGTGCATGTGAATATATTGTAATATATTCAATTGTAATATATATTTTTTGAGGACACTGACATCTTCCTGAATACTTGTAAAATAATTCAGAGGCTCACCCTTCCTACACTATGGATAAATTGAAGGTTCTCTACCAAATAGCCTGCCCACTGCCAACTAGTGTACAATAGAAATTATAAATTGATTAATATACACACCTCCACCTGGACTATTAGTATCAACCAATTATATAGTTAAAATATTTTATTATACAATATAACAATTACAAATGGTACCAGAAGGACCCTTTCTGAATTAGTAAAAGACAATAAAAAATAATATAAAGAAATGAAAAACATAAAAAAATTATGTACTTATTGTTATCCCCCTATTAATTGTAGGACAATGTATCAATCTCTTGCCTTATGATAGATATTAGATATAAAGAACTGTCAAAAAAGGTATTAGATATAGTCCCAATATGGATGTTCCATTAGTATAATACACCTTGTGGGATTTGAGGGTTATAGCAGTATATCTTATATTGTTTTAACGAGTTTCGAAATGTTATAAAGAAGGAAATCCAGAACTTAATTATGGCCACTGAGGAAGGAGCTAGAACTTAACCACCTGCCATCTGGGCCATTTGCCCCCTTCCTGACCAGGCCAAATTTTGCAAAACTGACATATCTCACTTTATGTGGTAATAACTTTGGAACGCCTTTATTTATCCAAGTCATTCAGAGATTGTTTTCTCGTGACACATTGTACTTCATGATAGTCATAAATTTGAGTCAAAATATTTCACCTTTATTTATGAAAAAATCCCAAATTTACCCAAAAATTTGAAAAATTTGCAATTTTCTAAATTTCAATTTCTCTGCTTTTAAAACAGAAAGTGATACCTCAAAAATATTTATTATTTAACATTCCCCATATGTCTACTTTATGTTGGCTTCATTTTGGAAATGTCATTTTATTTTTTTAGGACGTTAGAAGGCTTAGAAGTTTAGAAGCAATTCTTCAAATTTTTAAGAAAATTGCCAAAACCCACTTTTTAAGGACCAGTTCAGGTCTGAAGTCACTTTGTGGGGCCTACATAGTGGATACCCCCATAAATGACCCCATTGTAGAAACTACACCCCTCAAGGTATTCAAAACCGATTTTACAAACTTTGTTAACCCTTTAGGCGTTCCACAAGAATTAAAGGAAAATGGAGATCAAATTTTTAAATTTCACTTTTTTGGCAGATTTTCCATTTGAATCAATTTTTTTCTTTAACACATCGATGGTTAACAGCCAAACAAAACTCAATATTTATTACCCAGATTCTGCGGTTTACAGAAACACCCCACATGTGGTCATAAACTGCTGTATGGGCACACGGCAGGGCGCAGAAGAAAAGGAACTCCACATGGTTTTTAGATGCCATGTCCCATTTGAAGCCCCCTGATGCACCCTTACAGTAGAAACTCCCAAGAAGTGACCCCATTTTGGAAACTAGGGGCTAAGGTGACAGTTTTATTAGTACTATTTTTGGGTACATATGATTTTTTGATCATTCATTATAACACTTTATGGGGCAAGGTGACCAAAAAATTGGTTGTTTTAGCACAGTTTCTATTTATTTATTTTTACAGAGTTCACCTGAGGGGTTCAGTCAAGTGACATTTTTATAGAGCAGATCGTTACGGACGTGGCGATACCTAATATGTATACTTTTTCTCATTTATTAAATTTTACACAATAATAGCACACAATGTTTTAATGTGTCCATGTTCTGAGAGCTATAGTTTTTTTATTTTTTGAGAGATTTTCTTATGTAGGGGCTAATTTTTTGTGGGATGAGGTGACGGTTTTATTGGCACTATTTTGTGGGACATACGCGTTTTTGATCACTTGGTGTTGCAAGGTGACAAAAATTGCTTGTTTTGACACAGTTTTTTTTTTTTTTTTTTACGGTGTTTATCCGAGGGGTTAGGTCATGTGATATTTTTATAGAGCTGGTTTTTATGGACGCGGCAATACCTAATATGTATACTTTTTTTTATTTGTTTCACTTTAACACAATAATAGCAATTTTGAAACCAAAAAAATGATGTTTTAGTGTCTCCATGTTCTAAGAGCTATAGTTTTTTTATTTTTTGAGAGATTTTCTTATGTAGGGGCTCATTTTTTGCGGGATGAGGTGACGGTTTTATTGGTACCATTTTGTGGGACATACGCATTTTTGATCACTTGGTGTTGCACCTTTTGTGATGCAAGGTGACAAAAATTGCTTGTTTTGACACAGTTTTATTTTTTATTTTTTTACGGTGTTCACCCGAGGGGTTAGGTCATGTGATATTTTTATAGAGCTGGTTTTTACGGACGCGCCAATACCAAATATGTCTATTTTATTTTATTTTTCTATTTTTAAATTTTTTTTTCATTCCTTACTTGGGGACTTTTTTTTTTTACATGTGAAACTTTTTATTTTTTTTTTATTTTACACTTTTCGTCCCCCATAAGGTCATACAAGACCTTTGGGGGACATTTACTTCACTTTTTCTTTTTTTTTTCACTGTTGATTTCTCCTGTAACTGGGGCTGACATAGTAGCCCCAGTTACAGAAGAAATGCACCCCTAGAGAGGCTGTACAGCAGCAATCCAGCGCTGTACAGCCTCAGAGCAGGGCTGATCGAGGTCTCTGAGAGACCTCACACAGCCCCTGCACTCTCCGGTCCCGGCGGTCACATGACCGCCGGGCCGGAACAGGAAGAGCATAGCGCTTCCTTCTCTGCGATCCAGAAGGCAGGGACACCTGGGAACTGTCCCTGCCTTCTCTCTGGGTTGCCCTGCTGTCACTGACAGCGGGCAACCCGATCAGCAGCTGCACGATTAGCGTGCAGCTGCTATTTCTGAAAGGACGTTTTAAAACGTGCTTTCAGAAATAGAGGTCCACCCATAGGACGTTTATATCCTATGGGCGGACGGAAAGCGGTTAAATTCCAGTTCAATGCACAGCCTTGTGGGTTTCAGACCTTCTAATCTCCTTCTCACTGGAATATTCTGGTATCTAAGTTGCTTCCTTGGTTCTCAGAAACAGAGGTTCTCTGAACTTGGGCCTAGCTCTGAGTAGCTTGCACGTGTAGGTTTTACTGTTCCTCAACCAAAAGTAGACTTGGACTAATCAGGGGAGTGGATCCAGGTCCATCACCCTGGAAATTTGACACAGTAAGCCATTTTACTGCATATTCCTGGGAGGAAGTTGGGTGGAGGGTTTGCCCTGATTGGCTTACAGTCTTGCAGACAGCCTGGATCAGCCAATCAGTGGGCAGCAGGCAGGGATGAGCCTGTCAAGAAAAAAAAATGGGGGTTAGTCAGCACATCTAAATGTGCAGGTTGCGGGGGCGTGTCCGGACGCTAACGGTGATGGCTGCCTGAAGGAGCTGCTCCTGCCTGCACCGCAAATTACTGGCCAGCGACACATCTCTCCTGGATCATATGGGGAAGAAAGTGGCTCCAAAAAAGACCCCTATCCCTCCCCGATCCCCCTCACCTACTAGGACCCTTGAACAGTGCTGGGATTGCACTCCGGGTCCGGCGCTTCCACCGCGCAGCACCAAGGCACAGAGGGCCTCCCGCCGTTCCTCCCTCCCCCTGCCGGATTCCCGCGCCCTGCCCAGGGAGAAGGACACAGTGCTACTTACCCCTGCTGGATCTCTTCAGGGAACCGGATCGCCATCTGCAGTGTCCACATGCGGATCCTCTGACCTGGGGCACTCACCGGCCGCCCCGGACTTTCGGCCTGCTACTGCTGAAAGGAGGGATCTCGCCATGATGGCTCCTGGACCCACTTCTCAGGGAGCGACTGGGGCGACTGCAAGTAAAGGTACTGTGGCTATTAGGGGACGGCATATTAACCCAGGGGACCCTACATCTAGCCTTCCTGGGACCCCCCTGCTTGAGCCCTGGCGAAATAAGCAGCTCCCAGCCCCACCATTGCTGGACCAGGGGGACAGCAGCTCTCCTCTCCCTTCTGACATCTGGGCCAGATACCCAAGCCCTCCAACACTTGCCGTTATGGACCCCCCATCCCTGCCTGAACCTCCACAGCCATGGGCGAGCTATTTTAACCGTTTTCCTACAAAAGAGGACTTTCGGGTTCTTATTTCTGAAGTTACGGAAGCCTGCAGAGCTGAAATTGCGGCAGTTCGCACTGACATTAAACATGTGGTGGACCGGGTTGACTCCCTGGAAAATGCCCATGACGATACCAGGCAATATATTTCCCCTCTTCATGAATCTATTTCTGCCCAAACAGCGGTACTCAGGGGCATGGGATGGCATTTAGAGGACTTGGATAATCGAGGGCGCCGGAATAACATCCAAGTACGGGGTCTTCCGTAGGCTACCGGTGACGAAGATCTCTTTGCTACGCTGGAAGCCATTTTTAACATGATCCTGGGGCAACCATCCTCGCACAAGCTCAAGTTGGACAGGGCTCATAGAGCACTCAAGCCTAAGGGATCTGCTACACGTCCTTGGGACGTAATTTGTTGTGTCCACGATTTTACCCTTAAAGAATCTATCATGACTAAGGCGATATCCCTACGCAACTTTGACTTTGATGGTGCTCCAGTTCAATTGTTTCCTGACCTATCCTGGTTCACACTCCAGAAAAGGAGACATCTTCAGCCTCTCCTCACATTACTCAGGGACCGCCAGATCGCCTACCGCTGGGAATTCCCTTTTGCCCTGATGGTCCGTCATCAAGGAAGAACAGAGACTCTCCGTTCCTTTTCGGATCTTCGCCCTTTCTGCGAATCACTTATCCCTGACATGTCGGACTGGGAATTTGAGTCTCCAGCGCTTCCACCGCCCCGCATTTGGTCTCCTGTAACCAGGAAAAGAAGGCCTGGCCCAAGTGTGTCCTCTTCTCCGCGGTCTCCACCGTTATCAGGACATCGACCATCTGCTTGACCGCCAACGACTGGGTGGACTTGGTGGTCCAGAACTTGCCCTTAACCCTTTTCACCCTCAGGATTGATGGTCCCTGAAGGGCCCCCATATTAATCAATTATTTCCTCTGTTAAGCCAGTTATTGTTTTCTTGTTGCTATATCACGGTGCAGGCTGTCTGAAGGCTCCACCTAGTTGTAACTTGTTTTCGTTTCTTTCAGATAACTTTAGTTGGCTCCTTGGCCAGCCTTAATTTGTTGGTATTCGACATTTACACCCCCAAAGGGGCTTCTTATTTGCCCCTAGCAGGGATTACATCCCTGGGAATAGCTGTTTACTGCTATCTGTTTGTCTGTCTTTGTGTTGTTCCGTCCTGTCTTTTCCCCCTCCCCCCTATGTTCTCTCTCCTGTTGTAGGCGCCTGAACTTCCTTGCCTGCAGAGATCATGTACCTCAGTTCTGCCTTTGATCCGTTGCCCGACCAGGGCGAACCTACTGACATATACGGACTCCCTCGGTGAGCAATACCCTGCATACATTGTGTACCATCACATACTCACATGATGCGGTCCATAACCTTTAATGTCAAGGGGCTTAACTCCAACGCCAAGAGGAAACTCTTGCTTTTGGAATTGAAATCCCTTAAAACGGATATTGTGTTCTTACAGGAAACACACTTTGATGGCAGCTCCTCTTTCCGTTTCATCTCTCACCTGTATCCTACCGCCTATTCAGCTACTCATAGCCGTCGGAGGGCAGGTGCTGCCATCTTGGTGTCTGCACAGTGTCCCCTCAGGATTGAATCTTCAATTATAGATCCACAGGGCCGTTATATCATTCTCCGTGGCCGTTTGGCGGATAGACCCATCACCTTATGTAACAGTTATTCACCAAACACGTCCCAGATACGCTTTCTCGGCTGAATCTTCCGCAAGGTGTTTGCTGAGGGAGCGGACTCCTCAGAGCCCCTAGTCCTCCTGGGTGGGGATTTTAATGCAGTGTTCTCTGAATCAATGGATCGCCTGGCACTCCCGGGTAGACCAATGCACTCGACGCAGCAGCGCTTAGCCAGAGATTTTCGTAAACTAGTGCGGAAATACTCCCTGTATGACCTATGGCGTCTCACTTATCCCACTGATAGGTCCTTCTCCTTTTACTCTGCCCCCCATGGCTCACACACCCGTATTGATTACCTCTTTGGTACCATTTCGACCCTCAGATTATTGAAGGGAGTGGACATGGGCCGAATCACCTGGTCAGACCATGCTACTGTACTAGTTGACATTAGTAGTGAGTCAGGCCATCTTCGCCATTGCCACTGGAGACTTAATGACTCCCACCTGAAACAACCTACCATTAGGGAGGAACTTTACGAACATCTGAAAACGTATTTTGACCTAAATGAGGGATCAGTAGGGGATGTCCGTCCTATGTGGGAAGCACATAAAGCGGTCATGAGGGGTCATTGTATTCATGGGTGTCTGCATGGGGGGGCAAGGGGGGGCAAGTGCCCCCCCCTGGAAATCGGGGCACAGGGAGATGAACGCTTCCATTGTGGAAGCGTTCATCTCCATAGTCATCTGTATCGCCGTCCTCAGGACAGCGATACAGATGACTGTGCTGAGGCAGGGGAGGGAGAGGCGTGTCCCTTTCCATTCCTCTGATAGGCTGCAGGCACTAGGCACTGACGTCATCGCGCCGCCTGAGGCATACAGCGCGGGACACAGGCCGGAAGAGGCCTGCATCGCATCGCTGCCAAGGAGGTAAGTATAAGTGTTTTTTTTTTTTTTGTATACAATACTGGTGGCTACTGGCACATAATAGGGGTCTCTGGCTACTGGCACATAATGGGGGTCTCTGGCTACTGGCACATAATGGGGGTCTCTGGCTACTGGCACATATTGGAGGGCTCTGGCTACTGTCACATAATGGGGGGCTCTGGCTACTGGCACATAATGGGGGCTCTGGCTACTGGCACATAATGGGGGCTCTGGCTACTGACACATAATGGGGGGTTCTGGCTACTGGCACATAATGGGGGGTTCTGGCTACTGGCACATAATGGAGGTCTCTGGCTACTGGCACATAATGGGGGTCTCTGGCTACTGGCACATAATGGGGGGCTGTCATTACTGGCACATAATGGGGGCTGTCATTACTGGCACAAGGGGGGGGGCTGTCATTACTGGCACATGATGGGGTGCTGTTTTTACTGGCACAATATTGGGGGCACTATAGGGGCATCTACTGAGGCCACAAAGAAGGGGTGTTTTATATGGGGGGCTCTGTACAGTAGAATTTTATACTGGGACACATTATGGTGGGTACTATTAGGAAGGGGGGAGATGAGTACTATGGGGTCATCTATGTGGGCACTAAGAAGGGGTATTTTATACTTGCAAATTATGGAGGACACTGAGGGCATCTACTGGGGCATTTTATACTGGTACATTATGGGGGGCACTAGGAGGAAGGGGGGAGAGGAGCACTATGGAGGCATTTACTGGGGGCACTATATAGGGGTATTTTATACTGGCACATTATAGGGGCACTATGGGGACATTAGCTCAACTGGGGGCATTACAAGGGGGTATTTTTTGCACTGTCACATTATAAGGAGAATTATTTCTACTGGGGGCATTATGGTGGGCTTTATTACTCCTACATGGTATGACCCCCTAGTAGCAGCACCAGCCTCTCCCTGCTCTGCTATTCCTCTGCCCCTTCTCCAAATCCTTATTATGAAATCGTTCTCATTAGGATAAAACACAACATCAGCTCCGCCGAGCCCCCCAGCCAAGTGCCAAGCCAAGTAATTGTAAGTTTTCATGTGAAATATGTTTGTTATACACATATATCCTACACCAGTGATGGCGAACCTATGGCACGGGTGCCAGAGGCGGCACTCAGAGCCCTCTCTGTGGGCACCCGCACTGTGAAAAAAGTCTATGGTGTACCAATATGCCTTAGACTTTTCCTGCCATTCATCAGCGCAGGGCACGCTATGAACAGCACAGGCAGTGCATTGAATGTAGGCAGGCTTTAATAGCTAAATGATAAAGTACATGGAATATATACTATATTGAACTATAGTATTCAGGTTAAATTGCCGTGTTGGCACTTTACGATAAATAAGTGGGTTTTGGGTTGCAGCTTGGGCACTCGGCCTCTAAAAGGTTCGACATCACTGTCCTACACTGTACCACACAATATACAGTATACCGCTAAACTGTGTAGTCTGTTCTATAAGCACTATTGTTTTGTGGCGGCGGACAGAAAATAATCTGGAAGTGCCCCTCCCGAGACCAGGCTCTGGATCCACCACTGCACAGCTCATGCGTTATTATACTTTGTGATAATGAATATGCCCCTCCCCTTCATTACAATCTCAGAAACAAGAAGAGCATGGATGTCAATAAAATTATGCCCCCCCCCTTGGAAAACTTTCTGCGGACGCCCATGATTGTATTGCAATTAGCTCAAAATTAAAGAAGGACTCGACTGCCTTAGTCAAGACCCTTACGTCCCACCTACAATCACTAGAAGACAAGATGGCTGCTCATCCCTCACGCTGCACACTGAGACGAATCGTAGATACTAGGGCCCAATTGAAGAGTCTAGCTTTAGGTTGTGTCAGCAAGTTATTACTTTACACACGACAGCGTTATTATGCTTGGGGGAACAAGCCCCACACTTTGCTGGCCAGACAACTCAGGAATCATAGCTCCCAAACTGGTCAGAGTGCTATTAGTGGGGCTGACGGAACAATCCACTATGAACCCCGGGTGATAGCGGAGAGGTTCTCGGCCTATTACTCTTCCCTGTATAACTTACCCTCCGACCTTCCCACAGATGAGAGACTGAGAGATAGTACACTCCAGTCTTATTTGTCACCTTCCTACCCTATCGACTTCCGCCCTTGCCGCCCTTAATAGTCCGATTACGTCGGAGGAGATTGGGGAGGTGGTGGAACATCTACCTGAGGGTAAATCCCCAGGGCCTGATGGCTTTTCGTACAAATATTATAAGACCTTTAAGACTGAACTAATTCCCCACTTAGTAACCCTATTCAATCATTTTGTAGCTGGTAACGCGGTACCTCCCCCAATGTCTCACTCGTATCTCACGATGATTCCGAAACCTGGGAAAGATCCGCACGAATGCCCTAACTATAGGCCCATTGCTCTACTTAACTCAGATCTTAAGATTTTCACCAAAACCCTAGCTACCTGACTAAACGTCTTCCTCCCCTCCGTGATTCATAAAGACCAAGTGGGATTTGTCCCGGGCCGTCAGGGGGCCGACAACACACGAAGAAACATTGACTTGATAGATGTCTTATCTCGCTCGGGTGAGGAGGCATTACTTCTTAGTTTAGATGCAGAAAAGGCATTCAACCGTTTAGGTTGGCCTTTCCTCTTTGCTACCCTACAGGCTTACGGCCTTTCTGGTCCCTTTGTTAGAGCCATTTATAGTCTACACTCCTCCCCCACAGCAACGATCAGATTACCTCATGCTCAATCTCGACCCATAAGCATTGCCCCCTATCTCCCCTACTCTTTGCCATGTGTATCGAACCCCTGGCGGCCAAGATCAGGGCCTGCCCGGACATCAGAGGTGTTATGGTCAAGGACAGGGAGTTTAAGCTATCGCTATATGCTGACGATATCCTCCTTACCCTTACCAAGCTTCACATTTCCCTACCTAGCCTCCACTCCATCCTACGGGAATTTGGTCGCCTCTTGGGGTATAAGGTCAACACCCATAAAACTCAGGCCCTCCCTCTTAATATTTCTCAGACGGCCCTGGGCTCTCTCAGGGTTAACTTTCCTTTCCATTAGAAGACGGACTCACTGCGATATTTGGGTGTAAATTTAAAGCTAATTTCCCACGTATATATGCTGAGATTAGGGGTCTTCTAGAGAGGTGGCATCCTCTCCCACTCTCTCTCATGGGGCGTATTGCTGCGACTAAAATGACGATCTTGCCCAAGCTGCTGTACCTTTTTGAGACCTTACCGATTAAAGTCCCCCTTAAGGATCTGAGATCCACTCAATCTCACCTCCTTAGATTCATATGGGCGGGAAGGCGGCACAAAATCCTGCGGTCGGTCCTCCTATCTAGTAGGCACCAGGGCGGTCTAGGGGTCCCGGATCTGTCCAAATATTACTGGGCGGCCCAGCTGCGTTCTGTCACAGCCTGGGCTCCCTTGCACCCATATTCTGTCTGGATGCAGATAGAAAGTCTCTGGCTGGCTCCTGTACTTCCTAACTCCATGCTATGGTCCGGACCGGATGGGACTCTGCCAGCCAAGGATCTCCTATGGCCCATGGCTTGTACCAGACGCATCTGGCAGCAGTGCAGTAGCAGATTCCCTCTGGAGTCCATTCACTCCGCCATGACCTCCTTTTTATATCACCCCACGCTCCCTGCTAGTCTTATCACGTCCACAACGAGGCCATGGTTTTAGCGGGGGGTGTTTCGGTTTGCTGATATTGTGGACCCCTTCACTAGGGTCCTTCTGCCGTTTCCTACCCTGCAGGACAAATATGATCTCCCCCCATCCTCCAACTTCTTTTATATCCAGATTAGGCACTTCGCCCAGTCCATTTTCTCAGGGGTCACAGTTTCCCTTCCGACTCCCTTTGAACGCCTTCGCAGGGAAGGGATACATGCGAAAGGTTTGATTTCTGAGATTTACTCCATATTGCTGACTCCCTTCCCTGATCGGGTCCAAAGGCATTCCTATATGATGCGGTGGGAGGAATATCTGGGGAGGCAGGGGAGGACACAGACAGCAGAGGGCCCCTGTGCAAAGGATGTGCCTGGCCCCCTTCCCCCCCAAAGCCTAATTCGCAACCTAACCTTTTCCGTCCTAACATTACTTATAGCAATACAAAACATACAGGGTAAGGCTTTCACACCTGCGACACTACGCTCCGGCCACCTGATCCGGCAGAAAATGCAAGGAATCGGCCAGACACAAACCGCAGCATGCAGCGGTTTGTGTCCCGCTAATTCTCTGCATTTTTGCCAGATTGTGGCCGGATCTCTGCCGTACCACATAATAAGGATTCAAGGTTAGGTGGCTCACTCACTGATGCACAATGGAATGGGTGCACTGCCACACAGCACTCCCTGTTGCTGTTTGAAAGTACAATTTGGAAAACAAGGATTTGGCGTCACTCAATATCTGGCACAAATATAGGCAAGCAAAGGGCAATATTCAGGAATAATTTATTAGGTTACTCACAACATGTTGTATAAAATAGCGGATAAAATGGCAGTAAAACTTTAAAAACTAGAAAAGGTACAATTTCTGGGAAAATTGTGTGAAGTGTTCTTGCCTCCTTGGTTGGGGTGGGGGCACCTAATGACTAGGGTGAGTGCACCTAAAGGTCGGGGTGGGTGCAGCTAAGGGCTAGGGCGGGTGCACCTAAGGGCTAGGGCGGGGGCACCCATGAGTCACCTGGTAGTCCGGGGGGGGGGGTCACCTAGTGGTCTAAGTTAAATGGCTGAAATTTGATTGGCTATTTTAGGCTCCGCCCACTTTTTCAAATTTGAATACCAGTCATCCATTGACCAACTGTTCCAAGTTTAGTGACTTTGCCATTGACCCTCTAAGAGCAGCGGCAGTTTTAAATTTTCCCATTAAAACATATGGCTGAAATTTGATTGGCCGTTGTAGACTCCGCCCACTTTTAAACATTTGAATTCTAGTCACCTATTAACCGAATATATTAAGTTTAACAACCCTGCCATTAACATTGTTGAAATGGCAGCAATTAAAAAATTTCTCATTGAAGTCAATAGGGAAAATCTGATTGGTTGTTTGTAGCTCCGCCCACTTTTTAATGTCCCCAAAATGTGACAGAAATTTTGAGGTTGACCCCATGACTAAGTGACCCAAGTTTGGTCAGTTTAACTCCGAAGCTGTATGAGTGACAAACGTTTGCATTTTTCCAATAAAACTCTATGGGAGAAAAAAAAGAGGTTTTCGGAGGCCCGCCCCAGGGGCCCGGTGGTGGGATCGGTTAACAAAGCACAAGCAAGATACTCGGGTATGTGCCGACCAAGAGTGCAAAGTTCGGTATTTATACTCCTAAATCTGTGGGAGAAGTAGCAATTTGAACCTCTCATTATAGTCAATGGGGAGAATTTGATTGGTTCTGTGTGGCCCCGCCCACATTTTAGGGTCTCCGAAATGTTCTAACAAATTGCGCGTTGACCCCATGACTATGTGACCCAAGTTTGGTGACTTTAGATTCAAATCTGTGCGACTGGGAGCGATTTGAAAATTTTCCCTGTCAAAGTCAATGGGAAAAAACGTGGATTTTGGGGGCCCGTCCCAGGGGCCCGGAAGGTGGGATCGGTTAACAAAGCACAAGTAAGGTACTAGGGTGGGTGCCGACCAAGACTGCAAAGTTTGGAATTTGTACTCCTAAAAATGTGGGAGGAGTAGCAATTTGAACGTCTCATTACAGTCAATGGGGAGATTTTGATTGGTTCTGTGTGGCCCCGCCCACTTTTTAGGGTCCCCGAAATGTGCCAAAAATTTTCGGGTTGACCCCATGACTAAGTGACCCAAGTTTGGTGACTTTAGCATCAAAGCCTGGCGAATGGGAGCGATTTGAAAATTTACCCTGTCAAAGTCTATGGGAAAAAAGGGGGCTTCCGGGGCCCGCCACGGGGGCCCCGGGGGTGGGATCGCTCCACAAAGTAATAGCAATCCGATCGGGAACAATCTGCACGTTTTGGTAAATTTTTGTCTATGTAGTGTAAAAACTGTGGGAGGAGTTAGGGTGGCAAATTTGGCTATAATAAGAATAATAATATATATGTGAGATAACAATAAGTGGTCTTGCTATGCAAGAACACTTAATTATAGAAAATCACACATATAGCTTATTAGGACTCCTCTATTACTTCCTATATTCAGTCTCTTTGTATTATTGCATAGTTCAAAGTTCCTACAGTATATGGTGAATTACCAAGTGAGGTCAGTGGCAGTTCAATTGATTAAAACACTTTGGTAATATAAATGTACTTTACCACTCCTGTTTGGCCGTGTAGATGCCTGGCTATGGGCTGCAAGAATCACTCTTATTGAACGTGCGGCCGCTTGACTGTAGGCTGCTCGGTTTGTAAGTTGCAGGAAACACTCCTGTTGGCCGTGCGTTCACTTGGCTGTGAGCTGCAAAGACCTTTGGAGGCGGATTCGCCTGTCGACACTTCCCCGTATTGCTGAATGTTACAACTAGCTCTGACCTTCCAGGACCTGATCGTGGCGTCCCACGTGGTTCGGCCGGATAGGTCAGGTGACTTCCTCTTTCAGGCGGGGTTTTCAAATGAGTACAGCTTTCGCTTGTAATAATCGGTGTCTTCCTTATATCGTCCCACACTGTCTGCCGACCATACGCGTTTCGGGATGAAATCCCTTCCTCAGTGGTACAGACAGTAGGATTAAGATGTCCTTTTTATATCATCTTTAATTGATGAAATGCATGCTGGGACAGTGGGGGACTTGGAAGACCAGGATGTGGATTTCTGATAATAGTTCATTCATGATCACTCGGATACATATATTCCATACCAACGACTACAATGTTGTGTGAATATATATATATATAAAATCTTAATACATCCCTTCAAAGAGTATTGCTATATGGGTGATGTTGTGATTGCACGGTACATCTAAAATGCATAAATTTATTAAGTATAACACACATCAAAAATATAACATATATCAACAACATATGCGCACTTGCGATTTCGGTGCGTTTTTAATATATTTCAATAAAAACCTATATTTAAAAATGGTAAATAAATATTATCCCTGGAAAAGATTTCATATATTTGTTGGTTTTCATAAACAAAAGGGGATTCAATACCTGCACACAGTGTTTATATAAAGAGAAATTCAACACTGGTATATTCATCCAGTTAAAACAATAAATATGATAAATATAAAAAGTTCAAAAACATGACTGTTTAGGGTAAAAACTCCCGATATTCAAAAAATTTCTAAAAAATTTCAAAAAACGCACCTGCGGTTCCGGTGCGTTTTTAGTGCGTTTTTGCTGAAAAAGGTAAATATGAGCCGAGGATGATACTGAGGATATAGGGAGGCATCTCCTATATTGCACAACATATATCTAATAATATTCATATTTAAAATTGACTTTGATGTGCTGTATGTTGTTTAGGGGTACGCGGACCTGCCCAGAAGGAGAGATCTGGGTGCTGGTAACACAGCCTAACACCAGGTGTCCCATTCAAGGCAGACCAGCGACCCATTATAGGAATGCGAAGAGTTCTAGTTCTGCGTTCAGACCCCTTGGGATAAGGGAGTCGAACTCAAAGATCCTCTTCGATTCATTTCTAGACATACGGAGGATATGGTTCCCACCTCTCCATGGTTGTTCAACTTTCTCTATAGCCATATATGTCAAACTGGATGGGTCGCTTCTATGATAATCCTTATAGTGTTTAGACAGAGAATGCAATTCATATCCCTTTTTTATATTATTCACGTGTTCTGATATCCTCTTTTTTAGGGTACGTTTTGTTCGTCCTATATACTGCTTATGGCATGGGCATTCTATCAGATAAATCACGTTGGTGGAATCGCATGTCAAACCTTCTTTGATGTCCAAGAAAAAGGAGTTTTGGGTTGAAATTGCCTTCAGGATCTTTTTAGGGAATTTAGTAATTCTACAATTAGAGCAGCGCCCAGATCTATGGAATCCTTTAAAGGATAACCAATTGTGTTTCTGTATGTTATATTCTCTATTCTTTATAGATGGCGCTATTTTCAATCCTAAATTGGAGGCCCTAGTATATGTGATCAAGGGTGTATTAGTGAGCATGGGCCCAACCAACTTGTCTCCAAGTAAGTGGTGCCAGTACTTTGCAATAATTCTCTCCATACTCTTATATTGGGCATGAAATGGCAGGATCATTCTCATTTTTTCATCATTCACCTGTTTTTGTTTAGGGACAAAAAAATCTATTCTATCTAACATTTTGACTTCTTCCAATGATTTTTCCAAAGAATGAGCTGGATACTGTCTGTCAATAAATTGTTTTTTTAAAGTCTCTGCTTCTATTGTGAACTGTTGGTCTTGTGTGCAATTACGTTTTAATCGTCTAAATTGACTCTTGGGGACATTGATGAGCCACCTTGGTAGGTGGCAGCTTGTGTATAATATAAAGCTGTTTTTGCTTACCAATTTGTGATGTGTGCTACAAATTAGTTTGTCCCCCTCAACTTTGATGTCAAGATCCAGAAATTGGATATTCCTCATGTCTATGGTGGAAGTAAATTTTAGATTCAAATTGTTCACATTTATCTCCTCCAAAAAAGTAATGAGAGACGACATCGTGTTCTGCCATATGAACACGATGTCGTCTATATAGCGACGCCACAACACCAGATCCGCCCCCAGTCTCGATGCAATGACAGTGGACTCCCACTCTGCCATGAATAAATTAGCATAACTGGGGGCGAATCTGGTGCCCATGGCGGTGCCCTTGCACTGGACATAAAAGTCACCGTTGAAGGAAAAATAATTGTGCGTCAATATGTATCTGACCCCTTCTATTACGTAATGGATTTGTTCTTTATTCATAGTTCCGCCCTGGGTCAGTTGTTGACTAAGTGCTTCAAGACCCTGTTCGTGATCTATTATGGTATACAGAGAATTAACATCCAGTGTCCCCAATATATATCCTTCCTTATATTGCATCCCTTCTAAGATTTTAATTATTTCAGTGGTGTCTTTGATATATGATGGTATTTTCTTTACAATCGGTTGTAACAATTGGTCAATATATCTTGACAAATTTGAGGAAATAGAATTTATCCCTGATATTATGGGCCTTCCTGGGGGTTTCGTTAGAGTCTTGTGTATCTTAGGAATACAGTACATCACTGGCATTCTTTTTTCTGTATTCATAATATACTTTGCCTCTTGTTCCGACAGAATTCCTGAGACAGTGCCTTTTTTACAATACTGTATTAGTCGTTTGAAGTAGTCCTCTGTAGGATCTCGTTTTAATTTAGTGTATGTGGACTCTTCATTCAGTTGTCGCAGGCATTCCTCTATGTAATCATTTGTGTTAAGGACTACAATCGCCCCTCCTTTATCGGCTGGTCTTATTGTTATATCATTACTGGATTGTAACTGTTTAATTGCCTCTATTTCCTTCCTGGATAAATTATATCTTAGATTATTTCCCTTCAATTTCCTCAGATCATCCTCAACGCACTTTTTAAACGTTGCCATGTGATGGCTTATTTCTTGTTTCGGGTATTTTTTAGAATTTATTCTCAAACCTGTATGCATGTATTGACATCCCTCCACATTAACATTAGTTTCCATTATCGGATTTTTAATAAAATACTTTTTTAAACAAAGTCTTCTAATAAATTTTTCCACGCCTATATATGTTGAAAACTTATCCAACTTAGTTGTAGGGGCGTATTTTAACCCTTTATTCAATAAAGTGACCTGTGCATTCGAGAGTTGAGTGTTACTCAAATTCACTATGCTTGATGTATTCTCTATTTGTTGTGCCTGTTTCTTCTTACAGTGTCTACCTCTTCTAATCCTTCTTCTCCCCTGTGGGATTGTGTTCTCTTGTGTGTTCTCACCTCCTGATTCTGTGAAGGGTAGTGATTCCGTGATGGGTGATGGTTCTGTCTGGAATAGTGATGGTTGTGATTGTACCTTTGTGACGTGTCTCTCATAGGTGTGTGTCGGTGTCTTAAATTGTATTGATGATGTTGCCTCTGTTCCCTCGTGTTGTCTCTTATTGGGGTAGGTGATCGGGGTTTTCTTATTCTTGTTTTGTGATGGGGGGGTGTGTAATCTAAAAAAAGCGGTGATGAAAGTGACTCATACCGATTTGCTGTTGGGACATTATAGTGGTTTACGTCTCCCCTTTTGTTTATATCACCATTTCTTTGTAATCTAGGAAACTCTATGTCTCGCTCATTGCCGGTGAATTCCCCCACGGCTGTGTCGGGAATATCACTGGCATTGAGCTGTTTTAATTTTTTACATTTTTTATACATAATGTCTTTCTCTAATGTATCTAGGTTTCTACAGATTCTCTGTTGCCATTTCTGGACTTGTTCTGTATTTGGGAAATGGTCCACTATTTTTCTTATATCAGTAATCTGGTCTGAGGTCTCACTTAAAATTTGTGTCCGTCTGTTTACGATAATGTGAATTAAATTAGTGGATTGTGTTTTAAGAAAAGAATCCCATTCTTTTTTAAAGGTGTCGTTCATTAAATCTAGTGCAGGTGTTTTATTTAGTGTTAATCCCTTGGGGATATTACCACTTTGTATGTATTGATTGAGAGCTTTCACTTCCCATTTATTGCGTAGCTGTTTTTGTAACAGTTTCTCTAAATTGTAAAAACTCTCATCAATATCTCTTCCAGGTTGGTCACAATTTTCTTTTGAATTTGCAAGGTTATCAAAATTGTACGTATCTATTGTCTTGTACTTAGTGTCTATATGTTGCCAGATATCCATAGTGTATCAGTGGGAGCACAACCAGAGGGAGAAAAACAATAAGGATTCAAGGTTAGGTGGCTCACTCACTGATGCACAATGGAATGGGTGCACTGCCACACAGCACTCCCTGTTGCTGTTTGAAAGTACAATTTGGAAAACAAGGATTTGGCGTCACTCAATATCTGGCACAAATATAGGCAAGCAAAGGGCAATATTCAGGAATAATTTATTAGGTTACTCACAACATGTTGTATAAAATAGCGGATAAAATGGCAGTAAAACTTTAAAAATTATAGAAAATCACACATATAGCTTATTAGGACTCCTCTATTACTTCCTATATTCAGTCTCTTTGTATTATTGCATAGTTCAAAGTTCCTACAGTATATGGTGAATTACCAAGTGAGGTCAGTGGCAGTTCAATTGATTAAAACACTTTGGTAATATAAATGTACTTTACCACTCCTGTTTGGCCGTGTAGATGCCTGGCTATGGGCTGCAAGAATCACTCTTATTGAACGTGCGGCCGCTTGACTGTAGGCTGCTCGGTTTGTAAGTTGCAGGAAACACTCCTGTTGGCCGTGCGTTCACTTGGCTGTGAGCTGCAAAGACCTTTGGAGGCGGATTCGCCTGTCGACACTTCCCCGTATTGCTGAATGTTACAACTAGCTCTGACCTTCCAGGACCTGATCGTGGCGTCCCACGTGGTTCGGCCGGATAGGTCAGGTGACTTCCTCTTTCAGGCGGGGTTTTCAAATGAGTACAGCTTTCGCTTGTAATAATCGGTGTCTTCCTTATATCGTCCCACACTGTCTGCCGACCATACGCGTTTCGGGATGAAATCCCTTCCTCAGTGGTACAGACAGTGGGATTAAGATGTCCTTTTTATATCATCTTTAATTGATGAAATGCATGCTGGGACAGTGGGGGACTTGGAAGACCAGGATGTGGATTTCTGATAATAGTTCATTCATGATCACTCGGATACATATATTCCATACCAACGACTACAATGTTGTGTGAATATATATATATATAAAATCTTAATACATCCCTTCAAAGAGTATTGCTATATGGGTGATGTTGTGATTGCACGGTACATCTAAAATGCATAAATTTATTAAGTATAACACACATCAAAAATATAACATATATCAACAACATATGCGCACTTGCGATTTCGGTGCGTTTTTAATATATTTCAATAAAAACCTATATTTAAAAATGGTAAATAAATATTATCCCTGGAAAAGATTTCATATATTTGTTGGTTTTCATAAACAAAAGGGGATTCAATACCTGCACACAGTGTTTATATAAAGAGAAATTCAACACTGGTATATTCATCCAGTTAAAACAATAAATATGATAAATATAAAAAGTTCAAAAACATGACTGTTTAGGGTAAAAACTCCCGATATTCAAAAAATTTCTAAAAAATTTCAAAAAACGCACCTGCGGTTCCGGTGCGTTTTTAGTGCGTTTTTGCTGAAAAAGGTAAATATGAGCCGAGGATGATACTGAGGATATAGGGAGGCATCTCCTATATTGCACAACATATATCTAATAATATTCATATTTAAAATTGACTTTGATGTGCTGTATATCTGGGGAGGCAGGGGAGGACACAGACAGCAGAGGGCCCCTGTGCAAAGGATGTGCCTGGCCCCCTTCCCCCCCAAAGCCTAATTCGCAACCTAACCTTTTCCGTCCTAACATTACTTATAGCAATACAAAACATACAGGGTAAGGCTTTCACACCTGCGACACTACGCTCCGGCCACCTGATCCGGCAGAAAATGCAAGGAATCGGCCGGACACAAACCGCAGCATGCAGCGGTTTGTGTCCCGCTAATTCTCTGCATTTTTGCCAGATTGTGGCCGGATCTCTGCCATACCACATAATAGTCAATGGGGCCTGCGGGCATCCTGTCTGCGTCCAGCAGTGCCGGATCCAGTGAATTCCAGCAGGCTGTTCTCTGCTGGAAGAGCCTGCCAGAATCACTAACGCAGATGTGAAGGTAGCCTAATACAGGTCCACATACCTCGTACATCCAGTGACGTCTTCTTTGATGTAGATGTTCTCTGTCCTCATCTTCTCCTTTCAGACCAGACCGCCATGATGATTTCTTTCAGCAATCTCTTCTCTCTGCAGAGTTTGACAGACATCTGTTTCCTAGTTTTCCATCATTCTCCCACCTTCTGAACACCCCATCCTGCCACCCCCAATACTGTGCCCGCTGTGCTCCCTATACTGGTTACACACAGATAGTTCCCCTTCAATAATTATTGGTACACAGTGTCCCTGACACTAATAGTGTAAATATAATGTTTCCCAAAAATAATTGTGCTAAGCTGATACCGTGCCAGGGCGCCCCCCACAGTAATACTGCTCCCCAAAGTCCCACCAATAGAAATAATTATCTACCAGACAACACGTAGTAGTAATAGTGCCCCTACAGTAATAATGTCTGCACTGTGTCCCAGAAGTAATAATGCTCCCATACTGTGTGCCCAAACAACCCTCTTAGTGCCTCCAGTTGAGACAATAAAATACTCCTATATCGTGCCCCAATAGTGCGCCTCCCCTTATCCCCATGGTGCCTGACAATGTGCCAGTATAAAATTTCCCCATAATGTGTGTCAGTATAATTCCCCTATATAATGACCCCAATAGTTCTCCTCTCCTCCCTTCTCCATAGTGCCCCCCATGTCTGCCATATGTCACTTGCTCAGATAGGCCCCCATATCTGTTGCTCAGGACCCCCCCCTATATCAGATGCCCATTCACGCCCCCATATCAGTTGCTCAGACCCCCCCCCCTATATCAGTTGCTCATTCAGGCCCCTCATATGTCACTTGCTCAGGACCCCCACCCATATCAGTTGCTCGGGGGGACCCAACTCCCATATTAGTTGCTTATTTAGGCCCCCCATATGCCAGTTGCCCAGGACCCCCCCATATCAGTTACTCATAAGGACCCCCCCAATATCAGTTGTTTATTTATTCAGCCCCCCCATGTCGATGTGACAGACCCCCAGGGCCCCATCAGACCTCAGATCAGACTAAAAATAAATAGCTAAAACGTACCTCTCCTGGTCCGCTGCTCTCCGCGTCCTGATGTGAGTGCCTGCCCTGCTGGTCTACAACAGCCCGCGCTGCACAGTCATATGACCTGACTGCGTACAGCGTCAGGTCATAGTGCGCGCTGTACGCAGTCAGGCCGGAGGGGTAAGTAATCGCCGATTTCTTGCATACTAGTGAGCGCTTCTGGATGCGCTTACTAGTATGAATGGGCCCCCTCACACGCCGGGCCCCTATGCAGCTGAACCGGCTGCACCGGCTTATGTCCGCCCCTGTGGGGAGGGCCTCGCCGGACTCACTCTGGCACCTTATTAGTGATGAGCGGGAGGTGCCATATTCGGTTTCGCGATATTTCGCGAATATTCGCATGAATATTCGTGTTATATTCGTCGAAATCGAATATTCGCAATTATTCCAATTATCGCGAAATTATTTTTCGCATATTGCGAAAATTTATCTTGATAGTATAAGGCAACGTTCCTATGCTAATGACTATGGCTAGGCTAATATGTGTATATTACGAAATTTTGTAATATTGCTCTAACTTCGTCTCTTAGAATATTACGAATATTCTAAAAGACGAAGTTAGAGCAATATTAAGAACATTTGCAAAAGTCGAAATTGCGATGCGAGTAATATAACACGAAATAGTCGCATGAAGATTTAAACTTAGCACTGCTATATTCCATATTCTAGCCTAATATGGAATATAGCTGTGTTAAGTTAGCACTGCTATATTCCATATTAGGCTAGAATATGGAATATAGCTGTGCTAAATTGAAATCTTCATGCGACTATTTCGTGTTATATTACTCGCATCGCAATTTCGACTTTTGCAAATATTCTTAATATTGCTCTAACTTCGTCTTTTAGAATATTCGTAATATTCTAAAAGATGAAGTTAGAGCAATATTACGAAATTTCGTAAAATACACATAGATTGTATTTAAGCTAATATACTGCTATAGTAATAATTTTTAATAGTGTACATATTTTACAAAACTTAAGTTCAGAAGAGGCAAAAAAAATTACAGGAAAAAAAAGGGATTATAGCACTATATTAGCTAAATTACAATCTATATGTGTATTTTACGAAATTTCGTAATATTGCTCTAACTTCGTCTTTTAGAATATTCGTAATATTCTAAGAGACGAAGTTAGAGCAATATTACGAAATTTCTAAAAGACGAAGTTAGAGCAATATTAAGAACATTTGAAAAAGTCGAAATTGCGATGCGACTAATATAACACGAAATATTCGCATGAAGATTTCAACTTAGCACAGCTATACTCCATATTCTAGCCTAATATGGAATATAGCAGTGCTAACTTAGCACAGCTATATTCCATATTAGGCTAGAATATGGAGTATAGCAGTGCTAAGTTGAAATCCTCATGCGAATATTTCGTGTTATATTACTCGATGCGTTCTATTAAATTGCGATGCGACTAATATAACACGAAATATTCGCATGAAGATTTCAACTTAGCACTGCTATACTCCATATTCTAGCCTAATATGGAATATAGCTGTGCTAAGTTAGCACAGCTATATTCCATATTAGGCTAGAATATGGAGTATAGCAGTGCTAAGTTGAAATCTTCATGCGAATATTTCGTGTTATATTACTCGATGCGTTCTATTAAATTGCGATGCGACTAATATAACACGAAATATTCGCATGAAGATTTCAACTTAGCACAGCTATACTCCATATTCTAGCCTAATATGGAATATAGCAGTGCTAACTTAGCACAGCTATATTCCATATTGGGATAGAATATGGAGTATAGCAGTGCTAAGTTGAAATCTTCATGCGAATATTTCGTGTTATATTACTCGCATCGCAATTGCGACTATTGCGAAATTTCGTAAAATACACATATAGATTAGATTGTAATTTAGCTAATATGGAATATAGCAGTAAGTTGAAAGCGCCACTGACTGGAGCAGCCAGGAAGCCAGGAATCCAAAGGACAGGTAAGAACAACTTTAGGGAAGTGGGAAAGAAAAAAATATAATAAAAAAAAAAAAGAAAAAAAACGAATATTCTATTTCGCGAATATATAGAACGATATTCTAAATATTCGCGAAATCTCGAAATTGCGATATTCGAGAAAAAAATTCGCAATTCGAATATTCGCGCTCAACACTACACCTTATATGGAGGAGGGCAGCGAAATCATCTATGTCGGTACTTCATAAGGAGAACCAATATAAAATATTAATCTACTGGTATCACACTCCTGACCTCCTCCATAGAATGAATCCAGTAGTAGGGTGATTGTTGGAGATGTGGCTTAGAGGTACGTTGCCTCACATTTTCTGGGACTGTCCCAAGATATGCCCCTACTGGATCGGAGTAGACGCCCTCCTGAGTGATGTCTTTGGATTTGAAATGTCCTTCCTGCTCAATGTGGTCCCAATACAAGTTAAAAAAACATGCACTCAAGCTACTGCTACTGATACTAACAGCAGCTCGTTGTCTAGTCTCCCGAGCTTGGAAAAGTCCCGAACCACCACGGGTCTCTGATTTATATGCTGATGGAGGTCCGAACAATGGAGTACTCCACTGCTATGTTTCAGGACAAAATGGCACTCTTCAACGCCATATGGGATCTATGGGATAATTACTGGGCCACTAGACAACCTTGATGATCTCATGCGAAAGGAATGTTCCCTTCCCCCTCCCAATCCCCCCCATTATGTCTTTGTCTATGTCATTTGTCTTGTCTGTTGGTTATTTGTTGGGTTAGGCATTATTGGCTGAGAAGCTCCGGGCTTTTGGGTCTTTAAGGCTCTCCCGCACCTTCCTGATGTCTTTTTTTTTAAGATGCATGGTAGTCCTTGGTCGGACTGGTTTCAGATAGACACGGTCTCAGTTAGTCCATGTTATTGCTTTATTTTTGATTGGTCTTCCATTCTTCATCCCTGACTATTATCAAGTGTTACATATGCCCATTCAACATGTATGTGATGTATTTAGTGTATCACCCTTACTTTGTACTTCTGTGCATTATTCTACTGTAAAAGTGTATTTTCATCTTTGTTTACTTAATAATAAATATACAATTATAAAAAAAAAAAAAATGCACAGGTTGCATGTCTCCATGGCTGAAAGCACAAAAAGCAAAAACAAACATAATGCAACAGCACTCTGCAAACACAAATAATACAGTAAATACAATAGTGCCATACTCACTATGGAAAATGTACTAGTGTTGATGCTATGGCTTCTGGAAGGCAGATTTCACCTGAATAATTCTCAGGCACCATCTTGCAATTGAACGCACCCTGAGGTTGCCCTAGAGTGGAAACCCCCAAAAAGTGACCCCATTCTGGAAACAACACCCCTCAAGGAATATTTCATGGTGTGTGGTGATCACTTTGACCCATCGAGCGTTTCACAGAATTAGGAAACGCTTGGCTGTGAAAATGAAAAATTACAATTTTTTCCCCAAAAAGTTGCTTTACACCCACATTTTTCACTTTCACAAGGGGCAACAGGACAAAATGCACCCTACATTTTGTTCCCCATTTCCCCCCGAATACGCCAACACCCAATATGTGCTCATAAAATGATGTATGGGTGCATGGCAGGGTCCAAAAGGGAAGTAGCGCCATAGGGCTTTTGGAGGACTTTTGCAGGATTGGCTTTTAGGAACTATGTCGCATATAAAGACACCCTGAGGTACCCCTAGAGTGGAAATCCCCAAAAAGTGACCCCATTCCAGAAACTACACCCCTCAAGGAATATTTCAAGGTGTGTAGTGAGCACTTAGACCCATCGGTCGTTTCACAGAATTAGGAAACGCTTGGCTGTGAAAATAAAAAATGACAATTTTTTCCAGAAAAAGTTGCTTTACACCCACATTTTTCACTTTCACAAGGGGTAACAGGACAACATGGACCCCACATTTTGTTCCCCATTTCCCCCCGAATACGCCAACACCCAATATGTGCTCATAAAATGATGTATGGGCGCATGGCAGGGCTCTAGATACAAACATCTAAATATTTAGACCTTTTGCTGACCTGAATTGGCAGACATGGATTTTAGCTGCCATGTCAGATTAAAAAAATTTCCAGAGGTCCCCAGAAAGGAAAAACCCCAAGAAGTGACCCCATTTCGGAAAGAGCACCCCCGTACGAACATTTTAAGTGGTAAAAAGGGTACTTTTTACCAAACAGGTGTCTCACAGAAGGCAGAAATACTAGAGAGAGGATTTCAAATCACACATTTGTAAAAATGAAAAATTACAAGCAGACCCCAATTTTTCACTTTCACAAGTGGTTAAAAGAGAAAATGCACCCAAGTATGTGTTCCCCATTTTCTCCTCATTTTGCGAACACCCCATATGTGCTCGTAGCCTGCTGTATTGGCGCACAGAAGGGCCCTAGAGGCAAAGTGCAAAATATGGTTTTTGCAGGCCAGGATTGGCAGACATGGATTTTAGCTGCCATGTCGCATTTAAAAAATTTCCAGAGGTCCCCAGAAATGAAAAACCCCAAGAAGTGACCCCCATTTCGGAAAGAGCACCCTCGTACAACCTAGTGGTGGAAAGTGGTGGAAAGGGTACTGTCTCACAGAAAAGATTATGTAGTGGTTATTGGAAAGTAGGTATGCAAATCAGAGATATGGAAATATTACAGGGCGCATAAAGGATGAAATTAAAAATCCATGGATGAGTGGTAGGTTCGGAAGCATTCTTTCATGCAGAGGCCTGGTTTATCAGGGCAGGTGTCGCACTGACAAATGGTGTCCTTTCGTATTCCCCTTTTGTAACAAACCCGACATCTTTTTTGGGTCTTTCCCCTTTTTGCTGTTAGTGGCACTTCACCAGGGAAATGTTGTCCTGGTACAACACGGGCACCATGACCTCCTGAAGTACTCGGGCCCTCCCCTTTCTGACTGTTTTATTAGGGCCTTGATTACCGCCTCTTGGAACTGAAGCAAAGTTCCTGTGTGGCCTGCAGTTCTATGTAAAATGTACGCATTGTACATTGCCATCTGTACAATGTTTACAGCAAGCTTTTTGTACCACACCTTAGTTTTACGCATGGTACTGTAGGGCTTCAGAACTTGATCGGACAGATCAACCCCTCCCATGTGCCTGTTGTAATCAAGGATGCAGTCTGGCATGTTGACAGGGATAGTGATACCTTGCACTTGGGCAGGAGAACTGGTGTTTGCGTGAATGGTGGTTAGTACAAGGACATCCCTCTTGTCCTTGTACTTAACCGCCAGCATGTTCTTATGGCGGAGAGCCTTACTGTCGCCTTTTTGGAGTAGTTGCCCTACCAGGGATATAGGGAGCCCTCTCTGATTTTTTCGCACTGTGCCGCAAGCCACAGTACCTCGGGCTTTTAGGGACATAAATAGGGGGATGCTGGTGTAATAGTTATCTACATAGAGGTGATAACCATTATCCAGCAGTGGGTGCAGTAAGTCCCACACAATCTTGCCAGTAACTCCTAGGACGGGGAGGGGGCATTCAGGGGGTTGTATCCGGGAATCTTTCCCCTCATAAACTCAGAACCTGTAGGTGTACCCGGAGGTACTTTCGCACAGCTTGTACATTTTAATTCCATACCGTGCCAGCTTGCTGGGCAGGTACTGGTGAAATTTAACCCTTCCTTTAAAATGTACAAGGGACTCGTCTATGCTAATTTCTTTTTCTGGGGTGAACACCTCTGTAAATTTGGAGTTTGGTGCTCCAGGAGGGGTCTTATTTTGAATAGACGGTCAAAATTTGGGTCATTTTGGGGGGGCACTGTGCGTTATCATTATAATGTAGGAATTTCAAAATGGATTAAAATCTTGAGCGGGACATGGCCATATTGTAAATTGGAGTGTGGTACAAGACATCTGAACTCCAATATGGTTTACCAGGCCCATATGCAGCAACAGCCCCCAAAACTGCATAATGTTTGCTGCATTTACAGGGGTGCAACCTAGGGGTCTAGCATATGAGGATGTCGGGTTTTGAGAAATAAACTGCTGGGCGTACAAATTTGTTTGGGTCACCATCAAATTTATGAGATCGTCAGAGAAATAGATTTTGAAAAAAGTCTATTTCTGTGAATCTGGATTCCAGAGTTTCCCACAATCTCTGGAATTTGGGGCTCATAATCCTCAGGCGGTGTGGACCATGGGGGATCACTGGGGGGGGCTACTTCATCTCTCCTGGGGCGTCTACTTGAGGGTCCCTCATCACCGGATGACGATGATGATGGAGTAGAGGAGTAGAGGAATGTGGCATCCTCTTCTCCCTCACTTGCAGATTCCGTTTCAGAGGCAAGGATGGCGTATCCCTCTTCAGCGAAGTACATTCTCTGGGATGAATTGGACAATTTTATTTTTATTGGTGTATGTAAAGTTTAAAGTGTCAGGGGGGTGTATGTAGTGATTTAACACGTGAGGGGGCTTGTAATGAATTAATTAAAATAAAACTTATGATAAAGAAAACAAGAGAAAGAAAGAAAAGTGAAAAAGATAAGTGAAAGAATAAGAGAAAAATGTAGAAAAAAAGGCTCCAAAAAAAAAAAATTAAAAAAGGCACTAAACCTGAGCAGACGCAGTCGGTAATTGACAGTACTGACCGGCGCTCAACAGGTGCAGTTAAAAAATCTAAAATACTACTAACTAAAATTGATATATATATATATATATATATATATATATAAAATCACAGCTCGCACACAGAAAAAGTGGTGCAGAGCCCAAAAAAAGCCCCCCCAAAAAAAACAAAAAAAAGGACGGAGAGGGGGTGAAGGAGGGAGGGGGAGAGGAAGGGACAGGGAATGGGGATCTGAAACAGCTGCAGATGAGCCAAAGATCACTACAGCTGTTCCAGATCTTCTTCTTCTTCTGAAAAGCTCTGAATGAAAAGCAGTGATTTATGTGGTAGTACCACAAGTCCCAGCCAACAACGAGCTACCTGCAGAGAGGCACCAACGGTTCTTTCTGCTGCATAGCGCTGCCATTGGCTGGAGCGTTGTTCCAGCCAATCACATCGCTGGGAGGGGACATCAGTGTCTGATATCCCCTCCCTGACCTTGGAGGTGACATGGGCTGATGTAATCAGCCCCAATCACCTCCATCCCAGCCACCAGCAACCCCACAGATACGGCAATATAAGTATAGCGCTGCCATAGGCTGGAGAGTTGCTTCAGCCAATCGCAGCGCTGGGAAGGGACACCTGTGTCTGGTGTCCCCTCCCTGACCTAGGAGGAGACATGGGCTGATGTCATCAGCCCCCTCCCACCTCTAGCCGAGCCCCCCTGCAGCTCCATACATTGCCGATGCTGCGATGGGCTGGTCTTCACTAGCCAGTCAATCGCAGCGATCGTGGCTGCAGCGGGGCGGAAAAACTCCTAGTCTCCCTCAGTCAAGATGGCTGACTGCCATGACGTACTATTATGTCAAGATGCGGTAAGTCACCGACTTTCATGATGTAATAGTACGTCATGTGTCGAGAAGGGGTTAAGGATTTTTATTACTTTCTGCAAAGTCAAGTTTACATACATTTCATTACTCTTTGGTACCATTGCCCTTAAACTGTATGACTTGGGTCAAACGTTTTGGATATCCTTCCACAAGCTTCTCTCAATAGTTGGTCGGAATTTGGGCCCATTCCTCCTGACAAAACTGGTGTAACTGAGCTATGTTTATTGGTCGCCTTGCTAGCACCTGCCTTTTTAGCTTTGCCCATAAATTTTCAATAGGATTGAGATCAGGGCTTTGTGATGGCCACTGCAAAACATTGTCTTTGTTATCCTTAAGCCCCTTTATATTCAGTTTGGCAGTATGCTGTCACGGATGAAGTTGCAGATAGCTGGAACTTATAAATAAACGACCGACTGGCTTGATCCCAAACTAAGGAGCATGTAGGTGAGCCCTATAAAACTCTAAGAGCTCTCCCTGACTGCTATGCACATGCAAGGGTCTCAATGGTAGACGATTGCATGCCCACGTACCTAAGGCTGTGTGACACCTGAAAACCCTATAATAGTGAGGGGACACGACCACCGGCTCCCTGCACTTAATACGGACGGAGTCAGGGTCACCTAGAATCAAGCCAGCAAGGAAACACAATAAAAGGAAAAGACTTATCTTGAGCAAACAGCAGCAGCAGCCTCCAGCAGTGAACACTTCATCCAGGAAGTAGTATAAACCGCAAAGTGAGGCAGTATGGGAGGGAATATAAAGGAAGACGATTAGTCTAAATAAGTGACACCTGGCAGAAGGAAAGGAGATGACAAAGTGAAACCAAAACAAAGAACGTCATACAAGATGTAGAGAAGAACATCTGCCAGACCGTCTCACAGAACTGGCGGTGACATATGCTTATGGTCATTGTCCATTTGGAAGACCCATTTCCTACCAAGCTTTAACTTCCTGGCTGATGTCTTGAGATGTTGCTTCAGTATTTCCACATAATCTTCTTTCATCATGATGCCCTCTATTTTGTGACGTGCACCAGTCCCTCCTGCAGCAAAACAACCCCACAACATGATGCTGCCACTGCCGTGTTTCACAGTTGGGATGGTGTTCTTAGGCTTCTCGCTTTTTCCTCCAAACGTAACGATGGTCATTATGGCCAAAAAGTTCAATTTTAGTTTTGTCAGACCACAGGACATGTCTCCAAAAATGTAGGTCTTTGTTCCTGTGTGCATTTGCAAACATTAATCTGGCTTTTTTATATTTCTTTTGGAGTAATGGCTTCTTCCTGGCAGAGTGGCCTTTCAGCCCATGTTGATATAGTACTTGTTTCACTGTGGATATTGACACAATCTTAGCTTCCACCATTATCTTCACAAAGGTCTTTTTGTTTTTGTTCTTGGGTTGATATGCACATGCTGGACCAAAGCATATTCATCTCTTGGACACAGAACACGTCTCCTTCCTAAGCAGTATGATCGCTGGACATTCCAATCTTTTGTACTTGCATATAACTGTTTGTACAGATGAACGAGGCACCTTCGGGTATCTTGAAATGGCACCCAAAGTTGAGCCAGACTTGTGCAAGTCCACAATTCTCTTATCTTGGCTGATTTCTTTAGACTTTCCCATGATGCTACACAAAGAAGCAGTGTGTTTCAGGTGTGCACCTAAATACGTCCACAGGTGTGTCTCTAATTAACTCAGATGTTGCCAACAAACCTAACAGAAGCTTTTAAATACATGACATCATTATATGGGCAGTCCAGAATTGTTTAAAGGCATAGTAAAGCCTCTTTTACACTTGCGTTGTCCGGATCCGGCGTGTACTCCACTTGCCGGAATTACACGCCGGATCCGGAAAAACGCAAGTGTACTGAAAGCATTTGAAGACGGAACCGTCTTCCAAATGCGTTCAGTGTTACTATGGCACCCAGGACGCTATTAAAGTCCTGGTTGCCATAGTAGTAGTGGGGAGCGGGGGAGCGGTATACTTACAGTCCGTGCGGCTCCCGGGGCGCTCCAGAATGACGTCAGAGCGCCCCATGCGCATGGATGACGTGATCCATGTGATCACATGATCCATGCGCTTGGGGCGCCCTGACGTCACTCTGAAGCGCCCGGGGAGCCGCACGGACGGTAAGTACACTGCTCCCCCGCTCCCCACTACACTTACCATGGCTGTCAGGACTTTAGCGTCCCGGCAGCCATGGTAACCACTCTGAAAAAGCTAAATGTCGGCTCCGGCAATGCGCCGAAACGACGTTTAGCTTAAGGCCGGATCCGGATCAATGCCTTTCAATGGGCATTAATTCCGGATCCGGCCTTGCGGCAAGTGTTCCGGATTTTTGGCCGGAGCAAAAAGCGCAGCATGCTGCGGTATTTTCTCCGGCCAAAAAACGTTCCGTTCCGGAACTGAAGACATCCTGATGCATCCTGAACGGATTTCTCTCCATTCAGAATGCATTAGGATAATCCTGATCAGGATTCTTCCGGCATAGAGCCCCGACGACGGAACTCTATGCCGGAAGACAAGAACGCAGGTGTGAAAGAGCCCTAATCTTAGTGTATGTAAACTTTTGACATTGCAGAAAGTAATAAAAATGCCTTAAAACATTCTCTCTCTCTCTCATTATTCTGGCATTTGGCAAATAATAATTATGGTAATCCTAATTGACCAAAAACAGGAAAGGTTTATTCTCATTTCATGTCAGATATTGAGAAAAACATGCATATGTGTCTTTTTATATAGTGTATGTCAACTTCTGGTTTCAACTGTAAATGTGTGATTCTTGGCAAATTCATTTTGTTCAAAATTACTTGTACCTGTCAATGACAAGGCGATCTCTTTAGGACAGAGACCTACACTAAATGCTACCTACTCGGGTGCCATCTGGCCTCCATTAAGTTCAGGGAATGCAGGTTCCACATGCATGCTGAGCGCACTCTGTATTTTACCTTTCCTGCTGCCGAATAGCTTCCATTCAATTCAGGAAGAGCAGGCTACAACTTTATACTTGCAGTAATTAAAATCTGCCTGTGGGACAAACAGGTTATTTAGGAATGCACAAACGACCAATGGAGTCAGCCACAAATGCCTGTACAGAACCAGCAGAACATCATTTTGAGGTGTTAAAGGGTTATTCTCATCTTGGACATTGGGGCATATCGCCAGGATATGCCCTCAATGTCTGGTAGGAGCGGGTCCCACCTCTTGGACCTGCACCTATACTTAGAATGGAGCCTGCAAAGTACAGGAGGGCGCACTGCGCATGAGCAGCCACCCTCGATTCATTTCTATGGGTGTGCCGAAAATAGATGAGCACTGGCCCGGCAATTTCCGTAAACTCTATAGAAGTGAATAGAGGGCGGCTGCTCATCATTTTCAAGAGGTGGGACCCGCACCTATCAGACATTGGGGGCATATCTTAGAGATATGCCCCAATGTCCAAGATGGGGATACACCTTTCATGATGGTGACATGGAGGTCACTTCTGAGTCTGTCACTGAGCCTTGGAGCCAGGAGTTACATTATTCCTCTTGCTTTTTCTCCTTGCAGCCCCAGAGAATCCTTTCTTTTTTTTTCTTTTTTTTTTAGTCTCTTTTTATTAAAGGGGTTGTCTCACTTCAGAAATTTGCATTTATCATGTAGAGAAAGTTAATACAAGACACTTACTAATGTATTGTTATTATCAATATTGCTTCCTCTGCTGGCTGGATTAATTTTTCTTTCACATTATACACTGCTCGTTTGCATGGTTATAGACCACCCTGCACTCCATCAGTGGTGGTCGTGCTTGCACACTATAGGAAAAAGCATCAGCCTCTATGGTGGCCGGGACCATGGCAGCGCATATAGGCTAGTGCTTTTTCCTATAGTGTGCAAGCACGACCACCACTGATGGATTGCAGGGTGGTCGGTAACCATGGAAACGAGCCGTGTATAATGTGATAAAAAAATGAATCCAGCCAGCAAAGGAATGAATATGGACAATCGCAATACAATAGTAAGTGTCTTGTATTGACTTTCTCTACATGATAAATGCCACTTACTGAAGTGAGACGACCCCTTTAAACATTGCATTGAAAAATCAATGGAGGTACACAAAGTACAGAATGACATTTTCCAGTACATAAATGAAATGTGTTACATTTTGAACCAATTTTATTGAAAATCTTCATATACTTCAGGGGTATTGTGAGAGTACTATATAACTCTGGGATTCTAACTAAATGCAACAATTTTTGACTCCATACCCAGATCATGTCCCAAACTCTTGTGGGGTGCTGTCATTAGCTCAAGAACATGTTCGGGTATAAAGTGAATATCAGGATAGGCAGGAAAGGGGGTTGGTAGGGGTTGGGTATCACAATGCCCAACTCTCTCACTATTTAAAAGACCAAAGTGCGGTGGCGGAATCTGAACCCAGAGAAATCGTTCAATGGTGTCCTCTTCATCTTACTGGGGCGCCTTCTTTTTACCTAAGAAGAGAAAACAAAACCCCACAATGCCCTACAGCAGATAGTTAAGAGAGTCTCCAGTAGTATGGTAGTATATAGTATCCCCATCACCAATAGTCTAGTGGTATATAGTATCCCAGTGGCATACACACAATCCATGGGGCCCGATGCAAAACGAATCCATGGGGCCCCCTCCCCATTGCCGCCTGTCCCCCCCAACCTGCCGCGCCCCCCCCCCCCCCCCCCCCCCCCACTACTGCGTTATAGTGCTCACTGACAGGGTCATACTGCGCCCAGATAAATGCTGCTATATAGTGCCCACTGACAGGGTCATACTGCGCCCAGATGAATACTGCTATATAGTGCCCACTGACAGGGTCATACTGCGCCCAGATAAATACTGCTATATAGTGCCCACTGATAGGGTCATACTGCGCCCAGATAAATACTGCTATATAGTGCCCACTGATAGGGTCATACTGCGCCCAGATAAATACTGCTACATAGTGCCCACTGATAGGGTCATACTGCGCCCAGATAAATACTGCTATATAGTGCCCACTGACAGGGTCATTCTGCGCCAGATAAATACTGCTACAGTCCTGATCAAAAGTTTAAGACCACTTGAAAAATTTCAAAAAATCATATTTTGCATAGTTGAATCTTAACAAGGTTCCAAGTAGAGCTTCAACATGCAACAAGAAGAAATGGGAGTGAGACCAAACATTTTTGGAGCATTCAATTAATTGAAAAAAACTATTAAACTGAAACAGGCTGTTTTTCCGCTGATCCATATTTTAGGACCACATGCCTTTAAAAGGCCAAATCTGTGCAAAGATGTGGATTCATTGTCATTTTCTGTCAGGTAGTCACACGTTGTGATGGCAAAGGCAAAAAAAACTCTCCCTTTTTGAATGTGGTCGGGTTGTTGAACTGCATAAGCAGGGTCTCTCACAGCGCGCCATCGCTGCTGAGGTGGGACGCAGTAATACTGGAATTTCTTAAATGATTCTGAGGGTTATGAAACAAAAAAGTCAAGTGGAAGACCCAAAAAAATTTCATCAGCACTGAGCCGGAGGATCCAATTGGCTGTCCGTCAAGACACTGGACGATCCTCGACCCAAATTAAGGCCCTTACTGGTGCTGACTGCAGCCCCTGAGACTGAAGGGCTTCAAAAACAAAAAACTTCCTCAAAGACCTCGTCTCCTTGAACGCCACAGAACTGCTCGTTTGGACTTTGCAAGCGAGCACCAAACATGGGACATTCAAAGGTGGAAGAAAGTTTTATTCTCTGATGAGAATTTTTTTCACCTTGATGGTCCTGATGGTTTCCAACGTTACTGGCATGACAAGCAGATCCCACCTGAGATGTTTTCTACGCTCCACAGTGGAGGGGGCGCCATAATGGTCTGGGGTGCTTTTTCCTTCAGTGGAACAATGGAGCTTCAGGAAGTGCAGGGGCGTCAAACGGCCGCTGGCTATGTCCAGATGTTGCAGAGAGCATTCCTCATGACTGAGGGCCCTCGTCTGTGTGGTAACGACTGGGTTTTTCAACAGGACAACGCTACAGTACACAATGCCCGCAGGACAAGGGACTTCTTCCAGGAGAATAACATCACTCTTTTGGCCCATCCTGCGTGTTCCACTGATCTAAATCCAATTGAGAACCTTTGGGGATGGATGGCAAGGGAAGTTTACAAAAATGGACAACAGTTCCAGACAGTAGATGGCCTTCATGCGGCCGTCTTCACCACTTGGAGAAATGTTCCCACTCACCTCATGGAAACGCTTGCATCAAGCATGCCGAAACGAATTTTGGAAGTGATAAACAATAACGGCGGAGCTACTCATTACTGAGTTCATGTTTGGAAGTTGGATTTCTGTTTTGGGGGGGTTTAGTTTTTTTTTGGAGGTGTGGTCCGAAACTTTTGATCAGCTGAAAAACACCCTGTTTCAGTTTATTCGTTGTTTTCATTAAATTGGATGCTCAAAATTGTCTCACTCTCATTTCTTCTTGTTGCATGTTGAAGCTCTACTTGGAACCTTGTTAAGATCCAGCCATGCTAAATGCCATTTTTCAAGTGGTCTTAAACTTTTGATCAGGACTGTATATAGTGCCCACTGACAGGGTCATACTGCGCCCAGATAACTTCTGCTATATAGTGCCCACTGACGGGGTCATACTGCGCCCAGATAACTACTGCTATATAGTGCCCACTGACAGGGTCATACTGCACCCAGATAAATACTGCTATATAGTGCCCACTGATAGGGTTGTAACATCCTGAAGTATGTCACTAAACTTCTGGTTCCCCTGCTTCATAATGTTAAGTGTATGTATATTGTCATCTGGTATAAGGTTGCATCACTCTCTCCATAATTTGCATTTTCTATGTCTGAATTGCATATATTTGCTGTAATTCTTAAGGTACACCAGCAGGTGGCAGCAATATGTAGGCAAACCATGGTTAGAGTTAGACCTAGACTGGAATAGTCTATTCCAGGCTAGCTCCCCCCTATCTGAGGAGGAGTGGAATGTTCCCACATCCTACTTCAGAGGGAGGAAAGAAAGTTCTAGCAGTGTACCAGCCACCCCCTGTTGGGGTAGGCTGTGTGAATAGGAGCTCCCAGAAGCAGGGACCCCAACCAGGGATCCAAGCTTCCCTGAGGTCCAAGATCAACCTTCCCAGCCTGAGTTCCTTACCTCAGCTGGTAGACCAAGGAAGCAGCCATCTTCAAAACTATCAGATCTCCAGGAAGAAAACACAATACCCTGCGAGCAGTCCTGTAAGTACAAATTCCAGAACAAGGAGAAGATAAGTACCTCCACAGCTAGTCAGGCCCATATCAAACAGACCCAAGACAGAGCAGAAGATAGATACCTGCCAGATTCTTAAAGGCGTATGTACCAGATGCAGAATATATATATATAATTCCTGCCACATTTTGCCAATACCTGCTGGGATCCGAGAATATTGCTGTAAATTGTATGGATCTAAAGCTGCATATGATAACATCAAGTAAAGACAAGTTGGACCCTATTTTCTGTGTGGAATTCCATCATTCCTCCATTACTCCTATTGACAACACTCAATTTTGTTGCATGTGAGCCAGGATACAGGAGTCCAGCCGTACTACAGGTACTACACCGTTGACACAATACAGAGACAATATCCCCCTCTGGCATTCCTTACCTAGTACGTGTGCTCATACCATCTTAAAGGGCCCTTCTAGAGTACCTGCGCAAGCTGCAACTGGCATCAGGAACTCTTATACACATATACTGACCCACTGCATAGCATGCCCACTGACCCAGTGTCCTGCTCATTGCAGGGTCATACTGCGCCCAGATAAATACTGCTACATAGTGCCCATTGCGTCCAGATAAAGAGGTGATACCACGTCCGTGGCCAGGTTAATGGTGTCAGTGGGCGGAGCGGTCGGTTTTCCCTGGTGCTCAGCCTTCATCCCGTGCTCCGTTTTCCCCACCGCAGAGGGGCGCATTTGGTGCTGCCTCTTCTCTTTTGTTCTTTGGCCCCCACCAGGGTCACGCTTTACAAGTAACTCCATGATCATTGCCACAACTTTGGGACTTAGCAAAATCAAATCATTAGACCAGGGGCAATCTGACCAAACACCCCCCCCTCCCCTCCACTGCAGCCAGTTTGGGGATCAATATGGTTTCCCGCAGCAGTTCCCCTGATCATTGGCCCCAACATACTTACCTGCTCTGCGCCGCGTGCCGCGGCTACTCTTCCTCTCCGGCAGAAGTCGCGCTCGCTCTTCTGTCTTTCCGGCTGGCGCTGCACTGTCACTGTATGCGCTCAGGACAGTGAAGCGCCGTCCGGGGAGGGTAAGGGGTGGGCCGCGCGGAAACCAGGAGCACTGGGCCCCGGGTACATACAGCACTACTGCAGGGGCCAGGGGTCCACAGGTGGCCGGGCCCCCTGGAGTGCCGGGCCCAGTCGCAACTGCGACCCCCTGTATATACGCGCCTGTAGTATCCCCATCACCGATAGTCTAGTGGTATATAGTATCCCCATCACCGATATTCTAGTGGTATATAGCATCCCCATCACTGATAGTCCAGTGGTATATAGTATCCCCATCACCAATAGTCCAGTGGTATATAGTATCCCCATCACCGATAGTCCAGTGGTATATAGTATCTCCTATCACCGCTAGTCCAGTGATACGTGTTGTTTCCTTGTGCAGTATGTTGTACTCTATGCTTAATAACTGTTACAAGCTCTTAACCACTTCCCATCTGGGCCATTTGCCCCCTTCCTGACCAGGCCTAATTTTGCAAAACTGACATATCTCACTTTATGTGGTAATAACTTTGGAACGCCTTTATTTATCCAAGTCATTCAGAGATTGTTTTCTCGTGACACATTGTACTTAATGATAGTCATAAATTTGAGTCAAAATATTTCACCTTTATTTATGAAAAAATCCCAAATTTACCCAAAAATTTGAAAAATTCGCAATTTTCTAAATTTCAATTTCTCTGCTTTTAAAACAGAAAGTGATACCTCATAAAATATTTATTACTTAACATTCCCCATATGTCTACTTTATGTTGGCATCATTTTGGAAATGTTTTAGGACGTTAGAAGGCTTAGAAGTTTAGAAGCAATTCTTCAAATTTTTAAGAAAATTGCCAAAACCCACTTTTTAAGGACCAGTTCAGGTCTGAAGTCACTTTGTGGGGCCTACATAGTGGATACCCCCATAAATGACCCCATTGTAGAAACTACACCCCTCAAGGTATTTAAAACCGATTTTACAAACTTTGTTAACCCTTTATGCGTTCCACAAGAATTAAAGGAAAATGGAGATCAAATTTTTAAATTTCACTTTTTTGGCAGATTTTCCATTTTAATCCAATTTTTTCTTTAACACATCTATGGTTAACAGCCAAACAAAACTCAATATTTATTACCCAGATTCTGCGGTTTACAGAAACACCCCACATGTGGTCATAAACTGCTGTATGGGCACATGGCAGGGCACATAAGAAAAGGCACTCCACATGGTTTTTAGATGCCATGTCCCATTTGAAGCCCCCTGATGCACCCTTACAGTAGAAACTCCCAAGAAGTGACCCCATTTTGGAAACTAGGGGATAAGGTGCCAGTTTTATTAGTACTATTTTTGGGTACATATGATTTTTTGATCATTCATTATAACACTTTATGGGGCAAGGTGACCAAAAAATTGGTTGTTTTAGCACAGTTTCTATTTATTTATTTTTACAGCGTTCACCTGAGGGGTTCAGTCAAGTGACATTTTTATAGAGCAGATTGTTACGGATGTGGCGATACCTAATATGTATACTTTTTCTCATTTATTAAAGTTTTACACAATAATAGAATTTTTGAAACAAAAAAATTATGTTTTAATGTGTCCATGTTCTGAGAGCTATAGTTTTTTTATTTTTTTTAGAGATTTTCTTATGTAGGGGCTCATTTTTTGCGGGATGAGGTGACGGTTTTATTGGTATTATTTTGTGGGACATACGCATTTTTGATCACTTGGTGTTGCACCTTTTGTGATGCAAGGTGACAAAAATTGCTTGTTTTGACACAGTTTTTTTTTTTTTTAAGGTGTTCATCTGAGGGGTTAGCTCATGTGATATTTTTATAGAGCTGTTTTTTACGGACGCGGCAATACCTAATATGTATACTTTTTTTTATTTGTTTCACTTTAACACAATAATAGCATTTTTGAAACCAAAAAAATGATGTTTTAGTGTCTCCATGTTCTAAGAGCTATAGTTTTTTTTTTTTTTTAGATATTTTCTTATGTAGGGGCTCATTTTTTGCGGGATGAGGTGACTGTTTTATTGGTACCATTTTGTGGGACATACGCGTTTTTGATCACTTGGTGTTGCACCTTTTGTGATGTAAGGTGACAAAAATTGCTTGTTTTGACACAGTTTTTTTTTTTTTTTTTTTTAAGGTGTTCACCCGAGGGGTTAGGTCATGTGATATTTTTATAGAGCTGGTTTTTACGGACGCGGCAATACCAAATATGTCTATTTTATTTTATTTTTTCTATTTTTAACATTTTTTTTTATTCCTTACTTGGGGACTTTTTTTTTTTTACATGTGAAACTTTTTTTTATTTTATTTTTTCAACCCTTTATTTTTTTTTTATTTTTTTTTTTTTTACACTTTTCGTCCCCCATAAGGTCATACAAGACCTCTAGGGGACATTTGCTTCACTTTTTCTTTTTTTTTTTCACTGTTGATTTCTCCTGTAACTGGGGCTGACATAGTAGCCCCAGTTACAGAAGAAATGCACCCCCCAGAGAGGCTGTACAGCATAATTCAGTACAGCCTCAGAGCAGGGCTGATCGAGGTCTGTAGAAGACCTCACACAGCCCCTGCACTCTCCGGTCCCGGCGGTCACATAATCGCCAGGCCGGAACAGGAAGCGCATAGCGCTTCCTGTTCTGCATACACAGCGCTCGGTGAGCGCTGTGTATGCAGCGATCCAGAAGGCAGGGACACCTGGGAACTGTCCCTGCCTTCTCTCTGGGTTGCCCTGCTGTCACTGACAGCGGGCAACCCGATCAGCAGCTGCACGGTTAGCGTGCAGCTGCACTTTCTGAACGGACGTTTTAAAACGTGCTTTCAGAAATAGACGTCCACCCATAGGACGTTTATATCCTATGGGCGGACGTAAAGTGGTTAATGAATTAACATGCTGTACTCTAATAAATCAGTCCAGGAAATATGTTTTCATTCTATGCTGAGACATAAATATCAGAGTAGTGAGCAGAGCTGGAACAGGGAGACAAAGTGCGTCACGTTGTCCTGATGGTCGTAGAGTCCTTCTGTGAGCCAAACAGCTCTTTCCTTATGGAGATCAGTGCACAGAAGTAATCTGGCTTTATATATAGGAAGTTCTCCAAATATAGAACTAATTAAATGGCAAATCTCGCAAGAGGAAGAGCCAGCAGCTTAATTCAGGGCCCTGATAGGAGGCAGTGCAATTAGTGACATGCATATTCACTGACGACCCAGTTGGGTTTACGGGCAGTGCGCCCTGGCAGGGGAAAGGAGGGGGTGACACTGGCATCGACCCAATACCGTTCACAGGATCCTTATTCCTTTCATAGGCCAAAGTCTTTCACTTGCTACTATATCTCCACCCTCTGTTACTCCCCGACTTAAATATAATAATCTCTCTTTACTGAGCAGTCGTTGTAATTTACATCTCTTTGTGCTGCTTGGATGGGGTTTATTAATAAGGCTTGATCCGGATGTCTTGGCAAGAATGGCAACTTTAACATTCTCCATCCTTTTGTCCTCACCTGCTGGGTCTTTGTTAGCAGGCGGTTCTTTTACTACAGTGTCATTTTAAGTGTAGTGACCTCCTTGATGACTTCTTCAAGCCGTGACTTGTTTTCACCGGAGACCTCTTTGGTTCCTCACTTTTCCAGCATCTAACCTACCTTTTCCATCCAATGCAAACCTCCCATTTAGCTGATTCCTGTAATTCTGTGGGGGTTTTTTCTGCCCCACTTACAGTACCTTCTGTTTACTGCGGTGCCCTCAAACACTGTATTTTCGGAAGTGACATCATAACTATCATTAACTCTTCACAAAAAATGACAAATAGATTGTGCTCCAAAATAGTGCCCACTGACAGGGCCATACTGCGCCCAGATAAATACTGCTATATAGTGCCCACTGATAGGGTCCTACTGCGCCCAGATAAATACTGCTATATAGTGCCCACTGACAGGGTCCTACTGCGCCCAGATAAATACTGCTATATAGTGCCCACTGACAGGGTCATACTGCGCCCAGATAACTACTGCTTTATAGTGCCCACTGACAGGGTCATACTGCGCCCAGATAACTACTGCTATATAGTGCCCACTGATAGGGTCTGACTGCGCCCAGATAATTACTGCTTTATAGTGCCCACTGACAGGGTCATACTGCACCCAGATAACTACTGCTATATAGTGCCCACTGACAGGGTCATACTGCACCCAGATAAATACTGCTACATAGTTCCCACTGCGTCCAGATAAAGAGGTGATACCACGTCCGTGGCCAGGTTAATGGTGTCAGTGGGCGGAGCGGTCGGTGCCCCCTGGTGCTCAGCCTTCATACCGTGCTCCTTTTTCCCCACCGCAGAGGGGCGCATTTGGTGCTGCCTCTTCTCATTTGTTCTTTGGCCCCCACCAGGGTCACGCTTTACAAGTAACCCCGTGATCATTGCCACAACTTTGGGACTTTTCCTCTGTTCTAATGATTTGGTTTTGGCTATCTGACCACACACCCCCCCTGCCCTCCACTGCAGTCAGTTTGGGGATCAGTATGGGTCCCGCAGCAGTTCCCCTGATCATCGGCCCCAACATACTTACCTGCTCTGCGCCGCGGGTAATTCAGTGTTTTTTTTCTGCCCCTTCTGCCCCACTTACAGTACCTTCTGTCTACTGCGGTGCCCTCAAACACTGTATTTTCGGAAGTGACATCATAACTATCATTAACTCTTCACAAAAAATGAAAAATAGATTGGACCCCAAAATATAATAATGGAAGATGCCCAGTAGGGTTGCATCGGGTATAGAATTATCCATACCCAATCAATACTTTTGTACCGGTATCGATTTGATACCGGGATTAGTTTTTTACCGATACTGCGCAGCCTAGTATCACAGAACATGGCACGCGCTGCTCTCAGCGCGCACCATGTTCCCTCAGCAGCAAAGGAGAGAAGGAAGCAGTCTCTCCCTCCCTTCCCCTGTGCTTCCGCTGCCACCAATAAGAGGAGAGGAGGGGGAGGGAGGGACTGTGGTCACGGTGCCACCAATGAAGATAATTAACGTTTAATACAGATACAGGAGGTGGGTGCCGGCGGCAGAATCACATAGCCGCACCCGACCTCTATGACAGGGAGCTGCGATCAGCGGGGTTAACTACCACTGATCACAGCTCCCTGTCATAGAGGTTGGGTGCTGGCACCCACCTCCTGTATTTGTATTAATAGTGGCACAGTATGCCCCCCTCAGTATTAAAAACATTGGTGGCGCAGTGCACCCCCCAGTATTAAATCATTGGTGGCAGTGGCCACAGGGTCCCCTCCCCCCCTCTTCATTGGTGGTGCAGTGGCAGTTCTGATCGGAGCCCCAGCAGTGTAATCCTGGGGCTCCGATCGGTTACCATGGCAGCCAGGACGCTACTGAAACCCTGGCTGCCATGGTAAGCTCTCTGCTGCTGTGTGTACAAAGCTCAGGGCAGCAGGGACAGTATAAAGTCCTGTTCACCTTAAAAGAGCTCTATTAGGATTAATAGGACAAGGGATTAAAAGATCCTAGGTTCTAACACCTTCATAAACTAGGTTCTACCTTCATAAACTGTGGCCGCCCAGCGCGTCCCTCCAGCCCGCCCATCTCCTGCTGAATGCGATCCTCTCCGTGCGCGTCTCTGTTCGGCGCATGCGCAGTGAATGTCTGACCGCTTCCCTGCTCAGACATCTCCACTGCGCCTGCGCCGATGACATCATAGTGCTCCGAGGAACAGGTGCAGTGGAGATGTCTGTGCAGGGAAGCGGTCAGACATTCACTGCGCATGTGCCGAACAGAGACGCGCACGGAGAGGATCGCATTCAGCAGGAGATGGGCGGGCTGGAGGGACGCGCTGGGCGGCGACAGTTTATGAAGGAAAACGGAGCCTCTAGGTGCTAATGACGCCCCCATAGCACCTAGAGGCTCATTAGCATATAGATATAAGTTCTTATTTTAGCGAAACGGCTGCCCCAAAACCTATTATATTAGGATGGTTTGTTAGAGCAGACACTAGCGGATCGCTAGTGTCTGACAGCTAAATATGTGATACGAAGTGATAGAAACCCTTTAAGTATAAATCACCCCCTTTCCCAATTTTATATATAAAATACATAAACAATAAATAAATAAACATATTACATATCGCCACGTCCGAAAAATCCAAACTATTAAAATATCAAAAAATATCTTCTATGTAGTGAACGCCGTAACAGAAGAAAAAAAAAATGCGCGATTCACCATTTTTTAGTCACCCTGGCCCCCCGCAAAAAAATAGGAGAAGACTGTTTGATTATGGGCCGGATGTTCCATAAAATGCGGAATGCACGCAACGTTTTTGGTGTTTTATTTTTTTCGCATGGTATCGAGTATCGCAATACTTTTTTATGGTATCAAAATCGAATAAAATGTTGTTATAATGACAACCCTAATGCCCAGTACCCCAGATGGCGATGGTGTACAACACAGTAAAAGTGCCATATTTTGTATCCAAAAGTATAACTGTGATCTTATAAGTTCCCGAAGCAGAAATAAAGCCAAAGAATTCGCTCCTCTCTTTGTGCCTTCTAGAAAGTAAAAATGCTTACTGTGTGCCCCCTAGAGAGTAACAGTGCTTCTTATTCCCCCCTAGACAGTAATGATGCATCCTGAGTGCCCCTGATTGCTCAATAAAAAGGTAACCATGTCCCTGAGTGTCCCCTTCAAGATTTATGTTGCCTCAAGTGCCCCTTAAAATGTTTTGATGCCCCCAATTGCTCCCTTAAAAAGATATAATGCCCGTAAGTGCACTCATTTTCAGACTGTATGTTCCAGAAAAATGTTTTAAAACTTTTACTCATCTCACCACATTTCCCTAATGAGCGATCTGACAGAGTCTGCGTATGACAATGTGGTGACATCATTACACCACCCATGCCGACACACTTACAACCTCTGCTTGGTCCCAGGGTGCTGTAGACCACAGGCCTCTGATCTGCTCTGTTATTAGTAAGCCTGTTTATACTGGTCTCCAGTCATGGGTCTAATGGTATATACTGTGCTCTGATACTGGTATTTCAGTTGTATATTCATTTTGTCCATGGTAATGCAGGGTGATATTCTATTCCTCTTTACTGGCAGTGATATAGATTGTGCCCTGTCACTGGCAATCTAGTGGTATTTATCCTATTCCTTGTATTACCAGTGGTGTATGCCTTTCTATCATTGGTAGCCTAATGGTTAATATATTCCCTGACACTTGTATTCCTGTATACACTACCCCCCTTCATTAACAGTCCAGTTGTATATTTACTATTCCCTGTTACTTCTTCTCGATTGCTGTATACTATCCCATCATTAGAAGTCCAGTCCTATATACTACCACAGCTAGTACAGTGGTATGTAATAACAGTAGTCCAGAAGGTGAGCAAATATTGGACCCTCCTTTCAAGGGATGTGGGTCTGTAGTGGTGGCATGAACCAGCAATAGAAGAAAGCTCCGTTTTGACTTGAGCTCTGGAACCCCCTCTCTAACCCTGTTTTCAGAGGTTTTATAAATATGATTTTTAACAATAATTTTACCAATTTTCTTCCAAATTGTTTAAAGGAGTATTCCAATTAGAATATGTTATCCCTTATCCCCTGGAAAGAAAATAACTGGTAGATTGGTGGCAGTCTGCCCACTTAGACTGCAACCAGTCACAATGATGAGGGATCCACGCCCCAATTTGAAAAGAGCACTGGTTGAGTCTGCGCACCACCACTCTGTGCATTCTGTAGCAGAATACAACATCACTATCTCTAATAATCACATAGCTTTGGGATGGAGTTGTAGTGCATATGCTCGACCAACACTCCATTCAAACAAAGGGACACAAGTCCTAGTAATAGCTGGATAAGAGATGAATTATCCCAAGCAGAATGCCCTTTTAATGAATCACTTTTATTATACCCATAAAATTTGAAAATATCTAATCCTGCCATTACCACCTTCATCGTTTTCCTTCCAGAGCTTGGACTGATCACCCCTATGAAGTTCCCCGGTCTTTATTGGGTAACATTAGTTACAATACATTCCCTACAGTAAAGAGGCTTGGACACATTGTTAGCTACCTCATGTATTGACTCATTTATTAACAGGCCAGTGGTTTTGAAATGGCCCTGATGATGGTGAACCCCCAACTCATCCTTCAACACTCAGGGAAGGAAAAACCCCCTAGTGGAGGAAACCTCCAGGGAACCATGGCTGAAGGACTGCCCTTCCCCTGGGCAAGGGGGTAAAAACCATCATTTGAGATGAGGTAGCTATGGAAAGTCCGGGTAATTGTCACATCCAGTATTTGGAAATTCTGCTAGATGTTGAATCCAGAAAATCCGGTAAATGTCAAATCCGGTATTAGGAAAGTCCGGTAAAATGTCACATCCAGTATTGAGGACAGAGTCCAAGCCTGGAATCTGCCTCTTGATCCAGAAGATTCATGTCCAGCAATGTCATGATGGTTTCAGTTGTCTTGGCGCTCCACCCCTTGGATCTTATTGGGGGTTTTCAGGGTCCTGGGTCTTTTCTCTCAGGCCAATGGAGACACCTTCTCGGGACAACGTTAAAGACAAATGCTGAGAAAAAAGAATAAAGACCATTAATTATAAAACAGCTCGATATAATATATTACTTCTCTGAAATGTTTCTGGAGCACATTAGACCTTGACACGGCATCTACTCACCTGGAAATCTGTATAGTTCATTAGTTGGTGTATTATCAGGCCAAGGAATCCAGTCCACTCGGCCACCATGCCTATCCTGGTGTAGATCTGCAGAAGACAGAATAGAGGATTAGTGCCTGGCGGTACTCACCAGGGACTCTATATGGAGTGAGATGGGAAGATGGAGGTGAGATAGGAGCTTTTATATTACTGTTACACAGGAAAGATGTAGATTATACAAGACGGTGAAAAGTTGCATGAACTCACCTCTTCACATCGGCCAGTACATGGAAGAAGCTGGAAGAAGCTGATGGTTATACACACAGAAACTGGAAGGACGTGTTAAGGACAAGTAACAGAATTAATTCTATTATTATAGTGTTTCCTATACTGTGATGTCTGATCTGTGCTACAATGGGGTGAGAGGAAGCGAATAATCTTAGTTGCCAACAGTCCCAAATTTGCCAAAATGTTTCCAAATTTTCAGAGACAATCTCTCTGTAAATTTGGGTTGTCCTGGGATGAAAAATGGGTGGGGCTTAGTTTAACTCCACCAATGAGTGAGAGTGACCTGACAATTTAAGGGGGTGGGTAGCTTGACCCAAATTTACTAACGGCAGCAATGATGGTAAGTACGTATGTGTAAGTGTATCCAGCACACAACATGGCACTGTACCAGTCAGCTATAAGAGGATACAGGTCAGCAGGCCCACAATGGGCACGAAGGTTGATGCCAATCTAATGTGGCATAGGAGGCGACTGCTGAAGGATTTCTTGTACAGGCATACAGCTTGACCTAGGTTGTAAACGGCACAAAAGAAAAATGCCGGTCCTGCGCCGATCCTGTGGACTGTAGGACTGATCCTCATCTAGAACAAAAGCAGAGGAATAAATGTCATCAATATGGACGTCATGAAGATCTGAGAATACAGAACAGCAGAGGCCGCAGGTGGTGTAATTATACAGGGGCAGTAATACATAAGAATAGTCACCAGGGCGCGTCATTGTATTTATACACATCTCTTGACTTCAAGCGATGTCCCCTCTGTATTACTAGTCCTGAGACCTCTGTATATAAACCTACCGAAACTATGGCGGTCACAATGGTCCCAATGCAGCCCATCCATGCAACGACATAGAGGATTCTCTGGCAGATGATATGTCGCCTCTCTGATTGTTCAGACCGGATGATCATGAACCGGTACATGATGGAAGCGTTGCCAGCTCCTGAAATAGACAATACATGGGATCAGCCGGGAACGTCCATAGACACTTGTGATAACCTCCAGGACTCAGTGATGATTATAATCTCCAGTGATGGCCGCCGCTCAGCAGTGAATAGTGATTAGGGAGATAACGTCATCACTGAGCGCTGGAGCCGCTGATCTCCTCATGATGTTGTCTCTCTAAATCCACTTACCAAAAAGGGCAGATATTAAGAAGACCACTGTAAAGACCACCGATTCGGGGAATATTCGTCCTGTGTCACTGAGAAAGAAAGCAAAATATTGGGTGTTATTAGGACAGATATCTGATTGAGACTATTTGTGACAACAATCCCATTGATATTTCAAGATTTCAAAGCTGTGAGTGGCCCACAATGAAAGAGTGTGGGGAAATATCCTTCTAAAATATAACCTTTATATGATATACATTAAAATATACACCTGAAGATGCATCACAATACAAAACATATAGTCAAGGGGTTCTGGGTGAATACCCCACTGCTGGTAAAGAAAAAAGACAAAACTTAGCACTGATACGCATAGGTGAATGCTAACAGTATAACCCAACCAACACAAGTATAACATGTATTGGGGTTCCAGGACGGATACCCCACTTCTGGTAGGACAAGAATATAAGATGTAACTGCTGCGCCGGTGTGGACACAGACAGTCTTACCTGACCGACCAGATGACTAGGATCAGCGTGGTAAGGGAGTCAGGCCTGACGGAAGGGAGTGTAGACAGGGAAAAACAGTCATGAGAGTATGGATGCTGTGCCCTATATCACCCTATATACTTGGTAGGATTGGGGCCTGCTCCCATGCTGCCTGTCTACACAGAGCACTCGCCCTGAAAAGAGCGACCCCGTCCGGATACCTGTCCCTAGTTATGGACCTGAACCCTAGTCTAGTGAACAAACATAAAAAACACAAAGCGACTACAGGCCTCCCGACGTGGCACGTTTCTGTCGTGTCGACTCCTCAGGGGGATAAAATGCATGTAATAGTTATACTTGTGTTGGTTGGGTTATACTGTTAGCATTCACCTATGCGTATCAGTGCTAAGTTTTGTCTTTTTTCTTTACCAGCAGTGGGGTATTCACCCAGAACCCCTTGACTATATGTTTTGTATTGTGATGCATCTTCAGGTGTATATTTTAATGTATATCATATAAAGGTTATATTTTAGAAGGATATTTCCCCACACTCTTTCATTGTGGGCCACTCACAAGTGTTATTAGGACACAAACGGCAGCAGGATTGCGTCATGTCTTCTAATAGCAGAGGAGACTTTATTTCCTTCCATTGTAATCATCCTCCATAATATGATCTAATGTCCAGATACAAATAGAAGACAAACAACAATGGGGAAGATATTATGGAGCCGTTGCTCATAGCAACCAGTGAGATTGCAACTCTAAAAAATTATTAAGAAAGAGACATTTTCTACAAAAAGTTGCTTTCTGCACTCTTAAGCCATTTCCAAAAAGTGGGTGTGGTTTAGGTGGGTTTAGCAGGAGGGGGCGGGCCTCTGCAAACTGGCAAATTTCCACCCCAAATAGTTGGTGCAATTTAAAAAAATATATTTTTTTGTGCATGGGGGTCAGAGATGCTCCTAATTTATTATGAGGCTTGTGCATCTCACTCCAGTGCAGATTAGATGAGGGCCGGGGCATGAAACCTCAGTCTTCATAGATTCCCCCACCCCCAAATGTGATGTTTTCTATACTAACAATTATTAAATGTAGCTTATTAATAATCCACTAATAATAATGTAATAACTTTCCAGGAATAAACTGATAATACGGTAATAACAGTAATAATACTACAGAGGAATCCCGCCCCGTCCCCTCTTACCTGATGTATGGATATTTTACATGGCCTGGGATGACAGTCAAGGCAATCAGGGCACAGAGGCCCGATAGCGTCCATATGACCCAGAGGAAAAGCAAGAATGCCAAACCCCGGATCTCCATGGCGCAAAGTCAATTATTCGCTAATCGAAAGCAAGGATTTGCTAAGCAAAAGCACAAGCCGATCTGTCTCTCTCTATATCCAGAGAAAATCTGGCTGAGATAATGTCAGGCAGTGGTTTTCTAAGGCTCAGAACTCGGTGATGTCACTAGCTTCTGTGACATCATCACACATTCTGCAATCTTATTGGTCCTCGCTAGTTTATTTCATTTCATTGGTTCTCCCTTCATTGTGACATCATCTTATATACTTGAATCTGATTGGTCCTCAGTAGCTTCTGCGATGTGATTGGTGCGTCAACCTCCATAGATGCCTGGATCTGATTGGTCCTCCGTATTTTTTAAATTTATGCATATGTTGCTGAGATGTTACTGGCTTTTCAAGTCTACTGAATAGAGAAGAAATTCTACTTTTATACATGTGTACCATATCACAACAGAATGAGTAAAACTGGGTTATGGACCCTGCACCCATGTGAGCCCCTCTGCCTACTATAGGGAATGAAGGGGCCATGAAAAGTGTCTCTATTCTGCTGACCGTTTCAGGAGGGAAGATATCACCTCTCACTGCTCTGCGCTCCTATCCAAATTATTCCTGCTTGTAAACTTGAAAATTGAGTTTTATAGACGTTTTTGGTCAATTATTGATAATGCAAATCCAAAATTATATGGAGTATCCATTTAAGGTAGTTGTCTCACACTAGTTGCCCTGTAATACTTTTGCAGCAGTGGACGCAGCAGAGTATATGGTTTCATAGTCATATACTTTGCAGTAATGTTAATGTAATCCATTGACAATACAGGTCAGTCCGAGTCAGAGTTACAGGGACGCTCTGATTCGTCTAGTAGAAGGGTTCTTGAGCAGAAGTTCCCATCTATGATGTTCAGATATGGCATATGGGTAGTGCTGTCCCAATGAGCCCACACTGGAGATACACCCATGATCTTCGGCTCCTGTCTCGTCTTTGCTACAGAATGATTTTGACGTTATTTGGTAATGAAATGGCAAATGTGAAATTTTCCTTTTTTTGATTGATTACAAAGGGAATTGAGGACAAATTAGAGAACCGTGGATTGTTGTGCAAAGACCTTCTTGGGGCTCATCTCCATACAGGGGGTCCAGCCATAGCCTAGCTCTATACACATGCAGATACAGATTGCTGGAGGACACAGATGAAAATGATTTGTTACAAACATTACAGATGGACAAGTGCAACCCCGGGTCTCCCCCATCTGAATCTACTGAAGATGGTCCCATTGTCTTATACTAATTTTATGTTTCATCATAGACTTTTCATATCAACAGTAGAATAGGCCAATATGTCTAAAGCGTACCTGTTATATTAGATGTGCATGTGAATATATTGTAATATATTCAATTGTAATATATATTTTTTGAGGACACTGACATCTTCCTGAATACTTGTAAAATAATTCAGAGGCTCACCCTTCCTACACTATGGATAAATGGAAGGTTCTCTACCAAATAGCCTGCCCACTGCCAACTAGTGTACAATAGAAATTATAAATTGATTAATAAACACACCTCCACCTGAACTATTAGTATCAACCAATTACCGGTATATAGTTAAAATATTTTATTATACAATATAACAATTACAAATGGTACCAGAAGGACCCTTTCTGAATTAGTAAAAGACAATAAAAAATAATATAAAGAAATGAAAAACATAAAAAAATTATGTACTTATTGTTATCCCCCTATTAATTGTAGGACAATGTATCAATCTCTTGCCTTATGATAGATATTAGAGATAAAGAACTGTCAAAAAAGGTATTAGATATAATCCCAATATGGATGTTCCATTAGTATAATACACCTTGTGGGATTTGAGGGTTATAGCAGTATATCTTATATTGTTTTAACGAGTTTCGAAATGTTACAAAGAAGGAAATCCAGAACTTAATTATGGCCACTGAGGAAGGAGCTAGAACTTAACCACCTGCCATCTGGGCCATTTGCCCCCTTCCTGACCAGGCCAAATTTTGCAAAACTGACATCTCACTTTATGTGGTAATAACTTTGGAACGCCTTTATTTATCCAAGTCATTCAGAGATTGTTTTCTCGTGACACATTGTACTTCATGATAGTCATAAATTTGAGTCAAAATATTTCACCTTTATTTATGAAAAAATCCCAAATTTGCCCAAAAATTTAAAAAATTTGCAATTTTCTAAATTTCAAATTCTCTGCTTTTAAAACAGAAAGTGATACCTCAAAAATATTTATTATTTAACATTCCCCATATGTCTACTTTATGTTGGCATCATTTTGGAAATGTCATTTTATTTTTTTAGGACGTTAGAAGGCTTAGAAGTTTAGAAGCAATTCTTCAAATTTTTAAGAAAATTTCCAAAACCCACTTTTTAAGGACCAGTTCAGGTCTGAAGTCACTTTGTGGGGCCTACATAGTGGATACCCCCATAAATGACCCCATTGTAGAAACTACACCCCTCAAGGTATTCAAAACCGATTTTACAAACTTTGTTAACCCTTTAGGCGTTCCACAAGAATTAAAGGAAAATGGAGATCAAATTTTTAAATTTCACTTTTTTGGCAGATTTTCCATTTTAATCAATTTTTTTCTTTAACACATTGATGGTTAACAGCCAAACAAAACTCAATATTTATTACCCAGATTCTGCGGTTTACAGAAACATCCCACATGTGGTCATAAACTGCTGTATGGGCACACGGCAGGGCGCAGAAGAAAAGGAACTCCACATGGTTTTTAGATGCCATGTCCCATTTGAAGCCCCCTGATGCACCCTTACAGTAGAAACTCCCAAGAAGTGACCCCATTTTGGAAACTAGGGGCTAAGGTGACAGTTTTATTAGTACTATTTTTGGGTACATATGATTTTTTGATCATTCATTATAACACTTTATGGGGCAAGGTGACCAAAAAATTGGTTGTTTTAGCACAGTTTCTATTTATTTATTTTTACAGAGTTCACCTGAGGGGTTCAGTCAAGTGACATTTTTATAGAGCAGATCGTTACGGACGTGGCGATACCTAATATGTATACTTTTTCTCATTTATTAAAGTTTTACACAATAATAGCACACAATGTTTTAATGTGTCCATGTTCTGAGAGCTATAGTTTTTTTTATTTTTTGAGAGATTTTCTTATGTAGGGGCTAATTTTTTGTGGGATGAGGTGACGGTTTTATTGGCACTATTTTGTGGGACATACGCGTTTTTGATCACTTGGTGTTGCACCTTTTGTGATGCAAGGTGACAAAAATTGCTTGTTTTGACACAGTTTTTTTTTTTTTTTTTACGGTGTTCACCCGAGGGGTTAGGTCATGTGATATTTTTATAGAGCTGGTTTTTATGGACGCGGCAATACCTAATATGTATACTTTTTTTTATTTGTTTCACTTTAACACAATAATAGCAATTTTGAAACCAAAAAAATGATGTTTTAGTGTCTCCATGTTCTAAGAGCTATAGTTTTTTTATTTTTTGAGAGATTTTCTTATGTAGGGGCTCATTTTTTGCGGGATGAGGTGACGGTTTTATTGGTACCATTTTGTGGGACATACGCATTTTTGATCACTTGGTGTTGCACCTTTTGTGATGCAAGATGACAAAAATTGCTTGTTTTGACACAGTTTTATTATTTTTTTTTTTACGGTGTTCACCCGAGGGGTTAGGTCATGTGATATTTTCATAGAGCTGGTTTTTACGGACGCGGCAATACCAAATATGTCTATTTTATTTTTTCTATTTTTAAATTTTTTTTTCATTCCTTACTTGGGGACTTTTTTTTTTTACATGTGAAACTTTTTTTTATTTTTTTATTTTCAACCTTTTATTTTTATTTTTTTTTATTTTACACTTTTCGTCCCCCATAAGGTCATACAAGACCTCTGGGGGACATTTACTTCACTTTTTCTTTTTTTTTTCACTGTTGATTTCTCCTGTAACTGGGGCTGACATAGTAGCCCCAGTTACAGAAGAAATGCACCCCTAGAGAGGCTGTACAGCAGCAATCCATCCTCAGAGCAGGGCTGATCGAGGTCTCTGAGAGACCTCACACAGCCCCTGCACTCTCCGGTCCCGAAGAGCATAGCGCTTCCTTCTCTGCGATCCAGAAGGCAGGGACACCTGGGAACTGTCCCTGCCTTCTCTCTGGGTTGCCCTGCTGTCACTGACAGCAGGCAACCCGATCAGCAGCTGCACGATTAGCGTGCAGCTGCTATTTCTGAAAGGACGTTTTAAAACGTGCTTTCAGAAATAGAGGTCCACCCATAGGACGTTTATATCCTATGGGCGGACGGAAAGCGGTTAAATTCCAGTTCAATGCACAGCCTTGTGGGTTTCAGACCTTCTAATCTCCTTCTCACTGGAATATTCTGGTATCTAAGTTGCTTCCTTGGTTCTCAGAAACAGAGGTTCTCTGAACTTGGGCCTAGCTCTGAGTAGCTTGCACGTGTAGGTTTTACTGTTCCTCAACCAAAAGTAGACTTGGACTAATCAGGGGAGTGGATCCAGGTCCATCACCCTGGAAATTTGACACAGTAAGCCATTTTACTGCATATTCCTGGGAGGAAGTTGGGTGGAGGGTTTGCCCTGATTGGCTTACAGTCTTGCAGACAGCCTGGATCAGCCAATCAGTGGGCAGCAGGCAGGGAAATGCCTGTCAAGAAAAAAAAATGGGGGTTAGTCAGCACATCTAAATGTGCAGGTTGCGGGGGCGTGTCCGGACGCTAACGGTGATGGCTGCCTGAAGGAGCTGCTCCTGCCTGCACCGCGAATTACTGGCCAGCGACACATCTCTCCTGGATCATATGGGGAAGAAAGTGGCTCCAAAAAAGACCCCTATCCCTCCCCGATCCCCCTCACCTACTAGGACCCTTGAACAGTGCTGGGATTGCACTCCGGGTCCGGCGCTTCCACCGCGCAGCACCAAGGCACAGAGGGCCTCCCGCCATTCCTCCCTCCCCCTGCCGGATTCCCGCGCCCTGCCCAGGGAGAAGGACACAGTGCTACTTACCCCTGCTGGATCTCTTCAGGGAACCGGATCGCCATCTGCAGTGTCCACATGCGGATCCTCTGACCTGGGGCACTCACCGGCCGCCCCGGACTTTCGGCCTGCTACTGCTGAAAGGAGGGATCTCGCCATGATGGCTACTGGACCCACTTCTCAGGGAGCGACTGGGGCGACTGCAAGTAAAGGTACTGTGGCTACTAGGGGACGGGATATTAACCCAGGGGACCCTACATCTAGCCTTCCTGGGACCCCCCTGCTTGAGCCCTGGCGAAATAAGCAGCTCCCAGCCCCACCATTGCTGGACCAGGGGGACAGCAGCTCTCCTCTCCCTTCTGACATCTGGGCCAGATACCCAAGCCCTCCAACACTTGCCGTTATGGACCCCCCATCCCTGCCTGAACCTCCACAGCCATGGGCGAGCTATTTTAACTGTTTTCCTACAAAAGAGGACTTTCGGGTTCTTATTTCTGAAGTTACGGAAGCCTGCAGAGCTGAAATTGCGGCAGTTCGCACTGACATTAAACATGTGGTGGACCGGGTTGACTCCCTGGAAAATGCCCATGACGATACCAGGCAATATATTTCCCCTCTTCATGAATCCATTTCTGCCCAAATGGCAGTACTCAGGGGCATGGGATGGCATTTAGAGGACTTGGATAATCGAGGGCGCATATCGAATAACATCCAAGTACGGGGTCTTCCGTAGGCTACCGGTGACGAAGATCTCTTTGCTACGCTGGAAGCCATTTTTAACATGATCCTGGGGCAACCATCCTCGCACAAGCTCAAGTTGGACAGGGCTCATAGAGCACTCAAGCCTAAGGGATCTGCTACACGTCCTTGGGACGTAATTTGTTGTGTCCACGATTTTACCCTATCATGGCTAAATCGATATCCCTACGCAACTTTGACTTTGATGGTGCTCCAGTTCAATTGTTTCCTGACCTATCCTGGTTCACACTCCAGAAAAGGAGACATCTTCAGCCTCTCCTCACATTACTCAGGGACCGCCAGATCGCCTACCGCTGGGAATTCCCTTTTGCCCTGATGGTCCGTCATCAAGGAAGAACAGAGACTCTCCGTTCCTTTTCGGATCTTCGCCCTTTCTGCGAATCACTTATCCCTGACATGTCGGACTGGGAATTTGAGTCTCCAGCGCTTCCACCGCCCCGCATTTGGTCTCCTGTAACCAGGAAAAGAAGGCCTGGCCCAAGTGTGTCCTCTTCTCCGCGGTCTCCACCGTTATCAGGACATCGACCATCTGCTTGACCGCCAACGACTGGGTGGACTTGGTGGTCCAGAACTTGCCCTTAACCCTTTTCACCCTCAGGATTGATGGTCCCTGAAGGGCCCCCATATTGATCAATTATTTCCTCTGTTAAGCCAGTTATTGTTTTCTTGTTGCTACATCACAGTGCAGGCTGTCTGAAGGCTCCACCTAGTTGTAACTTGTTTTCGTTTCTCTCAGATAACTTTAGTTGGCTCCTTGGCCAGCCTTAATTTGTTGGTCTCCGACATTTACACCCCCAAAGGGGCTTCTTATTTGCCCCTAGCAGGGATTACATCCCTGGGAATAGCTGTTTACTGCTATCTGTTTGTCTGTCTTTGTGTTGTTCCGTCCTGTCTTTTCCCCCTCCCCCCTATGTTCTCTCTCCTGTTGTAGGCGCCTGAACTTCCTTGCCTGAAGAGATCATGTACCTCAGTTCTGCCTTTGATCCGTTGCCCGACCAGGGCGAACCTACTGACATATACGGACTCCCTCGGTGAGCAATACCCTGCATACATTGTGTACCATCACATACTCACATGATGCGGTCCATAACCTTTAATGTCAAGGGGCTTAACTCCAACGCCAAGAGGAAACTCTTGCTTTTGGAATTGAAATCCCTTAAAATGGATATTGTGTTCTTACAGGAAACACACTTTGATGGCAGCTCCTCTTTCCGTTTCATCTCTCACCTGTATCCTACCGCCTATTCAGCTACTCATAGCCGTCGGAGGGCAGGTGCTGCCATCTTGGTGTCTGCACAGTGTCCCCTCAGGATTGAATCTTCAATTATAGATCCACAGGGCCGTTATATCATTCTCCGTGGCCGTTTGGCGGATAGACCCATCACCTTATGTAACAGTTATTCACCAAACACGTCCCAGATACGCTTTCTCGGCTGAATCTTCCGCAAGGTGTTTGCTGAGGGAGCGGACTCCTCAGAGCTTCTAGTCCTCCTGGGTGGGGATTTTAATGCAGTGTTCTCTGAATCAATGGATCGCCTGGCGCTCCCGGGTAGACCAATGCACTCGACGCAGCAGCGCTTAGCCAGAGATTTTCGTAAACTAGTGCGGAAATACTCCCTGTATGACCTATGGCGTCTCACTTATCCCACTGATAGGTCCTTCTCCTTTTACTCTGCCCCCCATGGCTCACACACCCGTATTGATTACCTCTTTGGTACCATTTCGACCCTCAGATTATTGAAGGGAGTGGACATGGGCCGAATCACCTGGTCAGACCATGCTACTGTACTAGTTGACATTAGTAGTGAGTCGGGCCATCTTCGCCATTGCCACTGGAGACTTAATGACTCCCTCCTGAAACAACCTACCATTAGGGAGGAACTTTACGAACAGCTGAAAACGTATTTTGACCTAAATGAGGGATCAGTAGGGGATGTCCGTCCTTTGTGGGAAGCACATAAAGCGGTCATGAGGGGTCATTGTATTCATGGGTGTCTGCATGGGGGGGCAAGTGCCCCCCCCTGGAAATCGGGGCACAGGGAGATGAACGCTTCCATTGTGGAAGCGTTCATCTCCATAGTCATCTGTATCGCCGTCCTCAGGACAGCGATACAGATGACTGTGCTGAGGCAGGGGAGGGAGAGGCGTGTCCCTTTCCATTCCTCTGATAGGCTGCAGGCACTAGGCACTGACGTCATCGCGCCGCCTGAGGCATACAGCGCGGGACACAGGCCGGAAGAGGCCTGCATCGCTGCCAAGGAGGTAAGTATAAGTGTTTGGTTTTTTTTTGTATACAATACTGGTGGCTACTGGCACATAATAGGGGTCTCTGGCTACTGGCACATAATGGGGGTCTCTGGCTACTGGCACATAATGGGGGTCTCTGGCTACTGGCACATATTGGAGGGCTCTGGCTACTGTCACATAATGGGGGGCTCTGGCTACTGGCACATAATGGGGGCTCTGGCTACTGGCACATAATGGGGGTCTCTGGCTACTGACACATAATGGGGGGTTCTGGCTACTGGCACATAATGGGGGTCTCTGGCTACTGGCACATAATGGAGGTCTCTGGCTACTGGCACATAATGGAGGTCTCTGGCTACTGGCACATAATGGGGGTCTCTGGCTACTGCCACATAATGGGGGGCTGTCATTACTGGCACATAATGGGGGCTGTCATTACTGGCACATAATGGGGGCTGTCATTACTGGCACAAGGGGGGGGGGCTGTCATTACTGGCACAATATTGGGGGCACTATAGGGGCATCTACTGAGGCCACAAAGAAGGGGTGTTTTATATGGGGGGCTCTGTACAGTAGAATTTTATACTGGGACACATTATGGTGGGTACTATGAGGAAGGGGGGAGAAGAGTACTATGGGGTCATCTATGTGGGCACTAAGAAGGGGTATTTTATACTTGCAAATTATGGAGGACACTGAGGGCATCTACTGGGGCATTTTATACTGGTACATTATGGGGGGCACTAGGAGGAAGGGGGGAGAGGAGCACTATGGAGGCATTTACTGGGGGCACTATATAGGGGTATTTTATACTGGCACATTATAGGGGCACTATGGGGACATTAGCTCAACTGGGGGCATTACAAGGGGGTATTTTTTGCACTGTCACATTATAAGGAGAATTATTTCTACTGGGGGCATTATGGTGGGCTTTATTACTCCTACATGGTATGACCCCCTAGTAGCAGCACCAGCCTCTCCCTGCTCTGCTATTCCTCTGCCCCTTCTCCAAATCCTTATTATGAAATCGTTCTCATTAGGATAAAACACAACATCAGCTCCGCCGAGCCCCCCAGCCAAGTGTTGAAGTGGTGTCCGAGATCACCAAGTGCCAAGCCAAGTAATTGTAAGTTTTCATGTGAAATATGTTTGTTATACACATATATCCTACACCAGTGATGGCGAACCTATGGCACGGGTGCCAGAGGCGGCACTCAGAGCCCTCTCTGTGGGCACCCGCACTGTGAAAAAAGTCTATGGTGTACCAATATGCCTTAGACTTTTCCTGCCATTCATCAGCGCAGGGCACGCTATGAACAGCACAGGCAGTGCATTGAATGTAGGCAGGCTTTAATAGCTAAATGATAAAGTACATGGAATATATACTATATTGAACTATAGTATTCAGGTTAAATTGCCGTGTTGGCACTTTACGATAAATAAGTGGGTTTTGGGTTGCAGCTTGGGCACTCGGCCTCTAAAAGGTTCGACATCACTGTCCTACACTGTACCACACAATATACAGTATACCGCTAAACTGTGTAGTCTGTTCTATAAGCACTATTGTTTTGTGGCGGCGGACAGAAAATAATCTGGAAGTGCCCCTCCCGAAACCAGGCTCTGGATCCACCACTGCACAGCTCATGCGTTATTATACTTTGTGATAATGAATATGCCCCTCCCCTTCATTACATTCTCAGAAACAAGCAGAGCATGGATGTCAATAAAATTATGCCCCCCCCCCCTGGAAAAATTTCTGCGGACGCCCATGATTGTATTGCAATAAGCTCAAAATTAAAGAAGGACTCGACTGCCTTAGTCAAGACCCTTACGTCCCACCTACAATCACTAGAAGACAAGATGGCTGCTCATCACTCACGCTGCACACTGAGATGAATCGTAGATACTAGGGCCCAATTGAAGAGTCTAGCTTTAGGTTGTGTCAGCAAGTTATTACTTTACACACGACAGCGTTATTATGCTTGGGGGAACAAGCCCCACACTTTGCTGGCCAGACAACTCAGGAATCGTAGCTCCCAAAATGGTCAGAGTGCTATTAGTGGGGCTGACGGAACAATCCACTATGAACCCCGGGTGATAGCGGAGAGGTTCTCGGCCTATTACTCTTCCCTGTATAACTTACCCTCCGACCTTCTCACAGATGAGAGACTGAGAGACCGTACACTCCAGTCTTATTTGTCACCTTCCTACCCTATCGACTTCCGACCTTGCCGCCCTTAATAGTCCGATTACGTCGGAGGAGATTGGGGAGGTGGTGGAACATCTACCTGAGGGTAAATCCCCAGGGCCTGATGGCTTTTCGTACAAATATTATAAGACCTTTAAGACTGAACTAATTCCCCACTTAGTAACCCTATTCAATCATTTTGTAGCTGGTAACGCGGTACCTCCCCCAATGTCTCACTCGTATCTCACGATGATTCCGAAACCTGGGAAAGATCCGCACGAATGCCCTAACTATAGGCCCATTGCTCTACTTAACTCAGATCTTAAGATTTTCACCAAAACCCTAGCTACCTGACTAAACGTCTTCCTCCCCTCCCTGATTCATAAAGACCAAGTGGGATTTGTCCCGGGCCGTCAGGGGGCCGACAACACACGAAGAAACATTGATTTGATAGATGTCTTATCTCGCTCGGGTGAGGAGGCATTACTTCTTAGTTTAGATGCAGAAAAGGCATTCGACCGTTTAGGTTGGCCTTTCCTCTTTGCTACCCTACAGGCTTACGGCCTTTCTGGTCCCTTTGTTAGAGCCATTTATAGTCTACACTCATCCCCCACAGCAACGATCAGATTACCTCATGCTCAATCTCGACCCATAAGCATTGCCCCCTATCTCCCCTACTCTTTGCCATGTGTATCGAACCCCTGGCGGCCAAGATCAGGGCCTGCTCGGACATCAGAGGTGTTATGGTCAAGGACAGGGAGTTTAAGCTATCGCTATATGCTGACGATATCCTCCTTACCCTTACCAAGCTTCACATTTCCCTACCTAGCCTCCACTCCATCCTACGGGAATTTGGTCGCCTCTTGGGGTATAAGGTCAACACCCATAAAACTCAGGCCCTCCCTCTTAATATTTCTCAGACGGCCCTGGGCTCTCTCAGGGTTAACTTTCCTTTCCATTAGAAGACGGACTCACTGCGATATTTGGGTGTAAATTTTAAGCTAATTTCCCACGTATATATGCTGAGATTAGGGGTCTTCTAGAGAGGTGGCATCCTCCCCCACTCTCTCTCATGGGGCGTATTGCTGCGACTAAAATGACGATCTTGCCCAAGCTGCTGTACCTTTTTGAGACCTTACCGATTAAAGTCCCCCTTAAGGATCTGAGATCCACTCAATCTCACCTCCTTAGATTCATATGGGCGGGAAGGCGGCACAGAATCCCGCGGTCGGTCCTCCTATCTAGTAGGCACCAGGGCGGTCTAGGGGTCCCGGATCTGTCCAAATATTACTAGGCGGCCCAGCTGCGTTCTGTCACAGCCTGGGCTCCCTTGCACCCATATTCTGTCTGGATGCAGATAGAAAGTCTCTGGCTGGCTCCTGTACTTCCTAACTCCATGCTATGGTCCGGACCGGATGGGACTCTGCCAGCCAAGGATCTCCTATGGCCCATGGCTTGTACCAGACGCATCTGGCAGCAGTGCAGTAGCAGATTCCCTCTGGAGTCCATTCACTCCGCCATGACCTCCTTTTTATATCACCCCACGCTCCCTGCTAGTCTTATCACGTCCACAACGAGGCCATGGTTTTAGCGGGGGGTGTTTCGGTTTGCTGATATTGTGGACCCCTTCACTAGGGTCCTTCTGCCGTTTCCTACCCTGCAGGACAAATATGATCTCCCCCCATCCTCCAACTTCTTTTATATCCAGATTAGGCACTTCGCCCAGTCCATTTTCTCAGGGGTCACAGTTTCCCTTCCGACTCCCTTTGAACGCCTTCGCAGGGAAGGGATACATGCGAAAGGTTTGATTTCTGAGATTTACTCCATATTGCTGACTCCCTTCCCTGATCGGGTCTAAAGGCATTCCTATATGATGCGGTGGGAGGAATATCTGGGGAGGCAGGGGAGGACACAGACAGCAGAGGGCCCCTGTGCAAAGGATGTGCCTGGCCCCCTTCCCCCCCAAAGCCTAATTCGCAACCTAACCTTTTCCGTCCTAACATTACTTATAGCAATACAAAACATACAGGGTAAGGCTTTCACACCTGCGACACTACGCTCCGGCCACCTGATCCGGCAGAAAATGCAAGGAATCGGCCAGACACAAACCGCAGCATGCAGCGATTTGTGTCCCGCTAATTCTCTGCATTTTTGCCAGATTGTGGCCGGATCTCTGCCGTACCACATAATAGTCAATGGGGCCTGCGGGCATCCTGTCTGCGTCCAGCAGTGCCGGATCCAGTGAATTCCAGCAGGCTGTTCTCTGCTGGAAGAGCCTGCCAGAATCACTAACGCAGATGTGAAGGTAGCCTAATACAGGTCCACATACCTCGTACATCCAGTGACGTCTTCTTTGATGTAGATGTTCTCTGTCCTCATCTTCTCCTTTCAGACCAGACCGCCATGATGATTTCTTTCAGCAATCTCTTCTCTCTGCAGAGTTTGACAGACATCTGTTTCCTAGTTTTCCATCATTCTCCCACCTTCTGAACACCCCATCCTGCCACCCCCAATACTGTGCCCGCTGTGCTCCCTATACTGGTTACACACAGATAGTTTCCCTTCAATAATTATTGGTACACAGTGTCCCTGACACTAATAGTGTAAATATAATGTTTCCCAAAAATAATTGTGCTAAGCTGATACCGTGCCAGGGCGCCCCCCACAGTAATACTGCTCCCCAAAGTCCCACCAATAGAAATAATTATCTACCAGACAACACGTAGTAGTAATAGTGCCCCTACAGTAATAATGTCTGCACTGTGTCCCAGAAGTAATAATGCTCCCATACTGTGTGCCCAAAAAACCCTCTTAGTGCCTCCAGTTGAGACAATAAAATACTCCTATATCGTGCCCCAATAGTGCGCCTCCCCTTATCCCCATGGTGCCTGACAATGTGCCAGTATAAAATTTCCCCCTAATGTGTGTCAGTATAATTCCCCTATATAATGACCCCAATAGTGCTCCTCTCCTCCCTTCTCCATAGTGCCCCCCATGTCTGCCATATGTCACTTGCTCAGATAGGCCCCCATATCTGTTGCTCAGGATCCCCCCCTATATCAGATGCCCATTCACGCCCCCATATCAGTTGCTCAGACCCCCCCCCTATATCAGTTGCTCATTAAGGCCCCTCATATGTCACTTGCTCAGGACCCCCACCCATATCAGTTGCTCGGGGGGACCCAACTCCCATATTAGTTGCTTATTTAGGCCCCCCATATGCCAGTTGCCCAGGACCCCCCCATATCAGTTACTCATAAGGACCCCCCCAATATCAGTTGTTTATTTATTCAGCCCCCCCATATCGATGTGACAGACCCCCAGGGCCCCATCAGACCTCAGATCAGACTAAAAATAAATAACTAAAACGTACCTCTCCTGGTCCGCTGCTCTCCGCGTCCTGATGTGAGTGCCTGCCCTGCTGGTCTACAACAGCCCGCGCTGCACAGTCATATGACCTGACTGCGTACAGCGTCAGGTCATAGTGCGCGCTGTACGCAGTCAGGCCGGAGGGGTAAGTAATCGCCGATTTCTTGCATACTAGTGAGCGCTTCTGGATGCGCTTACTAGTATGAATGGGCCCCCTCACACGCCGGGCCCCTGTGCAGCTGAACCGGCTGCACCGGCTTATGTCCGCTCCTGTGGGGAGGGCCTCGCCGGACTAACTCTGGCACCTTATATGGAGGAGGGCAGCGAAATCATCTATGTCGGTACTTCATAAGGAGAACCAATATAAAATATTAATCTACTGGTATCACACTCCTGACCTCCTCCATAGAATGAATCCAGTAGTAGGGTGATTGTTGGAGATGTGGCTTAGAGGTACGTTGCCTCACATTTTTTGGGACTGTCCCAAGATATGCCTCTACTGGATCGGAGTAGACGCCCTCCTGAGTGATGTCTTTGGATTTGAAATGTCCTTCCTGCTCAATGTGGTCCCAATACAAGTTAAAAAAACATGCACTCAAGCTACTGCTACTGATACTAACAGCAGCTCGTTGTCTAGTCTCCCGAGCTTGGAAAAGTCCCGAACCACCACGGGTCTCTGATTTATATGCTGATGGAGGTCCGAACAATGGAGTACTCCACTGCTATGTTTCAGAACAAAATGGCACTCTTCAACGCCATATGGGATCTATGGGATAATTACTGGGCCACTAGACAACCTTGATGATCTCATGCGAAAGGAATGTTCCCTTCCCCCTCCCAATCCCCCCCATTATGTCTTTGTCTATGTCATTTGTCTTGTCTGTTGGTTATTTGTTGGGTTAGGCATTATTGGCTGAGAAGCCCTGGGCTTTTGGGTCTTTAAGGCTCTCCCGCACCTTCCTGATGTCTTTTTGTTTAAGATGCATGGTAGTCCTTGGTCGGACTGGTTTCAGATAGACACGGTCTCAGTTAGTCCATGTTAGTGCTTTATTTTTGATTGGTCTTCCATTCTTCATCACTGACTATTATCAAGTGTTACATATGCCCATTCAACATGTATGTGATGTATTTAGTGTATCACCCTTACTTTGTACTTCTGTGCATTATACTACTGTAAAAGTGTATTTTCATCTTTGTTTACTTAATAATAAATATACAATTATAAAAAAAAAAAAATGCACAGGTTGCATGTCTCCATGGCTGAAAGCACAAAAAGCAAAAACAAACATAATGCAACAGCACTCTGCAAACACAAATAATGCAGTAAATACAATAGTGCCATACTCACTATAGAAAATGTACTAGTGTTGATGCTACATTATACAGTTGAAACCAGAAGTTGACATACACTATATAAAAAGACACATATGCATGTTTTTCTCAAAATCTGACATGAAATCAGAATAAACCTTTCCTGTTTTTGGTCAATTAGAATTACCATAATTATTATTATTTGCCAAATGCCAGAATAATGAGAGAGAGAATGTTTTAACCCCTTCAACCCCGGGCCTGTTTTCACCTTCCTGTCACTTTATGTAGTAATAACTTTAAACCGCTTTTACTTATACAGGCCATTCTGAGATTTTTTTCTCGTCACTTATCGTACTTCATGACACTGGTAAAATGGAGTAAAAAAAAAAACATTTTTATTTATAAAAAAATACAAAATTTACCAAAAAATTAGCAAATTTCCAAATTTCTATTTCTCTATCAAATGGCTTCTGGAAGGCAGATTTCACCTGAATAATTCTCAGGCGCCATCTTGCAATTGAACGCACCCTGAGGTTGCCCTAGAGTGGAAACCCCCAAAAAGTGACCCCATTCTGGAAACAACACCCCTCAAGGAATATTTCATGGTGTGTGGTGATCACTTTGACCCATCTAGCGTTTCACAGAATTAGGAAACGCTTGGCTGTGAAAATGAAAAATTAAAAATTTTTCCTCAAAAAGTTGCTTTACACCCACATTTTTCACTTTCACAAGGGGCAACAGGACAAAATGCACCCTACATTTTGTTCCCCATTTCCCCCCGAATACGCCAACACCCAATATGTGCTCATAAAATGATGTATGGGTGCATGGCAGGGTCCAAAAGGGAAGTAGCGCCATAGGGCTTTTGGAGGACTTTTGCAGGATTGGCTTTTGGGAACTATGTCGCATATAAAGACACCCTGAGGTACCCCTAGAGTGGAAATCCCCAAAAAGTGACCCCATTCCAGAAACTACACCCCTCAAGGAATATTTCAAGGTGTGTAGTGAGCACTTAGACCCATCGGGCGTTTCACTGAATTAGGAAACGCTTGGCTGTGAAAATAAAAAATGACAATTTTTTCCAGAAAAAGTTGCTTTACACCCACATTTTTCACTTTCACAAGGGGTAACAGGACAACATGGACCCCACATTTTGTTCCCCATTTCCCCCCGAATACGCCAACACCCAATATGTGCTCATAAAATGATGTATGGGCGCATGGCAGGGCTCTAGATACAAACATCTAAATATTTAGACCTTTTGCTGACCTGAATTGGCAGACATGGATTTTAGCTGCCATGTCGGATTAAAAAAATTTCCAGAGGTCTCCAGAAATGAAAAACCCCAAGAAGTGACCCCATTTCGGAAAGAGCACCCCCGTACGAACATTTTAAGTGGTGGAAAGGGTACTTTTTACCAAACAGGTGTCTCACAGAAGGCAGAAATACTAGAGAGAGGATTTCAAATCCCACATTTGTAAAAATGAAAAATTACAAGCAGACCCCAATTTTTCACTTTCACAAGTGGTTAAAAGAGAAAATGCAACCAAGTATGTGTTCCCCATTTTCTCCTCATTTTGCGAACACCCCATATGTGCTCGTAGCCTGCTGTATTGGCGCACAGAAGGGCCCTAGAGGCAAAGTGCAAAATATGGTTTTTGCAGGCCAGGATTGGCAGACATGGATTTTAGCTGCCATGTCGCATTTAAAAAATTTCCAGAGGTCCCCAGAAATGAAAAAACCCAAGAAGTGACCCCCATTTCGGAAAGAGCACCCTCGTACAAACTTGTGGTGGAAAGTGGTGGAAAGGGTACTGTCTCACAGTAAAGATTATGTAGTGGTTATTGGAAAGTAGGTATGCAAATCAGAGATATGGAAATATTACAGGGCGCATAAAGGATGAAATTAAAAATCCATGGATGAGTGGTAGGTTCGGAAGCATTCTTTCATGCAGAGGCCTGGTTTATCAGGGCAGGTGTCGCACTGACAAATGGTGTCCTTTCGTATTCCCCTTTTGTAACAAACCCGACATCTTTTTTGGGTCTTTCCCCTTTTTGCTGTTTGTGGCACTTCACCAGGGAAATGTTGTCCTGGTACAACACGGGCACCATGACCTCCTGAAGTACTCGGGCCCTCCCCTTCCTGACTGATTTATTAGGGCCTTGATTACCGCCTCTTGGAACTGAAGCAAAGTTCCTGTGTGGCCTGCAGTTCTATGTAAAATGTACGCATTGTACATTGCCATCTGTACAATGTATACAGCAAGCTTTTTGTACCACACCTTAGTTTTACGCATGGCACTGTAGGGCTTCAGAACTTGATCGGACAGATCAACCCCTCCCATGTGCCTGTTGTAATCAAGGATGCAGTCTGGCTTGTTGACAGGGATAGTGGTACCTTGCACTTGGGCAGGAGAACTGGTGTTTGCGTGAATGGTGGTTAGTACAAGGACATCCCTCTTGTCCTTGTACTTAACCGCCAGCATGTTCTCATGGCGGAGAGCCTTACTGTCGCCTTTTTGGAGTAGTTGCCCTACCAGGGATATAGGGAGCCCTCTCTGATTTTTTCGCACTGTGCCGCAAGCCACAGTACCTCAGGCTTTTAGGGACATAAATAGGGGGATGCTGGTGTAATAGTTATCTACATAGAGGTGATAACCATTATCCAGCAGTGGGTGCAGTAAGTCCCACACAATCTTGCCAGTAACTCCTAGGACGGGGGGGGGGGGGGGGGGGGGGGGCATTCAGGGGGTTGTATCCGGGAATCTTTCCCCTCATAAACTCAGAACCTGTAGGTGTACCCGGAGGTACTTTCGCACAGCTTGTACATTTTAATTCCATACCGTGCCCGCTTGCTGGGCAGGTACTGGTGAAATTTAACCCTTCCTTTAAAATGTACAAGGGACTCGTCTATGCTAATTTCTTTTTCTGGGGTGAACACCTCTGTAAATTTGGAGTTTGGTGCTCCAGGAGGGGTCTTATTTTGAATAGACGGTCAAAATTTGGGTCATTTTGGGGGGGCACTGTGCGTTATCATTATAATGTAGGAATTTCAAAATGGATTAAAATCTTGAGCGGGACATGGCCATATTGTAAATTGGAGTGTGGTACAAGACATCTGAACTCCAATATGGTCTCATTTATTTTATTTTTTTTACCAGGCCCATATGCAGCAACAGCCCCCAAAACTGCATAATGTTTGCTGCATTTACAGGGGTGCAACCTAGGGGTCTAGCATATGAGGATGTCGGGTTTTGAGAAATAAACTGCTGGGCGTACAAATTTGTTTGGGTCACCATCAAATTTATGAGATCGTCCGAGAAATAGATTTTGAAAAAAGTCTATTTCTGTGAATCTGGATTCCAGAGTTTCCCACAATCTCTGGAATTTGGGGCTCATAATCCTCAGGCGGTGTGGACCATGGGGGATCACTGGGGGGGGCTACTTCATCTCTCCTGGGGCGTCTACTTGAGGGTCCCTCATCACCGGATGACGATGATGATGGAGTAGAGGAGTAGAGGAATGTGGCATCCTCTTCTCCCTCACTTGCAGATTCCGTTTCAGAGGCAAGGATGGCGTATCCCTCTTCAGCGAAGTACATTCTCTGGGATGAATTGGACAATTTTATTTTTATTGGTGTATGTAAAGTTTAAAGTGTCAGGGGGGTGTATGTAGTGATTTAACACGTGAGGGGGCTTGTAATGAATTAATTAAAATAAAACTTATGATAAAGAAAACAAGAGAAAGAAAGAAAAGTGAAAAAGATAAGTGAAAGAATAAGAGAAAAATGTAGAAAAAAAGGCTCCAAAAAAAAAATATTAAAAAAGGCACTAAACCTGAGCAGACGCAGTCGTTAATTGACAGTACTGACCGGCGCTCAACAGGTGCAGTTAAAAAATCTAAAATACTACTAACTAAAATTGATATATATATATATATATATATATATATATATAATCACAGCTCGCACACAGAAAAAGTGGTGCAGAGCCCAAAAAAAGCCCCCCCAAAAAAAACAAAAAAAGGACGGAGAGGGGGTGAAGGAGGGAGGGGAAGAGGAAGGGACAGGGAATGGGGATCTGAAACAGCTGCAGATGAGCCAAAGATCACTACAGCTGTTCCAGATCTTCTTCTTCTTCTGAAAAGCTCTGAATGAAAAGCAGTGATTTATGTGGTAGTACCACGAGTCCCAGCCAACAACGAGCTACCTGCAGAGAGGCACCAACGGTTCTTTCTGCTGCATAGCGCTGAAATTGGCTGGAGCGTTGTTCCAGCCAATCACAGCGCTGGGAGGGGACATCAGTGTCTGATATCCCCTCCCTGACCTTGGAGGTGACATGGGCTGATGTAATCAGCCCCAATCACCTCCATCCCAGCCACCAGCAACCCCACAGATGGGGCAATAGAAGTATAGTGCTGCCATAGGCTGGAGAGTTGCTTCAGCCAATCGCAGCGCTGGGAAGGGACACCTGTGTCTGGTGTCCCCTCCCTGACCTAGGAGGAGACATGGGCTAATGTCATCAGCCCCCTCCCACCTCTAGCCGAGCCCCCCTGCAGCTCCATACATTGCCGGTGCTGCGATGGGCTGCAGCGGGGCGGAAAAACTCCTAGTCTCCCTCAGTCAAGATGGCTGACTGCCATGACGTACTATTATGTCAAGATGCGGTAAGTCACCGACTTTCATGACGTAATAGTACGTCATGTGTCGAGAAGGGGTTAAGGATTTTTATTACTTTCTGCAAAGTCAAGTTTACATACATTTCATTACTCTTTGGTACCATTGCCCTTAAACTGTATGACTTGGGTCAAACGTTTTGGATATCCTTCCACAAGCTTCTCTCAATAGTTGGTCGGAATTTGGGCCCATTCCTCCTGACAAAACTGGTGTAACTGAGCTATGTTTATTGGTCGCCTTGCTCGCACCTGCCTTTTTAGCTTTGCCCATAAATTTTCAATAGGATTGAGATCAGGGCTTTGTGATGGCCACTGCAAAACATTGTCTTTGTTATCCTTAAGCCCCTTTATATTCAGTTTGGCAGTATGCTGTCACGGATGAAGTTGCAGATAGCTGGAACTTATAAATAAACGACCGACTGGCTTGATCCCAAACTAAGGAGCATGTAGGTGAGCCCTATAAAACTCTAAGAGCTCTCCCTGACTGCTATGCACATGCAAGGGTCTCAATGGTAGATGATTGCATGCCCACGTACCTAAGGCTGTGTGACACCTGAAAACCCTATAATAGTGAGGGGACACGACCACCGGCTCCCTGCACTTAATACGGACGGAGTCAGGGTCACCTAGAATCAAGCCAGCAAGGAAACACAATAAAGGAAAAGACTTATCTTGAGCAAACAGCAGCAGCAGCCTCCAGCAGTGAACACTTCATCCAGGAAGTAGTATAAACCGCAAAGTGAGGCAGTATGGGAGGGAATATAAAGGAAGACGATTAGTCTAAATAAGTGACACCTGGCAGAAGGAAAGGAGATGACAAAGTGAAACCAAAACAAAGAACGTCATACAAGATGTAGAGAAGAACATCTGCCAGACCGTCTCACAGAACTGGCGGTGACATATGCTTATGGTCATTGTCCATTTGGAAGACCCATTTCCTACCAAGCTTTAACTTCCTGGCTGATGTCTTGAGATGTTGCTTCAGTATTTCCACATAATCTTCTTTCATCATGATGCCCTCTATTTTGTGACGTGCACCAGTCCCTCCTGCAGCAAAACAACCCCACAACATGATGCTGCCACTGCCGTGTTTCACAGTTGGGTTGGTGTTCTTAGGCTTCTCGCTTTTTCCTCCAAACGTAACGATGGTCATTATGGCCAAAAAGTTCAATTTTAGTTTTGTCAGACCACAGGACATGTCTCCAAAAATGTAGGTCTTTGTTCCTGTGTGCATTTGCAAACATTAATCTGGCTTTTTTATATTTCTTTTGGAGTAATGGCTTCTTCCTGGCAGAGTGGCCTTTCAGCCCATGTTGATATAGTACTTGTTTCACTGTGGATATTGACACAATCTTAGCTTCCACCATTATCTTCACAAAGGTCTTTTTGTTTTTGTTCTTGGGTTGATATGCACATGCTGGACCAAAGCATATTCATCTCTTGGACACAGAACCCGTCTCCTTCCTAAGCAGTATGATCGCTGGACATTCCAATCTTTTGTACTTGCATATAACTGTTTGTACAGATGAACGAGGCACCTTCGGGTATATTGAAATGGCACCCAAAGTTGAGCCAGACTTGTGCAAGTCCACAATTCTCTTATCTTGGCTGATTTCTTTAGACTTTCCCATGATGCTACACAAAGAAGCAGTGTGTTTCAGGTGTGCACCTAAATACGTCCACAGGTGTGTCTCTAATTAACTCAGATGTTGCCAACAAACCTAACAGAAGCTTTCAAATACATGACATCATTATATGGGCAGTCCAGAATTGTTTAAAGGCATAGTAATCTTAGTGTATGTAAACTTTTGACATTGCAGAAAGTAATAAAAATGCCTTAAAACATTCTCTCTCTCTCTCATTATTCTGGCATTTGGCAAATAATAATTATGGTAATCCTAATTGACCAAAAACAGGAAAGGTTTATTCTCATTTCATGTCAGATATTGAGAAAAACATGCATATGTGTCTTTTTATATAGTGTATGTCAACTTCTGCTTTCAACTGTAAATGTGTGATTCTTGGCAAATTCATTTTGTTCAAAATTACTTGTACCTGTCAATGACAAGGCGATCTCTTTAGGACAGAGACCTACACTAAATGCTACCTACTCGGGTGCCATCTGGCCTCCATTAAGTTCAGGGAATGCAGGTTCCACATGCATGCTGAGCGCACTCTGTATTTTACCTTTCCTGCTGCCGAATAGCTTCCATTCAATTCAGGAAGAGCAGGCTGCAACTTTATACTTACAGTAATTAAAATCTGCCTGTGGGACAAACAGGTTATTTAGGAATGCACAAACGACCAATGGAGTCAGCCACAAATGACTGTACAGAACCAGCAGAACATCATTTTGAGGTGTTATAGGGTTATTCCCATCTTGGACATTGGGGCATATCGCCAGGATATGCCCTCAATGTCTGGTAGGAGCGGGTCCCACCTCTTGGACCTGCACCTATACTTAGAACGGAGCCTGCAAAGTACAGGAGGGCGCATTGCGCATGAGCAGCCACCCTCGATTCATTTCTATGGGTGTGCCGAAAATAGATGAGCACTGGCCCGGCTATTTCCGTAAACTCTATAGAAGTGAATAGAGGGCGGCTGCTCATCATTTTCAAGAGGTGGGACCCGCACCTATCAGACATTGGGGGCATATCTTAGAGATATGCCCCAATGTCCAAGCTAGGGATACACCTTTCATGATGGTGACATGGAGGTCACTTCTGAGTCTGTCACTGAGCCTTGGAGCCAGGAGTTACATTATTCCTCTTGCTTTTTCTCCTTGCAGCCCCAGAGAATCCTTTCTTTTTTTTCTTTTCTTTTTCAGTCTCTGTTTATTAAAGGGGTTGTCTCACTTCAGAAAGTAGCATTTCTCATGTAGAGAAAGTTAATACAAGACACTTACTAATGTATTGTTATTATCAATATTGCTTCCTCTGCTGGCTGGATTAATTTTTCTTTCCCATTATACACGGCTCGTTTGCATGGTTACAGACCACCCTGCACTCCATCAGTGGTGGTCGTGCTTGCACACTATAAGAAAAAGCATCAGCCTCTATGGTGGCCGGGACCATGGCAGCACATATAGGCTAGTGCTTTTTCTTATATTGTGCAAGCACGACCACCAGTGATGGATTGCAGGGTGGTCTGTAACCATGGAAACGAGCCGTGTATAATGTGATAGAAAAATGAATCCAGCCAACAAAGGAATGAATATGGACAATCACAATACAATAGTAAGTGTCTTGTATTGACTTTCTCTACATGATAAATGCCACTTACTGAAGTGAGACGACCCCTTTAAACATTGCATTGAAAAATCAATGGAGGTACACAAAGTACAGAATGACATTTTCCAGTACATAAATGAAATGTGTTACATTTTGAACCAATTTTATTGAAAATCTTCATATACTTCAGGGGTATTGTGAGAGTACTATATAACTCTGGGATTATAACTAAATGCAACAATTTTTGACTCCATACCCAGATCATGTCCCAAACTCTTGTGGGGTGCTGTCATTAGCTCAAGAACATGTTCGGGTATAAAGTAAATATCAGGATAGGCAGGAAAGGGGGTTGGTAGGGGTTGGGTATCCCAATGCCCAACTCTCTCACTATGTAAAAGACCAAAGTGCGGTGGCGGAATCTGAACCCAGAGAAATCGTTCAATGGTGTCCTCTTCATCTTAGTGGGGCGCCTTCTTTTTACCTAAGAAGAGAAAACAAAACCCCACAATGCCCTACAGCAGATAGTTAAGAGAGTCTCCAGTAGTATGGTAGTATATAGTATCCCCATCACCAATAGTCTAGTGGTATATAGTATCCCAGTGGCGTACACACAATCTATGGGGCCCCGATGCAAAACTAATCCATGGGGTCCCCTCCCCATTGCCACCCGTCCCCCCCAACCTGTCGCCGCCTCCCCCCCCCCCCCCCACCACTGCTTTATAGTGCTCACTGACAGGGTCATACTGCGCCCAGATAAATGCTGCTACATAGTGCCCACTGACAGGGTCATACTGCGCCCAGATAAATACTGCTATATAGTGCCCACTGACAGGGTCATACTGCGCCCAGATAAATACTGCTATATAGTGCCCACTGATAGGGTCATACTGCGCCCAGATAAATACTGCTATATAGTGCCCACTGATAGGGTCATACTGCGCCCAGATAAATACTGCTATATAGTGCCCACTGACAGGGTCATACTGCGCCCAGATAAATACTGCTATATAGTGCCCACTGATAGGGTCATACTGCGCCCAGATAAATACTGCTATATAGTGCCCACTGACAGGGTCATACTGCGCCCAGATAAATACTGCTATATAGTGCCCACTGATAGGGTCATACTGCGCCCAGATAAATACTGCTACATAGTGCCCACTGACAGGGTCATACTGCGCCCAGATAAATACTGCTATGTAGTGCCCACTGATAGGGTCATACTGCGCCCAGATAAATACTGCTATATAGTGCCCACTGACAGGGTCATACTGCGCCCAGATAAATACTGCTATGTAGTGCCCACTGATAGGGTCATACTGCGCCCAGATAAATACTGCTACATAGTGCCCACTGATAGGTTCATACTGCGCCCAGATAAATACTGCTACACTCCTGATCAAAAGTTTAAAATGGCTTGAAAAATGGCAAAAAATCATATTTTGCATAGTTGAATCTTAACAAGGTTCCAAGTGGAGCTTCAACATGCAACAAGAAGAAATGGGAGTGAGACAAAACATTTTTTGGAGCATTTAATTAATTGAATATAACGAAACAGGCTGTTTTTCCGCTGATCCATATTTTAGGACCACATGCCTTTAAAAGGCCAAATCTGTGCAAAGATGTGGATTCATTGTCATTTTCTGTCAGGTAGTCACACGTTGTGATGGCAAAGGCAAAAAAACTCTCCCTTTTTGAACGTGGTCGGGTTGTTGAACTGCATAAGCAGGGTCTCTAACAGCGCAACAGCGCTGCTGAGGTGGGACGCAGTAAGACAGTCATTTGGAATTTCTTAAATGATCCTGAGGGTTATGGAACAAAAAAGTCAAGTGGAAGACCCCAAAAAATTACATCAGCACTGAGCCGGAGGATCCAATTGGCTGTCCGTCAAGACACTGGACAATCCTCGACCCAAATTAAGGCCCTTACTGGGGCTGACTGCAGCCCCATAACCATCAGATGGCATCTGAGACTGAAGGGCTTCAAAAACAAAAAACTTCTTCAAAGACCTCGTCTCCTTGAACGCCACAGAACTGCTCGTTTGGACTTTGCAAGAGAGCACCAAACATGGGACATTCAAAGGTGGAAGAAAGTTTTATTCTCTGATGAGAAAAAATGTAACCTTGATGGTCCTGATGGTTTCTAACGTTACTGGCATGACAAGCAGATCCCACATTAGATGTTTTCTACGCTCCACAGGGGAGGGGGCGCCATAATGGTCTGGGGTGCTTTTTCCTTCAGTGGAACAATGGAGCTTCAGGAAGTGCAGGGGCGTCAAACGGCCGCTGGCTATGTCCAGATGTTGCAGAGAGCATTACTCATGACCGAGGGCCCTCGTCTGTGTGGTAACGACCGGGTTTTTAAACAGGACAACGCTACAGTACACAATGCCCACAGGACAAGGGACATCTTCCAGGAGAATAACATCACTCTTTTGGCCCATCCTGCGTGTTCCACTGATCTAAATCCAATTGAGAACCTTTGGGGATGGATGGCAAGGGAAGTTTACAAAAATGGACAACAGTTCCAGACAGTAGATGGCCTTCATGCGGCCGTCTTCACCACTTGGAGAAATGTTCCCACTCACCTCATGGAAACGCTTGCATTAAGCATGCCGAAACGAATTTTGGAAGTGATAAACAATAACGGCGGAGCTACTCATTACTGAGTTCATGTTTGGAAGTTGGATTTCTGTTTTGGGGGGGTTTCGTTTTTTTTTGGAGGTGTGGTCCTAAACTTTTGATCAGCTGAAAAACTGCCTGTTTCAGTTTATTCGTTGTTTTCATTAAATTGGATGCTCAAAATTGTCTCACTCTCATTTCTTCTTGTTGCATGTTGAAGCTTTACTTGGAACCTTGTTAAGATCCAGCCATGCTAAATATGATTTTTTGCCATTTTTCAAGTGGTCTTAAACTTTTGATCAGGACTGTATAAAGTGCCCACTGACAGGGTCATACTGCGCCCAGATAACTTCTGCTATATAGTGAACACTGGCGGGGTCATACTGCGCCCAGATAACTACTGCTATATAGTGCCCACTGACAGGGTCATACTGCGCCCAGATAAATATTGCTATATAGTGCCCACTGATAGGGTCATACTGCGCCCAGATAAATACTGCTACATAGTGCCCACTGCGTCCAGATAAAGAGGTGATACCACGTCCGTTGCCAGGTTAATGGTGTCAGTGGGCAGAGCGGTCGGTTTCCCCTGGTGCTCAGCCTTCATCCCGTGCTCCGTTTTCCCCACCGCAGAGGGGCGCATTTGGTGCTGCCTCTTCTCCTTTGTTCTTTGGCCCCCACCAGGGTCACGCTTTACAAGTAACCCCGTGATCATTGCCACCTCTTTGGGACTTAGCCAAAACCAAATCATTAGACCAGGGGCAATCTGACCAAACACCCCCCTCCCCTGCAGTCAGTTTGGGGATCAGTATGGTTTCCCGCAGCAGTTCCCCTGAACATCGGCCCCAACATACTTACCTGCTCTGCGCCGCGTGCCGCGGCTACTCTTCCTCTCCGGCAGAAGTCGCGCTCGCTCTTCTGTCTTCCCGGCTGGCACTGCACTGTCACCTGACAGCGTGCAGCGTCAGGTCATAGTGCGCGCACTACGTCCTGACGCTGTATGCGCTCAGGACAGTGAAGCGCCGTCCGGGGAGGGTAAGGGGTGGGCCTCGCGGAAACCAGGAGCACTGGGCCCCGGGTACATACAGCACTACTGCAGGGGCCAGGGGTCCACAGGCGGCCGGGCCCCCTCGAGTGCCGGGCCCAGTCGCAACTGCGACCCCCTGTATATACGCGCCTGTAGTATCCCCATCACCGATATTCTAGTGGTATATAGCATCCCCATCACTGATAGTCCAGTGGTATATAGTATCCCCATCACCGATGGTCCAGTGGTATATGGTATCCCCATCACCGATAGTCCAGTGGTACATAGTATCCCCATCACCGATAGTCCAGTGGTATATAGTATCCCCATCACCGATAGTCCAGTGGTATATAGTATCTCCTATCACCGCTAGTCCAGTGATACGTGTTGTTTCCTTGTGCAGTATGTTGTACTCTATGCTTATAATTTAGAAAGACTCCTGTACTCCACTTGAGTTTCAGTATAAAGCTTTTATTTTGTGCGGTTCCAGGAACCGCACAAAATAAAAGCTTTATACTGAAACTCAAGTGGAGTACAGGAGTCTTTCTAAATTGCATGTATCTGGTTTGGGAACCATCTCCTAACACCCACGCAATCCAATTGGAGAACTATCCAACCTTATATCGCGTACTCTATGCTTAATAACTGTTACAAGCTCTTAATGAATTAACATGCTGTACTCTAATAAATCAGTCCAGGAAAACTGTTTTCATTCTATGCTGAGACATAAATATCAGAGTAGTGAGCAGAGCTGGAACAGAGAGACAAAGTGCGTCACGTCCTTCTGTGAGCCAAACAGCTCTTTCCTTATGGAGATCAGTGCACAGACCTCTTTGGTTCCTCACTTTTCCAGCATCTAACCTACCTTTTCCATCCTATGCAAACCTCCCATTTAGCTGATTCCTGTAATTCTGTGGGGTTTTTTCTGCCCCTTCTGCCCCACTTACAGTACCTTCGGGGGCGTGGCTTGCTCATGGCAGAGTGAAGACGTGCGTTGCTGCAGCTCTCCCGCCATTCTAACGAATCAAGCTATTTCTACGATTCTTATCAGCCTATAACCGACAAATATGGGAAGGAAGACTGCCAAGAACACGGCGGACACTGACCAGCCGGGGGATGGAGCCGGTATTCAGAAGTTTTTCGGCTCCCAGTCGAGCACAGCGGGACATCAGGGAGTTCCCAAGATGGCCGCCGGCACCTCCACGCCGCCTACAGAAAGTGCCTCCAGATCGGCTCCCTCGGACACTGACTCCAGGAGTCCCTCCTCATGCACCTCCGATATCGGATGGGACCTAAGGGCACAACTGAGAGCCCTACCTACAAAGGACGACCTGGAACACTCGGTCTCCCGCCTCGAGCAAACATACAAGACAGAGATGGAGGTACTGAAGGGGGAGATCGTGCACTTGGGTCACCGGGTGGAGGCCTCGGAAAAAGTGCAGGAGGTTGTCTTTGATCACCTAGCAGACCATCAGCAGGTGCTTTCGGCCCACTCCTCACAAATATCCCAGATCTTATCCCACATTGACGACATTGACAATCGTCACCGCAGAAACAATTTACGGATCAGGGGTCTGCCGGAGTCCGTCACACCGACCGAATTGGAGGCCTCTGTTCAGGAGTTGTTTAGCTCCCTGCTGCAGGGATCGTCCGATTCCCCAATTGAGCTCGACCGAGTCCACAGGGCTCTAGGGCCTAAGTCTGCTGACCCCAATAGACCGCGGGACATTGTGTGCCGGGTACATTTCTTCAGAATCAAGGAGGACATTATGAAAGCAGCGCGCCAGTCCGAGGACTTGTCCTACCAAGGGTCCCCGATTCAGATCTTACCTGACTTATCAAGGAGGACACTGCAATTACGGAGAGCGGTGCGCCCTATTCTTACTTTGTTGAAGGAAAGGGACATCATTTACCGTTGGGGCTTCCCGTTTCAACTACATGCCAGGAAGGACGGTAAGACAGCGACGTTCCGTGACCTGGAGGATCTCCCGAGGTTCCTGGAGTCCTTTTCGTTGCCAAAGATTTCTCTCCCTGACTGGCCAGTGATGCCATCTCCCGCACAGCTGCCAGACAGAGTACAGTGGGCACAAGTCTCTCCACGGTCCGCAAAGGCCAAGAAGTCTCCGTGACTTTGGGGGTTAATCTCCATCCTTTAGGCCCACATACTGGGCTTTCTGCCCATTGTTCTTCATAATCTTTTCTGATTATTGTCGGTTCACATGGTTTTCCCCCTTTTTTCTATTATTACTCACCTATATGTGATTCTTGTAATGTTGCCAGCCCTGGCCGTGTCTAGGCCTTGATCTGAGATCGCCATACGGGTGATACTAGGGTTATATAATAGCTATTCGCTTGTTTTTTGTTCAGTTTAAATGGCGGGGGAGGGGCTGCTCACCCTGGGCTTCTACTGCTCCCTCCGATTGAAGGTGTGTGGCAAAGACTTCCCTGAGATGTCTTCTCAGATTGTTTGCCACTGGTTCATACCTCTTGTTTTTAATGTGAGTTTATGTCCGGTCTTCCCTGTATTGTTTTGTTTTGTCTTCCTTGTTGTTCTTCCCCCTCCCCCTTCTGTCCCTGACAATAAGGTACTTTGGTCTGTTGCACCTATTTTTTTAGATGGCGTCCATTAGAATTAGCTCTTATAATGTGAATGGATTTAACGAACCTGCTAAACGCAACCAAATTTTGTATAACATGCATAAACAAAGGGTCTCTATAGCTCTTTTGCAGGAGACACATTTTAAAACTGGTCATGTGCCCTCCTGCAAAAACAGGTATTTCACGACTTGGTCGCATTGCACACATTCCGAGTCCAAATCTCGGGGCGTCTCCATTGCGGTACACAAATCGCTACCGTGCGAAATCTTAGACACAGTCTCTGACGTTTGTGGTCGTTTCCTCTTTATTAAGGTCTCCCTGTCGTCAAAACTTTTGATAATTGCTAACGTTTACTTTCCTAATTCAGGTCAGTCTCATTTCGCGTCCAAGATGTGCTCCGCCTTGACTGAGTTCGCAGATGGCCTGCCGATCATATTGGGTGGCGATATCAACTTTCCTCTGGACGTGTCTCTAGATGCCTCCTCCGGTAGGTCCTCTATTTCTCCTGGGGTGGCCCGTGGCTTTAAGAGACAGCTCAGATCGCTCAAATTGGTAGACGTGTGGCGAATTTTATTCCCTACCACGAAAGACTACACATACTTCTCCGCATCTCACAACACATATCACCGCCTGGACTATGTATTTATTTCCCACTCCCTACTTGATTTGCGCCCAGTCGCGGGGATTGAACCTGCTTTATTTTCAGATCATTCCATGACATGGGTGTCACTTGATATCGGCGACTCCTCCAGGACATTTGGTTCCTGGAAACTTAATGACAACATACTTAGGGATCCTATTTGCGCTGCGGATATCAGAACCGCCCTCACTGACTTTGCCTTAAACCACGAATCCGACCCTTCTAGCCCGACCATTCAGTGGGAAGCCCTGAAATGTGTAATAAGAGGCAGATTTATTTCACACGCTTCTAGACTTAAGAAAATTAGAGCTGGGGAAGTTAAATCACTGTTGATAAAACTGGCGGATCTGGAGCAGAAACATAAGGGATCACTCTCAAACGAGGCTTTTCAGGAGTTATGTGAGACCCGTACAGCCTTGAGGAAAATAATAGATCAAAAATACCTGGGCGCTAGGGACAGATTGCAAAAGCTCTTTTATGGTCATGGCGATAAAAGTGGCAGATTGCTGGCGAGGATGCTGCGGCCCAAATCGAACGCCTCTTACATCCCCTCCCTGAATAGTAGATCTGGTGGGAAAATACATGCTACAAAAGACATACTGCAAGAGTTCCGCTCCTACTATGCAGAATTATATAACATTAAAGGGAAGTATGCGGATCTATCCTTAGAAGCTAAATCTAAAAAGATCAGGGACTATATGTCCAGTTTACTGGGTCCAACCCTGACCGTCGGACAGAAAGAGGAATTGGAAGGCGAAATAACAGAGATAGAGATCCATAGATCTATTAAGGGATTGGTGGTCGGCAAGAGCCCAGGGCCGGATGGCTTCACGCCTCGCTTTTATAAGAACTTTTTGAACGAGATCTCTTCCCCCTTTGCTAGAATGTGTAACTCCTTGGCGAAGGGCTCGTCTTTCCCTCCTCAGGCTTTAATGGCCCACATTTGCGTTATCCCGAAGCCCGGGAAAGATCCGTTAGTTTGTGGCAATTACCGCCCTATCTCCCTGATCAACGTAGATGTGAAGATCTATGCAAAAATATTGGCAGATAGAATGAAGCCCTTCATTCCATCTTTGATCCATGTGGACCAAGCGGGTTTTGTGCCTGGGAGGGAAACGCGAGATAACACCATCCGGACCATGGCTATTATTGACCATGCTAGCAAGGGGGGATCTCCTCTTTGTCTCTTGTCGATCGACGCAGAAAAGGCGTTCGACCGAGTGGATTGGTCCTTCCTATCTGAATCCCTAAAGGCGTTTGGTTTTGGCCCCAGCATGATAGACAGGATCTTAGCTTTGTACCGGGACCCTAGCGCCCAGGTTCGGGTTAACGGATCACTTTCGACTCCCTTCCGTATCCATAATGGAACCAGACAAGGTTGTCCACTTTCCCCTCTGTTATACATTATGGTTATGGAATTTTTAGCCAGAGCTCTACGGGCCAATGACTCCATCAAGGGCCTAAGCACAGGTGATTTAGAGTCTAAGATTGCCATTTATGCAGATGACCTCCTGATTTTCTGCACAGATCCGCTAGTTGGCTTCCCTAACATTCTAAAGGAATTCGCGGTCTTTGGTGACCTCAGTAATTTTAAAGTTAATCTCCATAAGTCCGAGGTCCTCAATGTCTCTCTGCCCCAGGTACTGATCAGTAACCTTCAATCCGCTTTTCCCTTTCGCTGGGCCCGTGGACACATATCTTATCTAGGCACGATTATTCCCTCCGATCTGTCTAGCCTCTTTTCTCTGAATTTTGCCCCCCTGGTTGAGGAGGTCCGTAAAGACTTGAAAGACTGGAAGGGATTGCCACTATCCTGGTTTGGTAGGATCCACACACTCAAAATGAACATTCTCCCTCGTATATTATACCTCTTCCGCACCATACCAATACCCCTATCGAACACCTTTTTCAGGACTCTGAGATCTGTGATCCTTAAATTTATTTGGGCAGGGTCCTCCCCTAGATTGGGGATGAGATTCTTAACACGCAATAGGGTGAGGGGCGGAGTGGGGGTTCCGGATTTGCCAAAATACCATAAAGCAGCAATCCTTTCCTACATCCTAGATTGGTTCCATAATGGGCGCTCTAAAAGATGGGTCCAGTTCGAGAGGCAAGTGGTAGGATTCCCATCCCAAAATCTACTCTGGATTTCTAAAGCCAGGAGACCCTCGCGACTCCCCTTACTGACATGGGGTATACTGAAAGTTTGGGACAGAATTGCAATTCCCTTGGGTCTTACTCAGCTCCCCAGCCCTCTAACTCCCCTTTTTAATAATCCTGACTTCCCTTTGGGCTTAGGATGTATGTCCTTTTTGGGGTTGGACCGCGCAGACAATCCTACGGTTTCTAGGGTCTGGGTAAAGGGATCCCTTCTGCCAATATCATCCTTCCCGGGCGGGTCAGCTAGAGGGGCTTGGCTTAAATACATTAGTCTGAGAGATTTTTTAACCTCACTTGGCCCCAATAACACTTTATCCAGAAATCTTTCACCATTTGAGGCGCTTTGCACCCAAACATCCCCACCTACACATCTGGTGTCTCTGATCTACGGGCTACTCCAGGGGAGAGATGATGCCATATCTGACCTTCCCTTTGTGAAGGCTTGGGAACGTGAATTGGGGAAATCTTTTCCTACTGACATATGGGAGAAGGCATTTGAGATATCCTTTAAATCATCAATAAGTAGTAGTCTTCAGGAGAAGAATTTTAAAATTATGTCCAGATGGTACAGGACTCCGATCCTACTGCACTCTTTCTTCCCCTCTTGTCCTAGTTCCTGTTGGCGTTGTGGCCAGGGGGAGGGTAACATGTCTCATATCTGGTGGACCTGCAACAAAATCACTCCATTTTGGGAGGCTATTAATGATCTATACGATTTGGTTTGTGGCAGTTCCTCCAGATGGACTCTGGAAGGTGCTTTGCTTTCTATGTTCCCTAGCACTTTATCTACCCTGAAAAAGGGTCTTTTGAGGTTCTTTGTTCAGGCTGCACGTCTGGTTATCCCTAGATTTTGGAAATCTACACGTGCCCCTCTCCCTGGGGACTGGCTTTCCACTTTTGAAAAAATATATAGAATGGAGGAACTTTGGGCGGAAGACATGGGCAATACTAATAAGTTCCTGAAAATCTGGACTCCTTGGATTCTATTTAAGGGTTCTCCTGATTTCATCACGTGGCTGAACAGGGGGTCGTCAGTCCCCAGGGAGATTGCACATCCCGTTGGATCTTAACCCACATGTATTTGGCACGCCTTAACAAAATTTTATTTTACATAGTCCTTTTTACTGCGACTTGTCAGTTCAGGGATCCCCCCCCCCCCCCCCCCCCCTCTGTTTCTCCCCCCTGTGTCCTGTCTTGTTTGTCTAAATTTGTCATGTATCCTATGTAGGAGCGCTTGATACCTCTTTTCCCACAACTGAGTCTGTAAGATGCTTGTACTCTGATGCTGGGATCATATGTTGTTTCTTTGCTCATATTCATGTTCTCATGGTGTTTGCATACTCTTATTGTGACCATTTGCCTGTATGATGATACTCTATTTGGTCCTGACTCATGTTTGGGCTATCCTTAAATGTAATGTGCTTTCTTTTTGGCGCTTGATAATAAAAGTATTTGAACAACACTTACAGTACCTTCTGTCTACTGCGGTGCCCTCAAACACTGTATTTTCGGAAGTGACATCATTACTATTATTAACTCTTCACAAAAAATGACAAATAGATTGTGCCCCAAAATAGTGCCCACTGACAGGGCCATACTGCGCCCAGATAAATACTGCTATATAGTGCCCACTGACAGGGTCATACTGCGCCCAGATAAATACTGCTATACAGTGCCCACTGACAGGGTCATACTGCGCCCAGATAAATACTGCTATATAGTGCCCACTGACAGGGTCATACTGCGCCCAGATAAATACTGCTATACAGTGCCCACTGACAGGGTCATACTGCGCCCAGATAACTACTGCTATATAGTGCCCACTGACAGGGTCATACTGCACCCAGATAAATACTGCTACATAGTTCCCACTGCGTCCAGATAAAGAGGTGATACCAGGGGACGAGTCGAGGGGGAACGCGTGGGGACGGCGTTCCTGCAATTTTTTCATGGCAGGAACGCCGTTCCCTTTCAGCATGGTCTGTGTGCGGCGGGGCAGGCAGTGTGCGGCGGCAGGCAGTGTGCGGCGGCAGGCAGTGTGCCGCGGCAGGCAGTGTGCCGCGGCAGGCAGTGTGCGGCGGGGCAGGCAGTGTGCGGCGGCGGGGCAGGCACTGAGATGAGCGCTTCCATTGTGGAAGCGAAGCGCTCATCTCCATGGTGATCTGTTTCTGTTTATATCGTTGTCCTCAGGACAGCGATACAAACAGAAGGCTGCGGAGGAGCAGGGCAGGGAGGTGTGTCCCTTTCCTGTTCCTCTGATAGGCTGCCGGCACTACTAGGCCGGCAGCCTATCAGAGGCCGGCCTAAGTCGTACAGCACTGGAGTCAGGACACAGGCTGGAAGAGGCCTGCATCGCATTGCTCCAAAGAGGTAAGTATAAGTGTTCATTTTTATTTTTTTTTAACTATATTATACTGCCACATGATTGGGGAATTTGGGGGGGGGGGCCCTGGTATTATACTGGGCTGGCACATGATTGGGGAATTTGGGGGGGCCCTGGAATTACTGGCACAGATTGGGGGGGTGTCTGGTATTACTAGCACATGATTGGGGGGGGGGGGGGTCTGGTATAGTGGCACATGATTGGGGGGTCTGGTCTGGTATTACAATACTGCCACATGATTGGGTGGGTCTGGTATTACTGGCACATGATTTGGGGGGGGGGGTCTGGTATTACTGGCACATGATTGGGGGGGTCTGGTATTACTGGCACATGATTGGGGGGTCTGGTATTACTGGCACATGATTGGGGGGGTCTGGTATTACTGGCACATGATTGTGGGGTCTGGTATTATACTGGCACATGATTGGGGAATTTGGGGGGGGTCTGGTATTACTGGCACATGATTGGGGGGGTCTGGTATTACTGGCACATGATTGGGGGGGTCTGGTATTACTGGCACGTGATTGGGGGGGGGTCTGGTATTATACTGGCACATGATTGGGGAATTTGGGGGGGTCTGGTATTACTGGCACATGATTGGGGGGTCTGGTATTACTGGCACATGATTGGGGGGTCTGGTATTACTGGCACATGATTGGGGGGTCTGGTATTATACTGGCACATGATTGGGGAATTTGGGGGGGTCTGGTATTACTAGCACATGATTGGGGGGGTCTGGTATTACTGGCACATTATTGGGGGGTCTGGTATTACTGGCACATGATTGGGGTGGTCTAGTATTACTGGCACATGATTGGGGGGGGGTCTGGTATTACTGCCACATGATTGGGGGGGTCTGGTATTACTGGCACATGATTGGGAGGGTCTGGTATTACTGGCACATGATTGGGGGGCTGTTATTACTGGCACATGATTGGGGGGGCTGTTATTATTGGCACATGATTGGGGGGGCTGTTATTACTGGCTGATGAGAGGCACTGGGGGGCTGATGAGAGGCACTGGGGCTCTTATCTGAGGTCTGATTGGGGGTCATTTATATTGGGGTCTGAGCTGAGGTGTGATCTGAGGTCTTATTAACATTGGGGATCTTATTGGGGCTGTTAGCTGAGGTCTGATTAACATTGGGGGTCTGATTGGTGGTCTGACCTGAGGTGTAATGAAAAATATTTTTTTCTTATTGTGCCCACTTCCAGCCCGGAGCCCAGCTGCCCAGAGCACTGATCCGGAGAAGCTTGGAGAAAAAAGGCCTCACAGTCCCACACTCCTTCTGCTCGGCCAAGCCTGTCAGCACCCCTGAGGCCAAGCCTGTCAGCACCCCTGAGGCAAAACCAGCCAGCACCCCTGAGTCTTCAGAACTGTAAGTAAATTATATATAAGGGGAGTTTTTGTTTTGTTTTGATCACAATGTGTACATTTGGCTCAGTCCGCAGCGACACAAATTACAGCATGCTAGATTTTCTGTGCTTTTTTTTTTTTCCCGCTACACGTAGCTTTCAAAAGGCCATTCACATGTATTGTATTTTAAAGGGGTTTTCCCATCTCAGACAATGGGGGCATATCGCTAGGATATGCCCCCATTGTCTGATACGTGCGGGTCCCTATATATATTTGTTTATTTCATGTTAATTTTGCAGTTATTTGTGTAAACTGGCACTTTACAATAAATGTTGTACTGAATTTTCAGCGAAATATATATATATATTTATTTTTTTGGGGGGAAGGGGGGGTTTGCAGTGGATCTTGGGTGAGTTCCCACACTTTTTTTTCCCAGGACTTGACCCCTGGGTGATACCACGTCCGTGGCCAGGTTAATGGTGTCAGTGGGCGGAGCGGTCGGTGCCCCCTGGTGCTCAGCCTTCATACCGTGCTCCGTTTTCCCCACCGCAGAGGGGCACATTTGGTGCTGCCTCTTCTCATTTGTTCTTTGGCCCCCACCAGGGTCACGCTTTACAAGTAACCCCGTGATCATTGCCACAACTTTGGGACTTTTCCTCTGTTCTAATGATTTGGTTTTGGCTATCTGACCAAACACCCCCCCTGCCCTCCACTGCAGTCAGTTTGGGGATCAGTATGGGTCCCGCAGCAGTTCCCCTGATCATCGGCCCCAACATACTTACCTGCTCTGCGCCGCGGGTAATTCTGTGTTTTTTTTCTGCCCCTTCTGCCCCACTTACAGTACCTTCTGTCTACTGCGGTGCCCTCAAACACTGTATTTTCGGAAGTGACATCATAACTATCATTAACTCTTCACAAAAAATGACAAATAGATTGGACCCCAAAATATAATAATGGAAGATGCCCAGTAGGGTTGCATCGGGTATAGAACTATCCATACCCAATCAATACTTTTGTACCGGTATCGATTTGATACCTGGATTTGTTTTTTACCGCTACTGCGCAGCCTAGTATCACAGAACATGGCACGCGCTGCTCTCAGCGCGCACCATGTTCCCTCAGCAGCACAGGGGAGAAGGAAGCAGTCTCTCCCTCCCTTCCCCTGTGCTTCCGCTGCCACCAATAAGAGGAGAGGAGGAGGGGGGGAGAGACTGTGGCCATGGTGCCACCAATGAAGATAATTAACGTTTAATACAGATACAGGAGGTGGGTGCCGGCGGCAGAATCACATAGCCGCACCCGACCTCTATGACAGGGAGCTGCGATCAGAGGGGGTTAACTACCACTGATCACAGCTCCCTGTCATAGAGGTCGGGTGCTGGCACCCACCTCCTGTATTTGTATTAATGGTGGCACAGTACTACCCCCTCAGTATTAAAAACATTGGTGGCGCAGTGCACCCCCCCAGTATTAAATCATTGGTGGCAGTGGCTACAGGGTTCCCTCCCCCCTCTTCATTGGTGGTGCAGTGGCAGTTCCGATCGGAGCCCCAGCAGTGTAATCCTGGGGCTCCGATCGGTTACCATGGCAGCCAGGACGCTACTGAAACCCTGGCTGCCATGGTAAGCTCCCTGCTGCTGTGTGTACAAAGCTCAGGGCAGCAGGGACAGTGTAAAGTCCTGTTCACCTTAAAAGAGCTCTATTTGGATTAATAGGACAAGGGATTAAAAGATCCTAGGTTCTAACACCTAAGGGGAGAAATAGTTTTTAAATAAAAGGTTAAAAAACACAACAACAAAATATTAAGTATAAATCACCCCCTTTCCCAATTTTATATATAAAATACATAAACAATAAATAAATAAACATATTATATATCGCCACGTCCGAAAAATCCAAACTATTAAAATATAAAAAAAGTCTTCTATGTAGTGAACGCCGTAACAGAAGAAAAAAATAAAACTGCGCGATTCACCAGTTTTTAGTCACCCTGGCTCCCCGCAAACAAATAGGACAAGACTGTTCAATTATGGACCGGATGTTCCATAAAATGCGGAATGCACGCTACGTTTTTGGTGTTTTATTTTTTTTCGCATGGTATCGAGTATCACAATACTTTTTTATGGTATCAAAATCAAATAAAATGTTGTTATAATGACAACCCTAATGCCCAGTACCCCAGATGGTGATGGTGTACCACACAGTAAAAGTGCCATATTTTGTATCCAAAAGTATAACTGTGATCTTATAAGTTCCCTACGCAGAAATAAAGCCAAAGAATTCGCTCCTCTCTTTGTGCCTTCTAGAAAGTAAAAATGCTTACTGTCTGCCTCCTAGAGAGTAACAGTGCTTCTTATTCCCCCCTAGACAGTAATGATGCATCCTGAGTGCCCCTGAGTGCTCAATAAAAAGGTAACATGTCCTTGAGTGTCCCCTTCAAGATTTATGTTGCCTCAAGTGCCCCTTAAAATGTTTTGATGCCCCCCAATTGCTCCCTTAAAAAGATATAATGCCCCTAAGTGCACCACACTCATTTTCAGACTGTATGTTCCAGAAAAATGTTTTAAAACTTTTACTCAACTCACCACATTTCCCTAATGAGCGATCTGACAGAGTCTGCGTATGACAATGTGGTGACATCATTACACCACCCATGCCGACACACTTACAACCTCTGCTTGGTCCCAGGGTGCTGTAGACCACAGGCCTCTGATCTGCTCTGTTATTAGTAAGCCTGTTTATACTGGTCTCCAGTCATGGGTCTAATGGTATATACTGTGCTCTGATACTGGTATTTCAGTTGTATATTCATTTTGTCCATGGTAATGCAGGGTGATATTCTATTCCTCTTTACTGGCAGTGATATAGATTGTGCCCTGTCACTGGCAATCTAGTGGTATTTATCCTATTCCTTGTATTACCAGTGGTGTATGCCTTTCTATCATTGGTAGCCTAATGGTTAATATATTCCCTGACACTTGTATTCCTGTATACACTACCCCCCTTCATTAACAGTCCAGTTGTAGATTTACTATTCCCTGTTACTTCTTCTCGATTGCTGTATACTATCCCATCATTAGAAGTCCAGTCCTATATACTACCACAGCTAGTACAGTGGTATGTAATAACAGTAGTCCAGAAGGTGAGCAAATATTGGACCCTCCTTTCAAGGGATGTGGGTCTATAGTGGTGGCATGAACCAGCAATAGAAGAAAGCTCCATTTTGACTTGAGCTCTGGGGCCCCTCTCTATAAGGTACACCCTGTTTTCAGAGGTTTTATAAATATGACTTTTAACAATAATTTTACCCATTTTCTTCCAAATTGTTTAAAGGGGTATTCCAATTAGAATATGTTATCCCTTATCCCCTGGAAAGAAAATAACTGGTAGATTGGTGGCAGTCTGCCCACTTAGACCGCAACCAGTCACAATGATGAGGAATCCACGCCCCCAATTTGAAAAGAGCACTGGTTGAGTCTGGGCACCACCACTCTGTGCATTCTGTAGCAGAATACAACATCACTATCTCTAACAATCACATAGATTTGGGGTGGAGTTGTAGTGCATATGCTCGACCAACACTCCATTCAAACAAGGGGACACAAGTCCTAGTAATAGCTGGATAAGAGATGAATTATCCCAAGCAGAATGCCCTTTTAATGAATCACTTTTATTATACCCATAAAATTTGAAAATATCTAATCCTGCCATTACCACCTTCATCGTTTTCCTTCCAGAGCTTGGACTGATCACCCCTATGAAGTTCCCCGGTCTTTATTGGGTAACATTAGTTACAATACATTCCCTACGATAAAGAGGCTCGGACACATTGTTAGCTACCTCATGTATTGACTCATTTATTAACAGGCCAGTGGTTTTGAAATGGCCCTGATGATGGTGAACCCCCAACTCATCCTTCAACACTCAGGGAAGGAAAAACCCCCTAGTGGAGGAAACCTCCAGGGAACCATGGCTGAAGGACTGCCCTTCCCCTGGGCAAGGGGGTAAAAACCATCATTTGAGATGAGGTAGCTATGGAAAGTCCGGGTAATTGTCACATCCAGTATTTGGAAATTCTGCTAGATGTTGAATCCAGAAAATCCGGTAAATGTCAAATCCGGTATTAGGAAAGTCCGGTAAAATGTCACATCCAGTATTGAGGACAGAGACCAAGCCTGGAATCTGCCTCTTGATCCAGAAGATTCATGTCCAGCAATGTCATGATGGTTTCAGTTGTCTTGGGGCTCCACCCCTTGGATCTTATTGGGGGTTTTCAGGGTCCTGAGTCTTTTCTCTCAGGCCAATGGAGACACCTTCTCGGGACAACGTTAAAGACAAATGCTGAGAAAAAAGAATAAAGACCATTAATTATAAAAAAGCTCTATATAATATATTACTTCTCTGAAATGTTTCTGGAGCACATTAGACCTTGACACGGCATCTACTCACCTGGAAATCTGTATAGTTCATTAATTGGTGTATTATCAGGCCAAGGAATCCAGTCCACTCGGCCACCATGCCTATCCTGGTGTAGATCTGCAGAAGACAGAATAGAGGATTAGTGCCTGGCGGTACTCACCAGGGACTCTATATGGAGTGAGATGGGAAGATGGAGGTGAGATAGGAGCTTTTATATTACTGTTACACGGGAAAGATGTAGATTATACAAGACGGTGAAAAGTTGCATGAACTCACCTCTTCACATCGGCCAGTACATGGAAGAAGCTGGAAGAAGCTGATGGTTATACACACAGAAACTGGAAGGACGTGTTAAGGACAAGTAACAGAATTAATTCTATTATTATAGTGTTTCCTATACTGTGATGTCTGATCTGTGCTACAATGGGGTTAGAGGAAGCGAATAATCTTAGTTGACAACAGTCCCAAATTTGCCAAAATGTTTCCAAATTTTCAGAGACAATCTCTCTGTAAATTTGGGTTGTCCTGGGACGAAAAATGGGTGGGGCTTACTTTAACTCCACCAATGAGTGAGCGTGACCTGACAATTTAAGGGGGTGGGTAGCTTGACCCAAATTCTAACGGCAGCAATGATGGTAAGTACGTATGTGTAAGTGTATCCAGCACACAACATGGCACTGTACCAGTCAGCTATAAGAGGATACAGGTCAGCAGGCCCACAATGGGCACCAAGGTTGATGCCAATCTAATGTGGCATAGGAGGCGACTGCTGAAGGATTTCTTGTACAGGCATACAGCTTGACCTAGGTTGTAAACGGCACAAAAGAAAAATGCCGGTCCTGCGCCGATCCTGTGGACTGTAGGACTGATCCTCATCTAGAACAAAAGCAGAGGAATAAATGTCATCAATATGGACGTCATGAAGATCTGAGAATACAGAACAGCAGAGGTCGCAGGTGGTGTAATTATACAGGGGCAGTAATACATAAGAATAGTCACCAAGGCGCGTCATTGTATTTATACACATCTCTTGACTTCAAGCGATGTCCCCTCTGTATTACTAGTCCTGAGACCTCTGTATATAAACCTACCGAAACTATGGCGGTCACAATGGTCCCAATGCAGCCCATCCATGCAACGACATAGAGGATTCTCTGGCAGATGATATGTCGCCTCTCTGATTGTTCAGACCGGATGATCATGAACCGGTACATGATGGAAGCGTTGCCAGCTCCTGAAATAGACAATACATGGGATCAGCCGGGAACGTCCATAGACACTTGTGATAACCTCCAGGACTCAGTGATGATTATAATCTCCAGTGATGGCCGCCGCTCAGCAGTGAATAGTGATTAGGGAGATAACGTCATCACTGAGCGCTGGAGCCGCTGATCTCCTCATGATGTTGTCTCTCTAAATCCACTTACCAAAAAGGGCAGATATTAAGAAGACCACTGTAAAGACCACCGATTCGGGGAATATTCGTCCTGTGTCACTGAGAAAGAAAGCAAAATATTGGGTGTTATTAGGACACAAACGGCAGCAGGATTGCGTCATGTCTTCTAATAGCAGAGGAGACTTTATTTCCTTCCATTGTAATCATCCTCCATAATATGATCTAATGTCCAGACACAAATAGAAGACAAACAACAATGGGGAAGATATTATGGAGCCGTTGCTCATAGCAACCAGTGAGATTGCAACTCTAAAAAATTATTAAGAAAGAGACATTTTCTACAAAAAGTTGCTTTCTGCACTCTTAAGCCATTTCCAAAAAGTGGGTGTGGTTTAGGTGGGTTTAGCAGGAGGGGGCGGGCCTCTGCAAACTGGCAAATTTCCACCTGAAATAGTTGGTGCAATTTTAAAAAAAATTATTTTTTTTGTGCATGGGGGTCAGAGATGCTCCTAATTTATTATGAGGCTTGTGCATCTCACTCCAGTGCAGATTAGATGAGGGCCGGGGCATGAAACCTCAGTCTTCATAGATTCCCCCACCCCCAAATGTGATGTTTTCTATACTAACAATTATTAAATGGAGCTTATTAATAATCCACTAATAATAATGTAATAACTTTCCAGGAATAAACTGATAATACGGTAATAACAGTAATAATACTACAGAGGAATCCCGCCCCGTCCCCTCTTACCTGATGTATGGATATTTTACATGGCCTGGGATGACAGTCAAGGCAATCAGGGCACAGAGGCCCGATAGCGTCCATATGACCCAGAGGAAAAGCAAGAATGCCAAACCCCGGATCTCCATGGCGCAAAGTCAATTATTCGCTAAGCGAAAGCAAGGATTTGCTAAGCAAAAGCACAAGCCGATCTGTCTCTCTCTATATCCAGAGAAAATCTGGCTGAGATAATGTCAGGCAGTGGTTTTATAAGGCTCAGAACTCGGTGATGTCACTAGCTTCTGTGACATCATCACACATTCTGCAATCTTATTGGTCCTCGCTAGTTTATTTCATTTCATTGGTTCTCCCTTCATGTGACATCATCTTATATACTTGAATCTGATTGGTCCTCAGTAGCTTCTGCGATGTGATTGGTGCGTCAACCTCCATAGATGCCTGGATCTGATTGGTCCTCCGTATTTTTGAAATTTCTGCATATGTTTGCTGAGATGTTACTGGCTTTTCAAGTCTACTGAATAGAGAAGAAATTCTACTTTTATACATGTGTACCATATCACAGCAGAATGAGTAAAACTGGGTTATGGACCCTGCACCCATGTGAGCCCCTCTGCCTACAATGTGTAGGGAATGAAGGGGCCATGAAAGGTGTCTCTATTCTGCTGACCGTTTCAGGAGGGAAGATATCACCTCTCACTGCTCTGCGCTCCTATCCAAATTATTCCTGCTTGTAAACTTTAAAATTGAGTTTTATAGACGTTTTTGGTCAATTATTGATAATGCAATTCCAAAATTATATGGAGTATCCATTTAAGGTAGTTGTCTCACACTAGTTGCCCTGTAATACTTTTGCAGCAGTGGACGCAGCAGAGTATATGGTTTCATAGTCATATACTTTGCAGTAATGTTAATGTAATCCATTGACAATACAGGTCAGTTCGAGTCAGAGTTACAGGGACGCTCTGATTCGTCTAGTAGAAGGGGTCTTGAGCAGAAGTTCCCATCTATGATGTTCAGATATGGCATATGGGTAGTGCTGTCCCAATGAGCCCACACTGGAGATACACCCATGATCTTCGGCTCCTGTCTCGTCTTTGCTACAGAATGATTTTGACGTTATTTGGTAATGAAATGGCAAATGTGAAATTTTCCTTTTTTTGATTGATTACAAAGGGAATTGAGGACAAATTGGAGAACCGTGGATTGTTGTGCAAAACGATGAAGACCTCCTTGGGGCTCATCTCCATACAGGGGGTCCAGCCATACCCTAGCTCTATACACATACAGATACAGATTGCTGGAGGACACAGATGAAAATTATTTGTTACAAACATTACAGATGGACAAGTGCAACCTCGGGTCTCCCCCATCTGAATCTACTGAAGATGGTCCCATTGTCTTATACTAATTTTATGTTTCATCATAGACTTTTCATATCAACAGTAGAATAGGCCAATATGTCTAAAGCGTACCTCTTATATTAGATGTGCATGTGAATATATTGTAATATATACAATTGTAATATATATTTTTCGAGGACACTGACATCTTCCTGAATACTTGTAAAATAATTCAGAGGCTCACCCTTCCTACACTATGGATAAATTGAAGGTTCTCTACCAAATAGCCTGCCCACTGCCAACTAGTGTACAATAGAAATTATAAATTGATTAATAGACACACCTCCACCTGAACTATTAGTATCAACCAATTACCGGTATATAGTTAAAATATTTTATTATACAATATAACAATTACAAATGGTACCAGAAGGGCCCTTTCTGAATTAGTAAAAGACAATAAAAAATAATATAAAGAAATGAAAAACATAAAAACATTATGTACTTATTGTTATCCCCCTATTAATTGTAGGACAATGTATCAATCTCTTGCCTTGATGATAGATATTAGATATAAAGTGCTGTCAAAAAAGGTATTAGATATAGTCCCAATATGGATGTTCCATTGTGGGATTTGAGGGTTATAGCAGTGTATCTTATATTTTATTTTAACGAGTTTCGAAATGTTACAAAGGAGGAAATCCAGAACTTAATTATGGCCACTGAGGAAGGAGCTAGAACTTAAATTCCAGTTCAATGCACAGCCTTGTGGGTTTCAGACCTTCTAATCTCCTTCTCACTGTAATATTCTGGTAGCTAAGTTGCTTCCTTGGTTCTCAGAACAGAGGTTCTCTGAACTGGGCCTAGCTCTGAGTAGCTTTCACGTGTAGGTTTTACTGTTCCTCAACCAAAAGTAGACTTGGACTAATCAGGGGAGTGGATCCAGGTCCATCACCCTGGAAATTTGACACAGTGAGGCATTTTACTGCATATTCCTGGGAGGAAGTTGGGTGGAGGGCTTGCCCTGATTGGCTTACAGGCTTGCAGACAGCCTGGATCAGCCAATCAGTGGGCAGCGGGCAGGGAAATGACTGTCAAGAAAACAAATGGGGGTTAGTCAGCACATCTAAATGTGCAGGTTGCGGGGGCGTGTCCGGACGCTAGCGGTGATGGCTGCCTGAAGGAGATGCTCCTGCCTGCACCGCGAATTACTGGCCAGCGACACATCTCTCCTGGATCATATGGGGAAGAAAGTGGCTCCAAAAAAGACCCCTATCCCTTCCCGATCCCCCTCACCTACTAGGACCCTTGAACAGTGCTGGGATTGCACTCCGGGTCCGGCGCTTCCACCGCGTAGCACCAAGGCACAGAGGGCCTCCCGCCATTCCTCCCTCCCCCCGCCGGATTCCCGCGCCCTGCCCAGGGAGAAGGACACAGTGCTACTTACCCCTGCTGGATCTCTTCAGGGAACCGGATCGCCATCTGCAGTGTCCACATGCGGATCCTCTGACCTGGGGCTCTCACCGGCCGCCCCAGACTTTCGGCCTGCTACTGCTGGAAGGAGGGATCCCGCCATGATGGCTCCTGGACCCACTTCTCAGGGGGCGACTGCAAGTAAAGATACTGTGGCTACTAAGGGATGGGATATTAACCCAGGGGACCCTGCATCTAGCCTTCCTGGGACCCCCCTGCTTGAGCCCTGGCGAAATAAGCAGCTCCCAGCCCCACCATTGCTGGACCAGGGGGACAGCAGCTCTCCTCTCCCTTCTGACATCTGGGCCAGATCCCCAAGCCCTCCAACACTTGCTGTTATGGACCCCCCATCCCTGCCCAAACCTCCACAGCCATGGGCGAGCTATTTTACCGTTTTCCTACAAAAGAGGACTTTCGGGTTCTTATTTCTGAAGTTACGGAAGCCTGCAGAGCTGAAATTGCGGCAGTTCGCACTGACATTAAACATGTAGTGGACCGGGTTGACTCCCTGGAAAATGCCCATGACGATACCAGGCAATATATTTCCACTCTTCATGAATCCATTTCTGCCCAAACGGCGGTACTCAGGGGCATGGGATGGCATTTAGAGGACTTGGATAATCGAGGGCGCCGGAATAACATCCAAGTACGGGGTCTTCCGTAGGCTACCGGTGACGAAGATCTCTTTGCTACGCTGGAAGCCATTTTTAACATAATCCTGGGGCAACCTCAGCTCCGCCGAGCCCCCCAGCCAAGTGTTGAAGTGGTGTCCGAGATCCCCAAGAGCCAAGCCAAGTAATTGTAAGTTTTCATGTGAAATATGTTTATGTTATACACATATATCCTACACTGTGCCACACAATATACAGTATACCGCTACACTGTGTAGTCTGTTCTATAAGCACTATTGTTTTGTGGCGGCGGACAGAAAATAATCTGGAAGTGCCCCTCCCGAGACCAGGCTCTGGATCCACCACTGCACAGCTCATGCGTTATTATACTTTGTGATAATGAATATGCCCCTCCCCTTCATTACATTCTCAGAAACAAGCAGGGCATGGATGTCAATAAAATTATGCCCCCCCCCTGGAAAAATTTCTGCGGACGCCCATGCTTCAGTGTGTGTTATGGAGGGGGGGGGGGATAGATATGGGAGTTTGCACAAGTGAATCATCATGTTCTGGGTGGAGGCAGGCAATGGCGTACATAGAAAAGTAAGGGCCCCTTAGCAAGGATCAAACCAGGCCCCCACACAGGACAGAAGGGTTTCTGCCTAAACCCTTTTCGATGACCCTTGGGCCATTTTTCACTGCCTCAATTGCTAAAAGTTGTTCCTTTAGAGGGTGGAGTTCTGACCTAGTTTTCACCCCCAGTAGAAGAGGAGATAATCCCAACTAAGACAGGGCCCCCTCTTGCCCTAGGCACCATAGCAGTTGCATGGTCTGCCCCTATGGTAGTTACGTCCCTGGAGGAAGGTTTTAAAGAGGTCTTCCTGGATTACAATGGCCTTTAAAAGATATGCTTATGTAGTTAATTACTTCATGTACATCTTCCTCATGCTTTGTTTTTTTCAGTTTGGACCCACCTGACCTATTTTCACCATGTAAACCAATCACTCTGGTTTCTTTCCATCTTGTAGGTAGCACTTCCTGTTGCTGTATCCAACCGAACCCATGATGCACTTCTCCTTCCTCTGCCACAGCTCCAGCACCGCCCCTAACAACGCCCAGCTAGTTTATAGCTCCTCCCACTTAGTTACATAAACACTCCCCTATCACTGCCCCGCCCATGGACACAACATCACAGGAAATAAGAAAAAGCTGCATGGACATGGTCATGTGATAATGTGTAATATAGATAAAAGGAATAAATTACAAAATTACAGTCTCCTTTACAACTGAATATTTTAAAAGATGTTGATGCAAAATGAAAAACCCCCTTTAAAGTAAACATTATAATTTAATGTGTCTGAAATTGTATTTGCTGCATTTCTGTACAGTAATATTCAACATTTTTCATCTGTCATTCTCACAATGTAAATCTAAACCATTCCTGCTGTTCAGAAGATAAGCCTATAGCACAGACACAATCTGTCACCTAAGGATGCCCAGGGCACATTCAGGGCACAACGATTACCAGATTAATCCTTTCATAACTGAAGATGTTTTGGGTCAGAGCGAAAATTCACCTTTTGGAATGCTGCATTGGATTTTTTATAAAAAATAAAAAAATAAAATAAAGTATAAGATTAAAAAAAAAAAAAGTTGTTATGTAGACATTATGCTGGAGCACAATCATGGACTGTAATAAAATGATAAAATTAGTATTACATTAGACCAATCACTCCCGATTTTATATCTCCTTAAAGGGGTTATCCCATGATTAATGTAAAAAATGAAAATCAGACATTCTATAGTACATGCCTACAACTAGCCCTGTACCTCACATGGATCCACATGTCCGATAGTGATGACCAACCTATCCTGAAGACAGGCCTTCACTTTTATAATCCTAGACAACCTCTTTAAGGAAGTTTGTTCAGAACCTAAGGGGAGATTTGTCAAAACTGAAGTAAAGGAAAACTAGCTTAGTTGCCCATAGCAACCAATCAGATTCCACCTTTCATTTTTCAGAGCTCCTTTGGAAAATAAAAGGTGGAATTTCATTGGTTGCTATGGGCAACTAAGCCAGTTTTCCTTTACACCAATTTGATAAATCCCCCCAATATTATTTATCTCCTAAATATCTTGTAATTCCTCCTGCATAATATGCGTAATGCATGACGTCACTATAGTAGCAAGAACAAAAAACGTATTTTGTGTTTAAAATATGTCTCCCTCTCCTAGCTTTAGATGAAACCTATATACAAAAGTACAGAAACTTTTTAGTAAAGGTGCTTAAAGGGGTTTTTAAAGTCTGGATAAGTCATCAGTATCATTAGCATCTCACCGGCCAAGAAGGTCATTTAGTGCCCCTGCTGGTCATTTTTTATAATAATAATTGCCAGTATTTTTCTATACGGAATGTTACTAATGAGCGCTTCCATTGTGGGGTGCTCATTAGAACAGCCTTTAACTCCAACCCCTCCCCTCATTAGTAATTCTGGGGGGTACTACTGTGGGCATTACTATTACTGGGGGGCACTACTGTGGGCATTACTATTACTGGGGGGCACTAATGCTTTTACAAGGATAATGGAGAGAACCAAATTGTGTATACAAAACGGGAGCCATGGTGTCATGGCACATAAATATACACAGTAAAATATATCTTACCTTTATAAAGGTGACTGTGGTATATTCCAAGAAACTTCTGGAAAGACAGGAGACCGTGTCGAACATCTTGATTGGAGGTCGATCTAACGGCTTCAACAGATGACACCTTTAAAAGAAAGTAAAATCCGTTACTGGCGCATTGACGTAAGTAGCACACATCTGAAATCCCTCCCCCCCCTTATAAATTATTCATGTCGCGTTGCTATCGAATGGGGTTAAGTTGCTCTATTTAAAAGGTTGTTTCAGTTTTAATTGATTCTGTTTTATTGGTTTTAACCGCCTCCGGACCGCCTAACGCAGGATCGCGTTCCGGAGTCACGCATATACGCGTCATCTCGCGAGACGCGAGATTTCGCTCAAAGCCGGCCCGCGCATGCGCATCGCGGGCCGGCAAAAGTTAAAGAACAATTTCTACACCAGCCTGCCAGCAACGATCATTGGCTGGCAGGCTGGCGATTTTCAAAAAAACGAATCACAAGCCGTATAACAGATCATATTAGTAAATATGATCTGTTATATGGCTTGTCTGCTCCTCTGCTGGTCCTTTTCGTCGGTTGGATCCAGCAGAGGAGCAGAGATCACTGTGAGTACCCACCAACACCACACTTTAGCCCCAGATCACCCCCCTGCACTCCAATTAACCCTTTGATCACCCCTGTCAATCACTAGTGAAAGACAAAAAGTGATCAGTGTAAACTGTCACTTTTTATTTTCACTAGTATTGGCTGTTAGGTTTTAGGATAGTTTAGGTCCCTTGGTTAGGTAGTTTAGAGCCAGTTAGCGCCCAGCCCACCGCACCGCAGTCACTTATTCGCTGATTAGCGTATCGCTAATCAGCATTTGTACTTTTATAGTATCTGTAAGTGATCAAAACTGATCACGGTCAGATCTATAATAGTATTAGTGTCACTTTAGTTCACCCAAAACGCAGTGTTTGCCCGGTCAGGCCTGATCGGTCGCCCACACGTGCGTTCACCCACGCCCGCCCCACCGCAGTGACAAAAAATATATATTTTTTGATCACTGCACAATCACTTTACAAGCACTGCGGCGATAAAAAAATCTGTTTTGATATTTTTTATCAACCGCAGCCGCCTCTGGTACTTCGCTAGCCTCCCCTTTGTAAGACAGGTTTGCTTTTTTTCTTGGGTACTCTCAGGGAATACCCCTAAATTTAGTAGTCCAAAATGTCAAACAGGGGGTATTCTTCTGAAGAGGCCTACAGGATTCTGACCCAGTCGGATGAGGAGTGGGAACCCTCATCTGATGAATCTAGCGGGTCAGAATATGAACCTGTAGAAAGCAGTGGCAGTCTGACCCAAAGTTCGGACGAGGAGGTTGAGGTCCCTGATAGCACCAGGCGTACCCGGCCCTGTGTCGCTAGACCACAGGTTGCGCAGGATCCGCTTCAAGAGCAGCAGAGTGGGGCTGTCGCTGCCGGATCACGTGGTGAGGCATACACCAGCAGCGCAGCCCTCCCTGGACCTAGTACCAGCACTGCCGTACAACATGGTGACGTGGCGAGCACCAGAAGGGCAGTTGAAGCTGGTACGGTGGCATGTGCAATAATTACCCCGTCGCAGCCACCGCACAGACAGGCCCGTAGAGCCCCTGGAATCCCTGAGGTGCTGGCAAACCCTGATTGGCAGTCACCAACTTCAGCCGCACCTGTAGTTCCCCCTTTCACCGCCCAGTCTGGAGTTCGGGTTGAGACGGCTCATATCGGTTCGGCCCTGGGATTTTTTGAGCTGTTCTTGACTGCGGAGCTCTTGGACTTAGTCGTGGCAGAGACAAACCGGTATGCCACACAATTTATATCCGCCAACCCGGGAAGCTATTATGCCCAGCCTTTCCGGTGGAAACCAGTCCAAGTTTCCGAAATTAAAATTTTTCTGGGCCTTCTCCTCAACATGGGTCTAACTAAAAAGCATGAATTGCGGTCATATTGGTCCACGAACCCGATTCATCACATGCCCATGTTCTCTGCTGCTATGTCCAGGGCACGATTTGAGGCCATCCTCCGTTTCCTGCATTTTAGCGACAACACCACCTCCCGTCCCAGAGGCCACCCAGCTTTTGACCGGCTCCACAAAATTCGGCCCCTCATAGACCACTTCAACCAGAAATTTGCAGATTTGTATACCCCCGAGCAAAACATCTGCGTAGACGAGTTCCTAATACATTTTACCGGGCGCCTTGGCTTCAAACAATACATCCCAAGCAAGCGTGCCCGGTATGGGGTCAAATTGTATAAGCTCTGTGAAAGGGCCACAGGCTATACCCACAAATTTCGGATCTATGAGGGAAAAGATCAGACCCTGGAGCCGGTCGGTTGCCCTGACTACCTGGGGAGCAGTGGGAAGACAGTCTGGGACTTGGTGTCACCCTTATTTGGCAAGGGGTACCATCTTTATGTGGACAATTTCTACACAAGTGTGGCCCTCTTTAGGCATTTGTTTCTAGAACGGATTTGCGCCTGTGGCACCGCGCGAACTAGTCGCGTGGGCTTCCCCCAACGGCTCGTTACCACCCGTCTTGCAAGGGGGGAGAGGGCTGCCTTGTGTAACGAAGAACTGCTCGCGGTGAAATGGAGAGACAAGCGTGACGTTTACATGCTCTCCTCCATTCACGCAGACACGACAATACAAATTGAGCGAGCAACCCGTGTCATTGAAAAGCCCCTCTCAGTCCACGACTATAATTTGCTCATGGGAGGGGTGGACTTCAATCACCAGATGTTGTCTCCGTATTTAGTTTCCCGACGCACCAGACGCTGGTATAAGAAGGTGTCTGTATATTTAATTCAATTGGCTCTGTACAATAGTTTTGTTCTCTACAGTAAGGCTGGGAGAACAGGATCCTTCCTCAAATTCCAGGAAGAGATCATCGAGAACCTCCTGTATCCAGAAGGTTCCGTGGCCCCATCCACCAGTGTAGTTAGCCGTCTACACGAGCGACATTTCCCCAGTGTCGTTCCTGGTACCTCAACCCAACCGTCACCCCGAAAAAGATGTTGTGTCTGTAGCAGGAGTGGAATAAGGCGTGACACCCGCTATTTCTGTCCTGACTGTCCTGACCACCCTGCCCTATGCTTTGGAGAGTGTTTCCGGAAGTACCACACACAGGTACACCTAGCATAGGGATTGCATCTCACAGGACAGGCACACAGGGCTATTAGGGCCCTTTTACTCACAGCTTCTGCAAACCTCTCCTTTCACCTGGGATAAAGTGCATAACGTACTTCGCCACATCTTTGGGCGATTTGCGCTTTGCACATTGTCCCATGGGGAAGGAGAGGTTTGTTCTATAAAGGTAAAAAAAACTAAACAAAAAAAAAATTACCGGTAAGTAAAAAAGTTAACGTTCAGTTAAAAAAGTTTAAAAAAGTTTATATGTTTGGTTCAAAAGTTAATAAATTTATTGCGTTGCGGCCTGGTTTTTTCTTTTCTTTTTTGTTTTGTTTTTTTTACCTTCCAGGTGGACCAACCGATCGACTAGCTGCAGCACTGATTGCGCTGCTGTCAGATTACACGCAAGTCGGTGTATGCGGCGCTGCAAGACGAGATTTCTCCTCTGCAGTAAAAGATACGTTTGCCGAGGCATATGAGCTGAGGAGGTGGCGGTGTTCATATACTTTGGCAAACACTTTGTATATATAAAAAAAAAAATCCCGGCAAGGATTTATTCATCCACATCGATTCATGTGAATGGAGAAATCTGGTTTGCCAGGGCATACGAGCTAAGTGGGTATGGATGTTGGGCGGAGCTCCTATGTCCTGGCAGACGCCTTTCCCCTCCTTTTTCTTTTTTTGGCAGAGATTTTTTCATCCACATTGATCGATGCGAATGAAGAAATCTGTGCCGTTCATTTTATTCTTTCAGCCCAGAGGCTGAACGGAAAAAAAAAATCTCATTACCCGTATGCTCAATATAAGGAGAATAGCAGAAACTCCTAATGCTGGCCATACATGTAATGATTGCGGAGACCCTCAAATGCCAGGGCAGTACACCCCACAAATGACCCCATTTTGGAAAGAAGACACCCCAAGGTATTTGCTGAGGGGCTTATTGAGTCCATAAAAGATTGACATTTTTGTCCCAAGTTAGCGGAAAGGGAGACTTTGTGAGAAAAAAATCTAAAAAATAAATTTCCGCTAACTTGTGCCCCAAATTTTTTTTTTCTATGAACTCACCATGCCCCTCATTGAATACCTTGGGGTGTCTTCTTTCCAAAATGGGGTCACATGTGGGGTATTTACACTGCCCTGGAATTTTAGGGGCCCCAAAGCGTGAGAAGAAGTCTGGTATCCAAATGTCTAAAAATGCCCTCCTAAAAGGAATTTGGGCCCTTTTGCCCATCTAGGCTGCAAAAAAGTGTCACACATGTGGTATCTCCGTATTCAGGAGAAGTTGGGAAATGTGTTTTGGGGTGTCATTTTACATATACCCATGCTGGGTGAGAGAAATATCTTGGCAAAAGACAACTTTGTATAAAAAAATGGGAAAAGCTGTCTTTTGCCAAGATATTTCTCTCACCCAGCATGGGTATATGTAAAATGACACCCCAAAACACATTCCCCAACTTCTCCTGAATACGGAGATACCAGATGTGTGACACTTTTTTGCAGCCTAGGTGGGCAAAGGGGCCCACATTCCAAAGGGCACCTTTCGGATTTCACCGGCCATTTTTTACAGAATTTGATTTCAAACTCCTTACCACACATTTGGGCCCCTAGAAATCCAGGGCAGTATAACTACCCCACAAGTGACCCCATTTTGGAAAGAAGACACCCCAAGGTATTCGCCGAGGGGCATGGCGAGTTCCTAGAATTTTTTATTTTTTGTCACAAGTTAGTGGAAAATGATGATTTATTTTTATTTATTTTTTTCTTACAAAGTCTCATATTCCACTAACTTGTGACAAAAAATAAAAACTTCCATGAACTCACTATGCCCATCAGCGAATACCTTGGGGTGTCTTCTTTCCAAAATGGGGTCACTTGTGGGGTAGTTATACTGCCCTGGCATTCTAGGGGCCCAAATGTGTGGTAAGGAGTTTGAAATCAAATTCTGTAAAAAATGGCTGGTGAAATCCGAAAGGTGCTCTTTGGAATGTGGGCCCCTTTGCCCACCTAAGCTGCAAAAAAGTGTCACACATGTGGTATCTCCGTATTCAGGAGAAGTTGGGGAATGTGTTTTGGGGTGTCATTTTACATATACCCATGCTGCGTGAGAGAAATATCTGCTTCAAAAAGCGGAAATTCACATTTTTGTACCATAGTTTGTAAACGCTATAACTTTTACCCAAACCATTTTTTTTTTACCCAAACATTTTTTTTTATCAAAGACATGTAGAACAATAAATTTAGAGCAAAATTTATATATGGATCTCGTTTTTTTTGCAAAATTTTACAACTGAAAGTGAAAAATGTCATTTTTTTGCAAAAAAATCGTTAAATTTCGATTAATAACAAAAAAAGTAAAAATGTCAGCAGCAATGAAATACCACCAAATGAAAGCTCTATTAGTGAGAAGAAAAGGAGGTAAAATTCATTTGGGTGGTAAGTTGCATGACCGAGCAATAAACGGTGAAAGTAGTGTAGGTCAGAAGTGTAAAAAGTGGCCTGGTCTTTCAGGGTGTTTAAGCTATGGGGGCTGAGGTGGTTAATTATACTGGTAACATGTTAGCACTGCGGCCATATACTACCATTATACAAATAATAAATAATTAAATAATAAATTAATTTGTTATTATTTATTTAATAAGTTAAGAGTTTACTTAATTTAATATACTAGCAGAAGGACCCGGCTTCGCACGGGTATATTTCATCTATTTCATTTTATGTTTCCGTGTGTTGTAAAAAAAAAATATATCGACAGTTTCCCCCATAACAGTGACCTCTACAGTACCCGACCCTTAAAAATTACCTCCACAGTGTCTGCCCCTTTAACAGTGACTTTCACAGTGACTGCCCCTTTAACAGTGACTTTCACAGTCACCCCCCCTTTAACAGTGGCCGCCCCTTTAACAGTGACTTTCAAAGTGACCGCCTCTTTAACAGTGACTTTCACAGTGACCGCCCCTTCAACAGTGACTTTCACAGTGACCGCCCCTTTAACAGTGACTTTCACAGTGACAGCCCCTTTAACAGAGACTTTCACAGTGACTGCCCCTTTAAAAGTGACTTTTACAGTGACCGCCCCTTTAACAGTGACTTTCACAGTGACCGCCCCTTCAACAGTGACCGCCCCTTAAACCGCCTCCGGACCGCCTAACGCAGGATCGCGTTCCGGAGGTGGCAGCCCTGCGCACAGTCACGCATATATGCGTCATCTCGCGAGACGCGAGATTTCCTGTGAACGCGCGCACACAGGCGCGCGCGTTCACAGGATCGGAAGGTAAGCGAGTGGATCTCCAGCCTGCCAGCGGCAATCGTTCGCTGGCAGGCTGGAGATGCAATTTTTTTAACCCCTAACAGGTATATTAGACGCTGTTTTGATAACAGCGTCTAATATACCTGCTACCTGGTCCTCTGGTGGTCCCCTTTGTTTGGATCGACCACCAGAGGACACAGGTAGCCCAGTAATAAGTAGCACCAAACACCACTACACTACACCCCCCCCTGTCACTTATTAACCCCTGATCACCCCTGATCACCCCATATAGACTCCCTGATCACCCCCCTGTCATTGATCACCCCCCTGTCATTGATCACCCCCTTGTAAAGCTCCATTCAGACGTCCGTATGATTTTTACGGATCCACTGATACATGGATCGGATCCGCAAAACACATACAGACATCTGAATGGAGCCTTATAGGGGGGTGATCAATGACGGGGGTGATCACCCCATATAGACTCCCTGATCACCCCCCTGTCATTTATCACCCCCCTGTAAGGCTGCATTCAGATGTCCATATGTTTTTTACGGATCCACGGATACATGGATCGGATCCGCAAAACACATACAGACGTCTGAATGGAGCCTTACAGGGGGGTGATCACCCCAAATAGACTCCCTGATCACCCCCCTGTCATTGATCACCCCCCTGTAAGGCTCCATTCAGATGTCCGTATGTTTTTTACGGATCCACGGATACATGGATCGGATCCGCAAAACACATACGGACATCTGAATGGAGCCTTATAGGGGGGTGATCAATGACAGGGGGGTGATCACCCCATATAGACTCCCTGATCACCCCCCTGTCATTGATCACCCCCCTGTCATTTATCACCCCCCTGTAAGGCTGCATTCAGATGTCCGTATGTTTTTTACGGATCCACGGATACATGGATCGGATCCGCAAAACACATACAGACGTCTGAATGGAGCCTTACAGGGGGGTGATCACCCCATATAGACTCCCTGATCACCCCCCTGTCATTGATCACCCCCCTGTAAGGCTCCATTCAGATGTCCGTATGTTTTTTACGGATCCACGGATACATGGATCGGATCCGCAAAACACATACAGACGTCTGAATGGAGCCTTACAGGGGGGTGATCACCCCATATAGACTCCCTGATCACCCCCCTGTCATTGATCACCCCCCTGTAAGGCTCCATTCAGATGTCCGTATGTTTTTTACGGATCCACGGATACATGGATCGGATCCGCAAAACACATACGGACATCTGAATGGAGCCTTATAGGGGGGTGATCAATGACAGGGGGGTGATCACCCCATATAGACTCCCTGATCACCCCCCTGTCATTGATCACCCCCCTGTCATTTATCACCCCTCTGTAAGGCTGCATTCAGATGTCCGTATGTTTTTTACGGATCCACGGATACATGGATCGGATCCGCAAAACACATACAGACGTCTGAATGGAGCCTTACAGGGGGGTGATCACCCCATATAGACTCCCTGATCACCCCCCTGTCATTGATCACCCCCCTGTAAGGCTCCATTCAGATGTCCGTATGTTTTTTACGGATCCACGGATACATGGATTGGATCCGCAAAACACATACGGACATCTGAATGGAGCCTTATAGGGGGGTGATCAATGACAGAGGGGTGATCACCCCATATAGACTCCCTGATCACCCCCCTGTCATTGATCACCCCCCTGTCATTGATCACCTCCCTGTAAGGCTCCATTCAGATGTCCGTATGTTTTTTACGGATCCACGGATACATGGATCGGATCCGCAAAACACATACGGGCATCTGAATAGAGCCTTATAGGGGGGTGATCAATGACAGGGGGGTGATCACCCCATATAGACTCCCTGATCACCCCCCTGTCATTGATCACTCCCCTGTAAGGCTGCATTCAGATGTCCGTATGTTTTTTACGGATCCACGGATACATGGATCGGATCCGCAAAACACATACGGACATCTGAATGGAGCCTTATAGGGGGGTGATCAATGACAGGGGGGTGATCACCCCATATAGACTCCCTGATCACCCCCCTGTCATTGATCACCCCCCTGTCATTTATCACCCCCCTGTAAGGCTGCATTCAGATGTCCGTATGTTTTTTACGGATCCACGGATACATGGATCGGATCCGCAAAACACATACAGACGTCTGAATGGAGCCTTACAGGGGGGTGATCACCCCATATAGACTCCCTGATCACCCCCCTGTCATTGATCACCCCCCTGTAAGGCTCCATTCAGATGTCCGTATGTTTTTTACGGATCCACGGATACATGGATTGGATCCGCAAAACACATACGGACATCTGAATGGAGCCTTATAGGGGGGTGATCAATGACAGAGGGGTGATCACCCCATATAGACTCCCTGATCACCCCCCTGTCATTGATCACCCCCCTGTCATTGATCACCTCCCTGTAAGGCTCCATTCAGATGTCCGTATGTTTTTTACGGATCCACGGATACATGGATCGGATCCGCAAAACACATACGGGCATCTGAATAGAGCCTTATAGGGGGGTGATCAATGACAGGGGGGTGATCACCCCATATAGACTCCCTGATCACCCCCCTGTCATTGATTACTCCCCTGTAAGGCTGCATTCAGATGTCCGTATGTTTTTTACGGATCCACGGATACATGGATCGGATCCGCAAAACACATACGGACATCTGAATGGAGCCTTATAGGGGGGTGATCAATGACAGGGGGGTGATCACCCCATATAGACTCCCTGATCACCCCCCTGTCATTGATCACCCCTCTGTAAGGCTCCATTCAGACATTTTTTTGGCCCAAGTTAGCGGAAATATATTTTTTTTTTCTTACAAAGTCTCATATTCCACTAACTTGTGTCAAAAAATAAAATCTCACATGAACTCACCATACCCCTCACGGAATCCAAATGCGTCAAATTTTTTAGACATTTATATTCCAGACTTCTTCTCACGCTTTAGGGCCCCTAGAATGCCAGGGCAGTATAAATACCCCACATGTGACCCCATTTCGGAAAGAAGACACCCCCAGGTATTCCGTGAGGGGCATATTGAGTCCATGAAAGATTGAAATTTTTGTCCCAAGTTAGCGGAAAGGGAGACTTTGTGAGAAAAAAAAATAAAAAAAAAATTTCTGCTAACTTGTGCCAAAAAAAAAAAAAATTCTATGAACTCGCCATGCCCCTCATTGAATACCTTGGGGTGTCTTCTTTCCAAAATGGGGTCACATGTGGGGTATTTATACTGCCCTGGCATTTTAGGGGCCCTAAAGCGTGAGAAGAAGTCTGGGATCCAAATGTCTAAAAATGCCCTCATAAAAGGAATGTGGGCCCCTTTGCACATCTAGGCTGCAAAAAAGTGTCACACATGTGGTATCTCCGTACTCAGGAGAAGTTGGGCAATGTGTTTTGGGGTGTCATTTTACATATACCCATGCTGGGTGAGATAAATATCTTGGTCAAATTCCAACTTTGTATAAAAAATGGGAAAAGTTGTCTTTTGCCGAGATATTTCTCTCACCCAGCATGAGTATATGTAAAAAGACACCCCAAAACACATTGCCCAACTTCTCCTGAATACTGCGATACCACATGTGTGACACTTTTTTGCAGCCTAGGTGGGCAAAGGGGCCCACATTCCAAAGAGCACCTTTAGGATTTCACAGGTCATTTACCTACTTACCACACATTAGGGGGGCCCCTAGAATGCCAGGGCAGTATAACTATCCCACAAGTGACCCCATTTTGGAAAGAAGACACCCCAAGGTATTCCGTGAGGGGCATGGCGAGTTCCTAGAATTTTTTATTTTTTGTCACAAGTTAGTGGAATATGAGACTTTGTAAGAAAAAAATAATAATCATCATTTTCCGCTAACTTGTGACAAAAAATAAAAAATTCTAGGAACTCGCCATGCCCCTCACGGAATACCTTGGGGTGTCTTCTTTCCAAAATGGGGTCACTTGTGGGGTAGTTAAACTGCCTTGGCATTCTAGGGGCCCAAATGTGTGGTAAGTAGTTTGAAATCAGAATCTGTAAAAAATGTCCGGTGAAATCCTAAAGGTGCTCTTTGGAATGTGGGCCCCTTTGCCCACCTAGGCTGCAAAAACGTGTCACACATGTAGTATCGCCGTACTCAGGAGAAGTTGGGCAATGTGTTTTGGGGTGTCATTTTACATATACCCATGCTGGGTGAGAGAAATATCTTGGCAAAAGACAACTTTGTATAAAAAAATGGGAAAAGTTGTCTTTTGCCAAGATATTTCTCTCACCCAGCATGGGTATATGTAAAATGACACCCCAAAACACATTGCCCAACTTCTCCTGAGTACGGAATTACCACATGTGTGACACTTTTTTGCAGCCTAGGTGGGCAAAGGGGCCCACATTCCAAAGAGCACCTTTCGGATTTCACCGGCCATTTTTTACAGATTTTGATTTCAAACTACTTTGCACGCATTTGGGCCCCTAAAATGCCAGGGCAGTATAATTACCCCACAAGTGACCCCATTTTGGAAAGAAGACACCCCAAGGTATTTCGTGATGGGCATAGTGAGTTCATGGAAGTTTTTATTTTTTGTCACAAGTTAGTGGAATATGAGACTTTGTAAGAAAAAAAAAATAATAAAAAATCATAATTTTCCGCTAATTAGTGACAAAAAATAAAAAGTTCTATGAACTCACTATGCCCATCAGCGAATACCTTAGGGTGTCTACTTTCCGAAATGGGGTCATTTGTGGGGTGTTTGTACTGTCTGGCCATTGTAGAACCTCAGGAAAAATGACAGGTGCTCAGAAAGTCAGAGCTGCTTCAAAAAAACGGAAATTCACATTTTTGTACCATAGTTTGTAAACGCTATAACTTTTACCCAAACCATTTTTTTTTTTTTACCCAAACATTTTTTTTTAATCAAAGACATGTAGAACAATAAATTTTGAGAAAAATTTATATATGGATGTCGTTTTTTTTTGCAAAATTTTACAACTGAAAGTGAGAAATGTCATTTTTTTGCAAAAAAATCGTTAAATTTCGATTAATAACAAAAAAAGTCAGCAGCAATGAAATACCACCAAATGAAAGCTCTATTAGTGAGAAGAAAAGGAGGTAAAATTCATTTGGGTGGTAAGTTGCATGACCGAGCAATAAACGGTTAAAGTAGTGTAGGTCAGAAGTGTAAAAAGTGGCCTGGTCATTAAGGGTGTTTAAGCTAGGGGGGCTGAGGTGGTTAACTGTGACTTTCTCAGTGACCGCCCCTTTAGCAGTGACTTTCATAGTGACCGCCCCTTTAACAGTGACTTTCACAGTCACCGCCCATTTAACAGCGACTTTCACAGTGACTGCCCCTTTAACAGTGACCGCACCTTTAACAGTGACTTTCACAGTGGCCGCCCCTTTAACAGTGACTTTCACAGTGACCGCCCCTTTAACAGTGACTTTCACAGTGACCGCCCCTTTAACAGGGACCTTCATAGAGCTCGCCCCTTTAATAATAGTGACCTCCACAGTGCCCGCCCATTTAATAGCAGTGACCTCTACTGTGCCGCCCCTTTAATAACCGTGACCGCCACTGTGCCCGCCCCTTTAAAAACAGTGACCGTCACTGTACTCGCCCCTTTAAAAACAGTGACCTCCCTAGTACCCGCCCCTTTAAGCAGTAAAGAAAAATGGCTGGGTTGTTATGGAAACCTGGAGTAAAACTGTATTTATGGCACTTGGTATTGGGGGGGGGCTTATTTTTTGAGATTATCTCAGGAACGGTAAGTCCTAGAGAGCTGAGACCCGGTCTAAAACCTCCCCGGACACCTGATGTACCTGTGTGCCAAATTTGGTAAAGATTCGTCCAGTCGCGCATAAAGAACGTCCAGACAGACGTCTAGACAGACAGACAGACAGAAACTCATTTTTATATATATAAGAGATTAACATCAGGCCTATGACACCATGGAGTTTAAGAAGGAGATATGCATAGGACAGGTCTGTGATGTGTCCTGGAGACTTCTTCTTCCCACATTGCAAAGCATTTCCCAAGATGCCTTGCACAAACCCACAATGCAGTAGTCTTTGTAACAAGAAAATATAGTGTAATACAGTGAAGAAACAACCCCTAGAATACCCTGAATGTGGCAACAGTAATCTATAATCATTTTCTAACCCTGCTGGGCAGAACATTATTACTGGGGGCACTAATAGGGGCATTATTCATTTTGGGGGAACTAATTGGGGCATTTATATTATTGGGGGGCACTAATGGTGGCATTAATATTACCGGGCAGCACTAATGGAGGCATTACTATTACTGGGGGCACTAATTAAGGCACTATACATTCTAAGGGAGCTATTGGGGGCATTAATTATTCTGGGGAGCCCTAATTGGAGCATTATTAATCCGGGGGGCACTAATGGAGGCATTACTATTACTGGGGGTAATAATGGAGGCATTATTAATTCTGGGGGGCACTAATGGAGGCATTACTATTACTGAGGGTATTATTAATTCTGGGGGGGCAATAATGGAGGCATTACTATTACTGGGGGCACTAATAAGGCTTTATAATTTTGGGGGGTACTAATGGGGGCATTACTATTACCAGGGGCACTAATGGGGGCATTATAAATTCTCGGGACAGGGGCGTAACTAACATAGTGGCAGACCATGGGACTGCTATGGGGCCCATGACAAGAGGGGGCCCAGTCTTAGTTCTGGTTATCTCCTCTTCTACTGGGGGTGAAAACTTTCTCAGGCCTTCTGACGGAACAACTTTTAGCAAATGAGGCAGTGGAAAAATGGCCCAAGGGTCATCGAAAATGTTTTAGGAAGAAACCCTTCTGTCCTGTGTGGGGGGCCTGGTTCTATCCTTGCTATGGGGCCCTTACGTCTCCATGTAAGCCGCTGTCTGGGGGGCACTAATGGAGGCATTAAAGGAGTTGTCCGGGTTCAGAACTGAACCCAGACATACCCACATTTTCACCTAAGAAGCCCCCCTGATATGAGCATCGGAGCATTTCATGCTCTGATGCTCTCCTTTGCCCAGTGCTGAATCGCACAAGCAAAAGGCATTTTCAGGAGATCCGGTGACGTACCAGGCTCTTCATAGGGACTGCTAGGCCGAGGCTTCCGCCCAGCAGTAAGCCTGATGACGTCACCGGCACTAATGGGCAGGCTTTAGCGCTGCCCTAGCCTGTAAAACGCCCACCCATCAGAGCCGGAGATGTCACCGAATACACTGCTAGGCAGAAGCCTCCGCCTAGCAGTGTAAAAACAAAAAAGCTCTTGCCCTGCACAATTCAGCACAGGTCAGCATGAAATGCTCCGATGCTAATATCAGAGGGGCTGCCTGGGTGAAAATGGGGGTATGTCCGGGTTCAGCTCTGAACCCAGACAACCCCTCTAATATTACTGGGGGGCAATATTAAAGCTGGGAGCCACATTATGACATAACGACTTATCACCCCGTGTTAAGCCATGCCCACAACTACACCTCCTTTGCGTTGTGGCTCAACTTGGCCGTTATTTGTTGTTGGGAAAGGTAGCAACCCTATCAGTATCTGATCCTGGGACCCCCACAGATCAGCTGTTTGAGAAGGCACCTGCCCTTGCAGTAGCGTCACGGCCTTCTCCAGCTTTTCCTAGGCCAGTGACGTCATGTTCATCGGTCACATGGCCTAGGTGCAGCTCAGCTCCATTGAAGTGAATGGGACTGGGCTGCAATACCAAGCACAGCCACTATACAATGTACGGCGCTATGCTTGGTGTGCAGAGAGAAGGCTGCAGCACTCACAGGAGCATTCAAAAAACTAATTAATAAACCGTATAGGCCCCCACTCAGTGACTATGAATGATGTCTCCTCTGACTGGAGTTGTTCTCTTTCCTTTTTCCACAACTTCTTTCTGTATAACTGAACAAACAGAACACAGATATTTAGTATTATTACCTCCTTTTATGGCCCTACTTAGTAGCATCCCCATTTAGGTCCAAGTAGATATAATGCCCCCCCCCCAGTACTGCCTCTTTACATATAATCCCCCCAGTAGTTCCCCATATAGTGCCCCCCAGTAGTGCCTCTTTACATATAGTGCCCCTAGTAGTTCCCCTATACATATAGTGCCCCCCAGTAGTGCCTCTTTACATATAGTGCCCCCCAGTAGTTCCCCAATACATATAGTGCCCCCATTAGTGCCTCTTTACATATAGTGCCCCCAGTAGTTCCCCAATACATATAGTGCCCCCCAGTAGTGCCTCTTTACATATAGTGCCCCCCAGTAGTTCCCCTATACATATAGTGCCCCCCAGTAGTGCCTCTTTACATATAGTGCCCCCCAGTAGTTCCCCTATACATATAGTGCCCCCAGTAGTGCCTCTTTACATATAGTGCCCCCCAGTAGTGCCTATTTACATATAGTGCCCCCCAGTAGTGCCTATTTACATATAGTGCCCCCCAGTAGTGCCTATTTACATATAGTGCCCCCCAGTAGTGCCTCTTTATATATAGTGTCCCCCAGTAGTGCCTCTTTACATATAGTGCCCCCAAGTAGTGCCTAATTTACATATAGTGCCCCCGAGTAGTGCCTATTTACATATAGTGCCCCCAGTAGTGCCTCTTAATATATAGTGCCCCCCAGTAGCGCCTATTTACATATAGTGCCCCCAGTAGTGCCTCTTAATATATAGTGCCCCCCAGTAGTGCCTATTTACATATAGTGCCCCCAGTAGTGCCTATTTACATATAGTGCCCCCAGTAGTGCCTATTTACATATAGTGCCCCCAGTAGTGCCTATTTACATATAGTGCCCCCGAGTAGTGCTTCTTTACATATAGTGCCCCCCAGTAGTGCCTATTTACATATAGTGCCCCCAGTAGTGCCTCTTAATATATAGTGCCCCCAGTAGTGCCTATTTACATATAGTGCCCCCTGTAGTGCCTATTTACATATAGTGCCCCCCAGTAGTGCCTCTTAATATATAGTGCCCCCCAGTAGTGCCTCTTTATATATAGTGCCCCAGTAGTGCCTCTTAATATATAGTGCCCCAGTAGTGCCTCTTAATATATAGTGCCCCCCAGTAGTGCCTATTTACATATAGTGCCCCCAGTAGTGCCTATTTACATATAGTGCCCCCCAGTAGTGCCTCTTTATATATATAGTGCCCCCCAGTAGTGCCTCTTTACATATAGTGCCCCCCAGTAGTGCCTATTTACATATAGTGCCCCCCAGTAGTGCCTCTTTACATATAGTGCCCCCCAGTAGTGCCTATTTACATATAGTGCCCCAGTAGTGCCTATTTACATATAGTGCCCCCCAGTAGTGCCTCTTTACATATAGTGCCCCCCAGTAGTGCCTCTTTACATATAGTGCCCCCCAGTAGTGCCTCTTTACATATAGTGCCCCCCAGTAGTGCCTATTTACATATAGTGCCCCCCCAGTAGTGCCTCTTTACATATAGTGCCCCCCAGTAGTGCCTCTTTACATATAGTGCCCCCCAGTAGTGCCTCTTAACATATAGTGCCCCCCAGTAGTGCCTATTTACATATAGTGCCCCCCCAGTAGTGCCTCTTTACATATAGTGCCCCCCAGTAGTGCCTCTTTACATATAGTGCCCCCCAGTAGTGCCTCTTTACATATAGTGCCCCCCCAGTAGTGCCTCTTTACATATAGTGCCCCTTTACATATAGTGCCCCCCAGTAGTGCCTATTTACATATAGTGCCCCCCAGTAGTGCCTCTTTACATATAGTGCCCCCCAGTAGTGCCTCTTTACATATAGTGTCCCCCAGTAGTGCCTCTTAACATATAGTGCCCCCCAGTAGTGCCTCTTAACATATAGTGCCCCCCAGTAGTGCCTCTTAGTATATATACAGTATAGTGCCTCCTCCTTGGTGCCCCAGTAGTGTTCACAAAGGAAAAAAAATTAAAAAGAGCAAAATACTCACCTCCATGCGGCTCCCTGGGTTACAGTACAGGCGGTACTCTTGCACCGGGTCTCTGGCGGTGTGATCACGTTATCACAACGCCTCTGACCCGGCACAGCAGGTCGCAATGATGTCAACATTGCGACCATCTTGCAGCCTTCAGTCTATGAGGCTAAACAACGGGGCACAGGAGCCAACAGTTCCTGTCCCCGTCATTTAACACCAGCACACTCCGCGGACCAGTACCAGATGATCCACGGCCCGATACTGGTCCGCGGCCCTGTGGTTGGAGACCGCTGCTTTAATGGGAAGCTGGAAAATGTTTCTAAAAGGGGTAAAATTGGAAAAAAACGCACTTCCACAATAGTTTTATGGGTTTTGTTAACTTCATTCTCCGGGTCTGTATGATTACAATACATTTCTATTGTTTTTCTTACTGAAAATAATAAAAACTTTGGAAAATCAATTTTTTTTCCCCGTCATATTCTGACCCCAAAACTTTTTTATAATTAGGTCTCCGGAGCTCTGCGAGGGCTCACTTGTTTGCAGGACGATCTGATGCCGTTTTGGAGTGTGCGGGACTTTTTGATCACTTTTTATTCAATTATTTGTGGATGTGACGAAAAAAATGCAAATAGGCAGTTTTTATTTTTTTCCTTCCATTTTGGCGTTCACCTTATCGGATAAATCCGTTTATATTTTAAACGTTTTTGCAGTTTGAGACGCGGCGATGCCTACGGTGTTCTTTTTTATTATTTCATTTTATTGCAGATTTGTTATGTTCTTATCATTTTGCTCAACTGATAAATCCACAATCTGTATCTGCCGACGCGTGGCGTTTGTATGTAGCTTGTCATCATGGGGATGCATAGATCCGCAGAGGAGCTGTGTACCGAAAATGGAAAAAAAAAAAATAATGTTATTTTATATTTTTTTTTACATTACTTTTACTTACTGTAAATTTGCTTCAGAATTCATCCACGCACTAAGCGGTGGAAATCAAGATGTCTCACAGTTTGCCACATTGGCCCAAGGAGAGTGCGCTTAGAATTTTAGTAAATGGCGCAAAAAAATAAATAAAAATAAAGAGGCTCCATTTAGGTTTAGAGAAATTGTTTACACCAAGCCCAAAAGGGGGCGCAGCTTATTGGGAAAAGGCGTGGCTTAATGCAAAATGGGTGTGGCTTAACATGTGCCATTTTGGGCCAAAATTGCACCACAATTCTGGCAAAAAAATTCTCTCCGACTAAACCAATAGCCGGCATAGAGTCAATGATTTATCATCCAGCCTGAACTCCTGTGATAGATCTGGCGCAGGTCTAGTTTACACCTTCTATAGGATTGGTAAATCTTCTCTATTATATCCCTAATACTGGGAATACTGGTGCATCTGAGCGTGTACAGCCGCTCTGCAGTGCTACACTGCATGCTGGGATTTGTAGTTCTGAACCAATCCCTCCAACTCCACTGCACTGTAGGCGCTCTTCTCCACCTGCTGCCATCTTTATGGTACGTCCCTTCTACCTTCTCCGCTCCTCCTTCGCCTCTATGGTAGCTGCTGACGCGGCGAGCGCTGATTGGCTCAGCTGTTTTCTGGCGTCGCAGCCTGGCAGAGACCTGAGACAGAGACATGTGACCCGGAAACTGAGTTTAGACAGCAAGAGACATTCTTGGAACGACAGAGACAAACAAGGACTTGTGCGGAGCAGAGACACTGGCCGGGGGGGAAAAAGAGACGGCTGTGAAGAGACTAGCCGGCACTGAGAGAGAGACTGCTCTATGTCCAGTCACTGACACCTACCAAAGCCCCATAGACTTGCAGGAGCTAATGTAATACTGAGAAGCGAAGTACCACGGCTCCCGTGCGCTGTAGACATGCTGCAGGGGACTGGAAGGCACTGAGAGGTAATGAGACTGCCAGGTAGACATTTCTGGGGTGACATGTGGGTGGACATTGCCTGAGACCGCCAGTAACCGTAAGAGACAGCCTGGGTGATGTCATGCTGAATACTGCGCCGTAGTCGCTGTGAAAAAGTGCCTGGCGCTGTCAGTCAGGTCCCAGAAATAACGCCATTCTTTCCTACACCTGGCGCCGTTTTTACGCTTTTGTTATTAATTTTTTTGAAGTTTGATTTGTCTCCAAATTTTGGGGGTTGCCTCTCGCCTCCGCGTGCTGTCGCTCGTCCAGACGGTAACCGCGTGACTTCATATCTAGGACCAGCGCCGTTCCCAAAATATAGCCATCTGGGGAGGAGGGAGAGATAAGCGTGGCCAAATAGCTGTGGCGCCACTTATCGTCGCTGCAGACATCCAGGTAGCTATTCCTATTAAATCCAGATCCCATATTCCTAATTCCTAAACTTTTTTTTTTTTTTGTGTTTACTATTTAGAGGGATTTTCTGGGATTATTGAAAACAAAATGAATGAATGAGTGGCTTCCCCGTAGTGAGGCCACGTGCCCGCGGCCGTGTTACGTTTTTGGATGGGGCCTCTACTGCACCCCTGTAGGCCTCCGTTCTCTTCCGGAGCTATCTTCTTGTTCATTCTGTATGGCGGGGTCTATTGAATGGTGTGTGTAGGGAGATATTCTACGGGCGGCACACGGAGGCCGCGCACACGGGGCCACCAGTCACTGGCACAAGACTGGTAATAAGTAGTGTTGAGCGAACTTGTGTTTTTAAGTTCGGCGTCTAAAGTTCGGGTTATCGAAGAATCGCGTCATGGATTCCGCTACCACGGACCATAAGGGAATTTAGAATCCATAACGCGATTCTTCGATAACCTGAACTTTAAACAGAAGTTCGCTCAACACCAGTAATAAGGATGGGACCAGAGTAAAGTCTGTAAAGATTTTCAAAGTTTGAAATTTTCCCTATAAAACGGGATCAACTAGACAAGCCTCTACGATGCTCGTGTGTGCGCTGTGAAATTTTGGAAAAGTATATTGAAAAGGTTGAAGATTTTCAAAACCGCACCGCAGGTCAGTTTCTGCATTGAAAAATTCAGCATCCTAGGCTTGAGCCTCATCCCCACGGCTGGTACGTTAATCCGCTGCAGGTTTTCAGTTCACAGATCGCCAATCGGCAGCATTTCCGCTATGTGTGCACTTACTTTTTTTTTTTTTTTTTTTACAGCTGTAGCGCCACGTTCTCCCAAACTTTTGCATGGTATTCTGCCTGTGGAGGGGCTGAGAGGGTAGGTTCTCGTGACCGCGGCAAAATCCGCTGCCTATCCCATGGTAAAAACCGCTGCAGTTTCTGTTTTTTTTTTGGAAACGGTGCATTGAGTGGAACTAAAAATCAAGCTGGCTCCCACGGCGGCTTTCCGAGGTGTCTTGGAGCAGTCTGGAAAACGGCACAGGAAAAATCCTCAGCTGCGTGACCTGTGGTGCGGCCTCCCATAGAAAGCGCAGAGTTGACGTGGTTTTCTGCACCAAATCTGGCCCCAAAAAAATATCGTATGAACATACCCAAAAGTTGTGCTTCTAGGTCGCCGCCCAGGGTTTCCACATACAGCTGCGAATTTTTATAGCTTGAATGCAATTTTTACAGCTTGACTGACGAGTATGACTATTTTTTGTTAATTTAGTGGAAATGTTTTTTTGTTTTTTTTTCCCTTTTAGGAGAAGTGAAACTACTTGACATTTAATAATCTGTCATACTTTTACTTCATTGTGGGCACGTATCTGCAGACCGCAGCTGTTATCAAAGCACTTTACAGATGGAATACAGTGACATTCATTTGATCTGTCGTCTACTAATCCAGAAAATCTGATAATCCAGCGCTCGCTCCCAGCGGAGAGCTACAGTGTAGTGTGGAATTTCACAGGAGCACGAGGAGAAGCCTGAGCAGAGAGAACACCCTCTAAAGGGATTGTCTGACGTGTATGGAAGCCTCCCCAGTGCCCTCAAGGCCTCATGCACACGACCATTGTGTGTTTTGCGGTCCGCAAATTGCATATCCGCAAAACACGGGTGGCGTCCGTGTGCGTTCCACAATTTGCTGAACGGCACGGACAGCCATTGATATAACTGCCTATTCTTGTCTGCAAAACGGACAAGAATAGGACAGGTTATATCTTTTTTTTTTTTTTTACGGAGCAATGGATGCGGACAGCACACAGAGTGCTGTTCGCATCTTTTGCGGCACCGTTGAAGTAAATGGGTCCGCATCCAAGCCGCAAAAACTGCGGACCAAAACAGCGGTCGTGTGCATGAGGCCTAAATGTGTTAAAAAGAACATTTCATCTCCAGCGCTGCAGCTCCGATCTGCACCTCTGGTTTCTGTTTGGCGGTACTGTATACGACAATGTCACCGCTGCAGACCAGAGGCGAGGTCGGAACAGCAGCTCTGGAGACAATGGGGACCTACATGGTGAGCGAGCGCACGTTTTTTTATTGATTGAACACATTTAGAGCACTGGGGAGGGTTTGATATAAAATCTGTATAGGCGTACATGCGCACGGTGCAGATTACGTGCAGGAAATCTGCAGTGTAGTAAAGTAGCAGCTAAGTAGATGAGATGTTCAAAATCTTATGTCCCCCAATGCGGAAGTTTTCTGCTCTGAGTTTGACCTGCGGTGCTGATTTTGAGCTTTGCCGCACGTCAGTTGTCTGTGCGGATTTTCAGTTCTGATTTCACCTAGCGCAAGGTGAGACCTGGGGCAAATCCGCAAGTAACGCAAACCAAGTGTGGTACGAAAACACAGCAGCAACCGTACAAGATCGGCATGGAAAATCCCCATTAGCTACACTGCCGTATGCATGTACCCCATGGGTCCGCAATCCGTAAGGTCTGGTGCAGAACGGAGGCACGGAAGCACTATGGAGTGCTTCCATGGGGTTTCTCTCCGTGCCTCCGCACCGCAAAAAAATACAACTTTTTTTTTTTTATCCAGGTGAATAGAAAGTATTTTCATTTGTGAAAAACTCTGCAACAAAATCGGCGGAGTGTGAAGCCGCCCCAGAGTATATCCTCACGTATGTTTCTGGCAGAACTCCCCCCCCCCTCACTTCTGATTGAGGTTGCTTCTGCAGCAAGTGCATGGATTTCTGCATACTCCATTCCGATGAATGGGGACAGTTTCTGCCACATGTGAATATACTTTTATAGACATGGTTTTATTGCAGCCTTCCTTCCTGGAGTTTCTCTGCGTTCTGCTACTAGTGAGATTTGTATTGTTTTCAATGACCCCCCCCCCCCCAGTCATTAGGAAAACTGGATAATCCAGCACTCGTCCTGTTTCCTTGATGCTGGGTTCCTGTCTGCTCTCCTGTTATGTCTGTCATAGAAGTACATTTATTTCCTGTAATATAACAAGTCTGGAGCATCTTTTCTTAGACCTGTATTAAGTTGTTCCTCTGTTATTCCTCTTTAAAGTTTGTGAATAAATTGACACCTGGGTGTTACCAGTTGGGGGGGTCTTTACATAATCTGGTACAGATCAATCAGTGCTGACTGTAGGATACACCTCTTTGACTGGGAGAATGGTAACACTTAGCTAGTATTTAGTTTATTCATAAATTTGTGTAAAGGAGGAATAACAGAGGAATGACACAATGTCAAGAGAAAAATGTTCCGGGATTGCTATATTATGGGGAACGCAAGCATTTACTAAAAGGGATGTGTCAGAGGAGACCCATCCCATCAGTTCTTATTACATTGCTTTACCAATTGATACCAACGAGATGTTTTTGATGTATTACAGGCTTCTGGTGCGTGAGCTAACGATGGCTTCCATGGCTGGATAGAGTACCTGCTACTATGGAGATGCCTGCAGTCTTGGAAAGTGCAAACCTTCCCTCTGAGGGGTCACGCATACAGAAGGAGGATACTGAAATAGAGGACAATGGGGACGTATTTTACACACAGGAGGGGACAGGTGACGAGCAGTGTCCCAACCGAAACACTAAACAAGAAGGCGGCACAGATGATGTGGGCGAGGAGCCCGCTCAGGTTGATGGTGTAGACGATTTAACAAATGTAGATACGACGAGGGTGGAACTGAATGTGGAAAATTCTTCAGGGGCTGTAGGTTCCCTGGGTAGTGCCCAGGAAGAACAGACCAAGGAATTGTCTTCCGTCACCTCATTACCAGTCAGCCAGGACTTGGAGGCCTTGCCTCACAGGACCGAATTGGCTTCTTCCAGTCCGGATATTACAGATGAAGCAAAGGTTGACTGTGATGAGGGACCTGCATCCACTGCAGGAGAGGACCAAGGGAATGATGCAAAGGGGGCCAAAGAGAAAGGAGCCCCAGAAGAGGAGAATGGTCGCAGTAAACAGGGGCCGAAGAGAGTCACATTTCCTAGTGATGATGACATTGTATCTGGTGCCCTAGAACCCAAAGACCCGTGGAGACATGGTGAGGACTGTGAACCCTTACTTATTTCCGTAACTGTTATATTTGCCTCATTTCTGAATTGTTTTGGTAAGTGCTGGCAGCGACCTCTTGTCTCTGGTGGGGGGATTCTTGCAACTAGTCAGATTCTTGCTTTCCCTAACAGCAGCCTGTGTGCAAGCCCCATAGACATAACATTATTGTTGGTTTGGACTAGATTGGTCTCATTTTATTTGGTGGGCACCTTTTGTGCTGCGGATTCACCAGCATTGCAGATTTGCCACAGAGTTCTGCCTTGTTGTATTCGGTGAAAAGCAAGTTCCTATTTAACCTTGGGACTGAATACTTTGTTGAAGGGAACTTTTCGTGAGGATTTAAACTCTCCAAGAACAGTCAGCCTGTTATCCATCCTGGTGAAAGGTTTATATTGATGTCCTTTTGGATTCTGACAGATTCGGCATAATGCAGAAAAATAAAATAAAAACTTTGAATGCCGTATTCAAATGACCTGTAAGAAGTCCTCCTTTTGGCTTGGTTGACATCCCACAGGCTGGGTACATCACCACCACATCCAGCACATGCGCAGTGAAGCAAGGTGTATTGACCTCAACTCCATATCCACCCTGCGCATGCGCCAGATGCCCTGGAGTTGGCTTGGGATGACACACCCGGCCTATGTAACCTCAGTGAAGCCAGGAGGTGAACCAGCCAGGTTAAGGTACCAAAATAATTTGGGAAGATGGACCTTATTTTGCCCAGCATTGGATGTCATAGTGGGTTTTTCTCCTTGCTGAAAATCTGTTTCCTACATCTAAATGGGGTTGTTTCTGCAAGCCCCATTCAGATGAGTGGGTCAGTGCTGCAATTAACCTACCATGTGTAAATATATACCCCTAAACGGGACTACAGATAGTGGTGATCTATCCTCAGATTAAGTTACCAGTAGGGATGAGCGAATCGACTTCGGATGAAACATCCGAAGTCGATTCACATAAAACTTTGTTCTAATACTGTACGGAGCAGGAGCGCCGTTCAGTATTAGAATGTATTGGCTCTGATGAGCTGAAGTTATTGCGACTTCAAGCAATAACTTCATAAATTAGTTTGTACTGTAAAAAAACATTTCCCGAACTCGGGTTCAGTTACAAATGGTACCTTGGAACCGAACCAGAGTTAGGGAAATTGTTTTTTACAGTACAAATTAATTTATAAAGTTTTATTGTGCGAGACTTCGCGAAGCAATAACTTCAGCTCATTTGAGCCAATACATTCTAATACTGTACGGCGCTCCTGCTCCGTACAGCATTAGAACTAAGTTTTATGCGAATCGACTTCGGATGTTTCATCCGAAGTCAATTCGCTCATCCCTAGTTACCAGTATCAGATCGGTGGGTGTCGGACACACAGCACTCCCACCAATCAGCTGTTATGGGGTACTGCAGTGCTGGAAACAGAAGGCTCTGTACGCTGTGTAGTGTCCGTGCCGGAGTGGTGCACCGCCACGATAACCTGTTTCCTGCAGCCAGTGTACAGAGTGGAAGCTTCACTTTAACTAGGTCTGAGCTGCAGTACCCCGGCATAGCCCCTACACGGTGTACAGCGCCGCCAGCCTCCAGCTCCATACAGTGTATAGTTTCTGGTGCGGTGACAGCGGCTGCTGAAGCAGCTCATCGTAGTAGTGTTGGGAGACGGACCCCACAAATCTATACCGAGGATAGGTCATCAATATCTCTGTCCTGGAAAATCTGTTTAAGGCTTCGGCTACAATGTGATTTTGGTCACTTTACAAGATGTCACACCCAAGGGTCGCAGTGCTAGCCTATAAATGAATGGGGTCATCGTGCGACTCATGTTCGCCGTGACCCCAGAATTGAAAAAAACAACAACACTGCTAGATTTCTTACGATTCTACGGTCGTGGCAAGCGTGTGAGTCAGGCAGCACACCCTGTTAATTTCTATGTTAGCAGCGCTACACTGTTATCCTTGGGCGAGACATGCGTCGCACAGCCAAGATCGCCGCATAGCCGAACCCTAAGGCCACCTGCACACGTTGCGGAATACAGGCGGGGGAAAAATTGCAGCGTATTACAGTACCAGAAAAATGCTGTACACAAATCTCGTGTACACTTTGCTGACCTGCATTGTGGATTTCAAAATCTGCAGCATGTCAATTATGTCTGCGGTTTTAGCTGCAGATTTCACCCTATTCAATAGAAGAATGAGATCTGCCGCAAAACCGCAACAAATCTGCACCAAAAATCACTGTTAGGATTGGTACGGATATGCTCCAGAAACGTACATAAATCTGCACAGATCAGTGCGGATCTTATGTGTTCACCTGCACTGCAGGTGGCCTAAAGGTACATGCACACGTTCAGGATTCATGTGCGGAGAATCTGCACTGAAAATCCGCACGTGTTCGCAGGCAAATCTGTGCGGTCAATCCGCATCAATTGGTGCAGATTTGGTCCGGATTTTACGAAGTGTATGAAGAAAATCCGGTCAGATAAAATAAATTGACATGCTGCGGATTTTAAAATCCGCACCGCAGGTCAAAATCTGCGCGGAAAATAATCTGCATTGTGTGCATTGAGAATTTCAAATTCTCATAGAATACAATGTACATGACTTATGGTACGGCTTTTTGACACGCAAATCCGCGCAGAAAATCCGCACGCAATCCTGATTGTGTGCATTTCGCCTAAAGGTTTTGTGCAGAAGTGCCCCAAGATGGCGACATTGGGGAGAGATTTGTGATTCCTGCGCTCTGTTGGTGTCTGTACAGGTCTTTCCAGTTTACCAGGCATCTAATGATTTTTGTCTAAAAGGACAATTCTTTTCCATTCTGATGACTTCAGCGTCGCCCATCCACTTTAACACGGATGCCGTACAGGAGAAGCGGTAAATAACATGGGGTCTGTCACGACTGACTGAAAACAATGGTGCAGTGTGAGCTCCTTAGACAAGTACCAGCCACCAAGCGAGTAAACCCAGTCCCGCAGAGCTACATCGTCCTGGCCCTATAGGATTACATTCCTCTGAAACCAGATCTGACCTCGTTCTGGGCTGATTAATTATAAATCAAACCCAGCACTTATTCGTTATTTATTAACCAGACTCGCCATTCTTGCACTGAGAGCGGCGATTATCGTGAAGCTTTTATTTCAGTGTGTTCTCTTTTTACGGAATGACACTCCAGGAATTTTTTACCATTACGTCTTGTCCAAGGGATGTTTATTTTTAATCCCATTAAACGGACAAAAAAAAAAGTGTCTGTCCAAGGGTGTCGAAGTGAACTGGAGATTAAGCCTTTGAGAAATATCGGAGTCAGCAGGTTCTTTAAGTCATACTCCTCTTCTGTATCGCCTGCTGCCTCGTCAGCAGTTTGTATTCGGCAGGGAGGACACAGAGGTTGCTCTTTGCACAATGGTATGTAATGGTGCAAACTATTGTTAATGGGTTCAGGGCATTGTCTTGTTGGCAGGTGCATGTGCTCCTGGTAGTATCGCCCCAACTATGTTTCCAGGGCAGGCGGCATTAAGTCTACAGGGCACATCTACTGAACACCCCAGGCTTAAAGGGAGTCTTTCACCTAAACGGACCATTATAGAACACTAACACCATGATCTGCCTTATAGTCCCCATATTGGAATGCTACTTACCGTATAGCTGTCCGTCGCTTATTTTCGCTAAAAAAACACTCTTATTCAATATGTTAGGTTCTGAAGGTGCCAAGGGGCGGCGTTCATGCGGCCGGTGCCCAGGCCCCTCATCGCTTTTCATATGAAACCCCTCCCCTTTCACCCCTCTGGCCTGCCCTAGGTTTTTCAGAAATCCAGCGCCGTTCACAAGATTCGCCGCGCCTGCGCACTTCATTGCCCATTATGGGCAGAGGCACAAGAGTGTTTAATGCGCATGTGCCGGCCTGTACATCTAGCCGGCCTTGTGCCTCTGCCCATAACGGGGAATGAAGTGCGCAGGCGTGGCGAATCTTGTCAACGGCGCTTGATTTCTGAAGAACCTAAGGCAGGCCAGAGGGGTGAAAGAGGAGGGGTTTCATATGAAAATCGACGCGGGGCCTGGGCACCGGCCGCATGAACGCCGCCCCTGGGCACCTTCAGAAGCTAATTAACATATTGAATAAGAGGTGTTTTTTAGCGAAAATAAGCGACGGACAGCTATACGGTAAGTAGCATTCCAATATGGGGACTATAATGCAGATCATGGTGTTGGTGTTCTATAATGGTCCGTTTAGGTGAAAGACTCCCTTTAAAGGGGCTATCCCATGATTAATGTGAAAAATTAAAATCGGACATCATTTAGTACATGACAATCTCTTTTTTAGGGCTCATACACACGGCTGTTGCCCGGTTGCAATATGCGGGCAACGGCCGTGTGCACCCCACATCACGGATGCGGACCCACTTGAAACAAAATAGAACATGTTCTATTTTTTTGGGTGCGGACCGATCAAGGACCCATTCGAGTTGAATGGGTCTGAATCAATCTGCGAAATCAACACAGATGTTGCCCGTGCATTGGGGACCGCAAATTGCGTTCCCCAATGCACGAAATGGCCGAGCACTTAAGCAAGCTAGAACCAGCCCTGTACCTCACACTGGTCCAGAGATCTCCCCATTCATTTCTCCAAATGCACTGCTAGATTTATATCCAGCTGGCAGGTCAAGGGTATGTCCCGCTCAGAGGGTGTGCCCTTTCTGCTGCAGCCCTCTCCCTATCGCCGCTCAGAAGTCAGTTGACTGATAGAACTGAACATGTGCGTCCACCTCAATGAGGTGGACAGAGGAATAAGAAAAAAAGAACTGCATGCGGTTACAAAAGTCTTCAGATCCAGGTGCTGCTTTGAAAACTGCAGAATGTTGGAGTAGGATGTGCAAAATGTCAGGTTAAGTTCACAACAGTTTTCTGTTGTCAGGCTACGGAAGCCCCTTCTGTTTCCCCTGAGTATCACCCATTGTTTTTTTTATTATAAAAAGTGCATTAAGCAGCAAAAGGGTTAGTTGCAAAATCTTGCACAAAATGCCCTTGTGCAAAAAAATGTGACTTTTGTACACCAGCAAACAGGCATACAGCCTAAGTAAATGTGCCCCTATGTCTCCTGTGGAGATGCTGTATATTCCCCCTGCTCCAGATCGCAGCCAAATCATATAGATAAGGCAGGATCCCCAGTGATTAGCTGTAATCTGTAGGTGAACCACAACCACAAGCGCATTGACCCCTGAAATATATATAGAGGGCTGATAATTTCAAGTTCATGGACTTCTGGGTCCTTCCGAGAGAAGAACTGTGAAGCTGCTCTCCACTTTTGCTAACGGATTAGGGTCCTAATCAGGGGACTCCTCTATTCATCCAAAGTTGTTAGGGAAAACACCATTTTGTTGCTGTATTCACACTAGTAGAACTGCTTTTATTCCCTAGAGTCTAAGGCCTCTTTCACACGGGCGTTGCGGGAAAAGGTGCGGGAACATTGTAATGCGTTTTGCACTCGCATGAGAAAAATCGCGCATGTTTGGTACCCAAACCCGAACTTCTTCACAGAAGTTCGGGCTTGGGATCGGTGTTGTGTAGATTGTATTATTTTCCCTTATAACATGGTTATAAGGGAAAATGATAGCATTCTGAATACAGAATGCATAGTAAAATAGCGCTGGAGGGGTTAAAAAAAAAATAATAATAATTGAACTCACCTTAATCCACTTGCTCGCGCAGCTGGCATCTCTTCTGTCTTCATCTGTGAGCAATAGGACCTTTTGATGACGTCACTGCGTTCATCACATGATCCATCACCATGGTGATGGATCATGTGATGAGCGTAGTGACATCATCAAAGGTCCTATTGCTCACAGCACAGAAGAAGACAGATGGAGATGCCGGCTGCGCGAACAAGTGGATTAAGGTGAGTTAAATTATTATATATGTTTTTTTTAACCCCTCCAGCCCTATTTTACTTTGCATTCTGTATTCAGAATGCTATTATTTTCCCTTATAACCATGTTATAAGGGGAAATAATAATGATCGGGTCCCGATCGTCACCTAGCAACCGTGCGTGAAAATCGCACCGCATCCGCACTTGCCCCATAGAAATGAATGGGGTTGCGTGAAAATCGCAAGCAAGTGCGGATGCGGTGCGATTTTCACGCACGGTTGCTTTACGTGAAAAACGCACAAAGAGGAGCATGCTGCGATTTTCACGCAATGCACAAGTGATGCGTGAAAATCACCGCTCGTGTGCACAGCCCAATAGAAATGAATGGGTCAGGATTCAATGCGGGTGCAATGCGTTCAACTCACGCATCGCATCCGCGTGGAATACTCGCCCGTGTGAAAGGGGCCTAAGGATATGTTCATACATGGCGTAAACACTGCAGATTTATTGCCGCAGATCTGCATGTCCCAAATGCGCGCCGCTTTGCAGCAAAGTGGAAGAGAATTTTTGTAATCTCGTTGCCCATTGCGGGAAAAAAATAATAATCCTGCAGCATAAATTGACCCATGGTGCAGATTTAAAATCTGCTGCATTTCAATCTACGCTGTGGATTTCCACTGCCTGTCTCACCCATTGCAGTGCAGGAGGTGAAATCCCCAGCCATGTTCGTGACAAAATCCCTATGTGATCCTTGCAAATTTTTCCTCCGTGTGGACATACTGAAGCTGATCATACACCCCAGGTAGGTGTCAGCTGAGCGCTAGTTTGGCCAACAGCTGCTCTTTTCGTCTTCTGTACACATGCATGCTCAGATGAGTCTGCATGTATTCGCCATCAGTGGATGGAAAAGAGCTGCTGCTGGCTGACCTGTTACATGTGCACTTGGCAGCTGAAGGCATCTGTGTTGGTCCCATGTTCATATGTGCCTGCATTGCTGAGAAAAATTGTGTTTTAATATATGCAAATGAGCCTCTAGGAGCAACGGGGGCGTTGTCGTTACACCTAGAGGCTCTGCTCTCTCTGCCACTGCCGCGCCCCCTGCACTTTGACAGATCAGGCAGTGAAAACATCTTCATTCTTGGCCCTGTAAATCAAAGTGCAGAGGACGCAGCAGTAAAGCGGAGCCTCTAGGTGTAATGACAACGCCCCCGTTGCTCCTAGAGGCTCATTTGCATATAGTAAAACATAATATTTCTCAGCAATGTGGGCACCTATGACCATGGGACCAACACAGATGCCTTCAGCTGCCAAGTGCACATGTAACAGGTCAGCCAGTGTCATAGGGACAAACCTGCTGACAGATGCCCTTTAAAACAAATGGAGGGGACCTGATCTTTCTTTCCCAGACAGCGTCCATTGGGTATGAATGAACCGTTGCATATTAGATGGTCGAGCAGGCCCAAAAAAAAAACAGTGGGTTCACCAACATTCAACTTATGTGGTATGGTCGCCTTAACTTTTTAGAAATTTAGCTGATTATAAAAAAACTGATTTGAACAGTAAAATGAACATTTTGGAGCGTTTCTGCAGTGTGATTTGGATTCTTGATGAGATGTGCCAGACTCTGGAGCCGCTCTTGATTTGAGTGTAGGCCGCGCTTCTGAGTCATCTGATGATGAGCACGATGTCCAAAAAGTGTCAACATCCCTGAGTCAGTGTAAGGGGGAGAGACAGAAGAGACGAGCTTTGGAAAACCAAAACCTCTGTAGAGAAGATCCTATTTATGTCTTGTCTGCTGGTGTAGGGTGAACCTACCTTCTGTCCCCTGTACTTGTCTAGATGTACATGTAGATACCTACAAGTTGAAACAGTGGTCATGGCTAAAGTCAAGCCGGTGGAGTGTTATTGGACAATATAGGCTTGTTTTAATGGAGAAGGCATTTTCTGCTTCCCTTCAGTTTAGAAGCTCCTGGGCAGGGCTGTCAACAACCATTACCCCTTTCTTCTGGGAAAGTTGGCCAAAATACATGGACAACCAACATTTTTTATAGACTGTGTAGAAAATACTGAATTAAAGGGGTTGTCCTATTGCCAGGATAGGTCATTCAATATCAGATTGTGGGGGTCCGGCACCTGGCATCCCTGCCGATCAACTGTTTGACAAGGAGGCGACGCTCGCATCCTGATTATTACACTACATGTCATCTCCTGTGGAGCGGCGGCGTAGTGTAAGTACTAGTACTCGCCCCATTCAAGTGAACGGAGCGAGTACTTCAACGGTCAGTGTAATGAAGAGGAAGCGGCGCTCACATGGAGCGGGAGTGTCGGGTGTCGGACCCCCACTGATCAGATATTGATGACCTACCCTGATAGGTCATGAATACACATGGCAGAACAATCCCTTTAAATGGGTTAAAGCTTTTTTTTCACTACTTGGGGTGTTTTCACGCGACCATATGTTCGGTCCCATTCATTTTCATGGACGGCACACGGATGTCATGCATTTGTGCAACCTCACCTTTATAGAACATGTCCTGGTGTTTTGTGGACAGGAATAGGTGTGTGTTTTTTTCAATGGGGTCCATGAAAATTGCGGGATGCACGCAAACCACATCTGTAAAACGGAAACGGTCGTGTGAACGCACCCTTAAATGTCGGACTTTCTTTCCTTTCTATAGATGGGCAGCAGCTCATCAAGCAGCTGCAGAAAATAGACCTGACATATGGTATATGGCAGGGATGGCGAACCCAAGGCTCTCCAGCTGTTGCTAAACTGCAACTCCCAGCATGCCCAGACTGCCTACAGCTATCAGCCTACAGCAGGGCATGGTGGGAGTTGTAGTTTTACAACAGCTGGAGAGCCGCAGGTTGGCCATTCTTGGTATATATGGTATACATTTCCTCCTCTGCTGTCTAGAGAGAGATACTGTACAGCTATAGATTTCTATGAATTTAGAATTGGGGGTGAATGAATGAAAGATGTCTGAGACCACTATGCCAGGACTGAGGGGAAGAGAGCAGCTGGAGCATGACGGTCCACCTCTGAATGCAGGAGAAGGTGCACCAGAAGTATAAGCACCAGGGGGCGCTACCACAGAGGAAAATGTAATGTACGTTTATTGCATGTATAATGCAGTAATACTTCATATGAAGTGCCCTATTCATTGCACAGCAATACTTTTCATGGGATATAGGCCTTAGATTAAAATTAAGAAATAAACCTCTGGGACCCACCCCTATATCCAAAACTGATTCCCACTGAAGTGAATAAATAAAAGGGGAGGGGGGGGGATTTGGGGAGTCATGTAAACGGCCAGGATCGTAAGGAGCCGTTCACACAGAATATTTGCATGGATTCAGCCTCCCGTTGTTTTCCTCTGGAGGCCGTGGTTTATGGCTGTGATGGCTAACCTCCGGCACTCCGGGTGGAGTAAAACTACAACTCCCAAGATGCACACTTGCTTCACTGTTCTCAGAACTCCATAGAAGACAATGGAGCATGCTGGGAGTCGTAGTGTCACCACAGTGCCGGAGGTTAGCCATCACTGGTTTATGACCACAATTTTGCTGCCAAAGGGCACTTTGCTGCGGTCGTGGAAGTAAACCGTGGCTGCACAAACAAGAGCGTGGCCTCTTTCATTTCAGAGCTTTTGCAGTCATATCTCCATTGGTCCATGTCGTATAATGCCATTTAAGAAGACCTGTCGCCTCTCCTGACATGTCTCCATGTAATAATAATTCTGGAGCATCTTTTGTTATGACTCCTTTATTATTCCTACTAGAAGTTAATGAATTAATTACTAGCAGTTAGTATTAAAGGTCCAGATGGGTGTTACCAGTTGGAGGGGGGTCCCTACACTGGCAGCACTGATTGGATAGTATCAGACTGTACAGGGACATATCCCCACGTGATAATACCTAGATTGCAGACTGCTGGCGATTCACTCATAGACTACCAGAAGGAATAATAGAGGAATGGCACGACCTAAGAATAGATGCTCCAGAATAAAAGGTTTGTAGCTTCCTTACAAGGAGTCCTGAGGAGGGGCAGTAGATCTGCGGACTGAAGAAAATGTACAAACGAATGTGGGTTAGAGATCAGACCCCGGAAATATTGTGCAATTTGGAAGCGCCGTATCAAGGTCCTGTTTAATTAGCGCCTTGTTATAAAAAGGAAATAAAAAAGACGACGTATTTACACAGGAATGTAAACTATGATAACCTGTAATATCGGCCCCATGGAGTGTACATAACCAGTTATTACAAATTAGACTCTGCGGTCATGTAGGCCGTCATGCACATTAGCTTCTCTGCAGCGGAGAACAGGATTGAAGGGGTCATCCGGCTGGTACTGGCAGGGGCCCAGTCAGTGGGAGTGATTGTAAATTTAGTGCAGACATGATAAATCACGTGATGAGCCCAAATTCTCTTCTTAATATTAAGAATAATTAACGCATTTTATAGCAAGATTATTCATTATAATTACTGTATTTTTCAGACTGCGTAGTGCACCAAAAATGAGCTTTAAAGAGGACCTTTCACTAAAATAAAAAATGTAAACTAAACATACAGACATGGAGAGCGGCGCCCAGGGATCTCCCTGCACTTACTGTTATCCCCGGGCGCCGCTCCGTTCTCCCGGTATAGGCTCCGGTATCTTCATAGTTAGGCTCCACCCAGTGGAACCTGCCGGCGTCTCCTTCTCCCAGGCTGTAGCGCTGGCCAATCGCAGCGCTCAGCTCATAGCCTGAGAGGTTTTTTTTTTCTCTCAGGCTATGAGCTGAGCGCTGCGATTGGCCAGCGCTACAGCCTGGGAGAATGAGACGCCAACAGGTTCCCCTGGGTGGAGCCTAACTATGAAGATACCGGAGCCTATACCGGGAGAACGGAGCGGCGCCCGGGGATAATAGTAAGTGCAGGGAGATCCCTGGGCGCCGCTCTACATGTCTGTATGTTTAGTTTACATTTTTTATTTTAGTGAAAGGTCCTCTTTAAACTTTGGGCTCTATTCACACGACCGTATTTTGTAGCCTCGCTCAGACTTGGGGTGCATTCACACGACCGTATAAATGGATCCGCATCCGTTCCGCAAATTTGCCGACCCATTCATTTCAATGGGGCCACAAAAGATGTGGACAGCACACTGTGCTGTTCGCATCCGTTGTTCCGTTCCGTGGCCCCGCAAAAAAGACAGAGCATGTCCTATTCTTGTCAATCTTAGGCATTCTCTATATAGCGCTGACCATGTGCGGATCCGCAAAACACTTACGGTCATGTGAATGCACCCTTAGGGTTCATGCAGACGGCCGCTGCCCCGCCGCTCCATGTATTGGGGACCTAAAATTGCAGTCTCCAATGCACTGGCAACATCCGTGCGGTTTCTGCAGACAGGTTAAGACCCATTCAACTTTCTTTTTTTTTTTTTTATCGGTTTACTTTTTATTGAAATAAACAATATCACATGAACATCATCAAGGATTTCGCTGTTTTTTTGTATAGTTGAAAATCAGTACAACCACTTACAAAGATATTGGCGTACGCAGACACCCATGGCATTATGGGAGATCAAAATTCCCGTGAACATTACAGCAGTTAAATGATGGAAGTAATGTAACATTGCATATAATAACACAACCCCCTTCCCCTCCACCCCACCCCAACTTGAGCAGAGTCATCAGTGTCTGTGGATTTAATGATAATCATACATTTCCCCCTCGCTATCCTAACTCAGCCGTTCAAACGGTGTTCCATGACTATGTGGTTCCCCTGGAGAGGGAGTGTAAGAGAAGGACATCTGTCCCCGTATACAAGACTCCACCCACCCCTGCCATAAAGATAGGCATTTAGTTGGACATTTTAGTTTAACATATACTCCCCTTTCTAATCTAAGAATTACATTCATCCTATTAACAAATTCTTGTTTTTTTTTGGGGGGGGGGGGGGGGTCTCTCGTATCCAGTGTTTAGCTATTCGTACCCTAGCCTGGAACAGGAGTCTGTGAATACATAGAGAGTTCTTGTTTCCCAGTCGCCCCAGTAACCCCAGTATACAGACTCTAGGGTCATCGGGTAAACGTATCAGTGAGTTGCCGTCACTATAATACTTCTGACATCCTCCCAATAGGATCGCAATCGTGAGCAGTTCCAAATCATATGGAGCAATGTCGCACCTTCTTCCCCACATCTAGGACATTTGGAATCTGCACGCACACAAATTCTGAAAATAAATTGTGGGGTTCTATATACTTAAAGTGTGATAGTCGCTGGTATTCACTAACCGTCAGAGAGGGAGTAAGGGCCAGAATATCTGTCCATTGCTCCTGGGACAATGCTCCAAGATCCTTTTCCCATTGGACCTTTGCCTTAATGGTAGTAGTAGAGGAGGAAATATCAATAATATGTCTATATAGCAAGGATATAAGGCCCTTAGTAGAGGAACCACCCATTCAACTTAAAAGGGTCCGCGATCCGTCCGATGGTCCGATCTAATTTTATTTTTTTATTTTTGTGGTGCTGAGACAGAGAGAAACACCATGGGAGCACTCCATTCCGCACCGAACCTTCTGGATTGCGGACCCATTCAAGTGGGGCCCATATATTGCGGACCCGGGCGGGCCGAGGCCATCTGCATGAGCCGTTACCTTGTGGTCTAGGGCAGAGTTATTTCAGTGTTTAATGCCAGCTGTGATTGGCCACAGAACCAAGCTGCTTCCTGGTCATGCTGGGATCAGAAGTGGTCGGGATCGGAGCAACAGTGGGGCCGTGGACAGGTGAACGGGGATTTCTATGTTCGGGGGCTGGCTAACACATTTAATGTTTGCTGACCTGGTGGTCAAGGGTAGTAAAGGGGTTGACGTCTTCACTACCCTAAAACAGCGGCACTGAAACAGTCTGCCGCTGCCTGGCCTTCTTGACTCCGTACTGTATGGGCGCCTTCACACAATGCAGATTTTGTTGCAGAATTTTCCATAAATAGCGCAGATTTATAACATATAGCTACTACAGATAAGATGGGCAGGTTTGGTGACTTTTTTATTTTAATTTTTTTCCTGAAGAAAGGACAGCTGTGAATCTCCTGTGTGGGATCCACCCTTGGTTCAGCAAAAAAAACAAATCTGCTTTGTTTGAAAAAAAAACTTTTTATAAGTGGCCCCCAATGTGTGTGTGCGCAAAAGCTGCTTATTGTGAAGTTTTTATTCTGGGGGAATCCAGTTTTCCTATTAAAAAGACTTTTATATGGGGTGATTTATCAAAACTGGTGTAAAGTAGAACTTGTTTAGTTGCCCATAGCAGCCAATCAGATTCCACCTTTCATTTTCCAAAGGAGCTGTGAAAAATGAATGGCGCAATCTGAGCTGTGATAGGCAGAGCATGGACACGCCCCCTTAGCTGTGATAGGCAGAGCATGGGCACACCCCCTTAGCTGTGATAGGCAGAGCATGGACACACCCCCTTAGCTGTGATAGGCAGAGCATGGACACGCCCCTGTTAGCTGTGATAGGGAGAGCAAAGGACACTCCCCTTGAGCTGTCAGCTTGATATAAATCTAGCAGAGCAATGAATGTGGAGATCTCAGGATCCTTGGGAGGTACAGGGCTAGAGATTGTCATGTACTGTATGACATCCAATTAAAATTTTTCACATTAGTTATGGGATAACCTCTTTTAAAGGGGTTCTCCGGGCTTTTAATATTAATGACCTATGCTCAATTTCAGATCAGCGGGTGTCTGACACTCGCCAATCAGTTGAATGAAGGAAAGGCATGCAGTGTGCGCGTGCCATTTCCCTTCTCTCTTACTTCTCTCCATAGACATAGCAAAACCGAGGGTGATCAGTATTTTTAAGGGGTTGTCTCATCTCAGAAAATGGGGGTATATCGCAAGGATATGCCCCCATTGTCTTATAGGTGGGCCCTGCACCTATATCGAGAACTGAGCCCCGAAAGTGGTGGAGGGCACACTGCGCATGCGCAGCCGCCCTCCATTCATTTTCTATGGGGCTTCCGAAAATAGGTGAGCACTGGCTTGGCTATTTCCATCGGTCCCATAGAAGTGAATGGGAGTGGTGGCCGGTCATGCGCAGTGCGCTCCTATTCACTTCTATAGGGAGGACGCTTGGTGGGGGCCGGACCGGAGTCCTCTAGCCACCATTTTGCGGGGCTCTATAGGTGCAGTATAGACATAGTATACATATAGACACTAAAAAATCTTTTATTTTTTATTCAAAAAATGCTTTATTATGTAAAACTGAAACAAACAAAAAAGTAGACATATTTGATATCGTCGTGTCTGTAACAACCTGCTCTATAAAAATAACACATGATCAAACCTGTCAGTTGAATGTTGTAAAAAATAAATGTGCCAGAACATCCATTTTTTTGGGTTACCTTGCCTCACAAAAAGCATAATATAGAGTGATCAAAAATGATATGTACCCCAAAATATCAATAAAACTATCACCTTATCCCGTAGTTTCCAAAATTGGGTCACTTTTTGGGAGTTTCTACTGTAGGATGCATCAGGGGGGGCTTCAAATGGGACATGGTGTCTAAAAACTAGTCCAGCATAATCTGCCTTCCTAAAACCATTTAGGCTCAAATTTATGACTATCGTGAAGTACAATGTGTCACGAGACGGCAATCTCAGAATGGCCTGGATAAATAAAAGCATTCCAAAGCTATTACCACATAAAGTGACACTTGTCAGATTTTCAAAAAATGGCCTGGGCAGAAGGGTGAAAACTGGCCCGGGGTGGAAGGGGTTAAGCAAAACTTTTATTTTTCTGCTGGTATCGGCCTTCCCTTCCCGTGTTTTACGTTCAAGTTGAATGGGACTAAGGCAGATGTGCCCCAATGTGGGTGTTTTTAGGAGGATTTGTGGGCGTTTGCGGGGCGGGAGGGCGGTTGTTGAAATTTTATATGAATGGGGAGGTATGTTGGGGGTAGATTCAGTTACAGGAGAAATCGATGGTTGTATTTGACCGGTGCAGATAAGAACCGGATTTATTGCTCATAGCAGTCAATCAGATGGCTGCTTGGATTTAAAGACCCTCTTTGACAAGGTTCAGTTCATGGTCCTCACCCGCACCCTTTGCCCGTCCTCGCTACGCCACCTGGTCCTGCTAAAATCGGGAAGTTTAACCAACTTTGCTATTATGTCTGTGGGTAACCTAACTCCATCCCAGCCCTGACCACTGGCCATGTCCTGCATCCCCACAATAGATGGAGCGGCAGGAAGCTTTATATAGGCGAGTATATAGCAAGGTTTATTATTTTCCAGTTTTAGTCTGTTTTATAACTATTGTATATTCCCACAAAACCCCTCTCTGTGCACATATGTAAATGGAAAAAAGCCGCATTTAAAGGGAACCATTCACCGGGATTTTGTGTACAGAGCTGAGGACATAGGTTGCTAGATGGCCGCTAGCACATCCGCAATACCAAGTCCCCATAGCTCTGTGTGCTTTTATTGTGTAAAAAATATTTTTTTTATACATATGCAAATTAACCTGAGATGAGTCCTGTATGTGAGATGAGTCAGGTTAATTTGCATATGTATCAAATCGGGTTTTTTACACAATAAAAGCACACAGAGCTATGGGGACTGGGTATTGCGGATGTGCTAGCGGCCATCTAGCAACCTATGTCCTCAGCTCTATGCACAAAATCCCGGTGACAGGTTCCCTTTAATGACGAGGGAAAGATTAACATACTTCTGTCTTTCTGTTTAGCCCAGAACGTGACTGTGGAGGATGTCGTCACGTCCTATACACAAGCCTGCCAGAAACTGAACTGCAAACAGATTCCGAAACTTATCCGGCAGCTTCAGGTAAGGTCGGCTGCATAGAAGCAAAAACTATATGGAAGTAGTCGTACCTTACTGTCACCAGGGTGTTCTGGGGAAGGCTAGACGAAGAAGTATCAGTGGAACCTATGCAACTTTAAACATTAAATATGTAAAAGTTAGTCGGCTCAAATTGCGATTTTACATGTTGGAGCAGGGATGCTCAGCCTGCATCCCTCCAGCTGTTGCAAAACTACCACTCCCAGCATGCCTGGACAGCCTACAGCTATTAGAGCATGCTGAGAGTTGTAGTTTTGAAACAGCTGGAGGGCCGCAGGTTGAGCATCCCTGTTAACAGTTAGAGCAATTCCCATTAGAGATGAGCAAATCGATTCACTTATCAGAGTTCTTGAGCAGTTGCTCCAGATGTCGTCGTCACTCCCCCCCCCCCCCCCCCCCCCCCCCATCCAATCCCTCCCTCCTGACAGGGCCGGGAATCTCACCTGGCCTTTTCAATCTCACACCTTCGCTGTTGTTTCGAGTAATAGTGCAAGTGCAGAGGCTCTGCTGCTTATACCAGAGCAGTATCTGTGCATGCGCTGCTACCTGGAAGCATAGCAGCACATGCACAGTAGCACTAGCAGCAGAGCCCCTGCTCTTGCACCGCTACTCTGAACATCGGCGCAGGCACGAGATGTACAAACTGATTTGCTCATCTCTAACTTCCAGCTCTCCCCGACAGCAGATATCAGGGAATAGAGGGATGGGGTATGGATTTCAACACGCGGAGGCTTAGTCCCTTCTCGCCATTGAAAAAAAACACGCATGCATGTCAGGAGTCGGGAGAAATAGCTGTCAGCCCAAACAACTCTTCAGCCAACAATTATTTCACTTGTATGGCCAGCCTAAGAGGAAAACGTTTGTACTTCTCTGTGAACGTCAGGCTTACTGCAGAGCAGTGTGATTGAGCGTCCTGTTGGGCCCAGTGCTTTGATCCAGTTTAGAAAGTTTAACGTAGTCTAATTCTGGGTTGCTCTGTGTCTTGCAGGATCTGACTGATCTTTCAGGGAGGGTTGAGAGCCTGGATCTCAAGGGTAAGGCCTCTTATTTTGAGAAGCATTCTGTGGTCTCCTGGAACCATGTCAGACTGTAGTCTGATACTGCAGTCATAGTACCATCCGCCTATCCCCTGCTTCCCGCTATACTACCGAAGGTTAGTAGACCTCATGCAAAGCACAGAAGGTGCAACGGTGCATCTCGGAGCGATCTGCACCTTCTACATGCATCAGCTCTGTTCTGCATTTGCAGAATGCGGAGTACAGATCCTGTACACTTTCTATGGAGCTGTACTCCGGATGCTGCAAAAGTAGAGCATAACCGGTTCAAGTGGAAGGTGCAGATCACTCTGAGAAGCATCGCTGTACGTTCTGTGCTTTTAATGACGTTTAGGTACTCTTTATTGGACAATTGGTTATAACTACAGTATCACACTACACAGTGTTTGTACCCTCTGCCACATATATTGTGCCTTCTGGTATTGTATTGTGCCCTCTTTTTATTCGCATTCAGAACATATCACCTACTGTGTCCGGTAACTGCGCACATTCAAGGGGTTGTCTGGGCTTTTTCATATTGATGACCTATCCTCATCAGCTGTATGAGAAGGTGCGCACACTGCGCATGCGCAGTCTCCTTTCTTTCTTCCTGACCGCTGCTGCTGTCCCATAGACATGCAGCAGTGGAGAGGAATGGAGACTGCTCATGTGCACTGCGCACCGTACAGCTGATCGGCAGCGGTGCCGGCTGTTGGACTCCCACCGATCTGATATTGATGACCTGAGCATAGGTCATCAATATTAAAAAGCCAGGACAACCCTTTTAAGTGGATGTCCTATAAGGAAACCAAAGAACAGCAGAGGGTGCCATAACAAGCATGTAATAGAAATAATTTCTACAGAAAAAAAAAATATTTAAATTAAATGTTTTTTTTTATTTTTTTATTTTTTTGCATGCTTTAACAATGTAAACGACAAGTATTTTCACTATATATAAAAAATAAAATAAAATCATCTTGCAGTTTTCCCTCTGGTTACTGAGCCTCACAATATGCTGATACTTCATGTTCTATAGAGATTGCTTCTAAGCAGTCATCACATTGTCATCACATTATGCTTATATGTAGGTAATGCTGGATTCACTATTTGCAATAGGCATATGATGGTCAAAGCTCATCCTCTCTTTACAGGTTACAGAGCATGCCAATAATGTAATACATAGTTACATAGGTTGAAAAAAAGACACTGGTCCATTAAGGTCAACCTGTAACATCAAAAACATTAATTTGAAAACAAAGTAATGCACGGCATTATTTTACCTATATCAATGCAAAAACACTGCTCTCCAATGTAATTTTCAGTTTTTTGGTGGAAGCTGCAATTCTTATTTTGGCCAGCAGGTGGCAGGCCAACATAAGAAATGAGCTATTCCTCTTTCCTCATGGATCTATAAGAACCATGATGGGTCAGAATAAAAAAAAATAATAATTAGTTTTGTAACTTCAAACATGAGCTACAATACCATAAAAAAGTAAAAAACAGAACAAACCTGTTAAAAAATAGCAAACAACGGGAACAAAACCTCTAAAACGGTGCAGGAATTGTTTTTCTTTGTTTCCAATTCCACCCCATTTGGAATTGTTTCCCCCGCTTCCCATTACATTGAATGCCCTATTAAATGGTGGCATTAGAATGTACAACTTGTCCCGCAAAAAATAAGCCCTCATATGTATATATATGTGAACCTAAAAAAAGTTATGGCTCAAGGAAGATGGGGAAAAAAAATGAAAACACAAAAAGTCTCCGGTATCCTACGGGTTAAAAGTGTGTATTACTTTATTGATCCCTTAAAGGGAGTCCGTCGCCTACATAACATGTTTTAAACTGATGATATAGCTGTGGGAGGCAGATCCATAACACTGATGGTACCAATGTTTAGTTTTTCAGAGTCTCCAAAGTACCTAAAATGAAGTTTTAAAAATATGCAAATTACCTATCGCAAGTGCCCAGGGGCGGAGAGTGTGCTGCAAGTGCCCAGTGCTCCCCGCCTTGCTTGCTACTGACTTTTCCCCTCTGTATCGTCCAGCCAGCCCTGTAGCCTTGCGGCGTCATTTTCGTCTCCCCATTCATAATCCAGAGCCTGTGTGCTTTACCGCCGGGCCCGTTACGTAACTGGCGCATGCGCACGGCATATCAGTATGCCTCTGCCCACAGTGGGCAATGTACTGCGCATGCCTGGACCCGGCGGTTAAGCGAACAGGCGCTAGATTATGAATGGAGATGAGAATGACGCCGCAAGGATACAGGGCTGGCCGGACGATACAGAGGGGAGGAGTCAGGAGCAAGTAAGGCGGGGAGCACTGGGCACGTGCAGCACACTCTCCGCCCCTGGGCACTTGCGATAGGTAATTTGCATATTTTTAAAACTTTATTTTAGGTAGTTTGGAGGCTCTGAAAAACTAAACATGGGTACCATCAGTGTTATGGATCTGCCTCCCACAGAGCTATATCATCAGTTTAAAACATGTTATGTAGGTGACGGACTCCCTTTAAAATGTTCTGAAAATATCATAACGTACATTTTCTTTTCTTTCATTCTTTTTTTATTTTTTTTATAAGAACATTTAACATATTATGTTCTGATTGTTCCCAGTTTTCCTATGCAAATTATTTTATTTCATAGGGGAAAAATTGGACCATAAGGCGTGTGAGGCACTGGAGGAAATCTTTAAGCGGGTGCAGTTTAAAATGGTGGATTTGGAGCAGACAAACCTGGACGAGGATGTAAGTTGTTGGGAATCCTGCAGTGAATGGGAAGTATAATCATTGTGCATTGACCCGGGGGCCTAGAGATCTGTTGAAGGATGGGGTCCCCACTGAAATAGATATGCAAGGATCGGCGTCATTAGGTTCCTGCAAGGATATATCCCTGTGACGTGTTCCTTATTGTACTCACCTTTTAGTTTTATCATTCCCTTTCTACTTCTTTGTACAGGGAGCCTCTGCCTTGTTTGACATGATTGAGTATTATGAGTCAGCGACGCATCTCAACATCTCCTTTAACAAGCACATCGGCACTCGGGGCTGGCAGGCCGCTGCTCATATGATGCGAAAGGTAAGGGTGGCGCGCAGCCCTGTGACAAACTCTACTGTACTCTACTGTGCTGGGAGTGCTTTTTCTTAGATTTGATAGTAGAAATGTATTTTCAGTACTTTGGCTGTAGTATACCAAGCAGAGCTAATCTATAATCTAGCACTACAGTATAATACATGACTATAGTGCCACCTAGTGGCCAAAGTGTCATGTGCAGTATGTCAGTATTTTTGAGCACCTTTACTTTACTTACTGTGTCCCTGCACAGTTGAGTACTGTCCAGTCAGTACTGCATGTGTAGGATACACCCATTTGACAAGGAGAAAGTTAACACCCAGTTGCTGGTTTATTCTCAAAGGGATTGTACCTCGAAAAATATTCTACATTTTATAAACCAGCCCCTTGATCTGAATTTTCTTTTTTTTTTTTTTTTTTTTTTATCCAATCTTTTTTTATTGATTTGAACCAAAATGTCATATGCAAGTGTTCACATTATATACAAATGCACGATTGTGTAAACATTTCTCCAAATAGAATGTGACATACATATTTGAGCAAGAAAAACATATCATACTCCCCACCCCTCCCCTCCCAACCCGACCCACACCTCAACGAAAATGTACAGTATACAGACATATCATCTGCCTGCTGAGGGTACTCTTGGTGTTCCTAGCCATGATCCTCAAATAGCCACAAAAGGGCGCCCCTTTTATAATATATACCCCTTTCCATCTTAATTATAGCGTTCATATGTGCAACATATTCCTCTCTGGATGGTACCGTTGTGTTTTATCCAATCTTTGGCTATTAATTTCCTAGCCTGGTATAGTGACCTACGGATACCAACTACAACTCCCTCCGTGGAATCATCTTGCAATAGGCCCAGTATGCCTACCAAGGGATCCGCCGGAAGCCTAATCCGCAAAACTGTAAAAATAATATCAAGCACTGTCAGCCAGAACGGCCCTATGGCTGCGCATTCCCAAAACATATGTAATAAATGCGCCTCAGGCAAGTCGCATTTGGGGCAATTAGATGTGGGGCGAAAGCCTAATCTGTGTAAGAATGCCGGTGTCCGGTATACCCTGTGGATAAGATAAAGCTGAGAGAGTCTGTGCGTTTCACACAGGGAAAGTGTAGGGCCAGCAGTGATTACTTCTGTCCACTGTGAGTCTGATAGGGCACCTACCTCCCGAGACCACTTTTCCCTAACAATCAGGGGAAATCGGTCTTGATAAAAGGACAGTAACAGTTTATAGAACATAGAGATTGTCCCCCTCGTCGTCCCTCCATTCCTAATATGCTCCGCAAGCAAAGATGCTTGTATCGTCAGATCTGTTTTCTTACCCTGCTCTGCCAAGGCATGACGTAGTTGTAAGTATTGGTAGAAACAGGAGTTGGGAAGGGTAAATTCCTCCCGTAACTGTTCAAAGCTTTTGAGCAACCCATTATTATATAGTTGGGACCACCAGCATATTCCCTTCTTCTCCCAGGCCCCAAAGCCCGGATCTGAATACTTTTAGTAATTGCATATAGTTACAAATTTATTATATCCACTGAGTTATTCAATAAAATGTATCGGTATAGCGCCACCTGCAGTTTGTTCTTTTCCTTATTTCTTGTCCACCTCATTGAGGTGGTCACAAGCAGTCAGTTTAGATCTTCAACTGTCACTGGCCATATCTTCTGTTAGAAGCTGTGACGGTTATAAGGAAAGGGCTACAGCAGAACGGCCACACCCCTGATAAAGGACACTCCCCCCTGAGCTGCCAGCATGAGATAAAGCTAGCAGACCAATCATGGCAGGAGTAATAGAAGAACAACCCAATGCCGCTATCAAACTGGAAGCTCCAGAATTATTTAATGGGAAGTATGAGTATTTACTAAAACTGACATTTCAGGAGTGGTGAGAGGTCCCCTTTAAAGGGCATCTGTCAGCAGTTTTATACCTATGACACTCTCTGACCTGATGCATGTGCGCTTGGCAGCTAAAGGCACCTGTGTTGGCCCCATGTTCATATGTGCCCGCATTGCTGAGAAAAAGGATATATGCAAATTAGCCTCTAGGAGCAATGGGGGCGTTGCCGTTACACCTAGAGGCTCTGCTTTCTCTGATACTGCCTCGCTCTCTGCACTATGACTCACAGGGTTAGACGGGATCACTTTTACACTGCCTGGTCCTGTCACTCAAAATGCAGAGGGTACAGAAATTGCAGAGAGAGCTGAGCATCTAGGTGTAATGGCAACGCCCCCGTTGCTCCTAGAGGCTCATTTTCATATATTAATACATAATTGTTCTCAGCAATGCGGGCACATAGGAACATGGGACCAGGACAGATGTCTTCAACTGCCAAGTGCACATGTAACAGGTCAGCCAGTGTCATAGGTACAAATCTGCTGACAGATGCCCTTTAAGTAATGTTTTTAGCATTATGTTGGCCAGTAATATAATCATGAGGTTATGTTTCTGTACAGACAAATTGCCTGCAGTATTTGGATGCTCGAAATACCCCCTTGCTGGACCACTCTGCACCATTTGTGGCCCGAGCTCTACGCATCAGCAGCAGCTTAGCTGTCCTTCACCTGGAAAACAGCAGTCTCTCTGGAAGACCCCTGATGTTGCTGGGTGAGTGACCGATCTATAGTCTGATAGCCAGCTCCGCACATGCCAAACCTTCACGCCATAAACACCACCTTCATTTGGCCACTGGTCTTCCTGGGGAAGACTCAGAAAAATGGCCATATCATTTGGATGTAGCTTGAATATTACTTTTTAATATAGACTAAGCATGCTATAAGAATGTTCCTCCTTATCTCAGATCTAAGGGCCCAGTTCTATATGGAGAATGTATGCATTGCTGCAGCCACACAACACATTAAAATTACACCCAAAGAGAGCCATAGGCTAGTGACAGTGTGTGGCTAGCGTTGCTGCCGTGTCTTTACAGAGGTCAAATACTGGCTGCATATCCTGTGGTGTGATGAGTAACCCCCTGCAAAATCTGTCTCTGCATCATGCAGATTGTGCTGTTTCATGTGTACTGTGCAATATTTCTTAGACTTACTGTATTTTTCACTTTATAAGACGCACCTAATAAGAAAAATATTTTTCCCATCACCCACGACAGCACCACGAGAGAGAGGATCCGCCCCCAAAGACAGGAAACCTGAAGAACAAAAAGGCTGAGGCTCTCCTCCCACTTCAGTATAGTTTTCTGTCTCTAAAGGAAGCCAGTGGTACTGCGTGGCTTCTCCCTTGGGTGCCCTTTTTACCTGCGGTTCCCCCGTTCTATGGAAGTTGACGGCATGTTGTGATGCACTGGGGTCCGGCAGAGGCGCGGTAGACGGTCTTGAGGGCTAAGGAGCATTATGGGGCATGTTGCTTGGTGGCGTGGGTATCGTTCTGCTTGGCCCAGGGGAGGAGCGGTTACTTCCGGAAGCCTGGCGGCGTAACTGGAAGTAAAGGCGTCTGAGAACGAGGTCTGGAAGGCACATGTGCCGGATGTGTCATAGTGCGATGAGTGATGACGTCAGGGAAGGCGCATAAAAAGCGTGAAACCCGAATGTAGCTGTCAGGGGGTTACATGGGAGTTTAACACTGCATGTGAACGTCTCCTGATGGGTTTCCTTGGACGGCCTGGATTAGGAGCTTAGAACTTGCTGGCAAGCTATCATGGAAGAAGAAAGAAAGAGGATAAGGCGGAAGATCCTCCTTCCACTTTCACTCCAGCTCTGGTACCTGCAAAAGGGGGGTGAGCGGCTTTTGGCCATTTGTTTTTTTTTTTAAAAAGCCTGTATTAATGGTGATATATATGTGTGTGTGTGTGTGTGTGTGTGTTCCAGGGAAAACCCAAAAAGGCTTTAGCCAAAAGGAGGAATAAAGAGTGTGCCCTATGCAGATGTTCTTTGTCTTCTGAATATGAAAATAAATTGTGTCAGGGCTGTATTGACAAGACTGTGGCAGAGGAGTCACTGGCTTCTTATAAAAATCTTTAGTCAAAACCAAGGGTAGCTCTTCCCTGGCCACAGAAAAGTCTGGAGTACAGAGAGCACAAAAGCCTAGACTAGGTCAGCCGTTAGAAATTTTATGTTCTTCAGACTCAGAACAGGAGCAAGATTTACCTTCCTTTGAAAACCCCTGTTCTGAGGTCTCATCTTATTCTTCTGGAGAAGATGAAAGAGAAATGGGAAGACCCTTTTTTCCAGTAGAGGATATTGATCGTTTATTGAAAGCAGCGAAATTAACTATGGGTTTCGAAGATTCAAAAGAGCCTAAATCTGTACCGGATATGATGTTTGGCGGTCTTGAAATTATTCATCAAAGATGTTTTCCAGTCCATAAAAATTTAACTACTTTGATTAAAGGGGAGTAGAATAGGCCCAATAAAGGGTTTATATTTCTAAAAATATTAAAAGGAAATACCCCTTTTCGGAAGAGGATTGTGCCTCTTGGAATTAAGCGCCTAAGATAGACGTAGCTATTTCTAAAGTGACTAAGAGGTCGTGTCTTCCCTTTGACGACATGGGTTCTCTTAGAAACCCCTTAGATAAAAAAGCGGATGGATTTTTAAAAGAGGCTTGGGAAGCTTCTACATCTCGATTTATTTTTAGGCGGATTCCATTAGGTTAGCAGCTAGAAATTCTGCCCGTAGGGCTTTATGGCTAAAGAGCTGGGGTGGAGATTTACTTAAAAAAAAAAAAAGAGGTTATGAGCCATTCCCTGTGAGGGAGAGTATCTTTTTCGGTTCTGCGTTAGATGAGCTTTTAGAGAAAGCAGCAGATAAAAAGGAAAAAATTCCGGTTCACAGCAATGACGCCATATGCCATGTAGGAGGAAGGTTAGCAAATTTTCTTCCTGCGTGGCAACAAGTTTCCAGCAGTTCTTGGATTCTAGACACTATAGGTCAGGGGTTAAAGCTGAAGTTTCGTTCTCCTCCGGTAAGGTTTGTGGTCACAAAGACTGCTGGAGGGGGAAACAACTCTATAGAACGAGAGGTTCTAGAGATGATAAAAAAGAGAGTTCTAATACCGGTTCCGAGTGGTCAGGAGCGAGAAGGTTTTTATTCTCCTTTCTTTCTGGTGAGAAAACCAGACGGTTCTTACAGAACAATTATAAGTTAAAAAAAACTAAATGGTTTCTTGCTCGTAAAAAAAAAAAAATCAAAATGGAGACTATAAGATCAGCTATAAATCTGCTCTTTTCCAATTGCTTCATGGCGGTACTGGACTTAAAAGATGCCAATTTTCATGTCTCTATTCATCAGGATTATCAAAAGTTTCTCCGAGTAGCAGTAAAGTTAGGGGGAGTCCTCAGACATCTACAGTTTCAGGCCCTTCCTTTTGGACTGTCAATGGCACCAAGGGTGTTCACAAAGGTGATATCAGAAATGGGGGCTCATATCAGAGAGAAGGACATTCTTTTTATCCCTTATTTAGACGATTTTTTAATAGTAGGAGAAACACGAGAGTCCTGCAGAAGAGCAGTACAGGTGGTGTCTCAGATTCTGGAGAAGATGGGATGGATTCTGAACAAAGAAAAATCAAAACCAGAACTCTCACAGAGTCAGCATTTTTTGGGGTTACTCCTGGACTCGGTAGTACAGAAGTGTTTTTTGACGGAGAAGAAGATTGTAAAACTAAGAGGAAAAATACAGGACTTGACCGAAAGCCGAAAGATATCTTTGAGAAAAGGTATGTCAATTCTGGGAAGCCTGTCATCTTACATTTCCGCTGTTGTATGGGCCCAGTTTCATTCCAGGGATCTGCAGTGGGACTTAACCGCATGGGAAGGGGGCAAAAAAATCCCTAGAGACAAAGATAGTAATATCAGATCGGACTTTACGAAATCTAAGATGGTGGTTTATTAAAGGACAATCTGATTCAGGGGGCTCCTTGGAGGAAGAAGGATCTTTTGTGTTTAACAACAGATGCAAGCCCCTTGGGTTGGGGGGCTCATATTCTAAACCAGCCCATTTCAGGGTTTATGGAGGGGCCGTTTGAAGTCAGCCTCCTCAAATAAGAACTAATGGCGGTGAAAAATTTGCGATGTTGGAAGTTCTCCCGTTGGTATCAAACAGACATCTCAGAGTCATGTCAGACAACAGGACTGTAGTTTCTTACATAAACAGGGAGGTACCAGGAACAGACGTTTGATGCTAATGACGGGCGAGATTCTGCAGTTTGCCGAACAGAATTGCAGATCAATTTCGGCGGTTCACATCAAGGGGACAGAAAATGTTCAGTCATTTGATTTCCCAGTGAGAGTGGAGTCTAAATCAGAGGATTTTCAAAAAGATTACAGACAGTTGGGGGCTCCCTTCAATAGACCTTTTCGCTACAAGTCAGAACAAGGAAGTGAACAAATTATTTTCCCTGTCTCCAGAAGGATTCCCCTGTTAACTGGATGCTTTCCCCCACAGCTGGAATTTCCCTCTGGCTTATACCTTCCCTCCTTTTCCCTTGATTCCCAGGGTTTTACAAAAGATATGAGAGGATTGCACGAGAGTCATTTTGATAGCTCCCTTTTGGCCCAGAAGGACATGGTTCACCTTGTTAAGAAAGTTGTCTGTGACGGACCCGTGGGTTCTTCCGGAAGTCCACAACCTTCTGTCTCAGGGGCCGATTTTTCATCCGCAGATAAAGGGCCTCCATCTGACGTCATGGAATTTTGAAAGGTTCCCGCTGACCAATTAAGAGGTTTTCTTCAGATCTAGTTAATACCCTGTGGGGATTCGCTCTGGTAGTTAGGACTAGCGGATGCAGTATAGAGGCAAAGTACACAGTTCTTGAATCAAACAGCGATGTAAATTCACACACTGGTATATCACAAAACGCAGGTGGCTTGGTGTTTGTTCACACATAAGGAAAGTCCATAAACAATAAAAGTCACCTTTGCTCCTGGGTGTTAATTCACACCCTGTTAGCCGTTCAGCCTCATCAAGTCCATAGGCGGCCTGTTCGCCTTTAGAGGGGCCTGAGTCCTCCAGCCCGGCTCAAACCCCAAACCCAGCACAGCCCTCAGTTCACAGCACACAGACTCCTGAGCTCCACTGTCAGAGGGAGGTAAATACACCACACCTGGCAGTGCTGGCTGGTTTTTATGCCTGGCAAAACCCGGCCTGGAACATGGAGAGTAGTCACCCACCCAGCACTTTGACTACTCCCAGTAAGAGCCGTCCCGGGTCAGCTATGACAGCCATGCTAAATCTCACGGTGTCAATTAGCAATAGCTGACACATAATATACCGGCTTTTACTTAACCGAGGTCAGGAACCTCTGTGACACATACCTTCCATCCACGATGATTCCAGGTACTTTCTTACAACCCTTATAAAATGTAGAAAGAAGGTTACAATTTCCATTTATGCCAGGGCCTGGATAAGGTTTCTGAGTTTTACTGGTTTAGATTTTAGGAATATCCCTTCCCCGCCTCCGGTGGGTCAGATTTTGGCATTTCTTCAGAAAGGTTTGCAGTTAGGATTGTCACCTAGCACTTTGAAAGTTCAGGTTTCGTCGCTCTCTGCCCTGTTTAATAAGAATGTGTGTTCAGATCCATGGGTGTCTAGTGTGTTTTTTTTTTGTTTTGTTTTTTAGATCAATTTCCAGATCTTCCCTGAATTTTTCTCCCAGGGTAGCTCCTTGGGATTTAAATTAGGTTCTAAAGGCTTTAACGAAACCGCCCTTTAAACCTATTGAAGAGATTTCTATCAGATGTTTGTCAAGCTATGTCTCTTAGTAGCTTTAACTTCGGCCCGTAGGACTAGTGAACTCCAGTGCATTTTTATTAATCCTCCTTATACTAACATTTTAGAGGATAGGGTAATCATCTGGCCTGATCCAGCATTCCTTTCTAAGGTAGCTTCTAAGTTTCTCAGGTGATTACTCTTCCAACCTTTTATGACACACCAACTACAGAGGAGGAAGAGTTTTTTCATTGTCTTGATGTTAGGAGATGTTTGATACAGTACTTGTCCAAAACTAAAGACTGGAGGAAATCTTCCTCAATGTTTGTTGTCTTTCAGGCAAAAAGTAAAGGTCATGCCACATCCAAAATTACTTTGGCTAGATGGATTACGTCAGCAGTATCTTTGGCTTATTCATCTTCCGGGAGGTCTCCTCCAGAAGGCCTTAGGGCCCATTCTACAAGAGCTATTTCTACCTCTTGGGCTGGAGAAGGCTTCTGTCTCTATTAAGGATATATGTAAAGCGGCAGTATGGTCTTCTCTGGCCACTTTTTTCAGACATTACCGGTTACAGTTAGACTCTTCTTCTGATTTAACCTTCGCTACTAAGGTGCTTTCAGCTGTCAACCCACCCCAAGAGTCTCCTTGGTTATTCACTCTCGTGGTGCTGTCGTGGGTGATGGGGGAAAAATGAAGATTACTCTTACCGGTAATTGGACTTTCCTGAACCCATGACAGCACCCTTCCCTGTTTGTGTTGGTGGTTGGTGCACATTTTTCACGGGTGTCACCAAAAAAAAAAGAAAAAAAAAATATTGGAGGTTTTGATGCTAATAGTTTTGGGCAGAGTTCCTCTCATCCTTGGAAAGACATAGGCCTCTTTCACACGGGCGAGATTTCCGCGCGGGTGCAATGCGTGAGGTGAATGCATTGCACCCGCACTGAATCCGGACCCATTCATTTCTATGGGGCTTTACACATGAGCGGTGATTTTCACGCATCACTTGTGCGTTGCGTGAAAATCGCAGCATCTTCTATATTGTGCGTTTTTCACGCAACGCAGGCCCCATAGAAGTGAATGGGGCTGCGTGAAAATCGCAAGCATCCGCAGCAAGTGCGGATGCGGTGCGATTTTCACGCACGGTTGCTAGGAGACTATCGGGATGGGAACCCGATCATTATTATTTTCCCTTATAACATGGTTATAAGGGAAAATAATAGCATTCTTAATACAGAATGCATAGTACAATAGGGCTGGAGGGGTAAAAAAATAATTTAACTCGCCTTAATCCACTTCTTCACGCAGCCCGGCATCTCTTCTGTCTTCATCTTTGCTGTGCACAGGAAAAGGACCTGTGGTGACGTCACTACGCTCATCACATGGTCCGTCACATGATCCATCACCATGGTAAAAGATCATGTGATGAGCGTAGTGACGTCATCAAAGGTTCTATTCCTCAAAGAAGAAGACAGAAGAGATGCCGGCTGCGCGAACAGCCCTATTGTACTATGCATTCTGTATTCAGAATGCTATTATTTTCCCTTTATAACCATGTTATAAGGGAAAATAATACAATCTACACAACACCGATCCCAATCCCGAACTTCTGTGAAGAAGTCCGGGTTCGGGTCTGGGTACCAAACATGCAGATTTTTCTCACGCACGCGCAAAACGCATTACAATATTTCGCACTCTCGCTGAAAAATCGCGCATGTTCCCGCAACGCACCCGCTTCTTTTTCCGCAACGCCCATGTGAAACCAGCCATACTGAAGTGGGGGGAGAGCCTCCGCCTTTTTGTACTTCAGGTTTCCTGTCTTTGGGGGCAGATCCTCTCTCTCGTGGTGCTGTCGTGGGTTCAGGAAAATCCAATTACCGGTAAGAGTAATATACAATTTTCATCAGACCTCAGATGAGACCCCCAATCTTAATCAGATGTCAGATCAGACCTCCAGTCTTCATCAGACCTCAGTTCAGATCCCCATTGTTAATCAAATTTGATAAAAAATGTTATAAAAGAACTTGCTTCTCCTGCTCCGGGAGATCCAGTACACTCTTCCAGCTGCGCAGCACTGTGACCTGATGTTGCACAGCATCAGCTCCTAGTGCACTGCGTCCTGACGCTATACGCAGTCAGTAAACAGCAGAGGGCAACGCCAGCAGAAGGCTAGTAAGAGGTGAGTAAAGGCTGTATTCACTGCTCCTGGTCCTTGTGTACTAATGAGCGCTTCATCATGGAAGCACTCATTAGTATTCGCTATTTAAGACTCTGTTATTAAAAAAAAAAGTCGCTGAAGGGTGAAAAAAAAACACCAGTACAAAAAAGTATGTTTGTTAAATATTTCCCATGGGCTTTGATTAAACTTTATTTTTATTTTTATTTTTTTGCCTAAAAACGGCAAAAATTCTGGATTTTCCTGATTAAATACACATGTATCAATGGAGCCTAAGGCCTCTTTCAGACGGGCGTTGCGGGAAAAGGTGCTGGTACGTTGCGGGAACATGCACGATTTTTCTGCGCGAGTGCAAAACATTGTAATGCGTTTTGCACTCGCGTGAGAAAAATCGTGCATGTTTGGTACCCGAACCCGAACTTCTTCACAGAAGTTCGGGCTTGGGATCGGTGTTCTGTAGATTGTATTATTTTCCCTTTATAACATGGTTATAAGGGAAAATAATAGCATTCTGAATACAGAATGCATAGTACAATAGCGCTGGAGGGGTTAAAAAAAAATAAAATAATAATAATAATAATTTAACTCACCTTAATCCACTTGATCGCGCTGCCGGCATCTCTTCTGACTTCTTTCTTTGCTGTGTGGAGCAACAGGACCTGTGGTGACGTCACTCCGGTCATCACATGGTCCATCACATGATCCATCACCATGGTATAAGATCATGTGAGGACCGAAGTGACGTCACCACAGGTCCTGTTGCTCCACACAGCAAAGAAAGAAGTCAGAAGAGATGCCGGGCTGCGTGATCAAGTGGATTAAGGTGAGTTAAATTATATATTATTTTTTTTTAACCCCTCCAGCGCTATTTTACTATGCATTCTGTATTCAGAATGCTATTATTTTCCCTTATAACCATGTTATAAGGGAAAATAATAATGATCGGCTCTCAATCCCGATCGTCTCCTAGCAACCGTGCGTGAAAATCGCACCGCATCCGCACTTGCTTGCGGATGCTTACAATTTTCACGCAACCCTATTCATTTCTATGGGGCCTGCGTTACGTGAAAAACGCACAAAATAGAGCATGCTGCGATTTTCACGCAACGCACAAGTGATGCGTGAAAATCACCGCTCATGTGAACATAGAAATGAATGGGTCGGGATTCAGTGCGGGTGCAATGCGTTCAACTCGCGCATCGCATCCGTGCGCAATACTCGCCCGTGTGAAAGGGGCCTAACTGGAAAACTCCGCTCTTAAATAACACATACCAGTTTGCATGTCAAGTTGACCATCTTTGTAAATCCTGTTGTGTTGCTCGTCTTGCAACATGTTTTAACATCATGATATTTTATTGGCTGTTCAGACAGAAAAGTGAGCTGTGCTCTAGTATCCGAGAGCATAGCATAACTATACAGCCCAATGTAAAAGGGAGCAGGCAGTGGTTGTGGCCATGTTTAGGGTCCATTCCCACCTCCATAGTGTATTGCGGATCCGCAATACACCCGGCCGGCACCCCCCATAGAACTGCCTATTCTTGTCCGCAATTGTGGACAAGAATAGGACATATTCTATTTTTTTGCGGAGCCGCGGCCTAGAAGTTCGGGGCCGCTCTCCGGAAATGCGAATTAGGAGAGCACATAGTGTGCTCTCTGCATCTCTTCCGGCCCCATAAAAAATGAATGGGTCCGCACCAGTTTCTGATATTGCAGAACGGATGCGGACCCATTTACGGACGTGTGAATGGATTCTGCAAAATAAATGGATGAATAGCTTTTTCTGCTCCGTTATGTTTTCTTTTCATTAACTCCTTGCCCCTGGTTTTCCACGTCAGCCACGGCTTTAAAGATGAACATAGTATTACGGGAGCTGTATCTCGCCGACAACCGCCTGAACAGCTTGCAGGACTCAGCCCAGCTGGGAAATGTATTGAAGTTCAACAGCTGTATACAGATCCTCGACTTGCGGAACAACCACATCATGGACTCAGGTGAGCAATGGCATATCTGCCACCAAGGGAATCAGATAGTGTTTTTTTTGTTTTTTTTTATTCATTAATTTTTTTAATCAAGTAAATTTTGGAATAGTCTAAAGTTGTCTATACACTTTGAGTAACTATAGCTGAGCATGCATGAGTTCTCAGTGGGAGAGAGGAGAAAGCCGCTGCCGGACACCTCTGGCTGTGATGCATCTGCCTGGAGAACAAAAGGCTTGGGCAGTGAAATCCGACATGCCTGATCCTTCTTTTCCCCAACATTTTAATTATAGATTTTATTATCTTGCACAAAATGTCATGTATTGCTGCAGATTCTCCTATCTTACAGGGGTTGTCCACCATGTGGGCTGTAAAGGGGGTTATCCACTTTTATGGGCTCATGCACATAACCGTATGTATTTTGAGGTCTGCAAAAAACTGATGACATACGTGTTGGATCCGTTTTTTTTGCAGATGCATTGTAACAATTCCTGTCCTTGTCTGCAAAACGGACAAGAATAGGATAAGCGGACATACGGAAACAGAATGCACACTGAGTCATTTCAGTTTTTTTTGCGGACCCAAAATGAATGAATGGTTCCGCAATACTGTTGTGTGCATGGGCCCTTAGGATGTTTCTGCCAGACCACCCCACATCACCGGACTTGTGGAGGGAAGCATCCTTACCTGCTCTCCTTCAGTCCACCATTCCCTGCTCATAAACTCTGTGTTTGACGAGGGTCACACTCAGCTGAAGGGAGCAGATAAGTATGCTTCCTTCCTCTGGCGACATAGAGGGTGGGTCTGCCCGAAAGATCCCCAGAGTCGGAGTTGCATATCAGAAACCTTTGGGATGTTGCGATGCCAGCTGACTATAGGGTATTTCTCACTTTCTAGGTCTGGCTTATATCTGTGAGGGAGTGAAGGAGCAACGTCAGGGACTGGTAACCCTTGTTCTCTGGAACAATCAGTTGACTCATGCTGGCATGGTCTACATGAGCATGTGCTTGGTAAGATTTCTGTACGTCTGATATAAGTGTACAGGGAGATCAGTACTATTGTCTCATCTGTACTTTGTGCCAGTAACCTTCCCTTTCATCCGTCAGAATCTGTGTCGTTTTTATTTCTGTTAATGCGGTAATTCTGATTCTCTCTTTGTCTCAGCCTCACACTCTGACATTAGAGACCTTAAACCTTGGTCATAATGCAATCGGTAATGAAGGGGTCCGCCATCTTAAGAATGGTCTGATTGGAAACCGAAGTGTACTCCGAATTGGTCTGGCATGTGCTAAACTCACGTGTGAAGGTAATTTGCCGTTGACCTACATTGTCCAAAAAGACCAAAGTGTTATTCTGACAGTTTAAAAAAAATCTATAATTGACCAGCCGAGCAACCTCTTTAAGAAACCTGTGAGAAATATTCATTACAAAAGAGAGCCATGCGAAGAATGAAGAGGTTGGGCGCATGCACAGTGTGCAGATGAAGCTGGATGCCACTGCAGGTGGCTTGAGATAAAGTATCCTGGCTTGAGAGATGCCAGCGGAGCAAGGAAGGATACTGGCCTGCGTGACTCTTCGGAGGAGCAACACCACCTCAATGACACTTTACACGGAAATTGAATATAGCATGCACTATTTTCTAACTTGTGTTGTACCACCAAAATATACCAGGACATCATTGTCAACCTTTTTACCATCCAGGATGGTGGTAGTGTGTGGGTCTTAAAGGGGTTGTCTCACCTCCTGTGTTCAGGTCCCGACTTTGGGTTCTCTAGGTGGTGCTGCCGGCTAAAATGAGTGACGGCACAGGCCAGAGGCGCTGGGATGCTGTAATTCCCCCTTCCCTGGCCTGTATGTCCTCGCTCCCGAGGCTGCTAATGATTCAGTAGCAGCCTTGGTCAGCTCAGCAAAATCATAGTTTGAGCGCAGCACTATGGCAGCTCCATGCCACATATGAGGTAGATGCAAAAGGCACTTCAGACTCGGGCTATGTGAGGTGCCCGGGAACGGGAGCTAATGCGCATGCGCAGGAGACTACGCACACTGGCTCCCGCTATCCCGGCCACCAGAAAGGCCGGCTTTGTTTCTTTTCACAGCGCAAGCGGGCCACCACTGATACATTGCAGCGGTGACTGTATCCCCTAGAGACAAGCAGTTTATAAAGACAAGGAAAATTGGGAGAAGTAAGAACAGGAGGCATTATGGTCACATACAGTATATTGGTAAGTTACTTGTATTAGGTTATTAAACAACATGAGTATCACTTCAGAAGATGAGACAACCCCTTTAAAGGGAGTTCACGCCGATCAGCTGTTTGAGAAGGCACAGACTCTTCAGTGAACGCTGCGGCATTCTCAGCTTTACCTAGGTCGAGTGACTACACATTCATGTGTCACGTGACCTAGGAGCAGCTCAGCCCTATTCAAGTGAATGGGACTAAGCGCAATGCCAAGCACAGCCACTATACAATGTACAGTGTTGTGCTTAGTGTGTTTCGAGAAGGCAGCAGCGCCGGTATCTTCTCAAACAGCTGATCGGCGGGGTTCCCGGGTGTCTGACCCCCACCGACCAGAGGATAGGTCATCAGTATAAAAATCTCCGAAAATTATTTGAATCCTCCTGATAGGTTTCCTTTGAAACCTAACTTACTGGCTGCCTTCTTCTGCCACTAGAGGGAGCGTAAGAGCTATCTGAATACAGTCCTAATGAGTTCAAATAGTAAATGGTAACTGTATAAATTCCTATTCACTGAGCTCCTCCTATTGGCGGCTGCAGGTAATAGAAGGTAAGCAGATCTATCAATGTATTTTTGCAAGTTGTCTGGTGTAAATCCAGGATGCAATTATCGCTCTCATACTGGGAAATTGAGTGGGGCATGGGGGCACATACTGCTTTCGGCTATGGGGCCCTATGAGATCTGTGTGTGGATGCGAATTTTGAAAATCCTCCACCTTGCTGCTATTGTAAATGCTGCAATTTGACCTGTAGCATGTAAATTTACAATGCAGATTTCTACCAGTGCATTGCTCTGCATACTAAAAAGGCTATGTCTGGCATTGCATATTTGCATTGGTCCAGCTACCAGCAATGTGACGTAATGGTTTGCTGGCCCCATCCACTTGTGTTGGCATTGCCTTTTTGTTAATTTTGACCCACCTACAACTTGGGATCACTTTAACTTTTTTCCAGGCCCACTGTAAGTTCCCAATCCACCTCTGCCATCCGCTATACAGAACAAATATTCAGAAATTAATCAGAACAAAGTATTTTAACCACTCAGATCGCCTCTGTTCCCATTACTCATTGGTTGCAAAGGGCACTTTTTATTGGATCTGTTTTAATGCAAGGGTTATATAATTATATAGTATATACCTTTTGTGTTTCCAGGCGCAGTGGCTGTAGCAGAATTTGTGGCCGAATCCCCTCGTTTATTGCGTCTTGATCTGAGGGAGAATGAAATTAAGACGGGAGGCTTGATGGCGCTGTCGCTGGCTCTTCGTGTGAACCAGTCTCTTCTCAGGATGGATTTGGACAGAGAACCTAAGAAAGAAGCTGTAAGACTCGCTGTTTTTCCTTTACAGATATCTGTTTTTTTACCTCCTGGAACAAAAAAAAAAAAGTCATCCTTAAAGCGGTTGTCTCACTTCAGCAAGTGGCATTTATCATGTAGAGAAATACAAGGCACTTACTAATGTATTGTGATTGTCCATATTGCTTCCTTTACTTTCTGGATTCATTTTTTCATCACATTAAACACTCATTTCCATGGCTACAGACCTCCCTCAAATCCATCAGTGGTGGTCGTGCTTGCACACTACAGGAAAAATCATCAGCCCCTCTGGTGGCCGGGACCATGAGAGCGCACATAGGCTAGTTCTTTTTCCTATATTGTGCAAGCACGACCACCGATGCTGGTTTGCAGGGTGGTTGTAACCATGGAAATGAGCCGTGTATAATGTGATGGAAAAATGAATCCAGCCAGCGAAGGAAGCAATATGGATAATAACAATACATTAGTACGTTGCTTGTATTAACTTTTTCTACATGATAAATGCCACTTGCTGAAGTGAGACAACCCCTTTAAAGGCTATGTACACCTTTTCGGAGGCAATTTTTTTTAATGATTGCATTTAACTTTATTTTTTTTTTTTTTTTGCTAAAAAAACAAACATTTTCAATTGGCCTTTATTAAAATATTGAGCTATTCTGTCACAAAGGGTTAACTGTTTTTCTAACTGTGTGACTGGTACTTTCACTTTGTGCCAGTCATCTAACAACTACTAAGAGGTCATAAACACTTATTTAAGCCACATTCTTATCAGTAAGAGAAGAACTGAGCTATAATGAGTGTTTATAATGTCAGAGAGCAGAGATAAGGAGCCCGTCAGGGTTGACGGAAGAGAGAGCAAATTCAGTTTCTGCTACCGTAGTAGAGCATCTCGGCTCTGTACAGAAAAAAGGATTCCATATTGAAAAAATGATTTTTAGCTCAAAATAAGTACAATGCAATAATAATTTTAAAAAAATTGCCCCCAAAGGTGTCCATAGTCTTTAACGTGGTTCTTTAGAAATGTAAAAATAGCACTTAAAGGGATATTTATGATTTCTTGACCGGATCAGCAACCTCTGGCATTCTAGCTGTTGTGGAACTAAAAGCATGCTCCATTCACTTCCATGGACGCTATGAAAACAGCCAAGCAAGTGTACATGCTGGGAATTGTAGTTTCACAACCGCTGGAGTGCCTAAGGTGCTGATCCCTGGAAAGGAGAGTTGGCAGCACAAGTGTAAGCTCGGCTATCACTGTAATTCCTATAGACGTGAAAGGAGAGAGCCAAATTCCTGCACATCCACCTTTCTATTCAGGATGTAGCCACCACAGCATCCCTCACCTGGCTTAACTGGGGGTGCCGTGTCTGAGATTTAAAGATTTAACATAGACTCATTGGTGGACATGTGGATAGTTCCATAGGGAAGTAATACTGCATGCAGCCGTGTCTCAGACAGATATGTAAGTGACTACAGGTCTGATCTAAACAGAAACTGGGTCTTGCCATAAGACGGCCTAAAAGTGCCCTATTGTTCTATCAAAAAAGCTCCCGGGGCTACTTTTTGGTAGTGTTCCTCTTGGTGAGAGATTATTGACTGCTAGACATGCCTCTAGGACACACTAGAAGACCTTCTGTCTAATTGACAGACTGAGAGGGGGGTGTTATTGGACTGAGAGAAGCAGGGAGGTTGTTTCGAAAAACTGCTTTTACAATTACTCTGGTCTCTGGCAGACCAGGCACTTAGCATTAGCAAAGTTGATGTCACTGCGCCCAATATGTGTCCTGCCATTGACATGCAGCCCACTGTCTCCTTCGTGCTGTAGTAAACAAGAAACTGGGACTGCTACGGACTGGAATCTTATCATCAATCCAGGTTCGATGACAGTCAGGTTCAAGTATGGAGGCCTCATAGTCAGAGCTTCAATCCAGCCTTTTTCTATGGAGTGACACACTGTCCCAACTGCTGGTGTGATGGTCTGCGGAGCCATCACATACAACAGTCAGTCTCTTCTAGTTAAAGGGACACTAACTGCTCAGTGATATGTGCAGGACATCCTGTGGCCACATGTGTTCCTCCCATGGCAGGGATTCCAACTGCCATTTTACAGCAGGATGAGGCTCCATTCACACGTCCGCAATTTCGGACCCACTCATTCCTATGGGGCAGCACGATGTGCTGCCCGGACACGGAATTGCGGATCCGCACTTCGTTCCGCAAAAAAATAGAACATGTCCTATTCTTGTCTGCAATTGCGGTCAAGAACAGGCATATTCAATTAGTGCCTGCAATGTGCAGTCTGCAAAATGCGGAACGCACATTGCCGCTTTCCGTGTTTTGTGGATCCGCAAAACACGTTGCGAACGTGTGAATGGAGCCTAATGGTCACTCACACAGCATGAGTTTCCCAGTAATGTCTCTGCCAGATTGCCATCCTTTTTTGGCTGCCTGGTGTCCAGATTTATTACCAATCGATCATTTATGGGACCAGCTGGGATGCCAGCTTCAGTCCGCTACGAGTGTGCAGGATCTAAAGACCTCTACAGACCTCCTTGGCATTATTTTTTTTTTTTGTCAAGAGTGTATTTATCCTCTTCTTTCAGATCAGATAGATGCCCAAATAATCTCACACTCCCCCATAAGACTGAAGTCCACCCACAGGGCCACATTTTAGGCAGTATGTTTAGTGGGCAGCTATGTTTAACAGCATAGATCCTCTGCCCTTAAAGGTGGCCATCTGATGTGTGCAGACTCTTCGCCAATGACAAATGTTTGGGGAAACAAATGGTTGGCCATTTTTTATTTTAACATAGATGGAGAGAGAAACTGTCTTCAGAGGTGTTTGCCAGCGGTTTAGGCCCTTCTCTCTATTCATAGTGTTTGGCCAACATCTGTCTAAGGGGTATGGCCAGCTAAAATTGGGTTGTCCGGCCTAGGAGCCAACAACCAACCCGTAATGAACCTAACCTGTGCCCGTTAAAAAATAAACGACCTTGTCATCTGGTTTAAAGTTCAGCCATTGCTTTTATTAAGAATTTAATTTCCTTTAATAGGTTAAGAGCTTTATTGAAACACAAAAGGCTTTGTTGACAGAGATTCAGAACGGTTGTAGGAGAAACTTTGTCTTGGCCAAGGAGAAGGAAGAACGCCTCCAACACTCAGTATCAATGGCAGAGATTGCCAGCACTGGTGAAGAGGGGGACACAAACACTGCCCCAGGAGAGAACAGCCATGCTGCTGAGGACTCCAGCACTGCCAATGAGAACAGCAAACCGCACTCAGATGACCAAGAGGAAGAAGAGATTACACCTGCCCCAGACCCCCAAGGTCAGGACTCGGACTCTGATACAGAGGATGAAGAAGAGTTAAACGAGGCAACCGAAAAGCCAGCTGAGCAGCCAGTGCAGAGCTCCCCGGCTCCGGTGGCAGTGTCTAGCCCGGGTAGAGGTCATAAAGTCTTTTTAGTTACAAGAGTGGAAAATCCAAGTATAGCGGATGGAGGAAAGGGAGTTCCGGAGAATAAAGGGTCTTCGGTTACAGGAGTGGCCACACCAGGAAGTCCTGCCCTCACCAATGGACTTGAGGCTGAATTTGGAAGGGCACCGACATGCTGTGATAACAAAGGTGGGTGTCATATATGGTCTTAGATTCTATGCCATTTCTGTCTTGCTCTTATGCCTCATGCACACAACTGTATCCGTTTTGCGGTCTGAAAGTCGCAGATAACGGCTGCACATCCTGCACTATGTTACAAATGCCTATTCTTGTCCGCAAAACAGACAAGAATAGGATATGTTCTATTATTTATTTTTTTGCGGGGCTGCGGAATGGACACTGTGTGCTGTCAGCGCATAGTTTGTGGCCACATTGAAATGAATGGGTCTGAATCTGATCTGCAAAAAAAAATGCTGTCATGTGCATGGGGCCTAGTGGGCATTAAATCATGTAGTATAAAACAGATGCGTCAGGGCACAGAAAAAAAACGAACTTGTTACTGCCTAGTGTAGAGGGGTGCATGACAGACGGATTCAGATAAGTGAATCAGTTGTAAAAAATGAGCCCTAAAGCTTAATTCAGATGGCTGTAGTGTTTTGCGCTCCGGAAATTGCGGATCCGCAGAACACGCATGCCGGCTGTGTGTGTTCTGCATTTTGTTTTCCATAGGAAACATTATGCAGCAGCCTCCTGTCATTCACTATGACAGGGGCTGCTGCATACAAGCTCCAGCTCCTCTGATTGCCACACTGGGGAGTCAGCGCATACCTGGAAGCGCAGGTTTCTGGTAATACACGCGCTCACATGCCATGGTCAGGTTGGACCACGACATCTGAAGTGTTAAATGTCCATGACCAGCATTATCAGCGGTCGCAGACATGAGCTGCGGGTGTCTGCTGTAAAGACCCGGCCAGTGCCGTAGTAGTATGGCGCTGGTCGGTGAGGGGTTAAAGCGCATTGAGAAGTGTCCGCTTTGCACGTCTCTGCTTCACTGATGGGTCTCTCACTATATTTCTTTCCATTCCTGACTAATTTTAAGACTGTTTTGCATGAAACGCTGCAGCGTATCAGTGTAAAACACACTTCTTTGTCATTACGGAGCCTGTTAGTATTTCATGCAGGGCAGCAAGTTCAGTTTAAATACTGACAAAAAATGGATTATTTTTGTTTGCGCTTAGCTAAGTATTGTGTAAGTATTTTCTTCTTCTATTCCCATGTGGATTTAAAGGGTATGTCTCACTGCCGCAAATAACATTTATCATGTAGAGAAAGTTCATACAAGGCACTTACTAATGTATTGTGATTATCCATATTGCCTCCTTTGCTGGCTGGATGCATTTTTCCATCACATTATACACTGCTTGTGTCCAAGGGTTACAGCCACCGCTGCAGCGTAGATACACGGTGGATGGTAGCTGCTATCCATGTGTGTCCATGTGTGTCCAAAGAGTCCTGGCCACCAGAGAGGACAACGCTTTTTCTTATAGCAGGGATCAGCAACCTCCAGCACGCCAGCTGTTCAGAAACTACAACTCCCAGAATGCTCCAGTCACTTCTATGGGAGTTAGAAGAACAGTTCAGCATGTTTGCATGCTGGGAGTTGTAGTTTCACAGCAGTTGGAGTGCCGAAGGTTGCTGATCCCTGTCCTATAGTGTGCAAGCACGACCATCGATTAAGGATTGCAGAGTGGTCATAACCATGGATACGAGCAGTGTAAAATGTGATGGAACAATGAATCCAGCCACGCAAATGAGACAATATGGACAATCACAATACATTAGTAAGTGCCTTGTATTAACTTTCTCAACATGATAAATGCCATTTGCCGAAATGAGACAACCCTTTTAAGGCCTCATTCCCTTAACACTTTCGCTGGAGCAATAGGCAAACATGGCGCCCTCTCACACGTGCAGCGGGCATCATAATTACCGTGACTAGCAATAATGCCGATTGCGGTAATTAAAGCCTTTAGCTGACACTTCTGGGCTTCTTAACAGCATCCTCTGAGGCCAAGGAGGATGCCGGTAATTGGTTTCAATGCGCTCAGCCTTGCTGAAGAGGCTGAGGGCATTCAAGCTGCAGTTCCTATTTTACCAACATAAGAAATGAGCAATAGTCAGTAATAAATGCATTTTAAAAATCCATGATTGTTCAAAATTTTAAATAAAAAAATGGATTTTGTACGCTCAAATACGAGCTTCAAAATCTTTACAAAAAAAGTAAAAAAAGTAAAGTATGTGTGTGTGTGTATATGTATATGTGTGTGTGTGTGTGTATATGTATATGTGTGTGTGTATATGTATATATGTGTGTGTGTATATATATGTATGTGTGTATATGTATGTGTGTGTATATATATATATATATATATATATTCTCTATATCTATGTGTGTCTAAATTTTAAAAATTTTAAAAAAATAAGTTTAAATCGCCCCCCTTTCCGTATAATAAAAATAAATAAATACGGTACCCAAAAATATAAACATCATGGGTATCACCGCGACCGAAAACGTCTGTACTATTAAAATATAAAAATATTTTTCCAATACGGCAAATGGCGGAATACCTTTTGGTAACGGAAAAAAGGGTCAAAATGGCCAATTTGCTATTTTTTCATTGCTTCTCTTACCCCAAAAAAATTAATAAAATGTGATTAAAAAGTCACACAAACTCCAAAATGGTATCAATAAAAACTATAGCTTGTCTCGCAAAAAATGAGCCCCCACACAGCTCAGTAGATATAACAAAAAAAAAAGTTATGGGGGGCAGAATTTTTTTTTTTTTCACACTATTTAGACATAAAAAACCTATACATATGGGGTATTGTTGTAATTGTAGTGATCCAGAGAATGAAAGGCATAGGTCATGGAGTAAATGAGGCCATAGTCTGCATTTTTCTTTATTTTTTTTACTTCCTTTGTGTATCTTTATACAGATTCTCATGGAACATATTGTGATAAAGAGTTAGAGGAATTGCTACGTGAAGCCTCCACAGAGCCAGACCCATCTCTGAACGTTATAACACTATAAGGTATCAGAGCCTTGCATAAAGTGCAGACCACCCCAGGCGTCGCTGTGTTCCGGTCTACACATTACGCTGGTTTAATAAATTATTTATTTTTTTCCCTCTTCTTATAGGATTGATTCTTCCGGCTCTTTGGGTTACCTTTTCTTCATACCCTGAATCCTTTTTACAATCCCATTCATCTCGCCTTAAGAAATGGGGGGGCCCCCCATAGGATCACACTTACACGGGTTCCCTTTTGAGAACATGTAACTGATCCTAAATTTGCTTCTCCATTATGATGGCAATAAGGGCAGACACCGTTCCTGCAGGTAAATGGAATTTGCACAGAATAAACGAAAAGCTCATTCACTTCAAGCTGACGTTCCCCCGGATTGGGTTGAGTTACTTTTACGGGTTCCCAGAGACAGGGACATGGCTGGTCTCTCCAAAACACACTGGACTGTTACCGGTTCTGGGGAAATCTGCAGATGAGGGCTGCTACGGACAAATAAACTGACCCCCCTCACAATTGCCCACACTCAGTGGATCATCCATTCATCTACATTCTAATAGGATTTTCAACCTTACCTTATATACATCCCACTGCTTGAGTTACATGATGAGTATAGAATGCACTACTTTACTCACTTCACAAGATCATCTGCCTCTGAGGATACAAAAAAGATGTTCTGCGTAAAAAACAAAAAAAAAAAAAAAAACTTCATTCTCTATGGCCGGGACGTTATAGGGTGATATAGGGGTTTATGCATATAGGGGTGGAAATCTCCTTACTATAGTGTATAACCGATCTGCCTGCCTCAAGCCATGTAAAGTGACTAGGGCTGGATCAGTGACTGATGGAACCAAGATCCTATCTATTCCATTCACTTGAGGGGTTTTTTAGTACTTTTTCCCTACACTGCTCTGGACGGTTTAGCTTTTGACTCCCAAAGCATGTTTTTTTCCAAAATCCTCTCTTTCTAAGGACCTTAGCTACTAAGACCCAGTATCCTCCACCAGTGTAGAATGATGAGATTGTACCACCATCCCTGGGACACTCTGTTGGTCAACTTTATAGACTTAGCTAGTAAGTTACATAGGGCTGCAAGTACTTCAGAAACCCGTGTCGGTGAGTGGTAACCCTGTCATTTTTGCCCAGACACTTTCTACACCCAGTTAGACCAGTTCCCCGAAAAAGCTCATAGAGAATCATGAGGGCAAAGCTACAGCAGCGAGGTCGTATTCAACCACAGGTCTGTAAGAATATCTTGACATGCTAGTGGATGTGAGATCCCTTTAAAAAAAAAAAAAATTATAATAATTAGCAATATTCCTTTATTTCCATACTTCCATGTAAACGGTGGTGGACACGAGAATGTAACATTCTGCAATAGCCTTGTAAATCAGGGAACCAACAGAATTTTTTATTACGTCACTGAGGGATGTGCAGTCATTGACGTGGACTCCCAATAATTTCTCTTCATTAAACTTTTTATTTTTTAATACATTTTTATTTTTTGCAAAATTGCCTGCCTGAGATTTTTGCAGCCTCTTTGTCGTGGGCTTGATTACTTGGTAGTCAAACAACAAGTTGATGGAGCAGGTATGATAGTGGTCTTCAACCTCTCCAGCTTGCAAAACTACAACTCTTAGCATACCCCTGACAGCCCGTGGTTGTCAGGGCATGCCAGGAGTTGTAGTTTAGCTGCAGTTAGTTGAATAGAGATGAGTGAATTTATTTGCAGCATTTGCCCACCACTGGAAGATGTTGAGTGCCTCGACGCCTTGTGGTTTGCCTTTGGTGACTCCTGTCTCGCATCGTATTGTGTGGACTGGCGAAACGTGCAAATTGGCAAACAGCATGGATTGACTCCATCATCTCTTTAGGAAGACTTGGGCAAGGTTGTGCAGTACGCTGTGATTCCACCCATCAGGGCTGGATTTTTCTCAAGTTGAAACCTCCATCCGTCAAGACCCGTTATATTGTAGACCTATCATACGCTGTTATGCCAGCTTTGTCAATGTCCCAATTTGTATTCTGTTCTGGAGCCAAAGGATGACTTGTCGGTACCCAAGTTCCCTACTCATTCCATTCCCAGCCTTGGTAAGATAAATATGCACTTAAACTATATATGTGATTTGTCCCGTCCTTTCCCGTCATGTGTGGAGAGGCACTTTTTTATATAGAATAATGCACACGCCATGACGGTCTGGGTAAGGTCCTGCACGTTTTGTTCAAGCACATGCAGTGTTTTATGGTGACCTCGCCTTCGTCTTTAGATTTGTCTTGTCACATTACATGTTTGCATTGATACCATGCAGTTTTCTTTCTGGCATTAGATGCTCGATGAGAACGTAATGATGCTTCCGAATTGAGACACAATGACATTTAGTGCACATGGCGGATACACCCAAATGAAATGCACAACCTAAAGAGCATTTCCCGCTCACCAGTGAATGTGAGCCCTGTTCTATCTGAGAAAGCTGTGCGACAGACAATATGGCAGCCACAGGAGCCGGGTCAATTTTCTCCGAATTCTGACTAGCAAATCTGGCCAGTAATATCTTGACCCATGCAGGTTAAAAACAGCAAGGCTGCTTTCTTCCAAAAACGGATCCACTTTTGTCTATAGGTTTTTTTCTGGCATTGCCGCTCAGCACCATTCAAGTAAATGGGGCTGATTTGCAATACCAGACGTGGCCTAAAGCAGCCATATTTTTTCTGATCTCATAAAAGTTGCCTTTTTAAGGCTAGGTACACACTGCCATCCAGGAGAGCCATCTGTCCAAACACGGGAACAGGTCCCAACTTAGAGGAGACTGTGTGTAAATATTTCCATGCATTTTGGAAATTATTCCCGAAGTATGTTTTTTTGGACTTGGTCTCTGTCTCAGGATTCCGCTCCAATTTTAAATGGAGGAAGGATGCAACCTTATTGGAGTGAAATTTTCCGTTCAGTTCCCTGCTGGGTAAGCTAGCTGACAACCCATGTAGGAAATGTTCAGTGCGGAAAACGCGTTCCGTGTGGGAGCGTGATTTCCCATTATGGACAATGCTCCTTTCACAGGATTGCACGGCGTCTTGTAAAAGGGAGCAGTGTCCACACGGAGCGTGTTTTACGCACTGGACACGCACCTCTGAAATTGGTCTTATAAGGACTATGACTTAAAGTGGTTTTCTACGGGGAGTTAACCCTTGACAAGGTCAAAATAAATTTAGAAAAATTATACACTAACAATCTTCTGCAGCAACGGTCCCACCTTGTTGTCTTCTTTTTGTAGCAATGGCGTCCCAGCACAGGAATATATGACCATGGCAGCCAATCACTGGCTGTACGGGTCACCACTGTGGCCAGTGACTGTCTGCAAGGCTTATGTGTTTTTTGTGACAGTGTTCATTGCTGCAGCCGGAAATGGGAACCGCGGGGGACCGGGAACTCTCAGAACGGTGGTGACGGGGCATCAGCGAGTTTTTATTTTGACCCCGCCAAGACATTTCAGATACATTTCATCTGCTGGCAAGCCCTTGTTAGAAAATGACTTAAAGGGGTTGTGCAAGAATGGGAGGTTTTTGGAAAACCCCTCCATTCTGCCAGATTTGCAAAGAGAAGATGACTTGCCCGCTTCCTGGTGCTGGCTCTCCGCTCCTGCAGACCTGCGATGCTCCGGTTTCATTCACAAATGGTCACATGACAAAAGGGTAACGGCACCGCTACATCGATGGAGCCCAGTGGAGCATCACAGGGCAGGAGGAGAAGGAGGGAGGAGCCAGCGCTGGGAAACGGGTAAGTCATCGTCCCTTTGCAGGTCTGGCAGAATGGGGGGGGGGGGGGGGGGGGTTGCCAAACCCCCACCGTCCTTGCACAACCCCTTTAAGGATCCATATTACTTAGGTTGAAATGCTCTTTTAAGCAGCTTCTCTCCGCCATCGATCTTCAACAGACTCGATCGGATGCCGTCAATCTCCAGATAGAGAAATTCAGTTTGCCACAAAATTGAACCCCTTCACTCTCCATTGCCTGTCATGGAGTAAACCCTCGCGGAGTATGTGTTGCTTACACTCGGTGGAAGCCGCAGTTCTCTTTGTACTGTTCATAAGACAATGGCCGCCTTTTTTTTCCCCCCCCCCAGACGTTGCTTTGTACTAGACCATTGAACTTGTACACGTCAAAGCATGGACTGACAATGGCCGCTTTCACTTAGTGTAATGGTCGGGTACAGCGTCAGAAACTGGCATGCGTTTACAGGAGTCATTTTATTTCTAATTTATTGTACGAATCGATATTTATGCAAGTCTGTGTGTATGAATCTATTAAAAAACAAAACAAAAAAAAAGCACACGTTCATCTGTTTTTAACCATCTCCTTTTATTGATAGCCACCCCATTGTCTCGAGATTGGAAATGCTACATAAAATGATCCTCCAAGGTGCGATATGGGAAATGCAAACCTGAAATGACGTGCAATACAGCCCCCTTACTCAAACACTACACATTGCTTTGCACACCTCTTCTTACCTATATGGTCACCCCTTATATGCGCCCTAAAATTATGTGCTGTGTTTTAAAAGGGTTTTCTTCCTATTGTCAAATAAAATGATTTCTTATATGTCTCACTGCGTCTCTATTCTATACCGCAGGTGGACTGGAATGTAATTGGTGGTGGTCGAAATGGGCTAAGGACTTCACAGTATAATGTATCAAAAGCAATGCGGTTGATTTAAAGCGAACCGGTCACGTTTAAAGAGGAGCTTTCATGGGAATTTTCTAGTTTAATTAAATACCTTTACTTGCGGGGTACCCCCTGTTGATGCTGACACGCTGGTTGTGTATTATTATTTTTTTTCAAATACCGCTTGTACGCTCTGTTGTGTTCCCCTGCAGTTTTCACACTCAGTATGTTAATCCTGAGCATCGGTACAGGGAGAAGGGGACGCTGGGGTTTCTCAATGGGCGTCTCCTTCTCCCTGGCTGTGACGCTTTCCGCCGTGATTGGATCGTGGGCACAGCTAGGGAGAAGGAGACGCCCATTGAGAAACCCCGGCGTCTCCTTCTCCCTGTACCGATGCTCAGGATTAACATACTTGGTGCAGAAAACTGCAAGGGGGGCACAGCGGGCGTAAGAGTGGTGTTTGAAAAAAACAACCAGGGGGTCGGCATCCGCGGAGGGGGGGGGTCGGTAGGTGTACGCTGCAAGGAAAGGTATATATAAAACTAGAAAATTCCCATGAAAGCTCCTCTTTAGTTTTGTGGGAAAAGGTTACTTGCAATTCATGGATCTAAATCTCTCAGTTTAGGAGTCCAGTGGGCGTTCCTTGCAGTTGACGGAGCTTTCAGTCACTGATCAGGACTGCCCACTCCTAAGGTCAGAAAGAGGAGCGGTTTAGGTCAATGGGTTGCAATTTATGCAGAATCTTTCCCTAAAAAACTATATATCAATAGGCTCAGCTCCTCCTGCTTTATAACATGCCAACTACCGCCACTAGAAGGGGCATACCTCATATGTATTTAAAGGGAACCTGTCATCAACCTTATGCTGACTTCACTGCGGGCAGCATAAAGTAGTGGCGGGCATGCTGAGTTCAGTGGTGTGTCATTCATGAACGAAAAGTAAGTGGTTGCCACGAACCAGCATGGTGCTTGTTGCAGCACGGGCCTGGAAAAGAGTCACGCCTGCCTGGGAAGAGTCGTGGTTATTCGTCAGCTCCTGCTTACCTGCTGATGACTGGCAGCTCTTTCCAAAGGAGAAATGTAAGAATTTAGGTAGGCAGGAAAAGCAGGATATTATGAATAATCCGTGGCCTCTTACTCATGAACGACACCCCAATAAATTCTGCATGTCTGTTACTACTTTATGCTGCCCTTTTTGAGTGCAGCATAAAGTTGACGACAGGTTCCTTTTAAACAACTCGTATTGATGCCAATAGCAGCTGCATGAAAACATAAGTAGTGAGCACCACCTAGTGGTGTTTTTGGGCAGTCAGTGTCTTATCCGTAACTCTATGGATGTGTGAAGGGCAGAAAGGGATTTGTATTTCTATAATCATATAGACAGAACTCCACTCTGAAGATGTACTCATTAGTTACATAAAATATCTATATATTTTTTTTTTTTTTTAGACATGATGAAAATCATTTTAACCCTTTTACTGACCTAGGCAACCAGGGATATTCTTTAACCTCTTCACTGCCCTAGACCACCACAGATAATCCCATTGCCTTGCTGGCTATGATGGTGATTATAAAGTCCTGTATAATCTCCCGTACATGGCGTACTCAGAAGGGGAATGAGTAAACTCTGCCTGTAGGCCAGTGGTTCTGAACTATGATACGGAACCCTAAAAGAAGCGACCATACTTTCAGAAGAACTCTAACCTGTCCATAGAGAAGTTAATGGTGAAGCCCCCATTGCAGTTGCTTAAATATTTACATCGAGGTGGCAGTGTACTCTACCCAAAACATTGATATATGCTAGCACCTGCAGATGGGCAGTCTAACTTGTCAGTATGGAAGCCCTTCCCAGTCCCATTAGGACTACCAGGCTTAATGTTTTATGGGATAGCTTATAAAACGCTATAGTTGCAGCTGCCAACTAATGGGATAAATTACCATTGATCCAAAGTGACAGACCAAGACTCAGTATAATAATATCACATATATGGCCACCATTGTGTGACCTACAGGTTCTTAAAGGCATTGTCCCAGCAGTATATACACTGTTATTTGAATGGCTCATGAGCAATTGAAACATGCATTAGACCATGATCGCATGAAGTGTTGTTACATTTACGCACCTACCAACCGTCCTGGATCTCGGCGGCTGTGACGGGAGGGCTGCAGCATGTCCCGGTTTCTACTGTCTGTGTATACAGATGACACAGATATACAGGTGAAACTCGAAAAATTAGAATATTGTGCAAAGTTAATTTATTTTAGTAATGAAACTTAAAAGGTGAAACTAATATATGAGATTACATGGGCATAACTATTGTATGGGGGCAAAAAGGAGATTAGGCATGTATAGATGGGCATTAGAGGTGTGGCTTACTCAAAAAAAAAAAATTGCCATGGTGCACGTAGTCCCTCCTTGGGCTTTTAAAAAGTTGGGAAGTATGCACTTACTTGCAAAGTATGGTGCCACCTTTTTGTTCAAAGTCTGTATCAATGTGCACATCCACCCAATGAGCTGAATGCTGGTGGACATGCATGCTCAGCCTGTGTAAACTGATCCTACTCTGCTTGTCAAAGAATGACCTGAGCCTATATAGTAGCACAGCGAAGCTATGAAGACTTCTGCTGAGGGCTGACATATAAAGTGCATGAAAGGTGCTTCGGGACTGTAGGCAGAAATAAAACACTACTAGCAGCCTGTGCACTGCAGCTAAGATTAGCAGAGGGACACAAGGAAAGATGGTGGAAACAGTGAAAAGTAGTGTAAAATGGCAGTTAACCCTTTAAGGACCTCCGCCAGTCCGGTCCTCAAACATGGCACGTGCAGGGGGCGCCATAGCTGCCAGGTTTCTGCTATTTTAAATAGCAGAGACCTGCGGCACATGTATGCGATCAGCCATAAGGCTGATCGTATACATTTTCCCTTTCAGATGCCGTGGGAACCTGTTACATTGATCTAATCGGCTGAATCCTCAAGCAGGCTCCGGTGCCTATTAGATGACTATACCTATACAGGCCACTAGGTGGCAGCATTGTATTGGTGTAGTGTGCAAATGAAGTGTTCAATGGTGTCTATAAAGACATCAATGAACACAAGAGGCAATCTAATGATTGCCAGTTATTGTCACCCAAGGTGACGTAAAAAAAAAAAAAAAAGTTTTTGCAAATATAAAATAAAAGTTAAAATCACCCACAATCCATAATAAAAAACAAACATCATGGGCATCGCCGCGTGCAAAAATGCCCATACTATTTAAATATAACAATATATATGGCAAATGGCGTAACAGGAAAAATAAAAACAGCCAATTTGCTATTTTTTTTGTTACATCAACTACCCAATAATTTATCAAAAAGTCGGACACACTTCAAATTGCTATCACTGAAAAGAACACATCGTCCCGCAAAAAATGAGCCCTCACACAGCCCCGTACACATAACTACATAAAAGTTATAGGGGTCAGAATATGGTTATTAGTGTTGAGCGAGCATGCTCGCCCGAATACCAGCTCGGCTCGAGAATCGCTATGCTCGGCACATGGCGGTACTCGGCCGAGTACCGCAATGCTCGAGTCTCCTCCCTGCATATTTCGCGGCTGCTAAGCAGCCAATAAACGTGCAGGTAAGTACTGCCCTCACTGTAATGCTAGTAGCCATGTTTTCTACTGGCATTACAGTGATTGGCTGGCCGGAACGCGTCATCAGGTGCTATATAGCACCCGATGACGCGTGTTCGGCTCATTCTAAAGGCTCATACACACGACCGCTGTTTTGCGGTCTGTTTTTCACTGATCCATTGTTCCGTATCTAAGGTTTTTTTTTCTCTCTGATTTAAGTAATCTTCCGTTCCGTTATTTCACAAAACAAAGCCGTATGGTTTCCGTATTTGATCAGTTTTTTGCGTATTGTATACAGAAACAGTAACTTATTAATCACCAAACACATGAGCAATATGGACTGAGCATATCATTTCTACAGTATGGAGCCGCAAAATATAGATGACATACGGATGTGTTCCATCCAGTGTACTTTTTCCGTAGACACTGCGAACTGTGACATACCTGTGGTACCTGTCCTGTATAACGTTTCCTCATCACAAATTTTTTTTGCACATACACATCCAAATCCTACGCTACTGTACGTGTGACATACTTTTAAGCATATATCACATTTCAAATGAAGAAGGCGAGCAGTATTAAGGGACGGGGAAGTGGCCATGATGGTGCACGCAGAGGTCGTGGCTTTGTGTGTTAAAGACAAAAGCAGAGTTATTTACAGTGACTTCATGTTTGGATGTCATATTACTGTGTTAATTATATGTATATATATATATATATATATATATATATACACACTGCTCAAAAAAATAAAGGGAACACAAAAATAACACATCCTAGATCTGAATTAATTAAATATTCTTCTGAAATACTTTGTTCTTTACATAGTTGAATGTGCTGACAACAAAATCACACAAAAATTCAAAAATGGAAATCAAATTTTTCAACCCATGGAGGTCTGGATTTGGAGTCACCCTCAAAATTAAAGTGGAAAAACACTACAGGCTGATCCAACTGATGTGATGTCCTTAAAACAAGTCAAAATGAGGCTCAGTAGTGTGTGTGGCCTCCACGTGCCTGTGTGACCTCCCTACAACGCCTGTGCATGCTCCTGATGAGATGGCGGACGGTCTCCTGAGGGATCTCCTCCCAGACCTGGACTAAAGCATCTGCCAACTCCTGGACAGTCTGTGGTGCAACGTGACGTTGGTGGATAGAGCCAGACATGATGTCCCAGATGTGCTCAATTGGATTCAGGTCTGGGGAACGGGTGGGCCAGTCCATAGCATCAATGCCTTCGTCTTGCAGGAACTGCTGACACACTCCAGCCACATGAGGTCTAGCATTGTCTTGCATTAGGAGGAACCCAGGGCCAACCGCACCAGCATATGGTCTCACAAGGGGTCTGAGGATCTCATCTCGGTACCTAATGGCAGTCAGGCTACATCTGGCGAGCACATGGAGGGCTGTGCGGCCCTCCAAAGAAATGCCACCCCACACCATTACTGACCCAATGCCAAACCGGTCATGCTGGAGGATGTTGCAGGCAGCAGAATGTTCTCCACGGCGTCTCCAGACTCTGTCACGTCTGTCACATGTGCTCAGTGTGAACCTGCTTTCATTTGTGAAGAGCACAGGGCGCCAGTGGCGAATTTGCCAATCTTGGTGTTGTCTGGCAAATGCCAAACGTCCTGCACGGTGTTGGGCTGTAAGCACAACCCCCACCTGTGGACGTCGGGCCCTCATATCACCCTCATGGAGTCTGTTTCTGACCGTTTGAGCAGAAACATGCACATTTGTGGCCTGCTGGAGGTCATTTTGCAGCGCTCTGGCAGTGCTCCTCCTGTTCCTCCTTGCACAAAGGCGGAGGTAGCTGTCCTGCTGCTGGGTTGTTGCCCTCCTACGGCCTCCTCCACGTCTCCTGATGTACTGGCCTGTCTCCTGGTAGCGCCTCCATGCTCTGGACACTACGCTGACAGACACAGCAAACCTTCTTGCCACAGCTCGCATTGATGTGCCATCCTGGATAAACTGCACTACCTGAGCCACTTGTGTGGGTTGTAGACTCCGTCTCATGCTAACACTAGAGTGAAAGCACCGCCAGCATTCAAAAGTGACCAAAACATCAGCCAGGAAGCATAGGAACTGAGAAGTGGTCTGTGGTCACCACCTGCAGAACCACTCCTTTATTAGGGGTGTCTTGCTAATTGCCTATAATTTCCACCTGTTGTCTATCCCATTTGCACAACAGCATGTGAAATTGATTGTCACTCAGTGTTGCTTCCTAAGTGGACAGTTTGATTTCACAGAAGTGTGATTGACTTGGAGTTACATTGTGTTGTTTAAGTGTTCCCTTTATTTTTTTGAGCAGTGTATATATATATATATATATATATATATATATATATATATATATATATATATATATATGTATATAGCTTGAAAAAGATAGGACTGCACTCCAGATAAAGTGAAAAATCAGTGGAGTTTTATTCACCCATAACTTTGGCAACTTAGCGACGTTTCGGCTCTTCTAGGGAAGAAGGCTCTTGTGAGCCGAAACGTCGCTAAGTTGCCAAAGTTATGGGTGAATAAAACTCCACTGATTTTTCACTTTATCTGGAGTGCAGTCCTATCTTTTTCAAGCCATATTGTTGGGGTATTGCCGCTGCCTCTGTGGATTTTGCACCCGACTCCTGGTGGTGCTCCCGCTGGACTTTTCTTCTATATATATGTATATATATATGTATGTATATATGTTCACAGAAGCAGAAAAGATAAAATGCACAATCTGTGTCTGCAGGTCACACCACTGCCTCCTCTTCCCCTGTGTTACGTGCTGGCCAAGCCCTGTCAAAGGCGCAGACCCGGATGCATCCCGCCCTGCACCTGGACCACATCCACTTCCGTGTCCCAGCGCAGCGTTCAAATATCCTTACTTCAGGCATTTGAACGCAATCGCAAATATGCAGCCATTCACCCACGGGCCATAGCACTAAATGCGCAACTTTCCAAATTATTGGCCCTGGAAATGTTGCCATTTAGGCTTGTGGACACTGAGGCCTTCCGCAGCCTGATGTCAGCGGCCGTCCCTCGTTACGCAGTGTCCAGCCGCCACTATTTTTCACGATGTGCCATGGCCACCTTACGCCAACATGTGTCCCGTAACATCACACGTGCCCTGACCAAAGCAGTTACTGGGAAAGTCTACTTAACCACGGACACATGGACAAGTGCATTTGGCCAGGGACGCTACATTTCCCTGACGGCACACTGGGTGAACGTTGTGGAGGCCGGGAGCGAGTCGTACCCTGGGATGGCACAGGTGCTACCGACGCCAAGGATTGCGGGCCCTACGTCGATCAGGGTTTCCGCCAGCACCTACGTTAGTGGCTCCAACCCCCACTTCTCCTCCTCCACTTCCACCTCCGAATTATCCGCGTGCAGCACCAGTCAGTCATCAGTTGGTAGCTGGAAGCGGCAACAGGCCGCTCTGAAGCTGATATGCTTAGGAGACAAATAGCACACCGCCGCAGAGCTGTCCCAGGGGATAAGAGACTAGACTGAGCTGTGGCTCTCGCCACTCAACCTAGAACCAGGCATGGTTGTGTCTGATAATGGCTGTAACTTGGTGGCGGCTTTGGAGCTCGGCAAGCTCAGACACATCCCATACCTAGCCCACGTGTTCAACCTTGTGGTTCAGCGGTTTCTCAAAACCTATCCCAATTTGCCTGAGCTACTGGTAAAGGTGCGCCGCGTGTGTGCACATTTCCACCGACAGCTTCAGCCGGTCTGTCAACGTGCTGTGCGATGTAAGCACACGCTGGAACTCAACGTTCCACATGTTGGCCAGCAGAGGGGAGTAGTGGAATACCAGCTGCAACATGGTCGTCACCTTTCCAGTCAGCTTCCGCTATTCACAAGCGAGGAGTGGGCATGGATGTCTGACCTCTGTGAGTTTTTAAGAAACTTTGAGGAATCAACACAGATGGTGAGTGGCGATAACGCTATTATCAGTGTAACCATCCCACTTCTGTGTCTACTCAAATGCTCGCTGCTCACAATTAAGAACGACGCTTTGCATGTGTAAATGGAGGAAGACATTACACAAGGTGATAGCCAGACCACCCTCAGTTTGTCTTCTCAGCGCGAATTGGACGATGAAGAGGAGCAGGAGGGTGGGCAGAAGAGGAGGAAGAGGATGAGGAGATTGAGAGTGATCCTCCTGATGACGACAGTGAAGTTGTGCCTGTTGGTACTCTAGCACACATGGCTGACTTCATGTTAGGCTGCCTTTCCCACGACCCGCATGTTATACGCATTTTGGCCAACAACGATTACTGGTTGTTCACCCTTCTCGAACCCCGCTACAAAGAGAACTTCTCATCTCTCATTCCTCTGGTGGAGAGGACGAGCAAAACAGTGCAATACCAGTAGATCCTTGTTGAACAATTGCTCCAAAAATTTCCATCTGACAACGCTGGCGGCAGAGTCAGTAGTTCCTTGGCCAACCGAGGAGGGGAGACAAGGGGAACACACAGCAGTTCCAACAGGGGCAGAGCAACACTCTCCAAAGCCTGGGACAGTTTCATGACACCCCGCCAGCACCCTCACCCTGATGTGCGGCTTAGTGTCACAAGGAGGGAAAAATTTTGGAAGATGGTGAAGGAGTACATAGCAGACCGTGTCAGCATCCTCAATGATCTCTCAGTGCCTTACAACTACTGAGTGTCCAAGCTAGACAAGTGGCACGAACTGGCGCTCTACGCCTTGGAGGTGCTGGCCTGCCCTGCCGGCAGCGTTTTGTCTGAGCGGGTATTTAGTGCTGCTGGTGGCATTATAACAGATAGGTGTATCTGTCTGTCAACTGAAAATGCTGACAGGTTGACTCTTATAAAAATGAACAAGGCCTGGATTGACCATCACTTCTCAACTCCACCAGAGGAAAGCGGCTGAACATAAAGGTACTCTAAATGTGTTTATAATGTACTGAATACACTGTATTCCCATGCACCCCTTCCACCACAAACAAGGGTATGTGGTTGAATCTTCCTTTTCTCATCCTCCTCCTCCTCTTCCATCATATCAACATGCTTATTTGTCACATATAATGCCCTCGCATATATGCCTTTCGCATATAATGTTTTACAGGGTCAGCTCAGCTGCAGGCCCTCGCATATAATTTTTTTAGAGGGTCAGCTCAGCTGCAGGCCCTCACCTACAATCTTTTACAGGGTCAGCTCACCAGCAGGCCTGAACCTCAAATCTTTTACAGGGTCAGCTCACCAGCAGGCCCGCACCTCAAATCTTTTACAGGGTCAGCTCACCTGAAGGCCCTCGCACTGGGAAAGCTGGGTAATAACTCTCGATCTACACTGAGTTATTACCCAGCTTTTCCAGTGTCAGATATTTTCACTGACTTACTACATAATTATTACATAATATTCGCTATATTGCTATATATTTGTTTTTTAGAATATTACAAATATATAGCAATATAGAGAATATTATGTAATAATTATGTAGTAAGTCAGTGATAATATCTGACACTGGAAAAGCTGGGTAATAACTCAGTGTAGATTGCGAGTTATTACCCAGCTTTTTCAGATATCATCCTAGTGTAGATCGCGAATATTCTAATCGCGAACTTTCCATGCAAAAGGCTACACTAATAAGCTTGAGTTGTCATGAAACTCAGTCTAATATTCTTGTCAGAAGACTATGAAACCAATAAAGGGCGCTATTGAGTTATGAACAGCGCCCTCTATTGGTTTTATAGTATTCTGACAGGAATATTTGTCTTGTCATAAGACTGTAAAACAAATAGAGGGCGCTGTTCATAATCATAACTCAATAGCGCCCTCTATTGGTTTCATAGTCTTCTGATCAGAATATTAGACTTGTCATAAGACTGTGAAACCAATAGATGACACTGTTTATAACTCAATAGCGCCTTCTATTGGTTTTCATAGTCTTATGACAGCTGAAAAACAAGGCAGATTCTGCTCATTTGCATGTCTTTCCTATATGCCCATGTTTATGCAAATTCGTTTTTACATGACAAAACTGTATAGAAAGGTTATTGAATATTATGTTAGGACTATCGGAAAACCTTTTGTCTCCCTAATCATATTGATCTAGTTGTGAAGGTCCACCCAAGCCATCCAAAAGATGCAAAATAACTTTGAGGTTTTACTGGTTTTCAGTCAGATGAGAACTGGTTTGGAATAGCTCATAGTGCATAAGGCTGCCAGTGTAAGGTATGCTGACTAAGCCTATCATCTTTCTCATGGATAGATTGATGGCTTGCACATGCCTAGCTTTTGATGTACAGCCTTTGTGTGGTTGTTGGAGTCTAAGACACATCCAGCTATCCTCCTAATGCTGTTTCCAAACCATTTTGATGGGGTTTCCATCAATTTCTAACCATTTTTTTATGAACCAGTCACCCTTCACTTTTATTATACTCGGGTGCTCGGCTGAGCACACGAATATAGCAATGTGTTCAGGCCAAACACCCAAATACTTTGGTGCTTGCTCATCACAAGTAAAAAAAAGAAATTCAGTATTAAAACGCAAGAAAAATTATACAAGTGTGGTATCGTTGTAACCGTACTGACCTGGAGAATGAAGATAACAGGTCAATTTTACCGCATAGTGTACAGTGTAAAAAAATTTAAAACCTTTATCAGAATAGCGTTTTTCCAAATTCTACCCAATTTGGATTCTTTTCCCTGCTTCCTACTACATGGTATGCAACCGTAAATTGTGCCATTAGAAAGTACAACTTGTCATAAGGCTATGTGAATGGAAAAATAAAAAAGTTAGGACTATGGGAAGGAGGGGAGTGAAAAACAAAAACGCAAAAATGGAAAATCCCAGGGTCCTTAACCGCCTCCGGACCGCCTAACGCAGGATCGCGTTCCGGAGGCGGCAGCCCTGCGCACAGTCACGCATATATGCGTCATCTCGCGAGACACACAGGCGCGCGCGTTCACAGGATCGGAAGGTAAGCGAGTGGATCTCCAGCCTGCCAGCGGCGATCGTTCGCTGGCAGGCTGGAGATGTGATTTTTTTTAACCCCTAACAGGTATATTAGACGCTGTTTTGATAACAGCGTCTAATATACCTGCTACCTGGTCCTCTGGTGGTCCCCTTTGTTTGGATCGACCACCAGAGGACACAGGCAGCTCAGTAAAGTAGCACCAAACACCACTACACTACACCCCCCCCCTGTCACTTATTAACCCCTTATGAACCACTGATCACCCCATATAGACTCCCTGATCACCCTCCTGTCATTGATCACCCCCCTGTCATTGATCACCCCCCTGTAAGGCTCCATTCAGAGGTCTGTATGATTTTTACGGATCCACTGATACATGGATCGGATCCGCAAAACACATACGGACGTCTGAATGGAGCCTTACAGTGGGGTGATCAATGACGGGGGTGATCACCCCATATAGACTCCCTGATCACCCCCCTGTCATTGATCACCCCCCTGTCATTGATCACTCCCCTGTAAGGCTCCATTCAGACGTCCGTATGTTTTTTACGGATCCACGGATACATGGATCGGATCCGCAAAACACATACAGACGTCTGAATGGAGCCTTACAGGGGGGTGATCACCCCATATAGACTCCCTGATCACCCCCCTGTCATTGATCACCCCCCTGTAAGGCTGCATTCAGATGTCCGTATGTTTTTTACGGATCCACGGATACATGGATCGGATCCGCAAAACACATACAGACATCTGAATGGAGCCTTACAGGGGGGTGATCAATGACAGGGGGGTGATCACCCCATATAGACTCCCTGATCACCCCCCTGTCATTGATCACCCCCCTGTCATTGATCACCCCCCTGTAAGGCTGCATTCAGATGTCCGTATGTTTTTTACGGATCCACGGATACATGGATCGGATCCGCAAAACACATACGGACATCTGAATGGAGCCTTATAGGGGGGTGATCAATGACAGGGGGTGATCACCCCATATAGACTCCCTGATCACCCCCCTGTCATTGATCACCCCCCTGTAAGGCTGCATTCAGATGTCCGTATGTTTTTTACGGATCCACGGATACATGGATCGGATCCGCAAAACACATACGGACATCTGAATGGAGCCTTATAGGGGGGTGATCAATGACAGGGGGGTGATCACCCCATATAGACTCCCTGATCACCCCCCTGTCATTTTTCACCCCCCCTGTCATTGATCACCCCCCTGTAAGGCTGCATTCAGATGTCCGTATGTTTTTTACGGATCTACGGATACATGGATCGGATCCGCAAAACACATACGGACATCTGAATGGAGCCTTATAGGGGGGTGATCAATGACAGGGGGGTGATCATCCCATATAGACTCCCTGATCACCCCCCTGTAAGGCTGCATTCAGATGTCCGTATGTTTTTTACGGATCCACGGATACATGGATCGGATCCGCAAAACACATACGGACATCTGAATGGAGCCTTATAGTGGGGTGATCAATGACAGGGGGGTGATCACACCATATAGACTCCCTGATCACCCCCCTGTCATTTTTCACCCCCTGTCATTGATCACCCCCCTGTAAGGCTCCATTCAGACATTTTTTTGGCCCAAGTTAGCGGAATTTATTTATTTTTTCTTACAAAGTCTCATATTCCACTAACTTGTGTCAAAAAATAAAATCTCACATGAACTCACCATACCCCTCACGGAATCCAAATGCGTAAAATTTTTTAGACATTTATATTTCAGACTTCTTCTCACGCTTTAGGGCCCCTAGAATGCCAGGGCAGTATAAATACCCCACATGTGACCCCATTTCGGAAAGAAGACACCCCAAGGTATTCCGTGAGGGGCATATTGAGTCCATGAAAGATTGAAATTTTTGTCCCAAGTTAGCGGAAAGAGAGACTTTGTGAGAAAAAAAAATAAAAAATCTATTTCCGCTAACTTGTGCCAAAAAAAAAAAATTCTATGAACTCGCCATGCCCCTCATTGAATACCTTGGGGTGTCTTCTTTCCAAAATGGGGTCACATGTGGGGTATTTATACTGCCCTGGCATTTTAGGGGCCCTAAAGCGTGAGAAGAAGTCTGGGATCCAAATGTCTAAAAATGACCTCATAAAAGGAATGTGGGCCCCTTTGCGCATCTAGGCTGCAAAAAAGTGTCACACATCTGGTATCACCGTACCGTGTTTTGGGGTGTCATTTTACATATACCCATGCTGGGTGAGATAAATATCTTGGTCAAATGCCAACTTTGTATAAAAAATGGGAAAAGTTGTCTTTTGCCGAGATATTTCTCTCACCCAGCATTATTATATGTAAAAAGACACCCTAAAACACATTGCACAACTTCTCCTGAATACGGCGATACCACATGTGTGACACTTTTTTGCAGCCTAGGTGGGCAAAGGGGCCCACATTCTAAAGAGCACCTTTAGGATTTCACAGGTCATTTACCTACTTACCACACATTAGGGCCCCTAGAATGCCAGGGCAGTATAACTACCCAACAAGTGACCCCATTTTGGAAAGAAGACACCCCAAGGTATTCCGTGAGGGGCATGGCGAGTTCCTAGAATTTTTTATTTTTTGTCACAATTTAGCGGAAAATGATGATTTTTCTTTTGATTTTTTTTTCTTACAAAGTCTCATATTCCACCTACTTGTGACAAAAAATAAAAACTTCCATGAACTCACTATGCCCATCACGAAATACTTTGGGGTGTCTTCTTTCCAAAATGGGGTCACTTGTGGGGTAGTTATACTGCCCTGGCATTTTAGGGGCCCGAATGCGTGAGAAGTGTTTTGAAATCAAAATCTGTAAAAAATGGCCGGTGAAATCCGAAAGGTGCTCTTTGGAATGTGGGCCCCTTTGCCCACCTAGGCTGCAAAAAAGTGTCACACATCTGGTATCACCGTACTCAGGAGAAGTTGGTCAATGTGTTTTGGGGTGTCTTTTTACATATACCCATGCTGGGTGAGAGAAATATCTTGGCAAAAGACAACTTTTCCCATTTTTTTTATACAAAGTTGGCATTTGACCGAGATATTTCTCTCACCCAGCATGGGTATATGTAAAATGACACCCCAAAACACATTGCCCAACTTCTCCTGAGTACGGCAATACCAGATGTGTGACACTTTTTTGCAGCCTAGGTGGGCAAAGGGGCCCACATTCCAAAGAGCACCTTTCGGATTTCACCGGCCATTTTTTACAGATTTTGATTTCAAACTACTTTGCACGCATTTGGGCCCCTAAAATGCCAGGGCAGTATAACTACCCCACAAGTGACCCCATTTTGGAAAGAAGACACCCCAAAGTATTTCGTGATGGGCATAGTGAGTTCATGGAAGTTTTTATTTTTTGTCACAAGTTAGTGGAATATGAGACTTTGTAAGAAAAAAAAAAATCATCATTTTCCGCTAACTTGTGACAAAAAATAAAAAGTTCTATGAACTCACTATGCCCATCAGCGAATACCTTAGGGTGTCTACTTTCCGAAATGGGGTCATTTGTGGGGTGTTTGTACTGTCTGGCCATTCTAGAACCTCAGGAAACATGACAGGTGCTCAGAAAGTCAGAGCTGCTTCAAAAAGCAGAAATTCACATTTTTGTACCATAGTTTGTAAACGCTATAACTTTTACCCAAACCATTTTTTTTTTTATCAAAGACATGTAGAACAATAAATTTAGAGAAAAATTTATATATGGATGTCGTTTTTCTTGCAAAATTTTACAACTGAAAGTGAAAAATGTCTTTTTTTTTCAAAAAAATAGTTAAATTTTGATTAATAACAAAAAAAGTAAAAATGTCAGCAGCAATGAAATACCACCAAATGAAAGCTCTAAACAGTGAGAAGAAAAGGAGGTAAAATTCATTTGGGTGGTAAGTTGCATGACCGAGCAATAAACGGTCAAAGTAGTGTAGGTCAGAAGTGTAAAAAGTGGCCTGGTCATTAAGGGTGTTTAAGCTAGCGGGGCTGAGGTGGTTAAGGGGTTAATAAGCCTTTGAGACCTAAAAGCAATGCGGTACTGTATCTACTACTGTGAAGGAGTCACGGCTGTCTCTTGATCTGTTCTTTGCAGGGTATGTTTGGTTTTAATACTAGAGCACAGGTCATGCCACTTGACATTGCTGTTTTTTCGACAGATCCCCTAACCTGCATTGGCTGTGTACTATACTATATAGTATTTTTTTATGTTTTACCATCAACATGTGGTGTGTAAGGACTGTCGGTCGCATGTGGTGCGTTTTCCTGTTTCTGGTGATATCTTTTATGGATGTTGCAATAACAGCGAATTTTAACACGTATCGCTACCAGATGCTGTTCTCTCGTTATTTTTACAGGGTACATTATATCACTGGGCAGTTTAAACACGGTGGAGCGTGTGAAGCCAGCATCTGCTTCATGGAGCGGGAATCGGCACTTAAGATTTCAGCTTAGATACTTCTCGCTATCTGTTAATAGAACCAGCAGTGAGATCTAGTGAGTGAGGTTTAAAGGGAATGTGTCATCAGAAAATTATATTTATTACCTTAAATTTCGATTTTTATGTTAAAGGAAATCTGCCATCAGTTTTATCTTGTCCAATCTAAGGGCTGCATAAACTGGCAACAGAACCCTTAGAAAAAAAAGCCCCGTTGCTGATTTTATTTTATTTTATTTTTTAACCTATTGCTGTCAGTCGCAGGGAGCCAGGAGCTCATGAGATAAGGACTCTGGGCAGCATAATTTTGGTCACAGATTACCTTTAACCCCTTCAGGACTGGGCCATTTTTCATTTTAGTTTTTTACTCCCTGCCTTCCTAGAGCCAGAACTTTATTTTCTATTTACATAGCCAAGTGAGGGCTTGTTTTGTGCAGGACAAGTTGTACGTTCTAATGGCACCATTTACTGTTGCATGCAATGTAGTGGGAAGCTGGAAAAAATTTAAAATGGGATGGAATTAGAAATAAAAAATCTGCCATCGTTTTATGGGTTTTGCTTTTACAGCATTTTCTATGTGGTAAAATTTACCTGCTACCTTCATTCTCGTGGTGAGTACCATTACAACGATACTACATTTCTAAAGTTTTTTCGAAAGTTTTTATTTGTCATTTTTGAGAAAAACAACAACATTTAAAACCGTTCAGTAATATATCCGGCGGGATGACGTGAGTGTACGTCGCGTCTCGATCTCCCCCACTGCTGGCCTTCCCCTTCCAGGCCGATGTCGAACAGCTGATGCTGATGCCGAAACAGCCGAGATGGAACAGCTGATGCCCTGAGTTGTGAGCCGCGACGCGCCACTATACTCCACCTGGTCTTGTCGCTGGATCGTCTCTGCTGATTGTGGGGAGTTGCTGGCTACGGCACTGCTCCTGTCCCTCGACTGGGCTCCATCGCTGCCCCGCTTCTGGTTCCTCCATTTGCCGTCCTCGCTTGCTGCCACTCTGCCTGCTCTGTCTGCTCTGTCTGCGTGCTGTCGTTCGGCTCTGTCTCCCCGGCTCCGATCGATTGGTCTTGCCTGGCTGCTGGCTCCATCTGCTGCCTCCTGCTCTTCTTGCCACTGGACCGCCTGATTCCACCTTGCCGCTCCTGCTCCTGCCTGCTACCGGACTGCCGCCCTGTTGGATATCTCAACTGTTGGATACCTCGGCTGTCTCCCCTTTACTTCGCCACTGCACCGCCACAGTCACGGCGTGCTTCGGGATTAGGCCTCCGGACACGTGAGAATAGCAATTCCATTCAGTTATTCTATACCTGCCGTACTGTTGATTTTTCTGCTATATTGCTGCAAGAGGGATAGCAGTGTATATTGCTGTGAAGAGGGCATAGTTTTGTTTATGTTGAAATCTTGTGCCGTCTGGGGAAAAGGGGGTAAGGAGGAGACAGGGTGAGAAAGGAAAAGTGGGAAAAGAGGGCACAAAGGGAAGAAAAAAAAAAAAAAAAAAAAAAAAAAGGGGGAAAAAAAAGGGAAAGAAGAGACAGAAAAAAGGGTTAATAGGTGAAAGAAAATATATATAAAAAATAAAATAAAAATGAAAACCTGGTAGGGGGAGAAGGGAAAGGAAGACTAAAGCAGAAACTTAAGTAGAAGGTTAGGGGGGGGGGGAATTGGGGAGAATGCCCCCAAAGCGACGCTCAGTTGATTCCTCTTCAATTAAGTCTGGGACTAAGACCCCAGAGAACAAAATCGACAAGTTTCTGAAATCGCCCTTTTCAAATGAAAAGAACCTAGCCAAAACTAAACCCCCTGCCAAACTGAAAAAATTCGCTAAAACTTCCCAAAATGATGAACTTTCTGAGGATGGACTGGAGGGGGCAGACCAGGAGGCAGGCGAGGACTGTCTCTCTGCACAAATGCGAACTGAATACGACCCATCTGTCTTGGACAAAATCCTATGCGCTGTGGAAAATAATGGCACTTTAGTGCAAGAAATGTCCACCCAATTGGGGTCAGTGCAGAGCGATATTTCATTAATAAGAGAAGACCTGGTAAAGATCCGGGACCGAGTCCTTAGTGTGGAAAAAACTGTCGACTTTTTGCAAACGGACATGGATACGTTAAAATCTAAAACTCTGCTTCTAGCCTCAGAAAATCAAGCACTTCAAAACAAACTAGAGGACTTAGAAAATAGGTCAAGGCGCAACAATGTCCGCATAATTGGTTTCCCAGAAGGAGTGGAAGGCCGACAGCTGGAGGAACAACTTAAAGATGTGATTATGCATAGCTTCGGCAGCGATAATTTCTCTTCTATGTTTCAAATAGAAAGAGCCCACCGAATTCCAGGAGGGAAATTGATTCCGGGGAGACCGCCGCGTGCAGTGTTAATCAAATTACTACTATCCGCGGATAGAGATATGATCCTGAAAAGAGCAAGAGAATGTACACCTATTGAATACCAGGGCACTAATCTGCTCTTTTTTCCTGACTTTGCGCGGCAGACCCAGGAAAAAAGGAAAAGCTTTATAGAGATAAAGAAACGCTTGGCGGCTAAGGAGATTAAATATTCCCTACAGTATCCTGTGAAATTAAGAGTAATTCACAATGGGACTTCTCTTTTTTTTGAGACACCACAACAGGCATCAGACTGGATGGATCAAATAAGCATTTGAAATTGTGTACTACTATGATCGGAGGGATGGAAGGGGGGGGGCCAGGCTGGGGGAGAATGGCCGGTGGTTAGAGGTTCGCTGAGTAGTTCGGGCGGATCAATGGATAGGGGGGGGAGGGGTACCCACCTTGCAGGAAGGTTTTTTTTTTTTTTTTTTTTTTTTTTTTTTTTTTTTTTTTCTTTTCTTTTTTTCTTTTCGGTGAGCGATGTCCACTAGAATAGTAGCTTGGAATGTCAGAGGACTTGGGGAAAGAGTTAAAAGGCAAGCGATCATGGATGCATTAAAAAGATATCTTCCAGCAATTATTTGTATAGTAGAAACCCATTTAACTAAAGAAACCTTGTTCCGTCTGACAACGGGATGGCAGTCCCAATCGTATCACTCCACCTTTACTGGCTCCTCTAGGGGTATTTCGGTTCTTATTCATAACTCCATAGATTTCACCCTTATAAAATCCTACATAGATGCTCAGGGTAGATTTATCTTCTTGCATGGTAAGCTGCATGGCGACAGCTATATTCTTGCCTTTTTTTATATACCTCCGCCATTCTCAATGTACCCACTGCTTCAACTAATGCTATTTTTTGAAAAAAGACCAGAATGCCGCTTAATCCTGATGGGGGATTTCAATGCGGTCCTTGACCCTAATAAAGATAGATTTTCAATAGATGCAGAAAGGGGGAGGAATTTCTGTAATTCCCCGCTGTCTCAATTTTGTTTAGAGGTTGGAGTGGTGGATATATGGGAATATCTTGGCGGTGGAAAGAGAGTATATTCTTGTGTTAGCAGGGGGGGTAGAGCAATGTCTAGGATCGATTTAGCACTCACCAATGAGAGCAACTTGAGTAATATCTGCAAGATGCGATACGGAATAAGAACAGTTTCGGACCACTCACCCGTACTGATTGAGGTTTCCAGCGGGGAGAATAAGGATATTAGGGGGCTAGGATTTAAGTTGAATCCATACTGGCTCACTATTATGGACAATCTGCAGTCGATTAAATTATTGATGTCCTCCTTTTGGGAGGTCAATCTTCCCTCCGCCAGTATCAATACAGTATGGGATGCCTCGAAAGCATATTTGAGGGGGGTTTTTATAAGTGAGATTGTCGCAGCAAAGAGAATATTTAGGAAGAAAGAGGAGGAATTGGTTCAGATTGCTGTACTTACAACTGAGAGATATACTAGCCATCCAACTGAACACAACAGGGAAGAGATGCAGAAGGCTAGCTGCTCTCTGGAGAAATATGTAACAGAGAAAGCAAACCACAGGGTATTTTTTAAGGGGCTTAATTACTTCATCGAGTCTGGACGCCCGGGGAAACTTTTAGCTAGAATTATTTCACAACAAGACAAGAAAAAACTATCCATTACTTCGATCCGTAATGTAGAGGGCAAAACCATAACAGATTTAGAGGGAATTGAGAATACTTTTTTACAATACTTTGCCCAGACATATAGATCCTCCCCTGGTCTGTCAGCTGAACTGGCGATGCGTTTCCTGGAGAAAATTTCATTTTCTACTTTAAACGAAGTTCAGAGGGAATATCTCGAGGAGGAGATGTCTCTTATAGAGCTGCAGGAGGCCCTTGGGTCTGTCTCGGGGAACTCATCGCCAGGAGTGGATGGCCTTCCATATGAGGTCTATCGCAAGTATAGTGATGTCATCCTCCCTCAGTTGCTAGAGGTTTTCTCCCAGGCAACACAGGGAGGGAGACTACCACACTCTATGATGGAGGCTCTTATTGTTTTAATTCTAAAAAAGGACAAAGACCCGGCAGAATTGAGCTCCTACAGACCAATATCATTATTAAATACCGATGTTAAGTTACTATCAAAAGTTCTGGCTAGGAGGCTTTCGCGGGTTATGCCCACGATTATTCACCCAGATCAAAATGGCTTTATGCCAAATAGGGGTACTCATCACAATCTGCATAGGCTATTTACGAATATTCAGTCCCCAGGGCGTGGTGCCCGCTCCATCCTGTCGTTGGACGCTACTAAAGCCTTCGACAGGGTGGAGTGGATTTTTCTCTGGGAGGTAATGAAAAGAATGGGCTTTGGCCCAAGATTTATGGCGATGGTCCAGCTACTTTACAATTCCCCAGTTGCCAGGATCAGGATCAATGATTCGACGACAGAGAGTTTCACTTTGGGAAGAGGTACCCGTCAAGGCTGTCCCCTTTCCCCCTTTTTATTTAATATTTATATTGAACCTTTAGCGGCTTTGATAAGACAGGACTCGGAGGTGGTTGGTTTTGGCATAATGGGGCAGCATGACCGCGTATCTCTTTACGCAGATGATATCCTGGTTTTCATCCATCAAACAGATACGACTCTTCCTCGTATAATGGACTTGGTTGGCCACTTCTCCGAGTTATCTGGACTTGAGATCAACTGGGATAAGACCGTCCTTCTTCCTATAGATGAGTTGCGAGGCGAATTTAATAATCAGGTAACGATCTCTGATTCAATAAAGTACCTGGGGATAACAGTTTCTGCTAAACCTCAAGAATATTTACAACTTAACCTAATTCCTTTGTTAGTAAAGCTAAGAGCAAAAATTAAGATATGGCAAAAAATTCTTCTAGCAAGAGCGGATAGAATTTCAATAATAAAAATGGTAGTGCTTCCCCAGGTTCTTTATGTCTTGCGCAACTCGCCTATATGGATTACAGATAAACACTTTAGATTGATAGAGCGGGTGCTCAATGATTTATTATGGGGGAGGAAGCGCGTGAGATTGAAGGCACTCTATTTCTCTATGCCCTACAATCGGGGAGGTCTTAACCTCCCCTATTTTAGGGGCTACTTTGTGGCCTCCCAACTCTGCCTTTTTAATGATTGGGAAAATAGCCCCTTCTGCAGTAAAGTGGTGAAAGATGCAGGTTTTTCCGATTTTTTTACCGTACTGGAATCTGATTATTTGTCAAATTCAATTAGAGGGTTTACACTGTTCTGCAGAATGGCTATAAAGACTTGGTCGGCCATAAGGAGCTGGTGTGGAGTTAAGGCATCGCTTATTTGCACCCCATTATGGCATAACCAAAAACTTCTTAATTTAAAAGACTTAAGTTGCCGCCAGTACTGGAGGACCAAAAATGTGCAATACTTACAAAACCGTTCAGTAACCTAGATGCACACAATCAATGACACATTTCAACAACGGTTTAGTGCAATAAAGAGATACCACAGAAGTCTGTCATTGTATTTCCTTCAGAGCAGAGTTTTCGCCATTGCTGAATAATAATTGTGTTATAAATTTTTACCTCATTCACTCGCTCATACGCAACTCTGCTGGACTCCCACCTTCCTTTAGGCTATCAATGTTCTGTATGTAGCTTGATAAAGACTATTGTCGAAACGTTGCTGCTGAACATTTGGTGGATTAAAGAACATTGAACTTGCTTCTGGAGTGCCGTGACCTTCTTTTTCTTCACTGTTCTAGCATTGAGCCATAATCCCCTTGATTTGATCAAATTTCTCCTGGTTATTTCTGGCTAAATATGTAATCTTGTACATTGGCAAGGCTTCTTCTATTAGTTGCATCCAGTGTTGGATTGAGGGGACTTTAGGGGGCTTCCAACTCAATAGAATAGACTTCCAAGCATAGAACATTAGAAGTCGATATAGTTTTTTAGAGTATTTAGTTTGCAATAGATCATCTACCAGTCCTAACAGGTTATTTTCAGGGGAGCATACCGCCGGAAGTCCCAGCTTCAGATTTAGGAATTCATAAATTGCTGACCAAAATTCAGCAATTTTGGGGCAATCCCAAATCCTGTGGATCAGAGTGCCTGTCTCTCCATTACATCTAGAGCATAGTGAACTGTCAAGTTGATACATTCATTCTAATCTGACCGGGGTTAGGTAAACTCTATGTAGCCACTTTACTTGTATCAGTTGGTCTCTAGCGCTTATGACTGTGTTCCTCCAGTTGTGTGTGAGTTCCTTCTCATGCCTATCTTCTAATCTAGGGACATCTTTCTGCCACTTTGCCATAGCTCTGGTCAACGGGGAGGCTAATTGGGAAATAAGTACTGAATAAAAGGAGGATACTGGCTTGCATAAGTTCGTTTGTCTAACAATTTTTTTCGATCTCTCCATACTCTATCTTGATTCTTCCGCTACCAAATTGCTTTACACAAGTGTGTCTTAATTGAAAATATCTAAAGAGACTGTTCCTGGGTAAACAGTAGTCCTCCCTTAATTGATGAAAAGCTTTAAACATTCCTTCCGAGAATATCTGGGTCATGTATTTGATTCCATGTTTCGGCCAAAACTCAAAATCAGGAAGTGTCTCTAGTTCCGGTAACTTTGCATTTCTCCACAATGGCAATAGAGGGGACCATCCCTCCCCTATTACCCCATACCCACACATAATCGTTCCATACTTTTATTACTGCCATCATGTTAGAAGTGAAATGTTCCACTGGGTATTTACGCATTCTGTACAAAAAACTTGTCAGGGCCTCATATGATCCAAGGAATGCCGCCTCCAGCACCACTGCCGGATTGTTGGCATCCGCTCTTACCCACCAGCTTGCATATGTCAGCTGGACAGCATAGTAATATCTGTACATATCCGGCAGGGCCAGGCCACCCCGAGTATATGGCGCTTTCAGAGTCTCCCTGGCCAGTCTGGGTTTCGCATTAGCCCAGAGGAATGGAGTCAGCATTTTGTCAATTTCCACAAAGTGGGATTTTAGAAGGACAACTGGCACTGCCCTATATATATATATACACTCACCTAAAGAATTATTAGGAACACCTGTTCTATTTCTCATTAATGCAATTATCTAGTCAACCAATCACATGGCAGTTGCTTAAATGCATTTAGGGGTGTGCTCCTGGTCAAGACAATCTCCTGAACTCCAAACTGAATGTCAGAATGGGAAAGAAAGGTGATTTAAGCAATTTTGAGCGTGGCATGGTTGTTGGTGCCAGACGGGCCGGTCTGAGTATTTCACAATCTGCTCAGTTACTGGGATTTTCACGCACAACCATTTCTAGGGTTTACAAAGAATGGTGTGAAAGGGGAAAAACATCCAGTATGCGGCAGTCCTGTGGGCGAAAATGCCTTGTTGATGCTAGAGGTCAGAGGAGAATGGGCCGACTGATTCAAGCTGATAGAAGAGCAACGTTGACTGAAATAACCACTCGTTACAACCGAGGTATGCAGCAAAGCATTTGTGAAGCCACAACACACACAACCTTGAGGCGGATGGGCTACAACAGCAGAAGACCCCACCGGGTACCACTCATCTCCACTACAAATAGGAAAAAGAGGCTACAATTTGCACGAGCGCACCAAAATTGGACTGTTGAAGACTGGAAAAATGTTGCCTGGACTGATGAGTCTCGATTTCTGTTGAGACATTCAAATGGTAGAGTCCGAATTTGGCGTAAACAGAATGAGAACATGTATCCATCATGCCTTTTTACCACTGTGCAGGCTGGTGGTGGTGGTGTAATGGTGTGGGGGATGTTTTCTGGGCACACTTTAGGCCCCTTAGTGCCAATTGGGCATCGTTTAAATGCCACGGGCTACCTAAGCATTGTTTCTGACGATGTCCATCCCTTCATGACCACCATGTACCCATCCTCTGATGGCTACTTCCAGCAGGATAATGTACCATGTCACAAAGCTCGAATCATTTCAAATTGGTTTCTTGAACATGACAATGAGTTCACTGTACTAAAATGGCCCCCACAGTCACCAGATCTCAACCCAATAGAGCATCTTTGGGATGTGGTGGAACGGGAGCTTCGTGCCCTGGATGTGCATCCCTCAAATCTCCATCAACTGCAAGATGCTATCCTATCAATATGGGCCAACATTTCCAAAGAATGCTATCAGCACCTTGTGGAATCAATGCCACGTAGAATTAAGGCAGTTCTGAAGGCAAAAGGGGGTCCAACACCGTATTAGTATGGTGTTCCTAATAATTCTTTAGGTGAGTGTATATATATAATAATTTGGGTAGGATTATCATCTTGAAAATGTTAATGCATCCCACTAGAGACAGGGGGAGGGTTTCCCATGCCTTCAGTTTATGGTTAATATATTCCATGGTTGGTGAGATATTAAGCGGGATAAATTGCTGTATATCCTTATGTATCATAATTCCCAGATATTTAAATCGGTCAACCACCAATAATGTGGATCTTGGTGAAACCAAGATCCCTTCCCCTTCGTCAACTAGATATAGCGCTGATTTAGCCCAGTTAACTTTCAGCCCAGAAAATTCGCCATATTCACTTACTACCTCCAAAAGCGCTTCCAATGACCCCTCTGTGTCTCCCAAGTACACCAGCATGTCATCTGTGTATAATGATAACTTCTCAGTTATCCCCGCAAAGTTCCATCCTTCTATATGGTTGCAGCTATTTAAGAGACATGACAGAGGTTCCATTACCAGAGCAGATATCAGAGGGGATAAAGGACATCCCTGCCGTGTGCCTCTATATATGGGGAACGGTTCTGACAGATATCAATTGACTGACACGGGCCGTGGGTTGTCGGTATAGGATTCGCAGCCAGTGTAAGAAATTCCCTGGGAATCCGAATCTTTCCAGAATTTCCCAAAGGAAGAACCATTCTACTTAATCAAAGGCCTTTCATTGTCTAATGAGGCGATAGTTCTATTACCCAAATTTTCATGTTTGACCTGTAGGTTGGTGTACAGGTTTTTAAGATTAATGTCTGTAGATTTCCCCGGCATAAAGCCAGATTGGTCTGTCCCCACAATAGATAGGATAACCCCCGTCAGTCTTATGGCCAATACCTTAGCTAAGATCTTGGCATCTAAGTTTGTAAGTGAAATGGGCCGGTATGAACTGCATTGGTCCAGTGGCTTCCCCGCCTTGCGGATCATTTCAATTGTAGCCTCAGAGAAAGACGGTGGTAATTCCGAGTTCTCTAAGGCGTATTTGAAAAGTTTGCTTAGCTGGGTACCAAGATTCTTGGCATGTATCTTATACCACTCGGCAGGAAAGCCATACGGACCCGGGGTCTTGTGTGAGGCCATAGAGCCTATTGCTGTCTGAATCTCTGCAGCCGATATTGGGGAGTCTAGTAGCTCTCTATCCCCCCCAGACAGTGTCATAAATTCAATCTGATCTAAGTATGTCTTCAGACTTTCAGTCATGGGGGTATGTTTGGAGGTATATAATTTAGTGTGATAAGATGCAAATTGGGCGCAAATCTCTTCTGGCCTTGACACCACTGCCCCAGATTCCAATTTGATCGCTGCCACTACCGTTTGGGGGGGTCTCCGTTCTTGCCAAGTAGGTAAGAGCTTTCCCATTTTTTGTCCCCCTCTGAAAAGATAGTCTGCCTTTGTGCTAAAAGACGCTTTTGGGTGTATTCAGTGAGATGTATCCTATAATCCCTTTGAAGGGTTAGCCATTTCTCCTGACAGTCCTCATCCTGTTCTGCAATGTAAGCTTCTTCCGCCTCTGCTAACTCCGCCTCTAGTCTATTTCTCTTAATCCTCAGTTCGACTCTATGGGTAGCAATGGCCGAAATGCAGACTCCCCTCATCACTGCTTCACATGCCTCCCATTCCGTAATTGGATTCGACATTCCCTCATTCACCTTCCAGTACTCCTCTAGTTCCTGTCGACAACTGGCTTTCACTGGGAGCACCTGTAACCACCTAGGGTTGAGTCTCCATATTTTAGCTGGCCCTTCTAATGGTTGAGAGAGGATCACCTGCATCGACGCATGGTCTGAAATTCCCCGTGGTAAATAAGTCACTTCCCTTACCAAAAGTAGGGAGTCCGGGCTTTCGAATGCTAAATCAATGCGTGACATGGTATTACTAGAGGCTGAGTGACACGTAAACTGCCTGGCAGTAGGAGCTTTCCATCTCCACAGTTCTTCTAGATTATGTGCTGCTGCCCAATTGCTCAGAGATGTGTTATGTCTGATTGGGGGTTTGAGTCTATCTAGTTGATTGTTCAGTACTGCATTAAAGTCACCCAGTAGTATAAAAGGGGGCTGAGGCATTTGTGACACCTTAGTCATAGTCTTGTCTAATAGGGACCTGCAGAAAGGAGGTGGAATGTATACTCCCACCACGGTCAGAGGACTACCCCGGAGTAAACAATATAAAATTACATATCTACCACGTGAATCAGTCAGAACCGTCTATAGCTGTATTGAAGTTTTCTTACTGACAAGAATGGATACTCCCCTTGCTTTATTCGTGTACGTCGCATGGTAGGTCGGTCCCACCCATGGTCGACGAAGGGCCATTACCTTTTGGTCTCGCAAGTGAGTTTCCTGCAAAATAATCATGTCAGGATTATAAGGTTTAAAATAATTAAAAACCAAAGCTCTTTTGATTTTACTATTCAAACCCCTCACATTCCATGAAATGATCTTAAGCGTTGCCATAATGAAAATATACATATATACCTTTTGTTGTAGAATCCAGCAGAGCCATGGAGACATTCACACATCCATTCATACCATTTCAAACTTGCCTTATAGCTATCCCTTCCCCCTCCCTGCCCACACATCCCCAACTCGTCTGAGCCTTGGATCCCAAACTAAAGTTAATGAAGTTTAAACGAAACCTGACACTAAGGCTTCGTTCACATCACCGTTCTGGCTTTCCGTTCTCCTGCTCCGTCTAGGAGCAGGAGAACGGAAAGGACGGAAAAGGCACATAACTGACGCCAAACGGAGTCAAACTGAGCCCTTAGGACCCTATAGATTATAATGGGGTCCATTATGTTTCCGCTCAGAAGATGATTTTTAAGCGGAGACAAAAGTCCTGCATGCAGGAGTTTTGTCTCAGCTTAAAAATCATCTTCTGAGCGGAAACATAACGGACCCCATTATAATCTATGGGGTCCTAAGGGCTCCGTTTGACTCCGTTTGGCGTCAGTTATGTGCCTTTTCCGTCCTTTCCGTTCTCCTGCTCCTAGACGGAGCAGGAGAACGGAAAGCCAGAACGGTGATGTGAACGAAGCCTTAGGTAGAACTAACTCATCCGTGGAGTTAATCGGTTGTTATTTTAAAGCAATTCCTTCCTTCTTTCCAACCTTTCTCGACAAGGAGAGACCCCTAACCTCTATCCAAAGAAATGTATTTAAAGAGATGGAACCTCCCCCTTTTATTTTCTCACTTATTTGCAAATAAGGAAATAGCAAAGAGAAAAAAAAAAAAAGGGGGGGAAAAACCCCTCTTAGATAGGAAAAGTAAGTCGGATCGGTTAGATAGGTCTCCTTCACCCCTATACTAGTCTCTACCACCCAATAGGAAAAGTAAAACTTCCTCGCTACCCTCTTTGCGGATTAGGAGAATTCTACCATCCCCATTTCCCCCCATAAATTTAGATAGGAAAATCTCAGATACAATAAAGAGGGTACAAAGCATATGAGTAGAACTAGAGATTCATCATCTTCTCCTCTGGCGAGTTTCCAACCAATCTGACGCTTCCTCCGGCGTCTGGCGAATCGTGTTCCTCCGTCCGCTTGAACCTGTAGTCTTGTGGGATATAGCATTGCGTATTGGATCCCAATTCTCTGAGCCTGGCTCGGACTTGTGTGACTTGTCTTCTCTTCTTCTGGACTTCTGTGGTGAAATCCAGATAAAAGGATATTTTGTTATTTTCATAAGAGATAGTACCTTTCTTTCTGGCTGCCATCAAGATTGCGTCCCGGTCTCTGTAATCTAATACTTTCATTATAAAAGGGTGTGCCGGAGAACCCTGAGGCAGCGTTCTAGTTGGAATTCGATGTGCCCTTTCGATTACAAAGCACTGAGAGAGGTGTAGCGGTGTCAAGACCGATTTTATCAAGTTTTTAGCAAAAGTCTCTGGTTCAGTGCCTTCCGCTCTTTCAGGGATACCAAGGATGCGAATATTGTTTCGCCTGTTTCTATTTTCAGCGTCTTCTGCTCTGGCCTGTAGAATCTTGACTTGTGCAAGTAGAGAATTAGACAATTCGGAATTGCCCCTAGCTGCGTCTTCCACCTCACCAACTCTACGCTCCACCTCAGTCGTGCGTTCTCGCATTTTCTCAAAGTCATGTCTCAGGAGATTAAAATATCACTTTGGAGATGATCTATTTTCGCTGTTAAGGCCGCCTGGCATGCTGCTATGGCCGACATAATCTTGTCAGCTTGTGATCTATCATTTAATTGAGTTGTAGAGGTTTGAGAGTGCACTGGTGGGGCCATGTGGAGAGCGGAAAAAATGGCCGCCGGTTATCGTTTTTGCTCTGCTGGTACTGCCGACTCCCAGCTCAGCATTGTCCCACCCCTGTGAGTACCACAGTCAGAGCGCCAACAGTTCTCCTCCCATGGAGTCTCCTGTGCCGTAATGAGGTGATGTGTCACGGTGTACTCCCTCAGGACATTGCTTACTGGGGATCAGTGCAGTGAAAAGGTGGTATAAGAAATCATGCCAGAAGTAGAAGAATTGAAAGTCTCTCTTTACTAAGTGCAAAATAGAAGCTGCAGTACATCCAGCAGTAGTTATGCAATTTCCTCAGATGATGAGGTATGATGGCTGGCAAAGTGACAGATGATGGCCCCTCTGGGTATGCTATTCTGCTGATGCCTCTCCCCTGAACTTCTGGCGAGCAGCTGTAAACTGGCATTTGTGGTTGTAGGTGTCCACTTTGTAATGCAGGCTTTTTTGAGTTGGCCTGGATGTGATCTAAAGTGATGGGTGTCTGAGCTGTTGTCCCTCACCTGCAGAACCTGTATAGCTGTGGTAGCTGGTCAGTCTACTGACTGTAAACACTGTAGCTATGAAGATATCTGTAGTGTTTTGCTCCTTCAGTCTCTCTGGAGTAGTGGTCCCTAAAGCACTTGGAGCATGAGCAATAGGACGGGCTTCCTATTCTAACAGTCCTAGCTAACTTCTCCCCTGGCAGGAATTAGGACCACTACCATAAGTTATATCCCGTCATAATAATTGGCATATCCCATGGATTCAAATACAACATGGGTTCCCCCCCCCAGTGGCAGTGGTTGAGCATGTGCACTGCTTCTCCATTCAAAGTGTATAGGACTGTCGAAGAAGAACTAAGTACAGTCCTTGGCTATCTCTAGCAATCCTATACATTTGAATGGAAAGGTAATGTGCATGCTCAATCGCTGCTCCATTCAACTGGGTGGGGAGATGCCAGTGGTCATGTTCCCACCAAATAGCCACTTGTCACCTATCCTGTAAATAGGTGATGAGATTAAGTTTTGGGACAGCCCTTTAAGAAAATGGAGAAGTGGGATCCACCTATTATACTAGTGTACCAGCATACAGAAGCCACAGGTTCATAAGGTTAAGCATCATACTATTCTCACACAAGGCAGAGCTTGTTTCTCAATGCCCATGTGACATAAGATCACGTACAATGTTATATGTGATTAAATACAACAAGGTCAGAAAACTAAAATATGCGGATATACTATGTGCCCGAGGCATAATAAATAACCATCGAGCATCACTCTTCTATGACAGCCCTCAGAAGCAAGAGTTCAAGAATGAGGAATCTAATACCGTGTTCACATGTTGGGTTTGAATGCTGGTTTTGCAAAAACTGCAGGTTTTTTTCAACATTTTTTTGCAAAAGCATATCAAAACAGTGATTCAGCTGCAACATGTGAACATATCTTTAAGATAAGCCTTCAGTTTTGTCTGGCTCCTTCCACATCCCACTTCTATCCTTCACAGTGATTCCTAACTGCACCATGCCTCTAAAGGTGGGTTTCAATACGCAAGCGTTTTTGTGCAACTTTGTATTTTTTTTTTGCATTTCAGGGTAAAAATGCCAGCAATAGTATAGGGCGACATGTTTTGTCAAATCAAAAGTGACAGGTGAACAAGCCCCTTTCCCCGCCCACAACCCAGCCCACTCCGCCTTCAACCCCTCCCAGTCCTGCCCAAACCAAGCCTAAATACCGCCCCAAACCACGCCTAAATGCCGCCCATTCAACGCCCCCTTTATTCTGTTAGATCTGATATCGCATCAATAATTCAATTAAGTTTCAATATCTTTAAAAATTAAATATTAACCTCTTACTAAGCCATTATAAATATTGACAATGGTTAATTGATCCATCTATCTTTCTAGAGCTAAAGGACATTTGATGATTTTAATTGTTAGTTTTATTCTTAATCAAGAAATTTTAAATTATATCTTTTTAATTATATCCAGTGTGTTCCATATATTGCTTGTTTTACTACGAATAAAATACTTAGTATTTCACATATCTCTCCGCGTGCGACTAGATGTGGAGTGCCTATCTATACAATACAATTATCTATTACACACACTGATTGGGTGAATCAGATAGAGACGGAGCACCCAACACATGATCACAACCAGGTGAGCCACCATAATTTTGCGTTTAAATTTGGCGGTTGTTGATGATGTTATGGAGGCGGCTTGCGAAAATCTTGAAATACAAAACACTTTCACCAAATACGTGCACCACAGAAATTTGAGCATCATGTATCTCGTTCAAAAAGTTTTTTGTCAGGGTAAGAAAAGCCAGACCATAAATGTAAACACTAAATACATGGTCCTTTTTGACCACCTCAGCTCCCCTAGCTTAAAGGGACACTGACAGGCCCAAAAAGTATATTTAGTTATATATATGACAGTACAGGTCTTATAAAGTGTATTAGAATCATCTAAGTATCCCCCCTGTCCACCTTATAAATACAGTAAAATAAAGTTTTATAACCTGCTTGAATCGTGTTCAATCTGCCCAAGGGGCGGCGTTTCATCTCAACTTGCGCCCAGCCAGCCTCGCCCCAACTGCCGTTTGAAGCGCCGCCCAGCTCATCAATATTCACTTCGCTGGGCGGCTACTAGTGTCCCCGGCCATCTTCAGCGCATGCGCCCGGCACCCTCACTGGCCGGGATCGCATCGCGCCTGCGCACAGTCTGATTCTCAGAGGCCGATGCAGCCTCTGCTTTATGCGCATGCGCCGGGCACAGTTCAGAGCAGCGCTTCAGAGTAGCCGCCAGCGAAGTGAATATTGATGAGCTGGGCGGCGCTTCAAACGGCAGTTGTGGCGAGGCTGGCTGGGCGCAAGTGGAGATGAAACGCCGCCCCTTGGGCAGATTGAACACGATTCAAGCAGGTTATAAAACTTCATTTTACTGTATTTATAAGGTGGACAGGGGGGATACTTAGATGATTCTAATACACGTTATAAGACCTGTACTGTCATATATATACCTAAATATGCTTTTTGGGCCTGTCAGTGTCCCTTTAAACCCCCTAATGATCAGACCGCTTTTTACACTTCTGCACTACACTACTTTCACGGTTTATTGATCGGTCATACAACTTATCACCCAAATGAATTTTACCTCCTTTTCTTCTCACTAATAGAGCTTTCATTTGGTGGTATTTGATTGCTGCTGACATTTTTACTTTTTTTGATATTAATCGAAATTGACCAAAATTTTTGCTAAAAAATGAAATTTTTCACTTTCTGTTGTAAAATTTTTCAAATATAACTACATTTGTATATACATTTTTCTCTAAATTTATTGTTCTACATGTCTTTGATAAAAAAAAAAATTCAATAAGTGTATATTTATTGGTTTGGGTTAAAGTTATAGCGTTTACAAACTATGGTGCAAAAATGTGAATTTACGCACTTTAACTTTCTGAGCACCTGTCATGTTTCCTGAGGTTCTACAATGCCCAGACAGTAGAAACACCCCACAAATGACCCCATTTCGGAAAGTAGACACCCTAAGGTATTCGCTGATGAACATAGTGAGTTCATGGAAGTTTTTATTTTTTGTCACAAGTTAGCGGAAAATGTTTTTTTTTTTTTCAAAGTCTCATATTCCACTAACTTGTGACAAAAAATAAAATTTTACGGAATACCTTGGGGTGTCTTCTTTCTAAAATGGGGTCATTTGTGGGGTATTTATACTGCCCTTGCATTTTAGGGGCCCTAAAGCGTGAGAAGTAGTTTGGAATCCAAATGCGTAAAAAATGCCCTGTGAAATCGTAAAGATTCTCATTGGAATTTGGGCCCCTTTGCGCACCTAGGCTGCAAAAAAGTGTCACACATGTGGTATCGCCGTACTCAGAAGAAGTAGGGCAATGTGTTTTGAGGTGTATTTTTACATATACCCATGCTGGGTGAGATAAATATCTCTGTAAAAGACAACTTTTCCAATTTTTCTATACAAAGTTGTCACTTTTTTTTTATACAAAGTTGTCACTGTCACTGCGGTGGGGCGGACTGAACGCAAGTGTGCGCACAAGATCAGGCCTGATCGGGCGAACACTGCGTTTTTTGTAGAGCCTATAGAACATGTCCTATTCTTGTCCGCAATTGCGGACAAGAAAGGCATTTTCTATATAGTTCTGGCAATGTGCGGATCCGCAAAATGCGGAAAGCACATTGGCGGTGTCCGTGTTTTGCAGATCCGCGGTGTCCGTGTTTTGCGGATCCGTGGATCCGCAAAACACATACGGACGTCTGAATGGAGCCTTACAGGGGGGTGATCAATGACAGGGGGGTGATCAGGGAGTCTATATGGGGTGATCAGGGGTTAATAAGTGACAGGGGGGGTGTAGTGTAGTGGTGTTTGGTGCTACTTTACAGAGCTGCCTGTGTCCTCTGGTGGTCGATCCAAGCAAAAGGGACCACCAGAGGACCAGGTAGCAGGTATATTAGACGCTGTTATCAAAACAGCGTCTAATATACCTTTAAGAGGTTAAAAAAAATCGGATCTACAGCCTGCCAGCGAATGATCGCCGCTGGCAGGCTGCAGATCCACTCGATTACCTGCAGTTCCTGTGATGACGCGCCGGCGCGTCCACTCGGAATAACAGGGCCGCCGCAAAGACGCAATCCTGCGTACGGCGGTCCTGTAGTGGTTAAAAGAAAGATACCTCTTAGAGAGCGACAAAAAAATTTACTGAAAAGATGGCGCAAGGCTATAAAGAAATTAAGCGATAAAAGCCACTCCATTAAAGACAAGAAGCGCATTGTGAACGAGAACAGCAGTTTTATAGGTTCGCTGCTCAGCTTTGCAATACCTTTAATCACTAGCTTGATAGCTAATAGAGTCGTCGGCTCATAATCGAGTATGCAGAGAAAATGTTCCTGATTTTCAAACACTAGATGGACCGCCTAAAAAAAAACATCTGTAGAAACACCAGCCATAAGCCAAAACGCTATGCTGCGTTTAGACGTCGAAATTAGCGAAATACTACACAGAAATTACCTTTCAGATGATGAAAAAATTAAGAGATACACTAATGTGTTACAGAGATACTTGACGCTCAACAAACAGACCGGTAAAGAAATGTCAACAATAACTTTTGACAAATGGCACTTCCAGCGGTGACGATGTTAAAGAGATACAATGTTAATATAAGGTATAGCAAAAATGCTGAACTTTTGTTGAACAAACTGCGACAATCAGGTTTCAAGCCGTACTGGAACGCTAGGGGTGAATTCATTTACAAAGATCAAGTTATGCCAGGATCCAACATCATCGACCTGATTCGCACCGCAACGCCGAGTCACGGTTTGCTTAAGGCTAAAACGCCTCGGGGGTGGGATTTCTTCATGAAAACCATCGCCGAACTGAATGGGCCATCAACTGTGATCGGTAATACAAGAACGAGATAATTTTACGATAATTTAAAAAGGGGTTCTCCCGGTGAAGCTTTTGAAGCGGTTCATACCCCTTTTAGTCAGCAGCCGTTCGTAACAACAACAACACCGGTGTTAACGTGCGGCTCTTTATTACCTAAAAAGAGAACGCTGCCTTTGTTACAGACAGCTTGGTTAACGTTGTAACTTTTACTTTGAATGTATTTGTATGTAGTGCCTGATAATGTTTTTATTTGCTTTATATAACTTTGTTACAGACGGTTTGGTTAGCGTTGTATATTTTACTTTGACTGTATATTAAAAAATATATATTTGTATGTAATATCTCAATGTTTTACATAAAATTATTTTTTTTTAAAATGTAGTCTCTTTGTTTTTATTTTTTACAATAAATACACTATCTTGAATAGTTAAAATTGCATAAACTGCGAGGGCGCCCCGGTGATAGCAGGTACTTAACCCCTTATGGACAGGGCTCATTTTCACCTTGAGGACCAGGCCATTTTTTGCAAATCACTCAGTGTCACTTTATGTGTGAATGACTTTAAAATGCTTTTTACTTATCCAGGATATTCTGAGATAGTTTTTTCGTCACATATTGTACTTCATGACACTGGTTAAATGGAGTCAAAAAAATTAATTTTTATTTATAAAAAAAATACCAAATTTATCAAAATTTTGGCAAAATTTCCAAGTTTCAATTTCTCTACTTCTATAATACATAGTAATACCTCCAAAAATAATTATTACTTTACATTCCCCATATGTCTACTTCATCTTTGGATCATTTTGGTAATAACATTAAATTTTTTGGGGATGTTACAAGGCTTAGAAGTTTAGAAGCAAATCTTGAAATTTTTCAGAAATTTTCAAAAACCCACTTTTTAACCACCTCCGGACCGCCTAACGCAGGATCGCGTTCCGGAGGTGGCAGCGCTGCGCACAGTCACGCATATACGCGTCATCTCGCGAGACGCGAGATTTCCTGTGAACGCGCGCACACAGGCGCGCGCGCTCACAGGAACGGAAGGTAAGAGAGTTGATCTCCAGCCTGCCAGCGGCGATCGTTCGCTGGCAGGCTGGAGATGTGTTTTTTTTAACCCCTAACAGGTATATTAGACGCTGTTTTGATAACAGCGTCTAATATACCTGCTACCTGGTCCTCTGGTGGTCCCCTTTGTTTGGATCGACCACCAGAGGACACAGGTAGCTCAGTAAAGTAGCACCAAGCACCACTACACTACACTACACCCCCCCCCCATCACTTATTAACCCCTTATTAGCCCCTGATCACCCCTAATCACCCCTGATCACCCCATATAGACTCCCTGATCACCCCCCTGTCATTGATTACCCCCCTGTCATTGATCAACCCCCTGTAAAGCTCCATTCAGACGTCCGCATGATTTTTACGGATCCACTGATAGATGGATCGGATCCGCAAAACGCATCCGGACGTCTGAATGAAGCCTTACAGGGGCGTGATCAATGACTGTGGTGATCACCCCATATAGACTCCCTGATCACCCCCCTGTCATTGATTACCCCCCTGTCATTGATTACCCCCCTGTAAAGCTCCATTCAGATGTCCGCATGATTTTTACGGATGCACTGATACATGGATCGGATCCGCAAAACGCATCCGGTCGTCTGAATGAAGCCTTACAGGGGCATGATCAATGACTGTGGTGATCACCCCCCTGTCATTGATTACCCCCCTGTAAAGCTCCATTCAGATGTCCGCATGATTTTTACGGATGCACTGATAGATGGATCAGATCCGCAAAACGCATCCGGACGTCTGAATGAAGCCTTACAGGGGCATGATCAATGACTGTGGTGATCACCCCATATAGACTCCCTGATCACCCCCCTGTCATTGATTACCCCCCTGTCATTGATTACCCCCCTGTAAAGCTCCATTCAGATGTCCGCATGATTTTTACGGATGCACTGATAGATGGATCGGATCCGCAAAACGCATCCGGACGTCTGAATGAAGCCTTACAGGGGCATGATCAATGACTGTGGTGATCACCCCATATAGACTCCCTGATCACCCCCCTGTAAAGCTCCATTCAGATGTCCGCATGATTTTTACGGATGCACTGATACATGGATCGGATCCGCAAAACGCATCCGGTCGTCTGAATGAAGCCTTACAGGGGCATGATCAATGACTGTGGTGATCACCCCCCTGTCATTGATTACCCCCCTGTAAAGCTCCATTCAGATGTCCGCATGATTTTTACGGATGCACTGATAGATGGATCCGATCCGCAAAACGCATCCGGACGTCTGAATGAAGCCTTACAGGGGCATGATCAATGACTGTGGTGATCACCCCATATAGACTCCCTGATCACCCCCCTGTCATTGATCACCCCCCTGTCATTGATTACCCCCCTGTAAAGCTCCATTCAGATGTCCGCATGATTTTTACGGATGCACTGATAGATGGATCGGATCCGCAAAACGCATCCGGACGTCTGAATGAAGCCTTACAGGGGCATGATCAATGACTGTGGTGATCACCCCATATAGACTCCCTGATCACCCCCCTGTCATTCATCACCCCCCTGTCATTGATTACCCCCCTGTAAAGCTCCATTCAGATGTCCGCATGATTTTTACGGATGCACTGATAGATGGATCGGATCCGCAAAACGCATCCGGACGTCTGAATGAAGCCTTACACGGGCGTGATCAATGACTGTGGTTATCACCCCATATAGACTCCCTGATCACCCCCCTGTCATTGATCACCCCCCTGTCATTGATCACCCCCCTGTCATTGATCACCCCCTGTCATTTATCACCCCTCTGTAAGGCTCCATTCAGATATTTTTTTGGCCCAAGTTAGCAGAATTTTTTTTTTTTTTTCTTACAAAGTCTCATATTCCACTAACTTGTGTCAAAAAATAAAATCTCACATGAACTCACCATACCCCTCACGGAATCCAAATGCGTACAATTTTTTAGACATTTATATTCCAGACTTCTTCTCACGCTTTAGGGCCCCTAGAATGCCAGGGCAGTATAAATACCCCACATGTGACCCCATTTCGGAAAGAAGACACCCCCAGGTATTCCGTGAGGGGCATATTGAGTCCATGAAAGATTGAAATTTTTGTCCCAAGTTAGCGGAACGGGAGACTTTGTGAGAAAAAAATAAAAAATATCAATTTCCGCTAACTTGTGGCAAAAAAAAAAAATTTCTATGAACTCGCCATGCCCCTCATTGAATACCTTGGGGTGTCTTCTTTCCAAAATGGGGTCACATGTGGGGTATTTATACTGCCCTGGCATTCTAGGGGCCCCAAAGCGTGAGAAGAAGTCTGGTATCCAAATGTCTAAAAATGCCCTCCTAAAAGGAATTTGGGCACCTTTGCGCATCTAGGCTGCAAAAAAGTGTCACACATCTGGTATCGCCGTACTCAGGAGAAGTTGGGGAATGTGTTTTGGGGTGTCATTTTACATATACCCATGCTGGGTGAGAGAAATATCTTGGTCAAATGCCAACTTTGTATAAAAAAATGGGAAAAGTTGTCTTTTGCCAAGATATTTCTCTCACCCAGCATGGGTATATGTAAAATGACACCCCAAAACACATTCCCCAACTTCTCCTGAATACGGCGATACCACATGTGTGACACTTTTTTGCAGCCTAGGTGGGCAAAGGGGCCCATATTCCAAAGAGCACCTTTAGGATTTCACAGGTCATTTACCTACTTACCACACATTAGGGCCCCTGGAAAATGCCAGGGCAGTATAACTACCCCACAAGTGACCCCATTTTGGAAAGAAGACACCCCAAGGTATTCCGTGAGGGGCATGGCGAGTTCCTAGAATTTTTTATTTTTTGTCACAAGTTAGTGGAAAATGCTTATTTTATTTTTTTTTTTTTTTCATACAAAGTCTCATATTCCACTAACTTGTGACAAAAAATAAAAACTTCCATGAACTCACTTTGCCCATCAGCGAATACCTTGGGGTCTCTTCTTTCCAAAATGGGGTCACTTGTGGGGTAGTTATACTGCCCTGGCATTCTAGGGGCCCAAATGTGTGGTAAGGAGTTTGAAATCAAATTCTGTAAAAAATGACCTGTGAAATCCGAAAGGTGCTCTTTTGAATATGGGCCCCTTTGCCCACCTCGGCTGCAAAAAAGTGTCACACATCTGGTATCTCCGTAATCGGGAGAAGTTGGGGAATGTGTTTTGGGGTGTCATTTTACATATACCCATGCTGGGTGAGAGAAATATCTTGGCAAAAGACAACTTTTCCCATTTTTTTATACAAAGTTGGCATTTGACCAAGATATTTATCTCACCCAGCATGGGTATATGTAAAAAGACACCCCAAAACACATTCCTCAACTTCTCCTGAATACAGAGATACCAGATGTGTGACACTTTTTTGCAGCCTAGGTGGGCAAAGGGGCCCACATTCCAAAGAGCACCTTTCGGATTTCACAGGTCATTTACCTACTTACCACACATTTGGGCCCCTAGAATGCCAGGGCAGTATAACTACCCCACAAGTGACCCCATTTTGGAAAGAAGAGACCCCAAGGTATTCGCTGATGGGCATAGTGAGTTCATGGAAGTTTTTATTTTTTGTCACAAGTTTGTGGAATATGAGACTTTGTATGAAAAAAAAAAAATAAAAATAAAAAATAAATCATCATTTTCCACTAACTTGTGACAAAAAATAAAAAATTCTAGGAACTCGCCATGCCCCTCACGGAATACCTTGGGGTGTCTTCTTTCCAAAATGGGGTCACTTGTGGGGTAGTTATACTGCCCTGGTATTCTAGGGGCCCAAATGTGTGGTAAGGAGTTTGAAATCAAATTCAGGAAAAAATGAGGAGTGAAATCCGAAAGGTGCTCTTTGGAATATGGGCCCCTTTGCCCACCTAGGCTGCAAAAAAGTGTCACACATCTGGTATCCCCGTACTCAGGAGAAGTTGAGGAATGTGTTTTGGGGTGTCTTTTTACATATACCCATGCTGGGTGAGATAAATATCTTGGTCAAATGACAACTTTGTATAAAAAAATGGGAAAAGTTGTCTTTTGCCAAGATATTTCTCTCACCCAGCATGGGTATATATAAAATGACACCCCAAAACACATTCCCCACCTTCTCCTGAGTACGGAGATACCAGATGTGTGACACTTTTTTGCAGCCTAGGTGGGCAAAGGGGCCCATATTCCAAAGAGCACCTTTCGGATTTCACAGGTCATTTTTTACAGAATTTGATTTCAAACTCCTTACCACACATTTGGGCCCCTAGAATGCCAGGGCAGTATAACTACCCCACAAGTGACCCCATTTTGGAAAGAAGAGACCCCAAGGTATTCGCTGATGGGCATAGTGAGTTCATAGAAGTTTTTATTTTTTGTCACAAGTTAGTGGAATATGAGACTTTGTAAGGAAAAAAAAATAAAAAAAAAAAATCATCATTTTCCGCTAACTTGTGACAAAAAATAAAAAGTTCTATGAACTCACTATGCCCATCAGCGAATACCTTAGGGTGTGTACTTTCAGAAATGGGGTCATTTGTGGGGTGTTTGTACTGTCTGGGCATTGTAGAACCTCAGGAAACATGACAGGTGCTCAGAAAGTCAGAGCTGCTTCAAAAAGCGGAAATTCACATTTTTGTACCATAGTTTGTAAACGCTATAACTTTTACCCAAACCATTTTTTTTTTACCCAAACATTTTTTTTTTATCAAAGACATGTAGAACTATAAATTTAGAGCAAAATTTCTATATGGATGTCGTTTTTTTTGCAAAATTTTACAACTGAAAGTGAAAAATGTCATTTTTTTGCAAAAAAATCGTTAAATTTCGATTAATAACAAAAAAAGTAAAAATGTCAGCAGCAATGAAATACCACCAAATGAAAGCTCTATTAGTGAGAAGAAAAGGAGGTAAAATTCATTTGGGTGGTAAGTTGCATGACCGAGCAATAAACGGTGAAAGTAGTGTAGGTCAGAAGTGTAAAAAGTGGCCTGGTCTTTCAGGGTGTTTAAGCACTGGGGGCTGAGGTGGTTAAGGACCAGTTCAGGTCTGAAGTCACTTTGTGAGGCTGACATAATAGAAACCACCCCCTCAAGGTATTAAAAACTGATTTTACAAATGTCGTTAACCCTTTAGGTGTTCCACAAGAGTTAATGGCAAATGGAGATAAAATTTCAGAATTTAGATTTTTGGGCAAATTTACCATTTTAATCCATTTTTTCCAGTAACAAAGCAAGGGTTAACAGGCAAACAAAACTTAATATTTATTGCCCTGATTCTGTCGTTTGCAGAAACACCCCATATGTGGTCGCAAACTACTGTACGGGCACACGGTAGGGCGTAGAGGGAAAGGAGCGCCGTGTGGTTTTTGGAAGGCAGATTTTGCTGGACTGGTTTATTTACACTATGTCCCATTTGAAGCCCCCCTGATGCACCCCTAGAGTAAAAACTCCAAAAAAGTGACCCCATCTGAGAAACTAAACCCCTAAAGGTATTCAAAACTGATTTTACAAACTTTGTTAACCCTTTAGGTGTTCCACAAGAGTTATTGGCAAATGGAGATGAAATTTAGGAATTTCAATTTTTTGGCAAATTTTTCATTTTAATCCATTTTTTCCAGTAACAAAGCAAGGGTTAACAGCCAAACAAAACTCAATATTTATTGCCCTGATTCTGTCGTTTGCAGAAACACCCCATATGTGGTTGCAAACTACGGTACGGGCACACGGTAGGGCGTAGAGGGAAAGGAACGCCGTGTGGTTTTTGGAAGGCAGATTTTGCTGGACTGGTTTATTTACACCATGTCCCATTTGAAGCCCCCCTGATGCACCCCTAGAGTAGAAACTCCATAAAAGTGACCCCATTTTGGAAACTACGGGATAAGGTGGCAGTTTTGTTCGGACTACTTTTAGGGCACATATGATTTTTGGTTGCTCTATATAAAATTTTTGTGAGGCAAGGTTACTAAAAATGTAATTCTGAAATTTCATCTCCATTTGCCATAAACTGTTGAGGAACACCTAAAGGGTTAATAACGTTTGTAAAATCAGTTTTGAATACCTTGAGGGGTGTAGTTTCTTAGACGGGGTCACTTTTATGGAGTTTCTACTCTAGGGGTGCATCAGGGGTTCTTCAAATGGGACATGGTGCCACAAAAAAAGCCCCTCAAAATTTGCCTTCCAGAAACCATATGTCGTTTCTTTCCTTCTGCGCCCTGCCGTTTGGTCATACAGCAGTTTAGGACCACATATGGGGTGTTTCTGTAAACTGCAGAATCAGAGTAATAAATATAAAGTTTTGTTTGGCTGTTAACCCTTGCTTTGTTACTGGAAAAAATGGATTAAAATGGAAAATTTGCCAAAAAATAGCACAGTTTTTTTATTTTATTTTTTTGACTGTGTTCATCTGAGGGGTTAGGTCATGGGGTATTTTTAAGGGGGGCATATGACTTTTTGATCGCTTCCTATTACACTTTTGTGATGTAAGGTGACAAAAAAATACCTTTTTTTGCACCGTTTTTATTTTATTTTTCTACATTTTTCGTGTTCATCTGAGGGGTTAGGTCATGAGGTATTTTTATAGAGCAGATTCTTACAGACGCGGTGATACCTAATATGTCTACTTTTTTATTTATTTTAATTTTGCAAAATATCATTTTTGAAAAAAAAGATTTTTTTGTTTTAGTGTCTCAAGTATGAGAACCATAATTTTTTTTCATTTGTCAGTAGCTAAATGGAATTTAAATTGGGGAAGGGGATTATAAATTTAGTACTCCATGAAAGTGTGGTACTCCCTGAAGCAACCGTCAATGCAGAGGCCCGGATGATCAGGGCACGTGTCACACTGAGTGGTGGTGTCCTTCCGTATCCCCGTCCTGTTACACACTCTGCACTTTTTTGGGGACCGTCCCTTCAATCCGGGCACCTCCAGTTCCCGAGGTACTCCTCCCTGCTCTTTCCCGGTCAGAAAAGATCAGGTCCTTGAGGACTGCCTCGTAGAACTGGAGGAATTTCCCTGTGTTGCTAGCGCTCTGGGACAGCACAAAAGAGTTGTACAAGGCAACCTGCACCAAGTAGACCACAACTTTTTTGTACCATGCCCGGGTTTTGCGCATGGCGTTATATGGCTTGAGGACTTGATCAGAGAGATCAACTCCTCCCATATACCGATTGTAGTCGACGATACAATCGGGCTTGAGGACCGTTGCCGCGGTACCTCGCACAGGGACAGGGTTGATGCCGTTACCATGAATTATGGACAGTAAAAGGACATCCCTCTTGTCCTTATATCTGACCAGCATCAGGTTTTCACTTGTAAGGGCACAGGTCTCATCCCTAGGGATAGGTATCTGGAGGGGGTAGGTAGGGAGGCCGCGTTGATTTTTACGCACGGTCCCACAAGCGGACGTGGATCTGGCGGCGAGGGACTGGAACAAGGGGATACTAGTATAAAAGTTATCCACTTACAGGTGGTAACCCTTATCTAGCAGTGGGTGCATATGGTCCCACACAAGTTTCCCGCTAACACCCAGAGTGAGGGGACATTCTGGGGGTTCAATATGGGAATCTCTCTCCTCGTACACACGAAACTTGTAAGTGTACCCTAAGGTACTCTCACAAAGTTTGTACAGCTTCACGGCATACCTCGCCCGCTTAAAGGGAACATATTGGCAGAAAATGAGTCTCCCCTTGAAAGCAATGAGAGACTCATCAACCGCGACCTCCCTTCCAGGTACATAGGCCTCCAAAAATTTGGCCCGAGGTGATCGATGACCGGCCTGATTTTGTACAGGCGGTCATAGGCAGGATCACCTCGGGGGAGGGGGGGGGACATGCTGCATTATCTGCATAATGCAGGCATTTACGAATGGCCTCACACCGGGTACGTGTCATGGCCATACAGTAGAGTGGGGTCTGGTAGAGGACGTCCCCACTCCAGTAATGCCTGACACTGGGTTTTTTGACTAGGCCCATGTGCAGCACGAGGCCCCAAAACGTCCATCTCGGCTGTACTGACCGGAGTCCAGCCACCGGCCCTAGCCAAAAAGGAGCCCGGGTGTTGAGCAATGAACTGTTGGGCGTACGAGTTTGTTTGCTCCACCATCAGATTCACAAAGTGGTCACTGAAAAAAAACCTAAAATAGTCATATTCAGTGAAGCCCACTGTGGGAATCTGGATTCCTGCTTGGCCAACAAAATCAGGAATCACAGGCTCAAAATCCTCTGGGGTACACCAGACAAGTTCACCGGTAGGGGGCTCAGGTGGACTTATCTGGTGGGCCGGAAAACGAGTACAAGCCCCAGAGCTGCTCGTACTAGTGTGGGCCACAGGGTCCCTGGCATGGCGGTCCCCTTGCTCCGCCTGGCGGCGTCTCCGCCTCTTAGGGGGCTCATCATCATCGCTAGATGAAGAGGAGACGCAGATGACAAGAGGAAAGTGGGGTCATCCTCGTCCTCACTGGGGCTCTCGGAGTCGGAGGCAAGCTGGGCGTATGCCTCCTCGGCTGAGAACATCCAGCGGGCCATAGGGGAGTGTGTGGGTGCGTGCGTGCGTTGAAAGCTTTATTCAGTGTGTGTGTGTGTGGAGGACGGGTGTTCACGTACTTTGCCCTACACCTAACAGAAAAAATAAAAAAATAAAAAAATAACTAAAATTGAAAGCCCCAAAAAGTGTAAAAAAAAATAAATAAAACAAAACGATTCCAACGCGCTGATCAGCGGTGGGGTGGGCGATGCACTAACAGTGGCCAGACGCTAAGAGTGCCGGCCACAGTCAGCGCATGCAAAAAGAAAAACACTTGTGCCCCCAAAAATGTGTGTGTTGGGGCAGGGGAGGGGGGAAGCTGCAGCACCCCTGGGGGGTCTAGGGTCACACAGCCGAGTGCTGTGGACCCCAGACACCCGATCCGGGTGCTAAACCACAATAAAAAAAACTTTTTTTTCCCCCTAACTCTCCCTCACTATTCCTGCCTAATCCACCTCTCCCTACCTCTACCTCACTGTCCCTAATATGCTGTTTTGTGCCTGATGGCACAAAAAACTTACTTTATGGGCTCTGCAGCCGGAGGCTCCTATCTCTCCCTGCTTCACGGACATGTATGAGCGGGGAGAGGAGCTCCGGCAATTCAAATCTGCCGCTCCGCCCGCCCACCTGCCCAGCCAATCAGAAGCGATCCTGAGAGGTGGCGTATTATCACACCACCGATCACCGTCCTATTCTGGGTTATCGGGTCACCCGAATAATCCAGAAACGCAGCAAACTGCAGGTCTGAATTGACCTGCGGTTTGCTGCGATTGCCGACACGGGGGGGTCACAGGATTCCCCTGGGCATTGTACCAAGGTCCCTGCTGAATGATTTCAGCAGGCACCTTGTTCTGATCACCGCCCGCCGCACGCCCTGTGTCCTTAAGTACCAGGACATCAGGGCGTACCTGTACGCCCTGTGTCCTTAAGAGGTTAAAAACGTTGCTAAAATGACCGCTAACGCCGAAATATTGAGAAAACAGTACTACACGCCAAAAGCTGTCGGTTCTTACAGCGGCGTACGAAAATTTGGAATAAGAAAAGAAGCTGTAAAAAATTGGTTGAACAACGAGAATACTTACACATTGCACAAACCGGTTAAAAAATAATTTAAAAGAAACAAAGTCGTGGTGTCTGATATAGACGACCAATGGCAAGCCGATCTTGTGTCGATGATAGATTTTTCTAAAGAAAATAACGGTGTAAAATACTTGCTAACTGTTATTGATATTCTTTCGAAATACGCTTGGGTGTCTGGGCTTTGCAATAAATCCGTGGGCGACAATGGCAGCCACTTTTGAACAGATATTTACGTTAAGCGGACGCCCCAGGAAACTTCAGACGGATCGGGGTCGAGAGTTTATAAACAAGCCTATGAGAAAACTTTGTAAAGACTATATATCTTCTGCGACGCTTCAGTCAAGGCGATTGCAGCCGTAGCATACCTAAAGACCATTGATGTCAAAGAACAATGCCATATAGGATTTGTCATGAGCCAGACCAAACTGGCGCCACTCCGCGAACACACGATTCCTAGACTGGAGCTCTGCGCTGCTGTGCTTGCGGTGGAGTTGGCTGAGCTTATAACAACAGGAATGAACCTGGAAATCGAGGAAGTCGAATTTTACACGGACAGCAAGGTAGTCCTAGGATATATTTGCAATGAAACCACATGCTTTTACATCAGGAGATCCACTTGTCTTAAAAAGTGGCACTACATGCTTACACAGTATAATCCTGCGGACCACGCGACTAGATCTGTCGCAGCGAGCCACCTTAAAGACACAACATGATTTACGGGTCCTGCATTCCTGTATCGTTCAACGTTTTGCAGTACCAGAGCCGACACGTTTGAATTGGTAGACCCAGATTCAGAAATCCGACCTGAAGTATCTGTTCTACGTACGGTGACTTCGGACCACCAACTCAAATATCATTGTTTCGACAGTTTCTCCACCTGGATGTCGCTCGTTCGTGCTATAGCCTGTCTAATTCATATAGCTCAGCCTTAGAAGTCGACATTACCTCTGTCAGAAGCCCTGCAAAGGTTGGCATCACTGCAAACACTCCTTTTACGCTCCCAATGTGGAAAGGTCCAAAAACATAATAATTCACACTATACAACACGAATGCCATGCTAAAGAAATAGACTACCTCAGCGAAGGCCAAACGGTCTCCAAGGATAGCGCTTTGAAGAAGCTTGATCCCATCATTGACCAAAATCGGTTGCTAAGAAAGATGGATTCAGTAGTGGCATCTGTTGAAGCCAGACGGGGAGTGTTCTGCCCATCAGGGTCAGGAAAAATGCGGAGTAAAGTTGTATTACACTTTGATTTTCCTGTTACAAAGACTGCTGCATTGTTGGTGGTGCAAAGCATTGTGGGAGTGAAAAGCATCCTGGGAAAGAGAAGTCTCCAAGACATATCAGCAGTGCTGTCCTTCTGCATATCTCTTTCTTAAACTCCACCATCCTTGTAAAACTATATCTGGTGAGAGATCTACCTTTGTTTCAGGGATATTATGTTTTTATGTTTTGCAGTACCAGAGCCGACATGTTTGAATTGGTAGACCCAGATTCAGAAATCCGACCTGAAGTATCTGTTCTACGTATGGTGACTTCGGACCACCAACTCAAATATCATTGTTTCCACAGTTTCTCCACCTGGATGTCGCTCGTTCGTGCTATAGCCTGTCAAATTCATATAGCTCAGTCATACAAGTTGACATTACCTCTGTCAGAAGCCCTGCAAAGGTTGGCATCACTGCAAACACTCCTTTAACGCTCCCAATGTGGAAAGGTCCAAAAACATAATAATTCACACTATACAACACGAATGCCATGCTAAAGAAATAGACTACCTCAGCGAAGGCCAAACGGTCTCCAAGGATAGCGCTTTGAAGAAGCTTGATCCCATCATTGACCAAAATCGGTTGCTAAGAAAGATGGATTCAGTAGTGGCATCTGTTGAAGCCAGACGGGGAGTGTTCTGCCCATCAGGGTTAGAAAAAATGCGGAGTAAAGTTGTATTACACTTTGATTTTCCTGTTACAAAGACTGCTGCATTGTTGGTGGTGCAAAGCACTGTGGGAAAGAGACGTCTCCAGGACATATCAGCAGAGCTGTCCTTCTGCATATCTCTTTCTTAAACTCCACCATCCTTGTAAAACTATATCTGGTGAGAGATCTACCTTTGTTTCAGGGATATTATGTTATGCAGAGCTGTTCAGCTAGTTATCATTGTTACTCAGGGAATTGTTAGTACTGTTAGCTAGCCATGCAATGCTATGTATAGGCAGCCATTTTACCATATGCTTCAGTGTTAATGTAATGTTACAGTACATACTATCTATCTTTATACTTATACTTGCTATTTGTATTCTTGTAGTTTTACCAAATACTCCTGTTTTCCTAATAAACAAGTTAGACTACAAATAACAGTCCTCGTATTTGGAAGACAGGAATGGTTTATGCTGAATGTCAGACTGCACACTGTGTGAATGTGTTGTCACGGAGATCAGTGAGACTGGCAACAAGTGGTTTGATCTGACAGGTTCCTTGTGGATCAATTTGTGTCTGTGTTGTTTCTGGTAATGGCCACACCCCTTGCCTCAGGTGTTGCTAATGTGGTCATTTAACCTTCCCTATTTATTGTAGCTTCTCCCACCATGCTGTGCGGTTTATAGCTTCAGTCTTGTTGTGGATTGCTGGTGTTTGGATCTAGGCTGAGTTCCTGTGCTTCCATAGCCATTTGAAGTTAAGTGTCTTATTTCCCTTTAGTTTATTGTTTGGGTTTTCTTGTGTGGCTCTTGTCGTTTGTGTTTAGGCATGAGAGAGACTCCTGTTCGTCCTACCTTTTAAAGGAACAGGTTGTCTCTTGTCCTGACATTAGTTCCAGGGTCCTACAGGGTAAGTTAGGACTTTAGGTACCTGTGTATGAACTCGCCTACCTCTGGGGTCAGTTCATACTTTCAGTAAGTCAGGACTTTGATTAGGGTTTGTCTAGGAGGTGACCTGCTCCTTTCCCTAGTTTCCAGGCCTTTTCCCCTCACCCCTTTTCCCTCCTACGTTAGGTGTGGGTTTCCCTCCCACACCGAAGCGTGACACGTGTATGAAGACAGAACAGGGGTTGGGTCACTTCAGCAAATTGCATTTATCATGTAGAGAAAGTTAATACAAGGCCCATACTAATTTATTGTGATTGTCCATATTGTCTCCTTTGCTGGCTGGATTCATTTTTCCATCACATTATACATCCATGGTTACAACCACCCTGCAATCCATTAGCGGTGGCCGTGTTTGCACACTATAGGAAAAAGCACCAGCTTCTGTGTGCTCCCGCGGTCTCAGCCAAGTAGTTTGTATTAGCGTTCTCTACAACATAAATGCCACTTGCTGAAATGACACAACCCCTTTAAGTATAGCAAGAATGCGATTCAGAATAACCTTTTTAATCTTTTTAGTGTTTGCTTATGTCCTTGCATATAGAGCAGTGCACTGTAATGTTTGTTTTCTTTTGCATGTCAGCCATGGTAGCTTGCTCATGTACATTAATTTCATGTTGTTTAGAGGTGCTGTTTTAAGACCCCAACACTTGTATGCACAAAAAAAAAACACACCATAGAAATCACATGTTTTTTTAGTTGCAAAACATAAGTGTGGATGGAGTTTTTTGTGCAGTTATTATTGCTGTACCGAAAATATGAACGTGTATGGGCAGCTGTGGGCTACATTCACACAGCTGGTAAAAATGAGTACACATTTTCTGTCCATCAATACTTTTTTTTTTTACGTCCTTTAAAAACAGATGAATTTAATTGGCTTTTTTTTTTAAGCCCTTAGAATATACAGTCGTGGCCAAAAGTTTTGAGAAAAATTTTAGTTTTCACAAAGTTTGCTGCTAAACTGCTTTTAGATCTTTGTTTTAGTTGTTTCTGTGATGTAGTGAAATATAATTACACGCACTTCATACGTTTCAAAGGCTTTTATCGACAATTACATGACATTTATGCAAAGAGTCGGTATTTGCAGTGTTGGCCCTTCTTTTTCAGAACCTCTGCAATTCGACTGGGCATGCTCTCAATCAACTTCTGGGCCAATTCCTGACTGATAGCAACCCATTCTTTCATAATCACTTCTTGGAGTTTGTCAGAATTAGTGGGTTTTTGTTTGTCCACCCGCCTCTTGAGGATTGACCACAAGTTCTCAATAGGATTAAGATCTGGGAAGTTTCCAGGCCATGGACCCAAAATGTCAACGTTTTGGTCCCCGAGCCACTTAGTTATCACTTTTGCCTTATGGCACGGTGCTCCATCGTGCTGGAAAATGCATTGTTCTTCACCAAACTGTTGTTGGATTGTTGGAAGAAGTTGCTGTTGGAGGGTGTTTTGGTACCATTCTTTATTCATGGCTGTGTTTTTGGCCAAAATTGTGAGTGAGCCCACTCCCTTGGATGAGAAGCAACCCCACACATGAATTGTCTCAGGATGCTTTACTGTTGGCATGTCACAGGACTGATGGTAGCGCTCACCTTTTCTTCTCCGGACAAGCCTTTTTCCAGATGCCCCAAACAATCGGAAAGAGGCTTCATCGGAGAATATGACTTTGCCCCAGTCCTCAGCAGTCCATTCACCATACTTTCTGCAGAAGATCAATCTGTCCCTGATGTTTTTTTTGGAGAGAAGTGGCTTCTTTGCTGCCCTTCTTGACACCAGGCCATCTTCCAAAAGTCTTCGCCTCACTGTGCGTGCAGATGCACTCACACCTGCCTGCTGCCATTCCTGAGCAAGCTCTGCACTGGTCGCACTCCGATCCCGCAGCTGAATCCTCTTTAGGAGACGATCCGGGCGCTTGCTGGGCTTTCTTGGACGCCCTGAAGCCTTCTTAATAAGAATTGAACCTCTTTCCTTGAAGTTCTTGATGATCCTATAAATTGTTGATTGAGGTGCAATCTTAGTAGCCACAATATCCTTGCCTGTGAAGCCATTTTTATGCAACGCAATGATGGCTGCACGCGTTTCTTTGCAGGTCACCATGGTTAACAATGGAAGAACAATGATTTCAAGCATCACCCTCCTTTTAACATGTCAAGTCTGCCATTTTAACCCAATCAGCCTGACATAATGATCTCCAGCCTTGTGCTCGTCAACATTCTCACCTGAGTTAACAAGACGATTACTGAAATGATCTCAGCAGGTCCTTTAATGACAGCAATGAAATGCAGTGGAAAGGTTTTTTTTGGGATTAAGTTAATTTTCATGGCAAAGAAGGACTATGCAATTCATCTGATCACTCTTCATAACATTCTGGAGTATATGCAAATTGCTATTATAAAAACTTAAGCAGCAACTTTTTCAATTTCCAATATTTATTTCATTCTCAAAACTTTTGGCCACGACTGTACTATCCCACATCCCCACAGTGCCCTCCATATTGCACCAGGTATCTATAATGGCCCCCTCTGTAGTGCATTCAGTATTATAAATGGTCCCCATCCCCTAATCCTAACCTACCAACGATTGTGCCAAGCGTAGCGGTATGACGTAGCGGTACCGCGCGTCCGCATGGGTACCGCCCCTTTACCCACCAGCCTCGTCCTGGCGTCCTCTCCCCCTTGTTCTCTCCAGCGCGGCATGAGAAATGATACATTGGTGCTGCGCCGGAGTTGTCAGCAGCTGCCGCGATACTGGCGATACTGGGGACCTGCCTTAGGGGTATTGAACCGGGTAGCGTGCAATGCGAGGTGACCGAGTGAAGACCAAGGAGTGCACCACGCATGTCGTTGGATAGAAGTCCCGTTATGGAATGACGAGAGACCCCAGCGCAGACTCGGACCACTATTGCCTAAACCAGCAATCTGTACAGCGCATCAAACCTGGCCCCCTGAAAGCGCCTGATGCCTGGATATACCAGGGGATCAACTGAGACCGCTGTATGCTGAGACTGCACACCTGAGACCGCACACTCTTCCCCGGCCGGTTGGCTGAAAATTGGTGAGACCGCTCCTTTTTGGTTTATTCTCTGCCACCCCACCTTACTAACTAACCTATTTTACTAACCTTGCGTGTAAAGGGGGTTGCTGACCGGCTGCGGGCGTTGGTCGCTACATCAGCCGAGGTCGCATCTTTGGCGTGTCCCGTAGAAGTGGCGATGTGGGGATACCCTATAGCACTCCTGGAGGAATTGTTGGCCGAAATGTGAGGGCTTTTCTTCCTGGCTTGGTGGTGTGAGCGAGTTATGTGCTATGGGGGCCCCCCTCTTCAACCCCATCGTCCCCTCTCTGCTATTAGCATATATATCGGCTATTTGGATGGGAAATTAAAATCATTACCATAGATCTGGAGCTCCAGGGGACCACTGCCCCCCGCACCCCCATACCAAGCAAACGGGAAGATTATCACCATGATTAACTCTCATACCCCACTTACTGAGCGATATTGACACTTCAAGGGAGTATATAACTCACTGACTCCGTTAAATTGGTGGGTAAAACAGGCGCGGCACCAGGTGTATGGGGGTTGCGGCGAAGAGGATCGCCACTTGACCGTTGCCCCCACCTGCATTAATTGCCGTGGGTGAATACTCATCATTTGACACTATCTTGCTGTGCACGCAGTTACTGGACAGAGTACCGGTGCTATCACATACTTGCATGTGTCTGTGGTTTTTGGGGCTCTGGTCCGGCCAGGAGGGAGAGGCGATTTTTAGCACAGGCTGGTGCAAGCATACCCCCTCCCTGGCCGGTCTGGAAAAACCAATTCAGGGTGTATATATAACCTCATTAAATTTACCAACTGATTGCAGTATGTCCTATTGGTGCGCAACGTTAGTTGGACAATGAGTGGGAGACCCATATTTCGGGCTGTTTATGTTGGTAACATAATTTTGGGGTGATATTGTGATCTCTGCCGCCTTCGGGGTGCCTTTTTCCCTTTATCCCTCTCTTATTATTAACACACTGTTTGCCTCTTTAGGCTAGAATTGCTCGTAACATGCCTCCTAAATATAGCAGGAAATCTGTGGGCACGGGATCTCATAAAGCGGGTGGTGGAAGTAGTCCACAGGCTAGAATGGACAAATATTTGAAATCGCCCCCACCCAAGCATAGAGGGGGAAAAAAAATGCCAGAGCCGGTGGAGGCGCAGGGGGACCTGCCGATACAGACGGAACAGTACACGGGACCTGATGTGGGTAGATTAGACACTATAGACAACAAGTTGGTGGACATATTGACGGTAGTACAGACCACTAACCAATCGGTCACAGACATTTCCACCACGGTAAAGACACTACAGGCGGAGTTAACTCTGATTAGAGACGATATGAATAAAATTAGGGCTAGGGTGGCTTGGTGGGGAGGGGTGGGGGGGCTTGGAGGGGGTGGGAACTGGCCTGGCTGCGGCTGCCTTTGGGGGGCGGCGGACGACTCCTTTATAGCTCCATAACATGATGAATGATGAAGTAATAACATGGAATGTTCGTGGTTTGGGAGATAGAACAAAATGGGTTGTGGTCTTTGACCTGATTATTCGACATCTCCCAGCAATAGTTGCTCTATTGGAAACACATGCCACACCAGAGATCCCAGAATACCTAATAAAGAAATGGGCGGGGCATCAGTTCCACTCCGGATTCTCGACATACTCTCGAGGGATTAGTGTATACGTACATCAGAGCATTGATTTTATCCCCTTGGATCAGTCGATTGATAGAGACGGGAGATTCATTTTTCTTTATGCCCGATGGAATGGTAGAAAGTGTGTTTTAGCTTTCTTGTATATCCCCCCACCATTTGCAATGACAGTCCTTAACCAGTTGACGATCTTTATGTATAATAGAGAGCGGTGCCCGGTATTAATATGTGGTGACTTTAACTGTGTACTGGACCCCGCGCTGGATAGAATATCTACTGTGGGGAAAAGTGGGCAGGGAAAGCACTCCCTATTTCAAGGGTTCTGTGAGGAGATAGGATTAAAAGACATCTGGCGATGGCTTTACGGTAACAAACAGGTCTTCTCCTGTTTTAGCAAAACATATAGTGCTATGTCCAGAATTGATATTGCTTTGGCCAATAGCGAGATGCTTGACTCCATCCTAAAAATGAAATACGAGATTCACGGAATCTCTGACCACTCACCGATCTTACTGGCTATGAAGATTGGGCAACAATCTGTTACTGCTAGACCGTTTAGATTGAACGAGCACTGGTTAACCATACTAAACGATACCGAAGGGATTGACAATTCTGGCAAGAAAACATTGGTACAACGCATATCCACTTTGTGTGGGATGCCATGAAGGCATTTATGCGTGGGTTATATTATAGCAGAATAAAAAATAAAAAAAACGAGTTCCTTAAAGAGGAAAAAAGCCTGGAAGTAAATATCGCATATCTGGAGGGTAGGATTCGAACAAATAATGACGTGAACATGCGTGCTAAGTTAAAATCTGCTAAGGACCACTACATAAACTTTATGAAGAAAAAAGCTCAGAATCAACTATTTTTTCTAGGCTACAAGCACTTCTGTGAGGGAGGTACCCCGGGTAAACTACTGGTCTCTATAATAACGTACCAAAAGGCCCTCCAAAAGACAGGTGATGGTCGAAGATTGGAAAGTGGAGTGGAGATTGAGGGAGAATTTTTAAAATACTTTAACAATCTCTATTGTTCCGGGTCGGACGATACGGGGACAAATATAGAAGATTTCTTGAAACAGGTCAGGATCCCGGTGTTGTCGGATCCGGATTCGGCCCTCCCGTGTGCCCCCATCTCTTTGGGGGAGCTACAGGTGGTTATGCAGGAGGTTCGGGGTTCCTCAGTGCCCGGTTCAGACGGGCTCCCGTTTGGTATATATAAGAGCCATGCGGGGGTCCTCCTGCCTGGGTTGCTGCAGGTCCTGAATGAATCCAGTAATTGTGGAAAGTTGCCCCCGTCTTTGACGGAGGCAATCATTACTCTGATTCTGAAGAAGGGGAAAAATGGAAATAAAGTTGAAGCTTATCGCCCTATATCTCTGCTTAATGCAGATTATAAAATAATCGCAAAAGTCCTTGCTAATAGGCTAAAAAAAGTAATAACTGGCCTAGTCCATACAGATCAGACAGGGTTTATTCCTGGGCGACAAATCCAGACCAATATACGCAGGACCATTCTTAATGTTCAGATTGGGGGGGGGGGACCGCTCCATCCTGTCCTTGGACGCCGCTAAAGCGTTCGACCGGGTGGAGTGGTCCTTCCTCTGGCGGATTATGCATAAGATGAATCTGGGCCAAAAATTTATCGGCTGGGTTAAACTGCTATATAATGGACCAACGGCCAGAATTAATATTAACGGGGTGATTACCCCTGCTATCTCCCTACAGCGTGGGACACGACAGGGATGCCCACTCTCTCCACTCCTCTTTTCAATCTTCATGGAACCCCTCGCATGCAGGATACGGGCTGAGCCGAGCATTGTGGGATTCGGTGGCAGGGGGACGGACGACAAGATCAGTTTGTACGCGGACGACGTATTGCTCTATCTGAACGATGGGTGGAGAAGTGTCCCATGTGTTATGCAAATAATAGAGGAGTTCGGTAGTGTCACCGGATACGAGATAAATTGGGCGAAGTCTGTCCTCTTTCCCCTGAACCTTGCACCTCCCCAAAATGATTTAAAGGTCAGAATTATTGCCCCAACGAATCACTTAGAATACCTAGGGATAAAAATTGGCAGCTCCATTAAGGATTATAATATACTAAATATTACCCGCCTGGTTGATAAAATAAGGGACAAGATTAGGGTTTGGCAGAAACTCCCGCTTTCCCAGGTCAATAGAATTGCTTTGATTAAAATGATTCTGTTGCCCTGGATATTGTACACGGTTAGCTCTTGCCCTGCCTGGATCGAAGACAGCGTTTTCAACTTGATTGATCGGCTGATTAACGATCTGATATGGGGCAGGAAAAGGGTCCGTATCAAGTTACAATATTTGCGATTGGCTGGAAGTAACGGTGGTCTCGGCCTCCCCCATTTTCAAAGCTACTATTTGTCTTCACAGTTACAGTGGTGTATCAATACGGGGGATGGGTTATTAATATCCTACATTCTAGGACAACATCAACAGTCTACAAAGAATATATTTTGCATATTTGAATCCGGACTATTGGAGCGTGCGGGCTACTCTTGTCCTATTGGCTCAACGTTACAGAAGGTTTGGAACAAAACTAAGGCACTTATCCAGGTCCCTTATGTTCTGAAGTTCACCCCGCTATGGGATAACCCCTCGTTAACAGAGTTCTTGGCCCTTAATAAAAATGACTACTGGACCCGGAGAGGCATTACGTTAATCTCACATATATGCACGAAAGGGAAAATTAAACCAATAGGGGAAATGTTTCATCAGACACCTATCACTGCATTAGAACACTATAGATATTTTCAATTACAACATGCATTAGCATACACGCTTAAAAAAACGTCTTTGACAATAGGCACTCAGCGATTTCTATCATTTTGTTATAATTCAGCAGGGAAAAAAGTTAGGGTTTCACTAATCTATAGGAGATTACTAGAGGAACTAAGCACTGTCACTAAATTTAAAAGTGTAGATAAATGGAAAGTGGATATAGGGGAATGTAATCCTCTACAATGGCAGGTCTTGTTTTGATACGGGAGACAGAGAACTGGCACTAACTCGGGGTGTCCTCGGTCTTGATGTTTGTGTGTCTATATATGTGTGGCCCGACACCAAGGGAAATACTGTAGAAATGTACCTGCCGTGTGTGCCATTCTCTGTGACTATATACCCTTTTATATTGTTTTGTTTCAAGAAAATTAATAAAGATACTTGAAAAGAAAAAAAAGAAAAAAAAACGATTGTGCCAACAAATTTAATATTTTTTTTAATCACCTCACTTTTAATCACCTCAATTTTAATCACCTCACTGGAGGCAAAAGGACCTGATGCTCCCAGTATGATCATGTGACGTCATGGCGCTGGGACTCTCTGCCTTCCACTCAGCTTATGCACTCATTTTTAACAGACATTAGACGAGGAGACTTCTGTCTAAAGGGTCATTAGATTTTAATGGGGTCCGTCTAGCCGTCAAAATGACAGGACATTCCTATTTTAGGACGGATGGTATTCATGGGCCTTTAAATAAACAGCTGTGTGAATACCTCCATTGACTGCAATGGTTCTAAAAATGGCGTGAAAGACATTTTTCACTTTTGAGTGAATGTACCTTTAGGCTACATTCACACAACAGTGGGGAAACAAAGTTTGTTAAAAACGGTTATACTGTTATTCATTGCAATTTTGCATCAGTGTGTGCATCCATTTTCTGTCCGTATGTTTTGCACTGTTTTAAGCATCTGTTAAAAATGGATGAATTTAATTGGATTTTTTTAAACCCCAACCCCTGCAGTGCCCGTATATTAATACCCCCCATAGTGCCCCTAGTATATATAATGGCCCCCAGTTGTGCCCCCAGTACAAATATCTGCTCACTTAAGTGGCCCCAGCATATATAATGCCGCCAACCCCCCACCCCCAGTAGTGTCGACAGGTCATCAAGTCATAAAATATATATATATATATATATATATACAGTACAGACCAAAAGTTTGGACACACCTCATTCAAAGAGTTTTCTTTATTTTCATGACTATGAAGGCATCAAAACTATGAATTAACACATGTGGAATTATATACATAACAAACAAGTGTGAAACAACTGAAAATATGTCATATTCTAGGTTCTTCAAAGTAGCCACCTTTTGCTTTGATTACTGCTTTGCACACTCTTGGCATTCTCTTGATGAGCTTCAAGAGGTAGTCCCCTGAAATGGTCTTCCAACAGTCTTGAAGGAGTTCCCAGAGATGCTTAGCACTTGTTGGCCCTTTTGCCTTCACTCTGCGGTCCAGCTCAAACCATCTCGATTGGGTTCAGGTCCGGTGACTGTGGAGGCCAGGTCATCTGTCGCAGCACCCTATCACTCTCCTTCATGGTCAAATAGCCCTTACTTTCAAAGTTTTCCCAATTTTTCGGCTGACTGACTGACCTTCATTTCTTAAAGTAATGATGGCCACTCGTTTTTCTTTACTTAGCTGCTTTTTTCTTGCCATAATACAAATTCTAACAGTTTATTCAGTAGGACTATCAGCTGTGTATCCACCTGACTTCTCCTCAACACAACTGATGGTCCCAACCCCATTTATAAGGCAAGAAATCCCACTTATTAAACCTGACAGGGCACACCTGTGAAGTGAAAACCATTTCAGGGGACTACCTCTTGAAGCTCATCAAGAGAATGCCAAGAGTGTGCAAGGCAGTAATCAAAGCAAAAGGTGGCTACTTTGAAGAACCTAGAATATGACATATTTTCAGTTGTTTCACACTTGTTTGTTATGTATATAATTCCACATGTGTTAATTCATAGTTTTGATGCCTTCAGTGTGAATCTACAATTTTTATAGTCATGAAAATAAAGAAAACTCTTTGACAGAGAAGGTGTGTCCAAACTTTTGGTCTGTACTGTATATATATTACTACTCACAAAAAGTTAGGAATATTTGGCTTTCGAGTGAAATTTATGGAAAACTTAAAAACACGTTACAGTGATTATTATATTATGAAAGTAGGGCATTTAAGTAGAAGCATGCAATGGTGATTTCCTCATCTCATAAGGTTTAGTATACCCCACAAAAATGTCAATGTCTCAATAACTTGTCAGTGGCAGTGAGCATCAATTACAGCTTGACAAGGATGTCTTATGCTGTTCACAAGTCGACTTATTGACTGCTGAGGCATGGCATCCTACTCTTCTTGAAGGGTGGATCTCAGGTCATTGAGGTTCTGGGTTACAGAGTTACGAGCCTCTACATGCGACTCAACTGATCCTATAGGTTTTCAATGGAATTCAGATCTGGAGAAGGTGCAGGCCACTCCATTTCAGGTACCCCAGTCTCCAGCAGCCATTTCCTAATGATGCGACCCCGATGAGCTGGCGCATTGTCGTCCATGAAGATGAAATTAGGCCTTTGTTGTTCATGCATAGGCACAATGACTGGATAAATTATGTTATTCAAGTAGTATGGGCTTGTCAATGTACCATTCACAAAGTGGGGCAGCTCTGTATTGACTAGACACACCTGCCCACACTGTAACACCACCACCACCAAATGCTCATCTGTTGACAATAGTTAGCGCTCTTCTTAACGTCTCCAACATCGTTGGTGGCCATTATTTCTGCTCAGTGTGAATCGACTTTCATCTGTGAACAGCACTGAGGCCCACTGGTCGCTCGTCCATGCAAGACGATGACACCTGTGCCTGGTGGTGTGGTCAGGTACCCTTGCATGTGGATGTGGCCAAAGGACATCCAACCTGATGACATTCTGTGACACTTTAAGCTCAGTGGCCACTTCCGTCTGAGAATATCCTGCTTGAAGCCTCGCAATGTTAGGTGTAGTCTTGGTCTCATGATGTCAAAATGTGAACAGCATGATGAGGAGGACTGTTTAAATACCAATTCTAATTGAACCAGAACATTTATTGGGCGATTCATGGATCAAACACCTGTTGTGAATTTTGCCATTAAGCTCCTTGTTAGAGAACAGCAAGTTGTGCAAAAAGTACTGAAACACTAAATAGTTTGACATGTGCATTCAAAAGTTTAGAGAAGGTCACATTCACATCACATCAAGTTCACCTGTAAAATTTAGAGTGCATTTTAGGTTCATCCTGAAATTTCACCCAAAAGCCAAATATCCCTAACCTTTTGTGAGTAATATATATATATATTGTAGGAAGGAACAAGATGCCGTCATTGATGGTTGGTATGTGTCACTGAGGTTCCTGGCCTCGGTGAGGTAAGAGCCGGTTTTTCTCAAGTGTCGTTATTGCAGATTGCAGTCTGACACTTCAGCTATTTAGTAAAGCTGATCCCGGACGGCTTTTACTGGGAGTATTCAAAAGTGCTGGGTGGGTGGCTACTCCCCACGTTCCAGGCCTGGTCTTGGCAGGCTTATAAAGCAGTCAGCACTATCAGGTGTTGTGGATTTACCTCCATCTGACAGTGAAGCTGTGGAGTCCTCATAGCCAAAGAGTTAGTGGAGATGTTTTCTCGAATGGGCCTAAAGAGATTCTGACCGACCAGGGAACCCCTTTTATGTCAAAAGTCATGAGGGAGCTCAGTAAACTACTAGAGATCAAACAGTTGCGGACGTCCGTCTATCACCCGCAAACGGATGGCCTGGTAGAGAGGTTTAATCAAACCTTGAAAAACATGTTAAAGTGGATGGTGTCTAAAGATGGGAGGGATTGGGATCTTCTACTGCCCTATCTCATGTTCGCAGTGCAAGAGGTGCCCCAAACACACCAGTAAACCTGCAACATCTTGGTTCACGTTTTGATTTGGAATAGAATGTGTAGTGTTCCCAATGCATTTGTGTGTATGGAAATAAACGATATTAGAAGGATTTTAAGCTTTATTAACTTTTTTAAACACTGCTATTATTTTGAACACAATTGTAGCTTTATGTGAAGAAAAAGTAAAAAAGGAATTGACTGGACGAATTATCGGGTGGGAGGAATTCGGGAAAGAGGAGAGAGGAGAGGAAAGGGAGGCGCCAGGGGAGTAACACTTAGAGATGGTGCTACGAGATGGAAGCAGTATATGTGATATAAAGGTGCGGCAGCTCCCCAAACCAAAAAAAGGTCAGTGCACACTTGTGAACTGTTTTACAAATTTAGATGCAAGAGTTGGCAGAGTTTTTAAGGGGTGTCCTGAAAGTACAGAGGGGGTGCCACGGAATAAGTGAAATGAGAAATGGTAGATACAGGGTATAGCTATAAGTATGTATCTGGGTCTCTTGTTCAGTAGATGAACCTAGTCTCCATGTAATAAAATAGCACTTACTTCACTGGGGACAAGGGTATAGGATAAATTTCAAGATACCTATACCTCCACCTCCCCTGCCGAAGACGCTTATCAAGATGTGTGAAAGGCTTCCTGGTCCCCAAAAGAGATGACACCGGGGCTCCGAAGTTAAGTAGAAGTCTTTATTAGTTCAGCTCGACGTGTTTCAGGATAATTCCCTTTTTCAAGAGCTAATAAATCTAACTAATAAAGACTTCTACTTCTAGACTTCCGGTTCTGGCGCCAGCATGAAAGGCAGCATGCACTAACAGCTCCGTACCCGAAGCACCACAAAGAAAGCCATCCCCATCATACTGACTGCTAAGGCAAGCAAGCAGCCGGGAAAATATTATTAGACGACAGACCTACGGTCTATGGACAGATTTGTGATTCCTATGGGGAGCAAAACGAGAGAAAACCCAGCGAAACCAGAAAAGGCACCAGCAGAGATCAAGATGGCGGCACAACCAGAACAAGATAGAAAAACTCACCCTCCAGTCGTTCCAGATACAGGTTTTACCAGCACAGAGGCAGAGGAGGATAAGCCAAGTATAGATTACTATGGAAGTTGCGGCCCGCATACTGCCCGATCTTCAGGAGGCACTTTCTTCCACGGTCTCGCAATCCTTCGCAACTGTCCAGTCGGAGGTAGCACAACATATTGTCCGCCTAGACGAGCTGGAAACCAGACTTTCGGCAGTTAAAACCAAAAATGAGGTGATCAAAAACCATCTCTCCCAAGCAGTAGCTGAAAACGCACAGCTATGGAATAAGATCAACGACCTTGAAAATCGCTCCAGGAGGAGTAATCTCCGTATCATGGGCCTGCCGGAACAGATCCCAGCAAGAGAACTCACAGTACTATGTGAAGTTGAATTGCCAGAGGCACTGGGCTTAGCGTCTTGTTGTAAAGTTGAAAGGGTGTACAGAGTTGGCCAAGGTGTACCGCTAAACATCAGCGGCAAGTAAACCAGACTGCGTGCAACCTCGGAACGAGGTATCAGACCCCGCCAATTAATTGTTAAATACTTAGACTATTCTGACAAAGCCACCATATTAAGAGCCTACAAACAGGGTGGAGGTGTGATATTAAGGGGCCAACGTGTCCTAATATTTGGAGACTTCTCCGCCGAAGTAACAAGACGCAGACGAGCCTTTACCCCCATATGTTCTGCACTATTCAAGAACCAAACACGCTTTTCCCTGCTATTTCCTCCCATTCTAAGGTCTGATTCCCAAATGGATCAATGGTGACCTATGACTCCCCGGAGGAAGCACAACGTAACCTGATCGGCGCTCACCTACACAGAGGGAACCTCAACACCTAAGCCTCAGAGGAAAGCCGTGAAAGATCCAAGCAGTGAACTGTCCTCAGCAAACCGAGACGGGAAGTACACCATCGCAGATTTTCAGGACTCAGGATAACTACCTGATCAAGTTTCCCACAAGGGGATAAGTATTACACCGCCCAGTCTCACACTGGGGTGGTAATGTTATTATGAACAGTGTTGTACGTTAATGTTTGAGAACGTTCTGGGTTGAATCCATCATGGCGGCCACACAACGTTTGACTGTTGCCATAGCCCGCCAGCGGGAAATCCTAGTTCCCGATGTGCCTATGTGACTTGGCTATAAGTTCTAGTGTGAACACATATTATGTTGTGGTTATTGTTGCAAATATTTAACACCGTTCTAACCTGCATCCATCGTGGCGGACACACGGAGGTTGACCGTCGATACAACCCACCGGTGGGAAAACCCAGTATACGAACCGCCTGTTTGACTCCAATATAATTAATAATGTGAACACCGATGATTGCTGAAGGTTAAAACATATTGTGTTTGGGTTGCTGTTGTAAGGGGACACATATGTCTTTTTATTTTAGCATTTCCCTTTTGCTGGAAAAAAGTGAAGTCCGAATCACCATGCTGACAGTTGGACCTCTCCTTAGTTGGTCCAAGTCTTTCTTGCCAGGGAGAGTACGTGTTTTGGGTAGTTAAGCTGGGGTGGGGGTTAGGAGGGTTCATTGTTCAATGGGCTGGAAGGAAAGTTGGGGGAGGGGGGAGAATTGCTCTCTCTATCCTGCTGGGATGTTTGATTTACCCACAATGCGAATACCCTAATGGCTAGCCCTTTAAAAATAATATCATGGAATGTGAAAGGTCTACGCTCACCCAGCAAATGTATGATGATACTAAAAAATCTAAGACGCCTAAGGGCTGATATTGCCCTACTTTAGGAGACACATTTACCAGATGCAGATTTCTCTAGAATGAGGCGTCTCTGGGTGGGAGACGTTTTTGGGTCTGCAGCAAACGGGAAAAAGCAGGTGTAATCACTCTGCTAAAACGCGGCCTCTCTTACACCACGGTACAGCACTCTCATAACAATCAGGGGAGACTATCACACCTACATCTCACCTCTTCAGGTGGGGACATCAGCATTTATAATGTCTATGGACCAAACGAACCAAGCACAGGGTTTATTACCTCTTTGTGGTCACGACTATCTAAAGATCCTATTGCCCTAAAAATCATAGGGGGAGATATGAACACGGCAGTAGACCAAGAGGAAGATAGAAAAAGGGTAGGAGATAGTAAGAGGAAGCAGGAAACTAAAGATTCCAGATTGCCACAATTACTTCACGATGCACATTTAACAGACTCATGGCGAGCCCTCAATCCCAAGGGAAGAGAATATACTCATTTCTCACATGCCCACGGCTCATGGTTGGGCTTAGATTATATACTGATTAATAAAGGAGAGATGAGGCGTTTCGCTGAGCAAAAAAATAGAAGAATTTGTTATATCTGACCACTCACCAGTTTAAATTTTGCTTCGGGAAAAAATCCCCAAAGGAGAGGAATTCATATGGAGAATCTAATCGCGAAAGAAAACTTCAGGGAACTCCTACGAGGCTGGTGGGTAGAATACAAACTAGACAATGGTGATACAACAAACCCTCAGATATTATGGGACGCAGGTAAGGCAGTACTGTGTGGCAGAATCATGGCATACATGTACAATAGGAAAAAAATCTATTAATTATTTGTGAACAGCCTACACAAGTTTCCTAAAAAACCCATCTCCCTTATTACAGAGGCAATAGCAACTAACCAAAGAGGAATATGAAAGGTGGCTTCAGAGATGGGAAACCACAATCCAATCCAAGTGGGAGGCACATTTATATAGACACGGTAACAAATTGGGCAAATTATTAGCAAGAATGACAGGGGGACAAAGACCTTTAACAAACATACCACTCCTTAAAGATAAACAGGGGAAGGCGAAAACTCACCCGAAGGAAATCAATGAAATCCTACGAGATTTCTATGAAAACCTCTACCGATCCCCCCCAAACACCATTATCAGACGGCAGGGAATGGTAGAAAGGCATCCCTCTGCCAAAGCTATCAGATGAGGAAAAATAAGAACTAAATACCCCCAATAAACCAGAGGATGTAGCAAATGTCATTAAAAATCTAACATTAGGCAAAGCCCCTGGCCCGGATGGCTTTACCAGCAAATTTTTTCACATCTTATCCCCAGAAATAGCCCCAACATTATCCCAAATCTACACAGGGTATATGCAAGGTAACAATATCCCAATCCAAACAAACACAGCGCACATCAAGGTCCTCCCAAAACCCGGAAAGGACCCAACACTTTCTGCTTCGTACCGCCCAATCTCGTTGATCAATGTGGATTTGAAGATAATCTCTAAAATTCTTGCTGAGAGATTGGCGACTATAATGCCAAGACTAATATCCCCTGCTCACGTAGGCTTTATACAAGGAAGGGCAGCAGTTACCAATGTCCGTAGAGTACTGACAGTGTTGGACAAGGTCAAGTTGCATCCCAAAAAACATCCATCCCCAGCCATTGTTACTATAGATGCAGAAAAAGCGTTTGATAATGTGGACTGGGGATGGATGGATAATGTTTCAGACACCGTGGAATTTGAAGGCCCATTCAGGCAATACCTTAAGGCACTGTATGCAAACCCACAAGCCAAAATACACACTCCTGGTTTTATTTCTAAATCCTTTAACATGGGCAAAGGAACAAGACAAGGCTGCCCGCTCTCCCCTCTCATATTTAACCTGCTATTGGAACCCATGTCTCGGAAGCTAAGCCTAGAATAAAATATTGAGGGAATTCAAATAGGTAGCCTGGAACTTAAACATGCACTTTTTGCTGATTATTTATTAGTTTTCCTAGAACACCCCCATAGAGATCTGAAAACTCTATTTCAACTCCTGCTGGACTTTGGGAACATCTCCGGATTTAAGGTGAATGCAACTAAGTCAGAGATTTTATTCTTGGGGCACAATTCCTCAAGGACATCTGGGAAACCCCTAGACATCCCAATACAAGCTATTAGTTCAATAAAATATTTGGGCATACACATTGGGAGAAAACCTGAGTCTTTGTATCTATTGAACTACCCACCTGTGATTAAAAAAATTCAGGCGGATTTATAATGTTGGATAAAGTACCCTCTATCTTTAGGTGGTAGGGGACAACTTATAAAAATGATGTGCGTACCAAAACTTCTCTATCCTATGCAAACTATTCCCATTCTTCTAAAACACTCCGACATTCGGTCCTTCATATGGGCAAACCATAGACCTAGAATCGCATTATTTAAACTACAATTACAGAAAGCCCTGGGAGGCCTGGCACTCCCTGACCTGAGATGCTATAATTTGGCCAGTCTTATGAGACACAGTGTTGACTGGGTCTTTGGAACAAACTTCTATACCAACACCTCAATAGAAGCGCAACTAGTTCACCCATGGAAACTAGCCTTATTACACACCAAATTTGGAGCCCTACCCCATTTACTCAAAACCAGTCTATTAGTAAAAGACTGGCGTGGAAAGGAACACGTAAATTATTTAAACTTCCTTTCGCACTGTCAAAATATATGTCCATTTGGGGTCACCCGGAATTCCCAGCAGGACTGGAGGCCAAACATTTCAAGAAATGGAGGGAGGCGGGAATCAAATGGGTAAGAGATCTATGGAATGTACAGGCCAAAAGATACTACTCATTCACAGAAATTAAGGAAAAATATCAATCACTAAGCGACCAGCATTTACTGGCCTATTTCCAGTTAATAGGTTTCCTCAAAAATAGAGTGCTGAAATTAGACATGGAATTCAGCCTCAACAACTTCGACCATATCTTAGGGTTTAGGAAAAAGTCACTCTCAGAATTATACCAGGGAATTAGAGATCACAAACAGAAGCACACAGCAGATAGGCTTTTTTCTCACTGGAGAAAGGAATTTCCTTCTATGGACACTGAGAAAGTGATTCTACAAGGGTGGAATAATATAAACAAGGTCATTATTAATCAAGGATGGATAGAAACTCATTTTAGAATGATTCATAAAGCCATGTATGGGTTTCAATATTCATCGACCACCCAATCTCCAAATATATAGAAAAAATGCCCCAAATGCAATTTGGAAGGGTCAGATCTGTGCTGCGGAATGTGGTCCTGCCTGGCTTCAAAGAAATTTTGGGAACTGGTTAGGTCAGAAATTAGAAGATATTTAAAAATATCGATGCCTTTGTCTTCTGACCTGGTTCTATTTCATGCCCAGACGAAGGGGAAGATAATGTCACCAATGATCCATATAATACTGCTGGCAGCTAAACGATGTCTCCATCCCCAGATGCCTTTGATGACTGAGGTTTTTAACCAGACTAAGCTCTGTTTTGACATGGAGAGAACAGAAGCTGAACAGCTTAAAGGAAAACATATAGACTCCTTTTTCAAGAGATGGGAGAACTTTATTAATATACGGAAGTTTTTTCAGGTGCAGAATTAAGAAAACTGATGAAACCATTCACTTCCTCTGAGTGGTACTTAAGGAGGAAAACTGCAAACACATTAGGGAAACTTCAGGTAGACTAAAAGATGAGATGACTTGAATCCTGCGGGAAACAAAGAGCGACAGAGGGGGAAGGGGAAGGGTGGGGGGTGGTTGGGAACATGTTTTGTTCTGTTACAAAATGCTGTGTATACAAACTGCAGTGTTTGAATTGTACTGAACTTTACTGAACATGAGAATGTAAAACTGTAAAACTTCAATAAATATATTACAAAAAAAAAAGACTTCCACTTCACTTCGGAGCCCCGGTGTCATCTCTTTTGGGGACCAGGAAGCCTTTGACACATCTTGATAAGCGACCTCGGTGGGGGAGGTGGAGATATAGATGAGCTTTATCCTATACCTCCTCCCCGGTGAAGTAAGTGCTATTTTATTACATGGAGACTATGTTCATCTACTAAACAAGAGACCCAGATACATACTTATAGCTATACCCTGTATCCACCATTTCTCATTTCACTGGTTCTGTGGCGCCCCCTCGGTACTTTCAGGACACCCCTGAAAAACTCTGTCAACTCTTGCATCTAAATTTATATAGCTTTATGAGGGCTTGTTTTTTGCGGGATGTTGTAGTTTTTAATTGCACCATTTTGGGAAACACATAACTTTCTGATTAACTTTTATTAACTCTGGGAGGGAGATGCGAAAAACAGCAATACTGCCACTGCGTTTTTACATTATAAATTTTTTGGCATTCATTTTTCGGTATAAATAACATACAGTAATATCTTTATTCTCTTGGTCACTATGATTACAGTGATACCAAATACATATTTTTTTTTTCCGTTTTACTACTTTTTTGCAATAGAACCCGTTGTTTTTAAAAGAAAAAAAATGTTTTTGCTTTGCCGCTTCCCAAGACCCATAAGTTTTTTATTTTTCTTTCTATGGAGTTGTGTGAGGGCTTGATTTTTGTGGGACGACTTGTATTTTTCATTGGTATCATTTTGGAGTAAATGGCACTTTTTGATCACTTGTTCAACTTTTTCGGTGGCAACTAAGAATAAATGAGCAATTCTGTCTTTTTCTTTTTTTTCTTTTTTACAGCGTTCGCCGAAAGGAATAATTTACATGATATTTATGTAGTCCGGGTTGTTAGGGACGCGGCAACACCAAACATATGGGAGAGATTTTTTTTTTTGCAATTATTTTCATTGAAAGGCGTATTTTCAATGTAACAAAAGCGTAATTTTTTTTCATGGGATTTTTTTTATTGAATAAATGGTTTTTTTTTTTACATTTTTTTTTTTTTACCACTGAATAGTCCCGCAAGGGGACTATAACAGACAACATTCAGATTTATTTTAAAATGCAATGCATTATCCCTATAGTGCATTGCATTTTAATATCAGTGCTATTCTAATATTGACCAGCAGGCTGCACCAGAGAGGCGTAGCCTGCTGGAAATGACTTAAGGCTGGTCTGGGGCCTACACGAGACCCCAGCCAGCCTTCACACATATCGGCAGCCCACAATCGCATTTGCGGGGTGCTGATGGGAGACAGATGGAGTCTGCTCCCTCTGTCACGGCTTTACATGCGGCGGGCGCCCGTGCAGAGCTTAGACTGGGCCGCTGTACAAAAGCGGCGGCCCAGCCTAAGACCCCTTAGTGACCGCAGTAAAAAGGCGTATGGGTGGTCACTAAGGGGTTAAAGACGAGCTGTAACCGCTCCTGACATTTCTACTTTTTTTTTTTTTTGCTATACAAATACATTTTATTGAATAACTCAGTGGCTTTGCTAAATTTTCAATTACAAAAATATTCATATCCTTTTTTTTTTTTTTTTATCTGTTATATAACAAACATATACAAAATCAGACCATCCAAAGATCCATATTACATAAATTAACAATATAATAACATTTTACCCCAAGTACCCACCCCCCACCCTTTGGAGAAAGAGAGAGAGAGAGAGAGAGAGAAAAAAAACACACAACATCCAGCCCTAGTGCAACCATTTTTTCCATATTTTATCAGTTTTTCCTACTCTCTCACTATATCTCTCGGACACCCGTTCCAATTTAATCAAATTAGTAACAGCTTCTTGCCACTGTCCCACTGTGGGGGAATCTCCATTTACCCACTTCCGAAGTATGAGAAGTCTGGCTTGAAATAGTACTTTGCCTAAAACCAATCGTATCTCTTTATTTAATTTAAGAAGTTCTATAGCCCCTAATATACAAACTACTGGGTCTTCAAAGACTTGAACACCCAGAAATACTGATATAATCTCTGCAATCTCTTAGGTACAATACCTAAAAAGTTTAGGGCATCTCCAAAAGCAATGTATTAGATCCACCTTCTCTCCCTTACATTTTGGGCACTTATCAGAAGTTCTTACCCCCATTTTCTTTAACACCCAAGGAGATCAATGTAGCCTGTGAACTATAAAAAACTGAGAGATTTTATGTGAGGCCCTTTCCGACACCATAATATAACTTCTAAGAGCATCCTTCCATTTTTCTTCCGTAAAAAACGGAAGCTCTTTTTCCCATTTTCCTCTGGCAAGTATAGTAATCCATTTTTTTTTCCATCCATCAAAATCCCATATCTTTTTGCCGTTGTTCCTCTTTTTTCTCCTCCATTAGTAAATTTATCTATTCTATCTGAATGTTCCTTACTATATTTATCTAAATTCACCGGTATCTTCATAGCATTTTTGAGCTGAAAATATTTATAGATATCCTTTTGGGGGATCCCAAACTACCTTACCAAGGTGCTAAAATCCTTCAGTTTATCTTCCTCAAATACTTGACCTAGATATTTCACCTCCTTTTTATCCCAGTCTATATAAGACCTAATCAATTGCACTTCCTTTAAATTTATATTTTTCCAAATAGGTGTATACTGCAAATAACCTTTAATATCTAATATTTTTTTTAACTTCCACCCATATATATTCCATTGAATTCAATATTCTATTTTCTGTGATATTTTTCCCCAATGTTCCTGACTCCATAACCTCTAAGTGATTAATTTCCCCTCTCCACCCCATTTTTGTTAATTCCTCCCTTCCTTTTATCTGACTATATTGTGTTATTAAATAATAAAAAATAAAAATAAACTGTTAGGAACTGCTAATCCACCCTCTCTTACTGGGAGCTGAAACACTTCTCTCTTTAACCTAGGAATGGCAACCTCATTGGGGCATTTTGTAAAACATACTGAATTTTGGGGAGAAAAATCATTTTTATTAAATTCACCCGACCCTGAATTGACAACGATAATCTTTTCCAAATATGTATTTTAGTTAAAAGTTCTTTTTATTAAGGGGAGTACATTCAATTTTTCATATTCTTCTATATTTCTAGAAATTTGTATCCCTAAATATTTGAAACTCTCGTGTTGCTCAAGCACATGCACCCTTGAGCCATTCTATAATTGCCCCTTCCCTAATAACATCATATGGCATTTCCCCCAATTAATGTTTAAACCAGAAAAAAAATAAAAAATCTATTATATCTATTACTCTATTAAACTCATCCCCAGTGTTGTGCATAAATAATAAAATATCATCGGCATACATTAATAATTTTTCATTTCCTTCCCCATATTAAAAACCTTTGAACTCCCTATCATTTCTTATCATACATGCCAAGGGTTCTATTGCGATAGCAAATAATAATGGGGAGAGAGGGCATCCCTGCCTAGTGCCCCTATAGAGGGCTAAAGGCAGGGACAAGCTCCCATCCACCATCACCCTGGACCTCGGGTTGGAATATATAAGTTGAATCCATCTTATAAATCCCTCCCCTATACCAACCCTTTTCAAAACTGCCCATAAATACTCCCACTCAATACAATCAAATGCCTTTTGGGCATCCAGTGAAAGTATGGCTTTCTCACCAGTTTCTGTTTTATTAGCTTCGATATTAAGGTACAGCCTTCTTATATTTGAATATATCGTTCTTCCGGGTATAAAACCTGTTTGATCTTCATGAATTATACCTTTAATCACCTTAGAAAGCCTACCTGCCAAAACCTTTGCCAAAATTTTAACATCCGTGTTTAACAGAGATATTGGTCTATATGAACCGGGGTCTAATTGTTCTTTACCCTTTTTTGGAATCAATGTAATAATTGCTTCTTTCATTGAGTCTGGTAGATCGCCTATTTTTTGGGCCTCACACAATGTCGCTCTTAATTCTGGTATTAGCACCTGCGCGAAGGTCTTATATATTTCGAAAGGGAGTCCATCACACCCTGGTGCTTTTACTGGTTTCACCATACCCAAAACCTCTTCTATTTCTAAAATAGATATTTCATTTTCCAGGTATTCCTTTTGGGCTTTATACTGTATATCTCAGTAAGGACAATCTGATCTATATATTGGTCCAGGTCTTTTTTTGTATATTGTACCCTCGACTTATAAAGTTCCTGAAACTTTTTTGATTTCTTCAGGTGAACTAACTATTTCATCCCTATTATCTCTAATCGCCCCATCCATGATTTCCCTCTCTGATTTTTTACTATACCTGCTAAGATTTTCCCCACCTTTTCTCCCTCTGAGGCTAACCGAAACCCTTGGAAGAACAATTCTTTCCTAGTTCTCTCCATATGATATATTTTTAACTTTTCGTGTTCCTCCTCCCATTTCTGCTTATTATTTCCGGTGGGGTTCGTTATACATACTAATCTTGCTTCTTCTAAATTTTTTTCCAATAAATTCCCTTTTTAAACAAAGATCCTCTTAAATATGCCTTGGCGGCATCCCAAACTATCAACCTATTAGCAGAGTTAATTCTCCTTAAAGAATTTTTTTTAACTCCACCAATATACTTTCTTTATCTGGGATTAACGATAACCAATGAGGATTAAACTTAAACATTGGCAAATTTTGCTTTCTGTTCAAGTCCAATTCCATTACCAGAGCACTATGATCGGATAAGGCCATAGGCAAATACTTTATCTTAATCCTATTTTGGGTCATTAAGTTTTTATTTCCCAAAACAATATCAATTCTTGACCACGTTTGATGTGATTTAGAATAACAAGAATACATGGTTTCTTCCGGGTTCAAATAACGCCAGACATCAGTCCAGTTAAACTCCAAGGCCAGTTTAAAAAAGTCTACAGTTTGTATTCTTCCCCCTCTGCTAGACATTCTATCCCTGAGTGGATCCATTACAGCATTATAATCTCCTATCGCAATCATTATACATTCTTGTCTATTCAACATAAATCTATGCAACTCATACAACACATCTGGCTTATATGGTGGCGGAATATATATATTTGCAATTACCATTTTAACCCCTTCTATATTACATTGTAAGAAGAGGTACCTACCACAGTCGTCCGCCTCATATGCAACACACTCAAATTTAATCTTATCATGTACCAGAATTGAGACCCCTCTAGAATAAGTAGTGTATACCGAATTATACCCTTCCACTATCCATCTCTTCTCCAGCCACCTTAACCGCCTCAGGACCGCCGTACGCAGGATTGCGTCCTGGCGGCGGCCCTGCTCTTCTGGGTGGACGCATATACGCGTCCTCTCGCGATAGCCGAGATTTCCTGTGAACGCGCGCACACAGGCGCGCGCGTTCACAGGATCGGAAGGTAAGCGAGTGGATCTCCAGCCTGTTAGCGGCGATCGTTCGCTGGCAGGCTGGAGATGTGATTTTTTTAACCCCTAACAGGTATAGTAGACGCTGTTTTGATAACAGCGTCTAATATACCTGCTACCTGGTCCTCTGGTGGTCCCTTTTGTTTGGATCGACCACCAGAGGACACAGGTAGCTCAGTAATAAGTAGCACCAAACACCACTACACTACACCCCCCCCTGTCACTTATTAACCCCTTATGAACCACTGATCACCCCTGATCACCCCATATAGACTCCCTGATCACCCCCCTGTCATTGATCACCCCCCTGTAAGGCTCCATTCAGACGTCCGTATGTTTTTTACGGATCCACGGATACATGGATCGGATCCGCAAAACACATACAGACGTCTGAATGGAGCCTTACAGGGGGGTGATCACCCCATATAGACTCCCTGATCACCCCCCTGTCATTGATCACCCCCCTGTAAGGCTGCATTCAGATGTCCGTATGTTTTTTACGGATCCACGGATACATGGATCGGATCCGCAAAACACATACGGACATCTGAATGGAGCCTTATAGGGGGGTGATCAATGACAGGGGGGTGATCACCCCATATAGACTCCCTGATCACCCCCCTGTCATTGATCACTCCCCTGTCATTGATCACCCCCCTGTAAGGCTGCATTCAGATGTCCGTATGTTTTTTACGGATCCACGGATCGGATCCGCAAAACACATATGGACATCTGAATGGAGCCTTATAAGGGGGGTGATCAATGACAGGGGGATGATCACCCCATATAGACTCCCTGATCACCCCCCTGTCATTGATCACCCCCTGTAAGGCTGCATTCAGATGTCCGTATGTTTTTTACGGATACATGGATCGGATCCGCAAAACACATACGGATATCTGAATGGAGCCTTATAGGGGGGTGATCAATGACAGGGGGGTGATCACCCCATATAGACTCCCTGATCACCCCCCTGTCATTTTTCACCCCCCTGTCATTGATCACCCCCCTGTAAGGCTGCATTCAGATGTCCGTATGTTTTTTACGGATCCACGGATACATGGATCGGATCCGCAAAACACATACGGATATCTGAATGGAGCCTTATAGGGGGGTGATCAATGACAGGGGGGTGATCACCCCATATAGACTCCCTGATCACCCCCCTGTCATTTTTCACCCCCCTGTCATTGATCACCCCCCTGTAAGGCTGCATTCAGATGTCCGTATGTTTTTTACGGATCCACGGATACATGGATCGGATCCGCAAAACACATACGGATATCTGAATGGAGCCTTATAGGCGGGTGATCAATGACAGGGGGGTGATCACCCCATATAGACTCCCTGATCACCCCCCTGTCATTGATCACCCCCCTGTCATTGATCACCCCCCTGTAAGGCTCCATTCAGACATTTTATTGGCCCAAGTTAGCGGAATATTTTTTTTTTTCCTTACAAAGTCTCATATTCCACTAACTTGTGTCAAAAAATAAAATCTCACATGAACTCACCATACCCCTCACGGAATCCAAATGCGTAAAAATTTTTAGACATTTATATTCCAGACTTCTTCTCACGCTTTAGGGCCCCTAGAATGCCAGGGCAGTATAAATACCCCACATGTGACCCCATTTCGGAAAGAAGACACCCCAAGGTATTCCGTGAGGGGCATATTGAGTCCATGAAAGATTGAAATTTTTGTCCCAAGTTAGCGGAAAGGGAGACTTTGTGAGAAAAAAAAAATAAAAATCAATTTCCGCTAACTTGTGCCAAAAAAAAAAAATTCTATGAACTCGCCATGCCCCTCATTGAATACCTTGGGGTGTCTTCTTTCCAAAATGGGGTCACATGTGGGGTATTTATACTGGTGATACCTTAGGGTGTCTACTTTCCAAAATGGGGTCATTTGTGGGGTGTTTGTACTGTCTGGCCATTGTAGAACCTCAGGAAACATGACAGGTGCTCAGAAAGTCAGAGCTGCTTCAAAAAGCGGAAATTCACATTTTTGTACCATAGTTTGTAAACGCTATAACTTTTACCCAAACCATTTTTTTTTTACCCCAAAATTTTTTTTTTATCAAAGACATGTAGAACAATAAATTTAGAGAAAAATTTATATATGGATTTCATTTTTTTTTGCAAAATTTTACAACTGAAACTGAAAAATTTCATTTTTTGGCAAAAAAATCGTTAAATTTCGATTAATAACAAAAAAAGTAAAAATGTCAGTAGCAATGAAATACCACCAAATGAAAGCTCTATTAGTGAGAAGAAAAGGAGGTAAAATTCATTTGGGTGGTAAGTTGCATGACCGAGCAATAAACGGTGAAAGTACTGTAGGTCAGAAGTGTAAAAAGTGGCCTGGTCATTAAGGGTGTTTAAGCTATGGGGGCTGAGGTGGTTAAAGATTCTTTTTCTACTTTAGTAACTACTTGCATTCCCCAAGTAATAACAATTCTGGAGCATCTATTCCTATGAATTTATGATATGCCGTTCCAATATTATTTCTGCTAGAAGTTATGAATGAATTGCCAGCAGGTTGTAATGAAGGTCCAGGTGGGTGTTACCAGTTGACAGTCCGCACCGCAACAGAAAACCCACGGAAGCACTCCATAGAAACGCACATAAATCCGCACGAAAATTTGTTTGGATCTTGTGCAGGTGGCCTTAAAGGGTTTCTGTCACCCCATTAAACCGTTTAGTTTTTTTTTCTTTACTAATAATCCCTATAGTGCGATCTCATGATACATAAGCAAATTAATCATTTTGGTTCAGTAGAATTTGCTAAAAATCGATTTTTAAAATATGCTAATTACCTTGCTACCAGCAAGTAGGGCGGCTACTTGCTGGTAGCAGCCGCATCCTCCGATGGTAATGACGCCCCCTCGGCATGCTGATTGACAGGGCCAGGGAAGGGAATCGTTCTCTGCTGGCGCTGTTAGAATTTGAAATCTCGCGCCTGCGCCGTACCTGTCTTCAATCGGCGCAGGCGCACTGAGAGGCGGCCGCTCGCTCGACCGCTCCATCCTCAATGCGCCTGCGTCGATGACGTCATCAAGTACACCCGGAAGAGAAGACGCCGGCATCGCTGGAAGGAGGCGGAGAGTCTGGTGACGTCGCTGGATGCTCGAATCAGGTAAGTATGTACATAATAAGCATGCTGCCACAAAAACCACCAATGAAATGGGAATAAATAATTTTATAAAAATGACAGTTATTAACACTATACCACCAACGATTATTAATAATAAATCTCTTCCGGGTGTACTTGATGACGTCATCGACGCAGGCGCATTGAGGATGGAGCGGTCGAGAGAGCGGCCGCCTCTCAGTGCGCCTGCGCCGATTGAAGACAGGTACGGCGCAGGCGCGAGATTTCAAATTCTAACAGCGCCAGCAGAGAACGATTCCCTTCCCTGGCCCTGTCAATCAGCATGCCGAGGGGGCGTCATTACCATCGGAGGATGCGGCTGCTACCAGCAAGTAGCCGCCCTACTTGCTGGTAGCAAGGTAATTAGCATATTTTAAAAATCGATTTTTAGCAAATTCTACTGAACCAAAATGATTAATTTGCTTATGTATCATGAGATCGCACTATAGGGAATATTAGTAAAGAAAAAAAAAAAAAACGGTTTAATGGGGTGACAGAAACCCTTTAAGGTGATGCCATATGTGCAGGTTTTTTAATGCCGTTTTTGAAGCAAAAATCTGATCATAAAAAGGAAAGAAAGTATACAGGCCAGTAACGACTTTTCCTGTTTGAATCTACTTCCGTTTTCGGCTTAAACGCCATAAAAAAAACTGAATTTGTAGCCCTTACACAGACCAATTATCGGAGACAAACATTTCTACAAATTCTCATCTCCAATAATCTAGGATGTACACATCTCATAGGGCCCCATAGCAAAACTTAGTATGGGGCCCCTGCGCCTATTTTTTGAGTGTACGTGTGTCAATCACACTGAGGCAATGCAGAACATGCGCAATGTTCCATTTTTTTTTTTATCAAGTGGAAGAAATTTTAATTAAATCTAATTGTAATAAGACAAAGTTGCCTTTGTCCTCACCCACTTTATCTGATTTCTATGTCGGAAAAAGTGAAACAGGTGCTTCAAATATATGCACCATATTTCTCAATGTATTTACACCAGAAAACTGGCAAAAATAACATCGATAAATCTCCAGCTTCTCTTCTATTACAAAGCTGGCTGACCACAGCCACCACTAGGGGGAGCTCAGTGAATAGGAATTAATACAACTAGAATGGAAGCTGTAATAATTTCTTTGCATTGTGCTCCTCCTAGTGACAGCTGCATGAAAATGAAGTGTTTGCACACAGGGGAAGAGAAGAGCAAGCACTGCATGCCCCCCCTCCCCCAAGGCCCCATAACAGTCGCGTGGTCTGCCTCTATTGCAGGTACCCCTCTGCAGATAATTTGGCAGGGTATCAGTCCGTGTAATAGGACCATGACTTTAATTTTTTTTTTTTGCATTTCACATTTGGAGGAGTGAGTGCCTTCATTTGGACCGCGCACTCCTACCCATCTGTCCAAGGCTTTTAGTTAGGGCATACTATAGCTAGATCCTACATTTGCCCTGAATTCATTCTGTAGGCCTAGACCCAGGAGAGGCAGGCCTGATAGTGTAGGTTCCCATCTAAAGAAGCCACCGTGTCGTTGGTAGGTGCCATCACAATTTTGATCAAAAGTGTACCTCGTATTTTCATGTAAATGCAATTCAGAATAACCCATGTTTAGAATGTTTGCATGTCTTTGCACATTTTGCGGTGACTTGGGGTGTGTGACTTATGCTATAGTCTACAAAATATTGAAGGGGTTGTCCAACTTTTAATAAGTGATGGTCTATCTCAATAGGCTATCACTAGCTCATCGGTGGGGAGGTCCAACACCCCACACCTCCGCTGATGAACTAGATGGCTTATTGAGGATAGACATCACTTAAAAAGGTTGTCCGGGTTCAGAGTTGAACCCGCACATACCTCCATTATCACCCAGGCAGTCCCCCTGACTTGTGCATCGGAGCAGTTCATGCTCCGATGCTCTCCTAAATCGCGCAGGGCAAAGGCATTTTCAAGAGTTTCGGTGATGTACTGGGGCTCTCCATGGGGCTACCAGGAAGCCCGGTGACGTCACCGGCTCTGATGGGCGGGCTTTAGCGCTACCCTAGCCAGTTAAACGGCTAGGGCAGCGCTAAAGCACGCCCATCAGAGCCGGTGACGTCACCGAACACACTGCCGGGCGGAAGCTTCCACCCGGCAGTGTATTATTGTAAACAAAAGAGCCTGTGCCCTGCGCGATCTAGCGCAGGGCAAGGGAGCGCATCGGAGCATGAGATGCTCCGATGCCAACATCAGGGGGGCTGCCTGGGTGAAAATGGAGGTACCCGGACAACCCCTTTAATAAAAAGTGGACAACCCCTTTAAAACTTGCAGGAGGAGTATGTCTGCTTTTAATACCAGAAGCACAAAGCTCCAAGGTGACATAAAATGCCCCTATAATCTCACAGTATGGGGCACCTTAATCCTCACAATGTATAACCTGTCGTAGTATTTCTAGCTCTGCATAGTGATTATATTACTGCTCACATTTATGAAATGTGGCCATTGCAGGAGGGAATACTATATCTGTGTGTTATGTGTTATATATCTCCAAATGGGGTTCTCACTGGGTCAGACTGGCCCAGCCAAATACCAAAACACATATGCCGTCCGTGTGCGTTCCACAATTTGTGTAACGGAACGGGCGGCCCATTATAGAAATGCCTATTATTGCGGACAAGAATAGCACAGGCTCTATATTGTTTGCGCAGCCGCGGAACTGAACAACGGATGCGGACAGCACACAGTTTGCTATCCGCATCTTTTGCGGCCCCATTGAAATGAATGGGTCCTCACCCGTTCCGCAAAATCATGGAACGGATGCAGACCCATTTATACGGTCATGTGAATGAGCCTTTAGTGATAATTTGGCCTTGAGACAAAGACCTGAGTAATCTGACACACTGATATAAACTTCAGTTGAAAGACTGTGGTTGCTAGGCATTATATCCCTAACAACCAGATTGTCAGACAGATGTTCAGCTCAAGCCTGAATTAACATTGTGCTGACGACAGCAAAGTATTGAAAACGAACTTGGCAGCAGCTATGCTTTTCTGCATCCTGTCACAGTGTATTGTCAATCACATTTAGGCCTCATGCACACGACCGTATGTATTTTGCGGTCTGCAAACCGTAGACACCGGCAGTGTGCATCCCTCATTTTCCCCGGGTCTCATTGTTAAAATGCCTATTCTTGTCCGCAAAACAGACAAGAATAGGACATGAGAACATACGGATGCGGAGAGCACGTGGTATGCTGTCCGCATTTATTGCTGCCCCATTCAAATAAACAGGTCCGCATTCAATCCGCAAAAAATGCACATCGGATGTGGGGGGAAAAATGCTGTCGGGTGCATGAGGCCCTAGGTGGAGAACCATTTTGGTGTAAATTGGAAAGGCCTTGTAAAGTGAGCCTGTCAGCGGATCAGAGCATTTGCACGATTCCTGTCCAAATCAACTAGTGGGCTCAATGGGTACCAATAAATAGCCCCCCCACTCAAAAGTACAAACCAAGGGGGCTAAAATTGAACTTACAGAATCCCTAGAAATATTCATTTTTATTTTGTAAAAATTGGGGTTGTGGATAAGGCATCATGTTGTCATATTGGGGTTACATGTGGCGTGATATTTTCCAGCCCCCTGATGGGACAGTTTGGTGGGCGCAGTTGCATTCCCTCGTTAGGGGTTATTAGCGTACCTGTACGTTGCTATATATCCAGTTGCCAGATTTCCAATAATTTGCAAATTCCTTGTCATTTCTGAAACAATTAAAGGGAACCTGTCACCGGGATTTTGTGTATAGAGCTGAGGACATGGGTTGCTAGATGGTCGCTAGCACATCCTCAATATCCAGTCCCCATAGCTCTGTGTGCTTTTATTGTGTAAAAAAAACACGATTTGATACATATGCAAATTAACCTGAGAGGAGTCCTGTCCCTGACTGATCTCACATACAGGACTCATCTCAGGTTAATTTGCATATGTATCGAACCAAATTTTTTGCGGAGAGCACACTGACCCATTTATACATCCATACATTTTGCAGCTCTGCAAATTCCAGAACATGTCTGTAGTGCGGCGCAGAATAGTTCTGTCTATTAAGAGGAGTGAGAATAAGGCCTCATGCACACGACCGTTGTTTTGGTCCGCATCCGAGACGCAGTATTTGCGGCTCGGGTGCGGACCCATTCACTTCAATGGGGCCGCAAAAGATGCGGACAGCACTCCGTGTGCTTTCCGCATCAGTTGCTCCGTTCCGTGGTCCCCAAAAACAATATAACCTGTCCTTTTCTTGTCAGTTTTCCGGACAAAAATAGGCAGTTATATTAATGGCTGTCGGCGCCGTTACGCTTACGGACGCCATCCGCGTTTTGCAGACCGCAAAACACACAACGGTCGTGTGCATGAGGCCTAATACGGAATGCACACGAAAGGTATCTGTATTTTGCGGATCCGTTGTTTGCAACCGAAATATGGTCACGGCTGTGTGCATGATGCCTTAAAGGGCTTGTCTCACTTCAACAAGTGGCATTTATCATGTAGAGAAAGCTAACACAAGGCACTTACTAATGTATTGTGATTGTGCATATTGCCTCCTTTGCTGGCTGGATTTATTTTTTTCATCACATTATACTCTGCTTGTTTCCATGGTTACGACCATCCTGCAATTCAGCAGCGGTGGCCATGCTTGTACACTACAGAAAAAAAAGTGCTGGCCTCCCTGGTGGCCAGGAGCATGGGAGTCCACATAGGCTTGTGCTTTTTCCTATAGTGTGCAAGCACGACCACCACTGTTGAATTAAAGGGTGGTCATAACCCCTGGATACGAGCAGTGTATAACGTGATGGAAAAATGAATCCAGCCAGCAACGGAGACAATATGGAAGATCACAATACATTAGTAAGTGCCTTGTATTAACTTTCTCTATATGATAAATGCCTTTTGCTGAAGTGAGACACTCCCTTTAAATAGATCTTTACGTTGCTATGTTCAGATATACATAGAGTATGAAAAAAACGCTGATGTGTGGAAATCCCTGGACTTCGGACAGCTGAACACTCAAGAATCGCACATGCTGGACATTTATCAGTAATGGAGACACAGATTATGAGACTTTATTGCCAGTGCAGGGTGACACGGTTCATTTTAACTTTTGGCACCCTGCCACTGGATGTTCTTATCTGCCTTCCTCTCCCTATAGCTGTATATAAGTGGCCATTGTAGTCCGGTGTCAGCTGAGCAAGGAGGGATTGGATGGACAGGGAGGGGGGGGGGGGGGAGAGAAAGGGGCTGATAAGAGGGGGCAATACCACAATGGCAGAGAGAGACGGGTGCTGGGAGGGAAGACCCAAGGTGGGAGAAGTGGTGCTGCAGGGAGCAAGGGGTGGAGGAGCCCCGCTGACAGTCTCCAGGGGACCTAACACGAAAGAGGGAGTGTGACCAGCACATGATCCATGGAGGGGGCCGACGCAGACACAAAGAAGAAGCAGAAAGCGGACGAAGGCGAGAAAGGTAAGTGACTGCAAGGGAAGGGGATGGAGAAGGATTCTCCGCAGCCCTGGGAGCCAGCAGTGAATGGGAGAAACGAGGCGAAAACTTCCACCAACGTGACAGCCATGAGAAGCAGGGATCAGCTGCCGCCGTAAAGCCCCCTCTCATCTCCCCTCTTGCTGCAGACTCAGGAATGTGCTTGCCTGTCCTTCCATTCTTTGGACAGAGACCCTAGCAACCAGTTGCTCTCCCGCTGTTCGGAGTACTACTTGTTGCAGCATGCCCTGCAAGTTTCACAAGTGATTAGTGAAGCTCTGCTTTTCGAACCTGTTGCATCCCCTCAAACAGGCATTCGCCAGCCACTGGCAGCGCCGGGAGGGGAGGCTGAGGGCAGCAGTGGAATATATGGGACGGGGCTTGAGACACCGCTACTTACCTGCAATTTACATGGTATCAATGAAATCTGAATGACTGCTTCTATGTCTCAGTGCCACGTTACATATGCATCCAGTCACATATGTTTTGGGTCAAATGCATTCACCCAACTTTCCCAGATTCCCAAAAGGCAAATGTTCCTGGCAGTGCAGTCGTACAACCACCTCCCCTCCCCCTTCTCTGCAGATTTGCCATTTATGACATTGAGACTACGGTCAAGGAAACGTTTTGCAACTTTCTAATATACTTTTGTTTAAATTCCACCTCGCAGTCAAGGTCTCTGTTTGTTTGCTGTAAGTGAACAGGGACATGTTTCTTCACATGTAGAAGCTGAATATCATTTTTTTTTAAACCATAGCAACCAATCGCAGCAGATACTTTTTTTTTGTATTCTGCTCTTGAAAAATGAAAGCTGCTCTGTGATTGGTTGCCATGCGCAACAAGGGCAGTTTCTTTTCCCTTCAACAAATGAGGCCCTGTCTTGGTTGCCTGGAGCAACCAATCACAGAGCAGGTTTAATTTTACATGAGCAGAATACAAAATGAAAGCTGGTCTGTGATTGGTTGCTATGGGCTACAAGAGTGGTTTCTTTTCTCTACAATAGTTTCAATAGATGAGGCCCTGTCTTGGTTGCCTGTAGCAACCAATCAATAGAGCAGGTTTCATTTTACATGAGCAGAATACAAAATGAAAGCTGCTCTGTGATTGGTTGCCATGCGCAACAAGGGCGGTTTCTTTTCCCTACAACAAATGAGGCCCTGTCTTGGTTGCCCGGAGCAACGAATCACAGAGCAGGTTTCATTTTGAATGAGCAGAATACAAAATGAAAGCTGCTCTGTGATTGGTTGCCTTGAGCAAAAAAGGTGGATTCTTTTCCCTTCAACAAATGAGGCCCTGTCTTGGTTGCCTGAAGCAACCAATCAGAGAAGAGGTTTCATTTTAGATGAGCAGAATACAGAATGGAAGCTGAACTGTGATTGGTTGTTATGGGCAACAGAAGTGGTTTCTCTTCAATAGATGAGGCCCTGTCTTGGTTGCCTGTAGCAACCAATTAATAGAGCAGGTTTCATTTTACATGAGCAGAATACTAAATGAAAGCTGCTCTGTGATTGGTTGCCTTGAGCAAAAAAGGCGGATTCTTTTCCCTTCAACAAATGAGGCCCTGTCTTGGTTGCCTGGAGCAACCAATCAGAGAAGAGGTTTCATTTTAGATGAGCAGAATACAGAATGAAAGCTGAACTGTGATTGGTTGTTATGGGCAACAGAAGTGGTTTCTCTTCAATAGATGAGGCCCTGTCTTGGTTGCCTGTAGCAACCAATCATAGAGCAGGTTTCATTTTACATGAGCAGAATACAAAATTAAAGCTGTGAAATGATTGGTTGCTATGGGCAACAAAATGTTTTGTTTTTTCTTTTAGAACATTTTCATAAACCAGCTCACTAGGCCTCATTTATTGAAAACTACCAGGAAGAAATGACTCTTGCCCATAAGAACCAATCACAGAGCTACTTCCATTTTACCAGAACAGTTTAAGAAATGAAAGCTGAATTTTCATTGGTTGCTTTGGGCAACAAGGCCAGTTTTGATAAATAACTTTAACCCCTTCCCAATATCTGCTGTACATGTAGCTGGCGCCTGCCTGCTGTTTTTACACATCAGACTTCCACTGACAGTAACCATGATTGGAGATAACTCTGATCATGGACATTTAACCCACACTTCCCAACTCTCCCGTAGTGTTCCAGAGGTTCTTGGAAAAAAAAGGTTTCCGGAAAAGTTGTCGACTCTCCTCCACAGTGCACGGAGGGCTTTTCTTCAGGAAAGCAGTCCTCAATGAACACTAATTGTATGTGCTGTCCGAATGTGGCTTCATTATAGTCCGCCCTGAGTGGTCATGATGCATCACATTGGCCTATTTCACACAAACATATTTGCAGTCCGTATATGGGCTGGATTTTATGTACCGGAATCCACTGCTAATCTTAATGAATAGAGCTATTCACATGGACGTATCATTTCCGTCAGAATTTTGAAATCCGCAGCATGTCAGAGTTTTGTACGGATTTGTTTCCAAATACGCATATTACAGTCTATGGGAGTGCATCGAAAATGCAGGGAGGAAACAATAGGCAAGTGAATCCTGAAGCAATACTGATGCTATATCATCAGGAATCCGTGCGTATTCCAGAGCCAGAATACTGACGGATTTTAATACACTTGTGTGAAAGAGGCCAAAGGGTGTGCGCCCTAAGTGGAAAGGGAAGGAGTTTTCAAAAAGGGGCATGGCCACACGCGATGGATCCCAGGCCTGACATTATAAGGTTCCTATTAAAGGGGTTCTCCAGGCTTGTACCTAAAATGGGTCTTTCAGCTAAGCTGTGGAGAGAATACCCTTCCGTTGCTCCACCGATCTGATGATTTTACAATCCCGTCTGATGATCACATGACCGCCGGTCTGGCTGCTGACTCTTGCTCCGACGTTCCGAATGGATGCGCTAATATTTCTTTCTGTTCAGCTGCATGAACATTATTCTCTCCACAGGTTAGCTGAAAGACCCATTTTAGGTAAAGGCCTGGAGAACCCCTTTAAAAAGGGGTTGTGCAGAAACTTTAAAGGGGTTGTCCTACGAAAAATATTCTACAGTTTCCAAACCAGCACCTGAATACTTTTGCAATTGGATGTAATTAAAAATGTATTATAGCCACTAAGTTATTCAATGGAACCTATCTGTATAGCGCCACCTGCTGTTTCCTCTTTTTCTAATTTCTCTGTCCTGCTCACTGAATTGGAAGCACATGCTTAGTTTTTTTTCTACTTCCCAAATTTTTTTTTTACTAAAAAGGAGTCATACATATTCCAAGATAGTATCAATAAAAAGCTCGCCCCATAAAAATAAATAAAAAAATTCAGTACATAGCTCCGTAGACAGAAATCTAAAGGTGTGTGTGTCAGAATATGGAGATGCAAAGAATTTTTTTTTCAAAGTTTTTTTTAAAAAACAGTATTAAAACTTGACTGCAAACCGGGGATCTACAAAAACAGAAGTACTGCCTGTGTGCACCCCATATCATGTTGTCGACCCATTGATATCAATGGGTCCCACCTTCCGCAAGATGCGGCCAAAGATAGGACATGGCACGAACCCGGAAACACACAGAAGTGCTTGTCCGCAACATGAGAATCGCAGACCTATTGAAGTCAATGCGTCTGCACAGCGATGCAGGGTGCACACAAGGCAGCGCCTGTGTTTTGCAGATCCGCGGTTGGGATTCCCCAAACGGACATGGTCGTGTGAATGTGTCCTAAATCTGGTATAACTGATCCACAGAATAAAGTCATGTGTCATTTTTATGGCACAAGTGAGTGCTGTAAAAACAAAATCTGGAAAACAATGGTGCAGTTGTTTTTTTTCTCCAGTTCCACCCCGTTAATAATTTTTTTGCAGCTTCCCACTATATCATATGGAATATGAAATGGTGCTACTCGAAAGTACAACCCCTCATACGAATGGGAAAAAAAAAAAACTGAGCAAAAATCACTGTGGCAGGCAGGGGTTAATGGATTTTTCAAAAGAATAAACAGATATAAAAAATCTAAAAATGTCACCTCTAGCCTCCGCTGTCACCTGTACCATGAGGTAGAGCAGACAAGGGTATGATGTGGCCTCATCCTGCAAAGTGCCTGATACATGGATGATGTCAATTCTAATATTACAAGCTCTGTGGCCATAAACATGTACACAGGTCACAAAACTCAGGGGTGACTTATAATGTTCTTTATCATTTATAGTCGTGTACATTATTGCCTATAATACACTCGCCAGCTGCTGCAGAACCTCTTTATGATGAGTAAGAGGGAGAAATATGGCCAACGTTGATTGAGTAATAAGAAAATTCCTTTAAAAGTGATCTGTAACAGTCTTCTGCAGGAAGAGATAAGTGGTGCCTTATGTAGTGCCGCTTATCTCTGTAAATGAACAGGTTTTGACAAGAACAGATGTCCGGTGTGCACATGGCCTTACTAGTTTTTGTTATCGGACTGACCCATTTATAATCTGGTAATATATTTAGGATTCTCTTTTCATGACTGTATTTTTTTTTATTCTTCCTCCCCATGTTTTCACCACTTTCTATGTAGTTGTCACAATGGTGTCACACGCTTTGCTCTTCGCAGTCTCGTTGGCTGTCTTTCTAACGCAGATTATACTTAGCCGGCTGTCCGATTCTCTGCTCACTCTGACTGACTCCGCTCACACGCTCTCGCTCGTCATTGCCCTTTGTCCTAGTCTCATCCTTACCCACGTACCTACCTTACTCCCGTATGCCAAGGCCCGGCTCTCCACTTTCTTCTCGCTACTCTCCCCACTCTTTCTTTCCTCCCTTTGTCTGTCTCTCACCCTAGGGTCACTCGGACATCTCGTGCATCCGCACCACTCTCACCGTCCCGCTCTCGTCTTTGTGGCTGGAGTCCTCGGGCTGCTGTTCAATGTCATTTATATGGCTGCTACTGGAGCGTTTCAAGGTTAGACTGGTTCTGGGGTCTGTTAAATGGGTTGGCAAAGCACAAAACACATTTGGTACATTTGCTTATAGCAGGGAATGTAACATTGGGTTTTGGGAGACTTAATATGATCTCATATGCAGGGCAAATAGATCCCTACTTAATGTAAATAGCCACCCTTGAACATTTTAATCTAATTAGGTCAAACATTCTGTGCTGATTTCCCAAAAATATATCTTTATAGCAGTCAGAGCCTTATCTTTCTGATACCGAGCTGTAAAACTGCCATAAATCTCTGAATCTAGCCACCACTAGAGGGAGCTTTTATGTATTGAACTCAATAATAAGCATCCTGTAGTAGTGACTGCAGGTGGACAGAATTTTATCATTTTTCCTTTACGTCTAAGGGCCAGTTCACACTGGGCTTTTTTGGCGCTGATTTTGGCGTGTTTCCGTCTCAAAAATCGGCTCCAAAAAAAGCCACAGAATCAGCACTTGCTTTTTTGTCATGCTAAAAAAAGAAAAGAAAAAAAAAAGAAGGAAACAGCGTGCCCTATCTTGGGGCAGAATCTGCACTGAATTTCTTATTGAAATGAATGGGAAGTGGCAAAAAAAACACTACATACATGTCTGCACGGATCCACGCCACAAACCACGGTCTGAAGATGCAGTTTTGTATTGACATAAATACCCATTAAAAACACGTAGAAAAAAACGCATTGTGCTCTGAATTTTGTAGGCAGATTTGCAAAATCCAGTGTGACAACATATTAGTGTCTTATTTGGAACTCTGCATCAGGAAAAAAAACTGGGGCTGTGACTGCTATAAAGATACAGTACAGACCAAAAGTTTGGACACACCTTCTCATTCAAAGAGTTTTCTTTATTTTCATGACTAAGAAGGCATCAAAACTATGAATTAACACATGTGGAATTATATATATAACAAACAAGTGTGAAACAACTGAAAATATGTCATATTCTAGGTTCTTCAAAGTAGGCCACCTTTTGCTTTGATTACTGCTTTGCACACTCTTGGCATTCTCTTGATGAGCTTCAAGAGGTAGTCCCCTGAAATGGTTTTCACTTCACAGGTGTGCCCTGTCAGGTTTAATAAGTGGGATTTCTTGCCTTATAAATGGGGTTGGGACCATCAGTTGCGTTGAGGAGAAGACAGGTGGATACACAGCTGATAGTCCTACTGAATAGACTGTTAGAATTTGTATTATGGCAAGAAAAAAGCAGCTAAGTAAAGAAAAACGAGTGGCCATCATTACTTTAAGAAATTAAGGTCAGTCAGTCAGCCGAAAAATTGGGAAAACTTTGAAAGTAAGGGCTATTTGACCATGAAGGAGAGTGATGGGGTGCTGCGCCAGATGACCTGGCCTCCACAGTCACCGGACCTGAACCCAATCGAGATGGTTTGGGGTGAGCTGGACCACAGAGTGAAGGCAAAAGGGCCAACAAGTGCTAAGCATCTCTGGGAACTCCTTCAAGACTGTTGGAAGACCATTTCAGGGGACTACCTCTTGAAGCTCATCAAGAGAATGCCAAGAGTGTGCAAAGCAGTAATCAAAGCAAAAGGTGGCTACTTTGAAGAACCTAGAATATGACATATTTTCAGTTGTTTCACACTTGTTTGTTATGTATATAATTCCACATGTGTTAATTCATAGTTTTGATGCCTTCATAGTCATGAAAATAAAGAAAACTCTTTGAATGAGAAGGTGTGTCCAAATTTTTGGTCTGTACTGTATATTAAAAGGAACACTAAAGAAAATACAAAATAAATAAATAAATAAAAAAAAAAAAAAACGCCCAGCACTTTTTACCTTCTCTGTAGCCTTGGTGCTCCTTGGTCTCATATTACAAATAAAACTGAGGGAATCAGCTATGTTCCCCCTCCTCCTTCGTACTGTCCTGTGTCTGGCTGTAAAACACGTGGCTAGAGCAAGAGCCTCCCTGCCGTGCTCTGTTTGTGGGACAAAACGAAAATTAAAGGGGTTTTCTCATCTCAGACAATGGGGCATATCGCTACAATATGCCCCCATTGTCTGATAGGTGTGGGTCCCACTGCTGGAACCTGCACCTATATCAAGAACGGAGCCCCGAAAGTGGGGGAGGGCGCACTGCGCATGCGCAGCCTCCCTCCATTCATTTCTATGGGGCCACCGAAAATAGCTCGGCCATTTCCATCTGGCCTATAGAAATAAATGGGAGCGGTGGCCGATCATGCGCGGTGCGCTCCTATTTACTTCTAAGGGGAGAGCGCTTGGTGGTGGCCGGACCGGAGTCCTCCAGCCACCACTTTGCGGGGCTCCGTTTAGGAGATAGGTGAGGGTCCCAGAGGTGGGACCGGCGTCTATAAGACATTGTCTGAGATGAGACTACCACTTTAAGCCCTGCACCCTCATCTTGCCAGGGGCCAAAGATGGAAGAGGTCAGCAGATTCACCCCGTGTTTTCTGATGGATTATTTGTGTCAGGGTCATGCAGAAAATCCTGCAGACTGTAAAACACTAAGGGCAACTCTATTTATTTTTTTTATTTTTAAATCAGTAAAGAATGTTGGCCCTAAAAACAGCAAGGCATTAAGGGGGCAGGGGTCAGCAACCTCCGGCACTCCAGCTTTTCTCTAAACTCCCACACAAGTAGAAGGAACATGCTGGGAGTTGTAGTTTCCCAACAGCTGGAGTGCCAAGGGTTGCTGATCCCTGCATTAAGGGTACCAAAGAGACTAGTAAGGCTGAGTTCACACTTCAGTTATTTGATCAGTTATTTCCATCAGTTATTGTGAGCCAAAACCCGTAGGGAAGCCTACTCAGAGATCGGGTATAATGGAAAGATCTGCACCTGTTCTGTGTTTTTGACCTGAACCTGGTTTAGTCTCATTATAACTGATGGAAATAACTGATCAAATAACTGAAGTGTGAACTTGGCCTAAGTGTAATTGTGAAATGGGCAATCTGACTGCGCATACCGGTCATGTTCAAAAGTGCTCACACTTTTAGAATTCATTTTCTTGAGGGGATGTTCAGCTTGTTTGGAGCAATTATACATTGGTGAAAATGTATCATGTGCATTACAGGGGTCCAGTATACTCACACCCCTTAAAATCCCACATGTTCTGCTACGTAGATTTGTTACACCTTGGATTAGGACCACTGGTGGTAAACAAGGTGAACAGACAAGTGGCAAATATAGACATTCAACCTTATTCAGATGTATGGAACGTATTTTTTGGTGCAGAAATTTCACCCTTATAGTCAATGCCTGAGTCGTAAAGCAAAGGCGAGGTTCTGCATCCATCAACTTTTTTTTCAGAAAAGCACAGAAAAGTTTGAGAAAATATGTAAAGCATTTCCAGGGGTGGGTTAGCTATAGGAGGTGTTACCTCTGCACCTGGGCCCTGCGGATTAAGGGAGTACAAAGGCCCCTCTTGCACAGAAACAGACAGTATTATAGAAGGCACATAGTAATAGGTGGCGAGCCCCAGTACACATTCTGCATTATGTACATGTTTTTGTGTTGTCAATCGCTACCATTCATCCATATGACATCTATTTCCTCTTTAACACCAGGTCTGTGTCTACCGGGACTACAGCAACATCAGCCCAGGTGGTATCTGGTCCTGCGCATGCTCTGTTCTCTTGCACCTTCATCACTCCTTCTCGCCAGCAGCTTGCTGCTCCACCTGTTCAGTCACCCAGCCGTGCACTACCTAGACCCCGCTCTCTCCTTGGTCTCTATAGTAATCATCATTGCTTCGGTCTACTCAGACATTGTTCAAAATGGCAGCATTCTTCTCCAAGCTGTTCCTCCATCTGCTAAATTACAGAGCCTAAAGCTGGACCTAGACTCGCTCTGCGGCCATAACGGACATCATGAACTTCACGTATGGGCCCTTGCTCCAGACCACGGTGTGGCCTCTCTCCACGTTCATTGTTCTGACATGGAGGAATACAAGACCATCTTAGGCCAGGCCAAAATTCTATTTAAGAGCCATGGCATAAGAGAGTTGACCATACAACCAGAGTTTGCAAGCCCCGGGATGTGTGCTTTGGCCTGTGGACCTTCTTGTGCCCATCACTCTTGTTGTCGCTCTCCACATACGTTAAGTAACGATTTAGTCTTGGTCAACTCCTGCAATTAAATGTATCGGGATCATGAAGATGAAGTTCTTCGCTAGCTAATGGACGCTTAGGTAACTTATAGAACTTGAAAAGACTAAACCCATAACCAACTATAGGACTACAATATATGCAGCAACCTCCAGGACAATATGTTCATCACTCGTGGCCTTTTCTCTGCTAGGTGACTAACCTCAGACCACACACGTGTAACACAAGATGTTTTTAAAAATATGATCTTTATTAATATCTACATTAAATCTTAGTGCTTTGACTTTGCTGCTTTTTTACATTTTTAATGGCTACTTACCGTATATCACAAACATGATTTCCAATACAAAAACCCTCTTCCCAATATGAAATTTTTTTTATCCACCACCCTAGTGGTGACCACTCTGCAGCCATATTGTTAGATAGCGTGAAGTAACTGTGAATAAAGTGCACCCCCACCGTCCTCCCTGACCACACTCCATTTATAGTCACCTACCATGGACGTCTGCCCCACTAGCCTTTTATAGTGGTTTATACTTGTCAAACCATCTAATTTTTTTTACATAGTGGAGGAAATGTAGTGGGGTGTTAATGCTGTTCCTACTCGTCTTGGTTAGCGGATAGGCGATTAAGTTCTACATTTACGTTACGACTCAAAAAAATATTATTCTAAGTCCAATGTGGTGTCGTTCAGTGATCTTCTCTCCATTTAGGATGTGTCCACAACAACAACAAACGTTTGTAAGGTGCTTTTCTCACCATGGAGTCAAAAGCGCGGTGTCAGATGGGATCCCATTGGGTTCTCAAAGTGAAGTGCAGGATAATGAAATCCATTCATGAGGTCAGCAACCACCCATTCTTGAGTCTTCTGGGTAGGCACAATCTGACAACTGTCGGCCAGTGAGGGCAAGGCTGAGACCCACCACACTGGCTGTTTCTTCAGCCTCCGTAACAGGCAGAAAGTTCTCAAAGGCCATGTCTTCTGGTAAATCATCAATTTCCCCGGGTATCCATGAAATCAGTGCAGCAAAGTTTTCATCAGTATCTTCAATTTCATGGTGTGTAGGTTCACCGGCGCCCATTTGGTGCATGAGAGGCAAATAATCAAGGCCACAAAATGGTCCAGGGCTGAAATCTTGAAAAATGCACAAAAATCAGGATACAATATAAATAAGAAATATTAAACATATGCTGCAGGTAATATATCCAGTTATACTGGCTTTAACATGCTATCTGTCAATTCAAGAAAAGTATTGTAAGTTATCTCCTGCAGAGTTTAAAGGGGCTCTCTGGGACTTATAGTGGACCTCCAACCACTATGCAGCTGCACAGCTCTGATGTCACCCTCACTCAGGGAAGATCTGGTCATACTCCCTGAGCTCTCCCATAAAAGATTGGGCAGAGCTGTACTGAATCGTCTGCATGATCATATCGAAGGAACACGCAGCGCTTCCCTAGACTGCCAGGAATATTAACATGAAAAACTCTCTCTGCCCTAGACCACCAAGGATTCCTATCCACTTAGCTGCCACAGACCACCAGGTATACTGACATTAACCCCTCAATACCCTAGACCACCAAGAAATCTAACCTTGAACCCCTTCACTGCCCAAGACCACAGTAATATTGCCATTAGGACTTTCACTGCCCTAGATCACAAAGGATGCTAAACACCAACATGTTTACTGTCATAGGCCACCAGCCATAGTTAGCTTACCCAATTCACTGCCCTAGACCACCAGGGATGTAGACAATAACCTTTAAATTCTAGACCAGGTTCTGTATCACTTGGCTTAGAGGCAGCAGTACCCAGGTCCCTAAATGCCCCACTTTCTAGATTATGAAGGCTCCGACTTTGAACTTCTTTGTGTTTTAAGGCTAAAAATTCCTCTTTAATATGTTTCTAGGCCAGGGGCATACAAAGATGAGCCCATGGCAGAGCTTAATATGGGCTCACCAGTGAGATTTCTATCTTTTTGTTATTATTCTTGAAATAATCTTTCAATTAAAGGGCATCTGTCAGCAGATCTGTACCTATCAAACTGGCTGACCTGCTGCATGTGCTCTTGGCAGTTGAAGGCATCTGTGTTGGTCCCATGTTCAAATGTGCGCACATTGCTGAGAAAAATTATGTTTTAATATATGCAAATGAGCCTCTAGGAGCAATAGGGGCATTGCCGTTACACCTAGAGGCCCCGCTCTCTCTGCAACTGCAGCGTCCTCTGCACTTTGACAGGGTCAGACAGGAGTGATAACTTGTACACTGCCTGGCCCTATCAAACAAAGTGCAGAGGGTGCAGCAGTTGCAGAGAGAGCAGAGTCTCTATGTGTAACGGCCATGCCCCCGTTGCCCCTAGAGGTTCATTTGCATTTGCATGTATGAAAAACTAGATTTTTGTACTTACCGTAAAACCCGTTTCTCTTCCGTTCATTGGGGGACACAGGCATTGACCATGGGTATAGCTATTGCCGCTAGGAGGCGAACACTAAGCACACAAAGTGTAAGCTCCTCCCTCTTCAGCTAGATCCCTTCCTGCAGGGACTAGAGACGCGTCAGCAGACGCAAAGGTGTGCACTCTATAAAACTTGGAAAAAGTATGCAAAGACGACCAAGTAGCCGCCTCCACAACTGGAGGGCTGAAGCCCCGTGATGCACCACCCAAGAGGCCCCCAATGCCCGAGCCAAATGAGCAGTAACCCGGAAAGGCGGGGCCCGGTCTTTAACAAGGTACGCTTCCACAATAGCCAAACAAATCCACCGGGAAATGGAAGTCTTTGACGCTGCCAGCCCTCGTCTCGGTCCCTGTGGAATCACGAACAGGGAATCCGTTTGCCGGAAAGATGCAGTCTGGGACAGATAAATCCGAACAGCTCATACCAAACTCAGGGTATGGAGCGCCTGCTCCCGAGGATGAGACTGGCCCGGACAAAATGAAGAGAGAATAATCTCCTCATTTAGATGGAATTCCGACACTACCTTCGGCAGGAAGGACTGCACAGGGCGAAGGACCACCTTATCCTGATGGAGGAAGAGGAAGGGCGACCGACATGACAGAGCCGCAAGTACCGACACTGTACAGATAGGAAGCACAGCGACACCTGCTGCAAAGGCTCAAACGGTGAAGACTGGAGAGCGTTGCGCACTAGATTAAGATCCCAAGGATCAAATGGAGGACGGATGTAATGGTCACGTCCACACACACACAGGGGGAGGGATAGTGACCACTGCACTCCACCCTCACCCCTGGCCCTGCCTACTTGCCTCACGAGTCCTGATGACAGGGGACAACTGGACGACAGTCCCTAACTTAGGATACGTGCAGGGAAGACAGACAAGACAAAATACGGAACATGAACGGACCGGGTCAGAACCAAGAGAGCTACGCAGTACAAAGGGTTAAGAATGGTCAGGAGAAGCCGGGGTCAAATACCAGGAGAGCAGAGAAGTACAAGAGGAGTCCTAAGAGAGTAGTCAGGTGGGAGCCGAGGTCACAATGCCAGGACGGATGCGCAGTACAGGAGGAGCAGGCAAAGGATAGTCAGGGAACGGAATCAGGTGAGTATTCAGTAGTCCAACAAATAGCCAGGAACCTAGAAATTAACAGGTAACCTGTGACTAGCAGGCTGCCTGTATTTATAGTGGGGAGTGAGGGTCATGTGACGTGGCCAGCGTCACATGACCGACAGACCAACCAGTTGAGCACCGAGTGATCAGCTCGGCGCTCAAGGCAGACTTAGGAGCAGGGAGCCACCCAGCTAGTAAAGCCGCCCTGGGAATGGGGTCAAACACAGATCCTCATTCCCAAAGCTAAGCATCAGGTCTGGGGGTCTGCGGGACCGAGTGCACCTTCGGAACCCCGTTACAACGGAAAGGGGGTGCAGCATGCGCCACCCCCTGCAGAAAAGTCCGAACTGCCAAAAGGGAAGCTAAATTCCACTGAAAAAGAATGGAGAGAGCCGACACTTGACCTTTGAGGGAGCTGAGAGCCAGCCCCAAGTCCATGCCCGACTGCAGGAAAGCCAAAAGTCGCGGCAAAGAAAAACGAACGGGAGACAGTTGTGGCTGCTCGCACCAACTAAAGTAGGACTTCCAGGTCTGGTGGTAGATTCTGGAAGACGACGGCTTCCTGGCCCAAATCATAGTCTGGACCACCGCATCCGAAAAACCCAGAGTCTTCAGTACGGCGGCTTCAACAGCCATGCCGTTAAATGTAGCGACCCTAAATTCGGGTGGAAGATCGGCCCCTGCGACAGCAGGTCCTCCCGGAGAGGAAGGCGCCAAGGTTAGTCGGCGAGAAGGGCGACTAGGGACATGTGCCACACCCTGCGCGGCCAATCTAGGGCCACGAGAATGACGGGCAGTCCCTCGGACCTGATCTTCCTGAGAAGACGCAGAATGAGAGGAAGAGGCGGGAACACGTAAGGAAACGTTAACCGACTCCATGGCATCAGCACGTCGCATGCCAGGGCCATGGGGTCCCTGGACCACGCGAATAAGTCCTCGACCTTGTTGTTGAACCGTGAGGCCATGAGATCCACATCCGGCCGACCCTACCTCTCGCAGATGGCCTGAAAGACCTGCGGGTGAAGAGCCCACTTGCCGGGATCAAGACGCTCCCGACTGAGGAAGTCTGCGATCCAGTTGTTGACGCCGGGTATGTGAACTGCAGACAGTGCCGGAACATGTTTCTCGGCCCAGCTGAGAATCAGCGCCGTCTCTGCCATGACTGCCGGGCTCCGGGTGCCGCCCTGGTGATTGATGTATGCCACCGCCGTGGAGTTGTCAGACTGAACCCGCACCGGACAACCCCTCAGATGGTCGGCCCAATGTCGCAGAGAGAGCCGAATCACCCTCAACTCCAGAACACTGATTGGAAGGGAGCGCTCCTCGCGTGGCCATAGCGCTTGAACAGAGATATTTTCCAACACTTTCCCCCCAACCCTTGAGGCTTGCGTCCGTTGTTATCGGAGAGACCATCCACCATCTGAGGGCCCGGCGCACTGGGGCAAGTAGACGCATTGGCCAATCCAAGGAGGCTGGGGAGCGATCCCAGCTGGACAGAATGGCTCGCCGAAGCGTTCTGGTATGGAATTGAGCATAGGGAACTGCTTCGAAGGCAGAGACCATGTACCCCAGCGCCCGCATGCAGTGACGAATGGGAACCAGAGCTGGCCGCAACAAGGGGAGAATCTGAAGATGGAGAGCGGATAGTTTTTCCGGAGGCAAGAACACCATGCCCAGATAAGTGAACCGCTGCGATGGATAAAGACAAGACTTCTGCCTGTTCAGGATCCATCCAAAGCGCTCCAGGGTGTCTAGAACAATGCTCAAGCTGTCCGCCGTCCCCTGGAACAAGGGACCCTTCACCAGGATGTCGTCTAAGTAAGGGATCGCCACGATCCCCCTGGCATGGAGCAGGGCCATGAATGCTGCCAGAACCTTCATAAAGACCCTGGGAGCCGTGGCCAGGAAGAACGAGAGGGCTACAAACCGGTAGTGAAATTGACCCACTGTGAACGGGAGAAACCTCTGATGACTGACGCATATGGGCACATGAAGATAAGCGTCCTTGATGTCTATCGAGGACAGGTACTCCCCTGGTTCCATGGACGCAATGACCAACCTCAGTGACTCCATCCGGAATCTGCGGACGCGAAGGAAACGCTTGAGAGCATTGAGGTCCAGAATGGGACGGACCGTCCCGTCTTTATTGGGAATCACAAAGAGATTGGAGTAAAACCCCTGAAAACGGTCTTGCACAGGAACCGGAACAATCACACCTTGCTGCAGCAGCGTGCGAATTGCCAGAAAAAAATGAATCTGCGGCTGAGGGAGAGCCCGGAGGAGACGACCGACAAAAACGGGACGGAGGGGAGGATTTGAAATCCAGCTTGTAGCCCTCTGCAATGACCTCCCTCACCCACGCATTGGAGATGTGAGCAAGCCAAACATGCCGAAACACATGAAGCCAACCGCCCACCCGAACGGAGGGCGCTGGGAGTTGCCCGTCTTGCAGCGGAGTTCTACGGACTGCCTGAAGTTTCCCGCTAAAAAAGTAAAGAAGAAAACAAAAAAATCAGCAGACCTGCAACGCAGGGAGGTCTGCCTCCTACAGACACTAAGCTAAAAACTGATTAGCTTGGTCACTGCAGGAAAGGTATAGCTGAAGAGGAAGGAGCTTACACTTTGTGTGCTTAGTGTTCGCCTACTAGCGCCAACAGCTATACCTATGGTCAAAGCCTGTGTCCCCCAATGAGACGGATGAGAAACATCATTTTTCTCAGCAATGCGGACACATATGAACATGGGACCAACACAGATGCCTTCAGCTGCCAAGTGCACATGTAACAGGTCAGCCAGTGTCATAGGTACAAATCTGCTGACAGATGCCCTATCAAAAAATAAAAATAAACTAAGGGCTCTTTCACACTTGCGTTATTGTCTTCCGGCATAGAGTTCCGTCGTCGGGACTCTATGCCGGAAGAATACTGATCAGGATTATCCTAATGCATTCTGAATGGAGAGTAATCCGTTCAGGATGCATCAGGATGTCTTCAGTTCCGGTACGGAACGTTTTTTGGCCGGAGAAAATACCGCAGCATGCTGCGCTTTTTGCTCCGGCCAAAAATCCTGAAGACTTGCCGCAAGGCCGGATCCGGGATCAATGCCCATTGAAAGGCATTGATCCGGATCCGGCCTTAAGCTAAACGTCGTTTCGGCGCATTGCCGGACCCGACGTTTAGCTTTTTCTGAATAGTTACCATGGCTACCGGGACGCTAAAGTCCTGACAGCCATGGTAAGTGTAGCGGGGAGCAGCATACTTACCGTCCGTGCGGCTCCCCGGGCGCTCCAGAGTGACGTCAGGGCGCCCCAAGCGCATGGATCACGTGATCACATGGATCACGTCATCCATGCGCATGGGGCGCTCTGACGTCATTCTGGAGCGCCCGGGGAGCCGCACGGACTGTAAGTATACTGCTCCCCCGCTCCCCACTACTACTATGGCAACCAGGACTTTAATAGCGTCCTGGGTGCCATAGTAACACTGAAAGCATTTGGAAGACGGTTCCGTCTTCAAATGCTTTCAGTACACTTGCGTTGTTACGGATCCGGCAGGCACCTCCGGCAACGGAAGTGCATGCCGGATCCCAACAACGCAAGTGTGAAAGAGGCCTAAGCCCAATTTCCCAAAGTTCTATGTTGGAAAAAGTGCAATATATGCTGTGAAAAATATGGTGTTCAGAATGAGCGATGTATTTATAACATATTTACACCCGACAAATCCTCTGCTTTACCTCACATAGCATATTATAAAACTGTGTACCTGCAGGAACCACTAGGGGGAGCCACATTTTATCATCTTCCACTCACTCTGTGTGTATTATACATGTATTTTGGTGGTGGTATTTGTCCTCACACAGAGTAAGTACCCTTGTGAGTTAACTATACCAACCACAACTCTGGTTACACTACTTCAATATAAAACATTATATTTTTTTATAGTTATATATTTCTTGACTTCTTTTAGTCCAGCAAACATTGTGCAAACTGAGAAGCTTACGCATTTTGGCCTGCCACACTCATTGGACCAATGCTGGACAACTGACCTTTCTGTGTACTAGTCTTCGAGCACAGTCTGTCAAGAGAAATACAGGACTAAGGCCCCTTTCACACGAGCGAGTTTTCCCCACAGGTGCAATGCGTGATGTGAACGCACAGCACCCGCACTGAATCCGGACCCATTCATTTCAATGGGCCTGTGTACATGAGCGTTTTTTGTTGCGTGAAAAACGCAGCATGTTCTATATTCTGCGTTTTTCACGCAGCCCTGGCCCCAAAAAAGTGAATGGGGCTTCAGTGAAAAAACGCATTGCATCCGGAAGCAAGTGCGGATGTGATGCGTTCTTCACTGATGGTTGCTAGGAGATGTTTGTTTGTAAACCACCAGTTTTTTTTATCACGCGCATGAAAAACGCATCAAGACGCATTGCACTCGCACGGAAAAAACTGAACGCGGGCAAGTTTTTCCGCGCGGGCGCAATGTATGAGGTGAACGCATTGCACCCGCACTGAATCCAGAACCATTCACTTCAATGGGGCTGTGCACATGAGCGGTGGTTTTCACGCATCACTTGTGCGTTGCGTGAGAATCGCAGCATGCTCTATATTGTGCGTTTTTCACGCAACGCAGGCCCCATAGTAATGAATGGGGCTGCGTGGAAATCGCAAGCATCCGCGGATGCGGTGCGATTTTTACGCATGGTTGCTAGGGATGAGCAACCCCATTAAAGTCTAATCACTGTATTATTTTCCCTTTTAACATAGTTATAAGGGAAAATAATAGCATTCTTAATACAGAATGCTTAGTAAAATGTGCCTTGAGGGGTTAAAAATAAAATAAAAAATTAACTCACCTCATCCACTTGATCGCGCAGCCGGCATCGTCTTCTTTCTTCTTCTTTCAGGACCTGCAAAAGGACCTTTGATGACGTAATCGCGCTCACCACTTCATCAAAGGTCCTTTTGCAGGTCCTGAAAGAAGAAGAAAGAAGACGACGCCGGCTGGGCGATCAAGAGGATGAGGTGAGTTCATTATTTTTTTTAACCCCCTAAAGCCACATTTTTGTAAGCATTCTGTATTAGGAATGCTATTATTTTCCTTTATAACCATGTTATAAGGGAAAATAATAAAATTAATAGAACACAAAACCCAAACTTCAGTGAAGAAGTCCGGGTTCGGGTCTAGGTACCACATTCAGTTTTTTCTCACGCGCGTGCAAAACGCATTGCACTCGCGTGGAAAAAACTGAACATCGGAAACGCAATCGCAGTCAAAACTGACTGCAATTGCGTGCCTACGCGCGCGGGTTTCCCGCAAGGCAAGCGCGACGCATCAGCAGCAAATAATCCGGGACGCCCGTGTGAAAGAGGCCTAACGCAAGAGCTTACAATCTAATTCTCACACTTGTGGATAAAAAAAATATATGGGTCCAATGCGTTGACCTATATTGCACTCCATGTGCAAATACATCCTGGTGGAAATACGGGTGTGAACAACGAATAAGCCTTTAGAACAAAATAACTACATTTACTCAACCCTCAACTGCAGTGTCACATCCCGAGGACCTGTTCTGCCCTACATTACACAGACGGCCCACGGATGCTAGCGGGCACTGTGTAATAATTCATTTTCCCTGTGGTGGCGCTCCAGGTTCCGCCCACAGATGATCGCTGGGGGTCCCAGGAGGAGGACTCTTCTTACAAATAAGGATTGTGCAAAGTGAAAAACAATATCATGTGCCAATCCCCAATGTAGGTGGAACTGCTTAAATCAGGCCTCGAAAATGTCCTGTATCTAACAAGAGATTCACAGATTGGGTTCTGTCCCCCCCAACACCAATATTTTTGGACTCTGTAAACACCAGAGGTATTTTTAGTTATGCTGCCCTCTGCTGGTAGCTGTGAGTATAACCCCTTCAGTGCTTTTTAAAGTATTGTTCACTCTCAGCTCAAGAGTATGAGAATGGCCCATAATTAGACAAGATCTGTCTGACCGCGGAGCTTTCCTGTAACTAGTATTAAAAAACATGCTGCCCATACATTGCAGAACATTTTTGGGCCCTGGGTTGAGAACCAGAGCAGTAGTAGAAGTACCGGACCCTTGCTGTGCTGATGGTGACCATGGCATAGTGCTCGTCTAGGACAGGGATGCCCCACCTGCTGCAAAACTACAACTCCCAGCATGCCTGGACAGCATACAGCTATTAGGGCATGCTGGGAGTTGTAGTTTTGCAACAGCTGGAGAGCCGAAGGTTGAGCATCCCTGGTCTGGGACATCTCTCCTGAATCATTGACCTTAGTGAGCCTTGTCACCGCATAAGAAGCATTATATTGCACGAAGGACATCAGTACGTTGAGCGTGTCTATATGGCGGTACATAAGGACTGTACCTGAAATGGTGTTGCAGTGTTCCCGGAAGTCAGGTATGGCTTTCTTCCTTTTACTTTCAATCCCGTGCGGATCTGCAAAAAAAAAAAGAAAAATTCAGACAATATCGTCACTCTCCGTGCAGTTCAAAACTTTGATCTTGCAAAGGATCATGGTACTTACCCAGGCCATTAAGATCTTCAAAGGGAGAAGAGAGACAGGGCCGCCTCTTGCGTAATCCAAAGGAATCTGTGGGAAAAGATTACCAAGACTATGGGAAGATGCATAAGACTGGTAGAAGTCTGTGACCTGCGCGGGAGCAGCATGTGACAGAGATCAGCCCTGGGGCTACTGACTGGCCAGCGCCGGTGGTGTGCATGTACATGGGATGTCACGCTACCGGTCCAGAGGAGACAGTAACTCATGGCTGGATCCAGAGCATTCATACCATGGGAGATTTTTATATTTTTTTTTACTTTGGCACCATCCTCAGCCTATTAACCACTTTAAAACATAACATTCTGGTTGCCTGCAGTTGCCACTAGAGGGAGCCGTCTGCATACTGTTTACACGCTAAACCCAATATTAAAGGGGTTGTGTCCGACACTGGTGGCATATCGCTAGGATATGCCACCAATGTCAGATAGATGCGGGTCTCACCTCTGGAGCCCGCACCCATCTCCAGAACAGGATGCTGAAAATGAATGGAGAGCAGTCGCACATGGCACATGCATGGCCGCCTTCCAATCATTTATAGGGAAAAGCTAAAAATAGCCAAGCGTGCTCGTTTGGCTATTTTTGTAACTCCCATAGGATTAATGAAGAGCATGCCGGGCATGCGTTCTGGAGATAGGCGCAGGTCCCAGAGGCAGGACCCGCACCTATCCAACTTTAACGCCAAATCCTAGTGATATGCCATCAAAGTCTGAGATGACACAATAGTATGCAGTGAGATTCAAAGCTCCCTCTCCTGTTGTCTGCTGTATACTGTGTATGCACTGAACTTAGTGGTGTATGCAGTAGGCTCCTAAGCCCCCTCTAGTGGTGACTGCTGCATACTGTTTATACACTTAGAGAGGACCTGTCACCGCTCCTGACATGCCTGTTTTAATAGCTACATGTATTCCCCATGTAATAACAATTCTGGATCTCTGATGACCAGATATCCTTTTGGCATGCGCTTACCGCTGCTACGCGGCATGTATGTGAAGATCATCCCCTCGCTGCGGATCCCGTCTGTGATCCTCTGGAGACACACTTGGACAGGAGCTGGGTCTCTTATCTGCAGATCATGGTAAGGAGGCGTCTTCAGGACGATGGCGATCTGTCTGTGTACATCAGCCTGCGAGAAATCGGCACGTGCTTCCCATTTACCGTCCAAGAACATAACCTGGATGTCCTCTAAGTGAAGAAAGGAGGCAACTGTCAACTGAACATACAAGGCTTAATGGCTATGAACACCTACGGGGCATTTTTTTAAAAGTATGATTGCATTTTACTCATTTTGGGCTAAAAATCATGTTTTCAATTGGTCTTTATTAAAAAGGTTTGTCGTTTCTGAGAGACAGGTGTTAAAAATCAGTCTGTCTGCAAACTATCACTTTCTGTTTTCTTTGATCCCTCGTCAGCTGAGGGATCATGTGTAGCAAAATAAGTGTCTTCCCAGGATATGTAGCTGCGGAGGCAGTACACCTGGGTACCGCTCAGGGAGTAAAGTATATGAAACGAAGGGGAGCAGTAACAATTTAAAATATAACTTTTAATGTGTCTGTTCTCCCAGGAGGGAGTAAAAGACCCCTTACAAACAAAAATACAAAAAAAGACAGACAATGCCCCTGGAGAAAAGTGCCAAGTGTATATGGTTAGGCACACGTCCAGGTGCCGTCCTCCCTAGGCCTGTGATAAACAACACGAGGGCCCAAGATGGAGGACGCATGTGATTCCTAGTGTCTAGGGTAAGACGGTAGGAAGTCAGGTAATTCAGAAATGGAAAGGTCTTACCAGATCTAAAGGAGGCCTCACTTGGATAACCGCGTGTAGTGGGTTACTGCAGGAGGAGGTCACATGGAGCAGGTAGGTACTCCATCAGATGGATGCAGACATCCGAGGTGTCCAGACGGCCAGGTACTAGAGTAGCCTCTGTAAGAAACTAACCCTAGTGCCTCCCTACTTGACCTATCCTGGCCCTGGTGACCTAACACGGGGTCCGTGCCCCGCAAGGGGTGGCCCCGTCTATAACCCGAGGGGAGCCCGCACCCCTCTATAACATTCAGAAGGGGGACCAACCTAAGAGACAAATTAGTACACAGCCATTTTGGTCCCGCTGTAACCCAAGGGACATGGCTGGACAAAAACACCACGGGCTGCTACAAGTGCGGCCACTGTAGTTTCTGTGAATGGTTGGTCAAGGGCAAATCCTTTGCGGCGAACCCTCCGGATATTGCCCACACGATCAAACAGTTCATCAACTGTCGCAGCGTAGGAGTTATATACCTACTCAGCTGTGAGTGTGGCCAACGTTATGTGGGTAAGACCCGGAGGGAACTGCGCAAAAGGATGGGCGAGCACTTGGGAGATATCCGTAGAGGAAGGGACACGCCGGTAGCCCGACATGTCCTTTCTCTACACGGTGGCCGGACCTCTGCCATAAAGTTTATGGGAATTGAACGAGTGAATAAGCCATCTCGTGGGGGTGATTGGGATAGACGGATCCTACAGCGCGAATGCTGGTGGATCTTTAAACTCAATACATCCCACCCCCATGGCCTTAACGAACAGCTTAACTTTGGCTGCTATATATGATTTTCCTCTACTATACGTGGCATCTGTCAGGCATGCCAATCCTGTGCACTGTTCCATTCATGTTGTCCTATCTGCTTGCGATATTATGTCCTCTTGTTTGGCAGCCCATTTCTTCTTTTTTCCAGGTCAGTTAGGACGTTAGCCCACCAAAATGTCCCACTTTGTCACATAATTAAGGGGTGAGTATCTCCCCTTTGGGGGACGATCGGTGTAGTAGCCACTAGGTCATAAACTTACTGTCCTTGTTCAGCTCCACCCCCCTTATCTGTAGGTTATGCTACAATCGGCGCCTTGCTTTTGGGGCGGTATGAGGGACCTAAGTTCACTCCCCCCCCTCTTAGCTGCGCCCATCGGGCGGCCTGGTAGGTGTGCCGACGCAGTTGCGTCACAATGAGTGCCTCCCCCCAGGCTTAACCCGATCTCGCCGTGTCTTTTGACGCATGCGCCCTGTGGGAACGCCGCTCCCCCGTTTGGCCCGATCATGTGACATGGTCCGGTCACGTGGGACGACGTCATACTCGGCGCAGGCGCACTGACCGGCATCTTTCCCCTCTTCTCTACTGAAATACAGCGCGCCAATGCATACTAGCTAGGCGTGCAACTTAGGACGGACGTGGCGAATCTCCATGCCGCCAACTCTGGACATTGGCCGACACCACTCCAGCAGTTATGTGAGTACTTACTCACATCTACCACTCTGTAGGCAGCATGGGTACTTAGACTTAGTTATTCAATTGTATTGTCTTTTTGTCTATGTTCTTCTTTTTTCAGGTATACCATTTACATGCCTCACACTGTCAAGAGTCTCTTTCTATGTGGAGTTACTTCCTTTGAATAAATACCCCCATATGTTTGCTTCACTGGGTTACTTATTACAGTGGCATTATATAGACTGACAGGAGCCTTAAGCCCCGTGTCCCCTGATGACTTTTGGGGCCTCTGGTTTAAATTTAAATGCACTGAAGATATGTTATACTAAGAAACGCGTCGGGACACGCTGACATATCATACACACATCTCGTGTGTTTACTTTATTTAGGGTCCTTGAGACCTGTTTTAACTCAGAATTTCTTCCGGCCTTGATACCTAGCATCACGCCCCTAGCCACCCTTTGACAGGGTTACCTAGGGTCTCCGTATCAGGGCCAGGTTCCAGACGGGGCCACCCCTTGCGGGGCACGGACCCCGTGTTAGGTCACCAGGGCCAGGATAGGTCAAGTAGGGAGGCACTAGGGTTAGTTTCTTACAGAGGCTACTCTAGTACCTGGCCGTCTGGACACCTCGGATGTCTGCATCCATCTGATGGAGTACCTACCTGCTCCATGTGACCTCCTCCTGCAGTAACCCACTACACGCGGTTATCCAAGTGAGGCCTCCTCCGGATCATGTGTAGCCCTTATCTCTGTTCTCCTGACCTCATAATTGCTCATTATGATATGACTTAAATACACGTTTTATGTAGTCAGGAGATCAGAGATAAGAGCTACACATGAGCCATCAGATGATGGGATAAAAAAATAAAAAAAAGTGACAGCTTGCAAACTGATTTTTAACCCTTGTAGCTCATAAACAGCCAAACATTTTTAATAAAGAAAAAAAATTTTTTTAGCCCAAAATGAGTCAAATGGAATCATAAATTTAAAAAAATGCCCCTGAAGTTGAACATTGCCTAAGGACAAGAAAACATATATTAATTGGAATGGCCCCTTTGCTTAGAATATTTTGTTAAAGAGGACCTGTCACCTCTCCTGCCATGTGTGTTCTAGTAACAACTTGCATTCCCCATGTAATTAGGAGTATGTATTCTTATGACTCTATGATATGCCATTCCTGTATTATTCCTGCTAGAAGTTATGCATGAATTGTTATCAGTTTGCAATGAAGGTCCAGATGGGTGTTAGAAGTTGGGGGTGTGTCCCTACACAGTCTGACATTATCCAATCAGAGCTGCCGGTGTCATACGGTGCAGGGACATCCACCCCAACTGGTAACACCCATCTGGACCTTCACTGCACGTTGCTGGCAATTGATTTATAACTACTAGCAGGAATAATAAAGGAATAGCACATCATAGAGCCGTAAGAATTGTTATTACATGGGGAATGCAAACTAAACTAAAACAGACATGTCAGGAGAGGTGACAGTTCCTCTTCAAGGTGGCCACACACCTGTTGGCTGACAGCTATCCCTCCCGACATCCCCACACACATACATGCTCAGTTCTAGGCCAAGAGCCTAGAGAGAAGCTGCTACCAGACTGCTCTGAAGGGGTCTTATCACCCTTGAGAACAAAGGACATGTTACATTTCAACATGCCTGATCTTTTTCCCCAACATCTGCTTTAGGGCTCTTTCACACTTGCGTTATTGTCTTCCGGCATAGAGTTCCGTCGTCGGGGCTCTATGCCGGAAGAATACTGATCAGGATTATCCTAATGCATTCTGAATGGAGAGTAATCCGTTCAGGATGCATCAGGATGTCTTCAGTTCCGGTACGGAACGTTTTTTGGCCGGAGAAAATACCGCAGCATGCTGCGCTTTTTGCTCCGGCCAAAAATCCTGAAGACTTGCCGCAAGGCCGGATCCGGGATCAATGCCCATTGAAAGGCATTGATCCGGATCCGGCCTTAAGCTAAACGTCGTTTCGGCGCATTGCCGCATCCGACATTTAGCTTTTTCTGAATAGTTACCATGGCTGCCGGGACGCTAAAGTCCTGGCAGCCATGGTAAAGTGTAGTGGGGAGCAGTGTACTTACCGTCCGTGCGGGTCCCCGGGCGCTCCAGAGTGACGTCAGGGCGCCCCAAGCGCATGGATCACGTGATCACATGGATCACGTCATCCATGCGCATGGGGCGCTCTGACGTCATTCTGGAGCGCCCGGGGAGCCGCACGGACTGTAAGTATACCGCTCCCCCGCTCTCCGCTCCTACTATGGCAGCCAGGACTTTAATAGCGTCCTGGGTGCCATAGTAACACTGAAAGCATTTGGAAGACGGTTCCGTCTTCAAATGCTTTCAGTACACTTGCGTTGTTACGGATCCGGCAGGCACCTCCGGCAACGGAAGTGCATGCCGGATCCCAACAACGCAAGTGTGAAAGAGGCCTAAGATTTCCATTTGGAGGAATCACAAAGAGGTCTGAGCCATTTGTGTAAATTAAAGGGCATCTGTCAGCAGTTTTGTACCTATGAAACTGGTTGACCCGTTACATGTGCGCTTGGCAGCTGAAGACATCTGTGTTGGTCCCATGTTCATATGTGCCCGCATTGCTGAGAAAAATGATGTTTTAATATATGCAAATGAGCCTCTAGGAGCAACGGGGGCGTTGTCGTTACACCTAGAGGCTCAGCTCTCTCTGCAACTGCTGCGTCCTCTGCACTTTGATTGACAGGGCCAGGTGTGATGATGTTTTCCCTGCCTGGTCCTGTCAAAGTAGAGAGGGCACGGCATTGCAGTGACAGCTGAACCTCTAGGTGTAACGACAACGCCCCCGTTGCTCCTAGAGGTTCATTTGCATATAATAAAACATCATCTTTCTCAGTAATGCGGGCACATAGGACATGGGACCAACACAGATGTCTTCAGCTGCCAAGCGCACATGTAACAGGTCAGCCAGTGTCATAGGGACAAATCCTGAGATCACAGCCTCATTACACGTATATCTAACATAACAGAGGGTCACCAACCCGATTTACTCCGGACCTGTACATTCATTGTCATGAAGCAGAGCTATAGACCCCGACAACAAATGGATCTCCCAGGATCCTGTGTGCCGATGTCTCACCTTTCTGCACCTTGTCACACAGGATATAAATCTCCTCTCCACCGTCACAACGGCCGTGATCTTTATTCATCCGGCAGATCTTCAGTTCCGACGTGTTGGTGGATTCTGGGGGGGGGGTGAAGACGGATGGAACAGTTTAGCGCTGATACAAGACGACAATGGGGCGGCCGATGACTTAGCGGGATGCTTACTTTTATCATACACCGGCTCTGACAGCACAGGGTCGATAGGTATACGCTGCCCGTCCCCCGTGGTATACCAGGCTTGGAAGCAGAGCCTGACCACATTCAGATCCACCTCTTCATGGTGCCGCCACATGCCAGCTATGGAGGGGAGGACAGTAAGTGTATATGGAAGCCATGATGTTCACTAGCAATCAATTATAGATATAGATCAGCGGCTAGACATTGAGAAGATGGAGACGGGTGGTTTGGATCCATGCGTACAGTGTACATCACACAGCAACGCGCGGGATTACTAGCCAGGCCGCGTCCTCGTAGAACAATGGCAGCCGAGGCTCTATAAAAATGGAAGATCACACACTGGGACTCACCACTGTATGGATCTATGCCCAAATTTAGTCTGGCCTTGACAGATGTCTCAATTTCCCTCTTCCGAACACACTGGATGCCCAGATTGCTAAAGCTGGAGGAAGAAAGATTTAGAAAAAAATATGACTTGGCTCCAAACACAACGCAGAAAGTGTACACAAAGTACCGTAGGGTTAAAGGGAATGTGTCATCAGAAAATGACCTATTGTTTAAATCATGTTTTTATGTCAAACAGATTTTTTAAGAATTTTTGCTGGGTTACTTTTTAATTGTCCATGTCAATATTTATAGTAAAAAAATAAAATAAAAATCCTGCAGTTTTCACATTGGCTACTAAGAATAATAATAGGCGCCACTTCTTGCTCTGTACATATCACTTTACTGCAGTTATCTGCTTATCATTACAGGCAGGATTACAATGACTAGAGAGATGAAAGAAAGAGAAAGAAAGAAAGAAAGGTATAATATAACACAATAGGTGATATTGCAGCTTATCTACTCCCTCTTCACTCCGCAAGAGATGGGACATGTCCTATATTTTGGCGTAGGTTGCGGATCGTGGACCCATTCAAGTCAGTGGGACTTTCACCAAACTTTTGATGTTATAGCTAGGCTTGAGCGAATTGACCTTCGGATCAAGGATCCGAAGTCGATCCGTTCAAATACTTACAATGTAAAGTTCACACAGCCGAAACCCGTATTTTGCAGACCCACTGTTTGCGGTCCGCAACGCGGGCACGGCGGCCTATACGATCGTGTGAATGGGGCCTTAGTGAGGGAGTCCACCCCCTTAAACATAAGCATCACTCTGCCGCCAGAGCATTATTTCACGAACCCGCCTGCGTGTTCGCTCACCTATGATGGATTTGTCCTTCATCAGGATGCAGCGTAATCTCACAGATCCCATCATGGCAATCCTTACCCACCAGGCAGTGTGGGTGGATACGATACGGAGGGTCTTTCCAAAGGAGGCAGACGCTGACTTCAACATTATTAATTCCCTCGCAGTTGATTAGCTAGAAGAGACAAGACAGGTAACCGGTAAGACAAGGCCGGGAGGATCGGGAACCTCAGGTACTTTCCATGGGAGGTAAAGCCATAAATACAATTAATATTCCAGCAATGCACACAAGACACGGCACACCTGTGTACTTATCAAATAGGAGCCTAGACTGCACATCACAGCCACCTCCATTACAACAACATCCTGCGCCATAAAACTGCCAGGCTGGGGCATATTGCCAAGTGAGCAGCAGCTGGCAACCACCGCAGAGGATGAATGCAGGGCATGGGGACTGGGAGTGCTGCCATCGTTGATGCATTTACATTGGCTAGGACGACATCCTATTTAGGGGATTACCAAACAAAATCACAGGTTACCCTTCATGCTATAGGCCTGCGATTCTCCAGCTGCTGCTGCTGCCCTCACTTGCCACTATCCTCCAAACATGGCTCTTCAGCACATGTACATGTCATCACTCTGCACAAGCGCTGAGCCAAGGACCATGGGGTCATGTAACCCTAATTTAAGAAGATCTGCCACAAAATCTACATGCACGCGTGAATGTTCCTCTTAGTTTGCATAGTGTTTCACTTTTTAAAGCAGCAGTTTGTGCTCCTGAGCTGCTCTTCTTTCAGTAACTTGCTGAATGCCAGCCGCTATAACCAGCCATTAGTGTGGTCTCATAGTGTGCAGAGATCCCTGCGCTGCCCTCTAGCCGCTTTCACACTCGCGGAGAACAGCCTGCTAAGGTACTCCGGATCCGGCATAGCCGGACAGTGCCGCGCGCACACCAGATCCCATTGACTATAGGAGGATCTGGCGTGGATCTGGACCCTTCCTGGTAAGAATGCTGGGATTCTGCTGGACAAAAATCGCTGCACGCAGCAGTATTTGTGCAGCCGAGTCCCGGCATTTATTCTGGGTAGTCGCCAGATCCCATTATAGTCAATGAGACCCAGGGAGCACGCGGCACTATCTGGCTATGCCAGCTGCGGAGAACCCCGGTAGGCTGTTTTCTGCTGGAACAGCCTGTTCGATTAACTTTGCCGAGAGTGTGAACGTAGCCCAAGTAGTCACCCTGTAGGGTTTCCATTCATTTCAATGGAGAGGCAGTCACTCACGGCCTGGGAGCACACAGCTATAATAATTTGCTGAGATGCAATTTTGAAATATTCAAATTTGCAACCAAACGCATCTGCGGCAAAGTAGATGAGATGTTAAAAAAATCTTATCCACATGCCTCGGGGGGAAAAAAAAAAATTCTGCAAGAAAATTGACCTGTGGATTTTAAGTCTATTGATTTTTACCATGACAAGATCAGTAGGGAATGCAGATTTTGTAGTAAATACTCCGTGACCTTTTTTCCAGCCCGTGTGGATGTCCATGAACAGTTTGCACAATCTACAAGAAATGTCAGCAAATAAAGTCAAATAAGACCCAGGAACAAATATCCTTACCGCAATGGCCGGAAGCGTCTTGCTGTGTTCCGTGCTGCTTTCTCCCAGGATACTGCCCGCTGACCTCCCCTCACACTTGTACCGGAACCGCATCCCTCGCTGTTTCGGCTGTTCTGTAATAATTAATTTTGGTGCTGGAGCGCCCTGGCATGCGGCCCAGTTTTGGGTGGCAGGTTCCACTGGGGATGTCCATGGGGCAACAGTGACTGTGCTGAGGATGCTGGGTTCACGTGCCCATGTGGGTCCAGAATCAGCATTAATGTAATCCATGACTTCTTCTATAAAAGGGGAGAAAAACAAATGCACCCAATGCTATAACATAGGTCATGATATAAGCTTAGGGGTCACATCACCTGGCTGGGGAATGCCATTTTGTCCCATGTTGCTTGCCTGCATTCAACACCTTATAACTCATAATGCCCATGTTATGCCCTAAACAACATAATCAAAGAAGGGGACAAGTCTCTGATGGATGGACACAGATGGGAGTGCACCTACCGCCATCCAACAGTAATGGTGGCCCCCGTCCTGACATTATGATGTGCAGTTATCAGAGGGCAAATAATAAAAACTGTAATAAAATGCTACAGAAAGTACTGTATTTTCCGCTTTATAAGACACACTCTCCCGAATACTAGTGGGCACTTCATTATGGAAGTGCTGATTAGTATGCAGGATGCCCGTAGAGCAGTGACTGTATCACTGTACTCACTGCTCCCTGGTCTTCCTCTGGGCACTGCACTATCCTGACTGCGTACAGTGTCAAGAAGTAGTGCATGCATAAGGGCAAGGAGCAGTGAGTGCAGGAGAGAACCTCGGATTTACAGAGTGGCGGTGGAGCAGGAGAGGTGAGTTAATGTATTTTATCTCTGGTGGCGGTCTGGTCTGAGGTCTGACATAGGGATCTGATGTGAGGTCTGATGTTGTGGTCTGATCAGAGTCTGACATGGGGGGGGGTGATCTGATGGGGGAGATGATTTGAGGTCTGACATGGGGGTCTGATCTGAGGTCTGATTTGAGGTCTGACATGGGGGTCTGATCTGAGGTCTGATTTGAGGTCTGACATGGGGGTCTGATCTGATATGGGGGTCTGATGTGGGGGTCTGACTTGAGGGTCTGATCTGAGGTCTGACATAAGGATCTGATGCAAGGTCTGATGTTGTGGTATGATCAGAGCAAGACATGGGGGGGGGGGAGATCTGATGGGGGAGCTGATTTGAGGTCTGACATGGGGGTCTGATCTGAGGTCTGAAGTGGGGGTCTGATTTGAGGTCTGACATGGGGGTCTGATCTGATATGGGGGTCCGATGTGGGGGTCTAATTTGAGGTCTGACGTGGGGGTCTGATCTGGGAATCTGATGAAGATTGAGGGTCTAATTTGGGGCCTGATGAAGATTGGGAGTCTGTTCTGAGGTTTGATTGAAAATATTTTTTCTTATTTTCCTCCTCTAAAACCTAGTTGCGTCTTGTAACACGGAAAACATGGTATATTGGAAAAGCATCACTTTCCATTATCCAATAAATCTGCTTTATTTGATGAACTTTGTGTCGTCTCTCAATGCAAATAATTTAGGCTTGTTTTTCACCAGCGAGATAGATGAGGTCAAATTAACATTCTTAAATCTATCTATCTATCTATCTATCAGTGTGGGTCCGGACAGGAAGATTAAGACTAAAATGTTTAGGAAACCCACGGCCACCAACACACTTCTTAGGTGGGAAAGTAGCCACCCGCTGCCAATAAAACTTGGTATTCCGAAAGGGTAGTACCTACGAGCCAGACGAAACTGCTCAGAGTGGACGGATTTCAAAACAGCTGCAATGGAACTACAGGCCAGAGGGGTTATCCGAATGTACCCCTGAGGCAGGCATTTCATCATGCAGCGGCCTGTGATAGAGAAAACCTCTTGCATCCCAAGAGTCGCACAAACGAGGATTCTAAAATCAGGATCATTGGTACCTTTGATGAGGCACATGAAGAAATACGTACAGTTTTGAAAGATCACTGGGGTATATCAAGATCAGACCCTGACATAGGCCATCTTGTTGGGGAATATCCCCTTATTACTTATCGACATGGGGGCAACCTCAGGGATAAGTTAGTGCATAGTGCGTTCTCTACTCCAGTATCTTCCACATGGCTGTCTGGGACATTCAAGTGCAGCGGGTGTGTGGCGTGTAAGGCGATTAAAAAGGGGAACACCATCACCAGCAGTGTCAATAAGAGGAGCTACAAGATCAGATCCTTTATAAACTGTAAAACTCTTGGAGTCGTATATGTTGCAACATGCACATGCAGCCTACAACACGTGGGAAAAACATAGCGAGAATTCAGACGACGGAGAGGCGAGCATTTACGCCACATCGAAAATAAAGCTGACACTCCTATAGCCCAGCATGTGGCCTCATGTCATCAGGACATGCCAAATTGCATCAGTTTTCAGGGCATAAAACACATCAGAACGTCTCCTCCTGCGTAAGGAGGCCCAGTGGACGTTCACCAACCAAACAGTGAAACCACTGGGGCTCAATGAATTTATATCCTATGCCGGTTTTATTTAATGATGCGGGCCATGTTCTTAGTGGTCCCGTGCAGAATAGGACCGCTTTGATATTTACAGTGGATATAAAAAGTCTACACACCCCTGTTAAAATGTCAGGTTTCTGTGATGTAAAAAAATTAGACAAAAATAAATCATTTCAGAACTTTTTCCACCTTTAATGTGACCTATAAACTGTACCACTCAATTGAAAAACAAACTGAAATCTTTTAGGTGGAGGGAAGAAAACAAAACAAAAAACTCAAATAATATGGTTGGGGATGTAGCTGTGTTCACAATTAAGCAATTACATTCAAAATCATGTTAAATAGGAGTCAGCATACACCTGCCATCATGTAAAGTGCCTCTGATTAACCCCAAATAAAGTTCAGCTGCTCTAGTTGGTCTTTCCTGAAATTTTCTTAGTCGCCATGGTCCACAGAGAGCTCCCAAAGCATCAGAGGGATTTCATTGTTAAAAGGTATCAGTCAGGAGAAGGGTACAAAAGAACACAGTGAAGACAGTCATCATCAAGTGGAGAAAATATGGCAACAGTGACATTACCAAGAACTGGACGTCCCTCCAAAATTGATGAAAAGATGAGAAGAAAACTGGTCTGGGAGGCGACCAAGAGGCCTACAGCAACATTAAAAGGAGGTGCAGGAATATCTGGCAAGTACTGGCTGTGTGGTACATGTGACAACAATCTCCCGTATTCTTCATATGTCTGGGCTATGGGGTAGAGTGGCAAGACGAAAGCCTTTCCTTACGAAGAAAAACATCCAAGCCAGGCTACATTTTGCAAAAACACATCTGAAGTCTCCCAAAAGCATGTGGGAAAAGGTATTATGGTCTGATGAAACCAAGGTTGAACTTTTTGGCCATAATTCCAAAAGATATGTTTGGCCCAAAAACAACACTGCACATCACCAAAAGAACCCCATCCCCACAGTGAAGCATGGTGGTGGCAGCATCATGCCAAGGGGCTGTTTTTCTTCAGCTGCAACTGGGGCCTTAGGTAAGCTAGAGGGAATATGAACAGTTCCAAATACCAGTCAATATTGGCACAAAAACCTTCAGGCTTCTGCTAGAAAGCTGAACATGAAGAGGAACTTCATCTTTCAGCATGATAATGACCCAAATCAACAAAGGAATGGCTTCACCAGAAGAAGATTAAAGTTTTGGAATGGCCCAGCCAGAGCCCAGACCTGAATCTGATTGAAAATCTGTGGGGTGATCTGAAGAGGGCTGTGCCCAGGAGATGCCCTCGCAATCTGACAGATTTGGAGTGTTTTTGCAAAGAAGAGTGGGCAAATCTTGCCAAGTCAAAATGTGCCATGCTGATAGACTCATACCCAAAAAGACTGAGTGCTGTAATAAAACTTACACTTATGCAACCATATAATTTTATTTTTATATTTTTTCTTCCCTCTACCTAAAAGATTTCAGTTTGTTTTTCAATTGAGTTGTACAGTTTATAGGTCACATTAAAGGTGGAAAAAGTTCTGAAATGATTTATCTTTGTCTCATTTTTTTACAGCACAGAAACCTGACATTTTAACAGGGGTGTGTAGACTTTTTATATCCACTGTAGATGATATATGGATGAGGCCTCAGTATGAATACATTTATATCTCGCCATTTGCGACACATATAAAGTATAGTAGTCATGTATCCATCTTTTTGACATCCTTATACTTTATCAGATTGGTGTTCTCCTTGCCTGCTGTGAATGTGTCAATGGATCCCCCTTGATAAGGTGTTGACACACACACCGCTACATTTCTCCTGACCTTGTCAATGATTGACATCTCCTTTAAAGGGATTCTGTCATGAGATTTGAGACCTATAACCTAAACATATGGCCAGGTCCCTACTAATACCCTGAATCCGAAACTAACCTTATTAAATGTGCCTGTGGCTCTATTAGCATATAAAACAGGTTTTTATAACCTGTCATTCACCTACCTAAGGCGTCAAAGGGGACGTCGCTTCATACTGGGTGCCCGATTGCAGCCATCTCCGTCTGGTGCCCAGCGCCGCCTTCCCACTAGAAATCGCCGCCTTCCTCACCTCAGCCCCGCTTCCGCAATCATCCGGTCCCTCAGGTTATGCCTAGTGCGCACGCGCGGGATCTGGCAGAGGGACCGGACGATTGCGGAGGCGGGGCTGAGGAAGGCGGCACTATTGAAAGGGAGGGCGGCGATGGGCACCAGACGGAGATGGCTGCAGCCGGGCACCCAGTATGAAGCGACGTCCCCTTGGACTGGCCCACGAGAGTACCAGACTGGGCCCGGGCAATGAAGCCATAATAGGCCCCAAAGGTCCAGGAGAAAAATTGCATTTGGAGCTGCCCTTGGAGCCAATCACTAGCCACTAGGGTCTATGTCTTAGGTTGTGAAGCAATTAGACTCTATTGATGATATAAGGGTTGGGCCCTGAGAGTAATTCCATCTTGTGGGCCCAAGGAACCCCAGTCTGACACTAGATGTCCGGGTATATGGAAACCTCTGATACTGTGGTGAGGAAAGTCAACATTGAACCCTAAAAATATAGATGCTGTGTGGGGCGATTCCTTTACGGTCATTTGTGCAGGCATAGTCTACAAGGATAGCCAAAAAAGCTCTCCAGCCTAAAGACTTGTACTGTATATCAACCTGGGTTGCTAAGAGTATGACCTGGTTGCAAGTTCACCAGCTGTCCTTCCTTGGACCACTTTTGGTAGGTAGTAATCACAACATACCAAGAACATCCCACAAGTCCTGATGTTCTGAAGATCCTCTGATTAAGTCGGCCCTTGCCAAACTTCCTCAGATCCTTATACTTTCCCATTTTTCCTGCTTCCAATACTTTGGCATTGCCACAAGATAGGCAATGTTATTCACTTCACCTGTTTTAATGTTATGGCTGATGGGTGCAAGCAAACTGGTTCTTCCTGATAATATTCAATGAAAAGGTTACGATGCATCCCTCTCCACTGAAGCCTACAGGAGTTATAAAAAGACCTGAGCAAGTGGCCACCTCTTCAAAGAACTCTATAGGGAAAGGTTCTCGGTGTCAGAGGTGGCACCTTTCAGGCGTCTATGGCACATCCTGTAAACCCATTACAAATGTTTAAGCTGGGAATACCCTTCGTAATGAGACAAAAAAAATGTCTTTACTTTCTATTCCCTTATTTTAGCGAGAACTGAGAGCGATGCAAAATTCACAATTTGGTGACAAGATATTTCTCAAGAACTTGTGTCCTCCCTAGAAAAGATGAGAATTCCCCTTTTTTCTGACTCTAGTCCAGAGCCGCACATGTCTGAGAGCATCTGTCATCCCTGGAAACATAACGAAGGTTTTACTTTTCCATTAAGTCAGGAGTAGTCAGGATTACCTTTCCAGGGGGTATCATGTTTCCAAGATTATTACTTAGTCCTAACCTAGCAACCTTGATGAGGTACGATATTTTGAGGGTGCCAGTTTTTTCGGTAACACATAAGGAATGCATTTCTCCATTAGAGGGGATAGCCCATCTCACACTTTAGTGGCATATCCTAGCGATATGCCACTAATGTCCGATAGGTGCGGGTCGATACCTCTGGGAATATGCTCCCACCTCCAGAACAGGGCCCTGAAAGTTACGGAAAGCACACCGCGCATGGGCAGAATCCTCTCCATTCACTTCTATGAGAGTTCCCAAAAGAGACGACCGAGGACGCCCGGGAGTCCAGTAGAAGTGAATGGAGAGCGCAACGCACAAGAGCCAAAACACGGCTAATTTACTGCACTCTCATAGAAGTGAATGGAGAGTGGCTGCACCTGTGCAGTGCGCCCTTGTTTGCTTTCGGGACTTATACGGAGGGTGGGATAGGTGGCTGCACCTATCAGACATTGGCGGTATATCCTAGTGGCATGCCACCAAAGTGCAAGATGGGCCATCCCCTTTAAGTTGACCTCTCTGCCATCATTCAGACATAAGGGACTTGATTTAAAGAGGGGGGGGGGCAAAATTAGAAAAACAAAACTGTCTTCAGAAAACAGAGCTACAACTTTTACAGGTAGTGTGTGGTATTTCAGCTCAGGTTTATTCAGGTCAGTGGAGTTGGACTGCAATACCAGGCACAACCCATGTGTGGAGCTGTTTCTGAAAGAAAGGAGCCATGTTTTTGTGATCCTGTACAACCCCTATGCATGAAAAGTATTAAAAGACCAACCAACCATGACATCAAGTACCTGGGGGCCCACTTTTCGAGGTTTGTAAAATCCCTTAAAAGCATATTTCTAATATGGGTGAAACAATGCTTTAAATCAAGATAACTGGTCAGTGTAATTTTATTTCACCAAATTTAAAGGGGTTTTCTGAGATATTTTCACTGATAACCTATACTCTGGTGGGGGTCTAACACCTGGGACCTCCGCCAATCAGCTGTTTGAGAAGGCACCGGCGCTCGCAGTAGCGGTGTGGCCTTCTCTCAGCTTTCCCTAGGCCATGTGACGTCATGTTCATCGGTCACATGGCCTAGGAGCAGCTCCTTCCCATAGACGTGAATGGGGCTGAGCTGCGAAACGAAGTACAGCCGCTATACAATGTACGGCGCTGTGCTTGGTGAGAAGGGAGAAGCTGCGACGCTACTGCGAGCACCAGGTGCCTTCTCAAACAGCTAATCGTCAGGGGCCCCGGATGTCGGACCACCAGCGATCAGATACTGATGACCTATCCAGAGAAAAGTCAGACAGTTGATTGAACAGTACAGCGTGTACACATCTCAACCCAACTTTCCATTATCTCATATGCATGACATACGGATATTCTATTTCAGAAATTAGCAACAGTCATCCCATAAGTGTTCACAGATCACCATTAGGGCTCATGCACACGACTGTATGTATTTTGTGGTCCGCAAAAAAACACGGATCCGCAAAAAAAATACGGATGACGTCCGAGTGGATTCCATATTTTGCGGAACGGAACAGCTGGCCCCTAATAGAACAGTCCTATCCTTGTCTGTAATGCGGACAATAATAGGACATGTTTTATCGTTTTGCGGAACGGACTTACGTAAACGGAAGGCACACGGAGTAACTTCCGTTTTTATTGCGGACCCAATGAAATGAACGGTTTCGCATACGGTCCGCAAGAAAAAACCTGGAATGGACACAGACAGAAAATATGTTTGTGTGCATGAGCCCTTAGGGCTCACGCACATGAACGTATTTTTTTCCTGCTTATGTTCCGTTTTTTTACAGGTCCGTATACGGAACCATTCATTTCAATGGGGCTTGAAAAAAAATGAAATGACTCAGTGTGCCGTATGTCCGCATGTCTGTTTCGCAAAAAAAAATAATAGAACATGTCCTATTCTGGTCCGTTTTGCGGACAAGGACAGGCATTGTTACAATGGATCCGCAAAAAAAAAAACGGATGCTACATGGACATCACCCTTTTTTATTTTGTGGATTCGTGTTTTGCGGACCGCAAAAAACATACGGTTGTGTGCATGGGTTTTCTGGAAGTACAATATTGATGATTTAGCCTCAGGATAGGCCACCAATAACTGATCGGTGAGGGTCTAACTTCCGGCACCCCCACTGATCAGCTGTAAGAAGAGGCTGCAGCGCTCCGGTGAGTGCTGCGGCCTCTTTCTAAGCCAGTGACATCACTGTTATCAGTCACATGCCCTTAGAGACCGAGTGCCCAAACTGCAACCCAGACCCACTTATTTATTGCAGAGTGCCAATTTAACTCGAATACTACAGTCCAGTACAGTATATCTCCCATGTGCTTTATCATTTAGCTATAATAGCCGCCTACATTCAGTGCGGTTCATAAAGCGCCCTGCGGTGATGAGGGCAGGAACAGTCTAAGGCATACTGGTACGCCATGGACTGTTTCCAGGGTGTGGGTGCCCACAGAGAGGGCTCTGAGTGCCGCCTCTGGCACCCGTGCCATAGGTTCGCCACCACTGCCCTATGTGCAGCTCAGTCCCATTCAAATGAATGGGCCTGGGCTGCAATACCAAGCACAGCCACTATACAATGTACAGCACTGTGCTTGGTATGCTTAAGAAGGCTTAAAGGGGTTGTCCAAGTTATATTTATTGATGACCTATCCTCAGGATAGGTCATCAATATTAGATCGGCTGGGGTCCGACAGCAGGAACCCCCGCCGATCAGCTGTTTGAAGAGAAGGCGCGCGCCGTACCAGCGCTGCCTCCTCTTCATTGTTTACCTGCTCACCGTTGCATCTGCAGCAGTGAGCAGGTTTAATTACACCCAAGCCGTCCCATTCATTTCAATGGTACGGATCGCTCCTATACACTTGTATAGGGCCCCAGCCGATCTGATATTGATGACCTATCCTGGGGATAGGTCATCAATAAATATAACTTGGACAACCCCTTTAAGAGCTTGTCCGAGGGTCCATTTCAAACAGCTGAGAGTTCTGACAGCCGAACCCCCACCGATCTGATATCGATGACCTATCCTGAGGATAGGTCATCAATATTGTTGTACTCTCTGAAAACCCCTTTAAGAAAGACTGAAAACCAATAACGTGCTGTCACACAATTAATAGGCAACACCACCCAAATGTCAAAGACCTTTACAGATCCAATACACAGTACATCCCCTTTCTGGCCTTGTCTAGCTATGTTACCAGTGAAGAACATATGAAGATATATCGAGGTTGTTTAGATGGAAGTGCAGAAATCCCCTTAATTATGTAACTGGAGCTGGTGACACAAATCAATCCTCTGGAAAGTAGGAAAGTACCCCTGAAGTGCAGGTGCTGGCTGGTGACCTAAATCTGTGCAATGCATGGTCAGATGTGATGGGTTGTAATGAAACGTGCCATGGAAACGCCAAAGTTCAAGGTGACCAACATCATATAGGATTTACGAGTAATTATTCTGCGTCCATTTTACAACAGTATCACAGGAATAAATACAAAAATAGTGGAAATAATTCCTTTCCAAATCCATCTAGAGAGCTCAACAGAACTCTTGGTGGCCACCATAGGGGTTGTTCTCCTTCGATAATCCCACCAAAAATAAGTTGAATACAGGTTGTCCCTCTGCTGGAACCACCAGCGATTAGCTGTAATCTCCAGCTGTTCAATTCCACTGCAGCACCCCCACAGGGGAAATAAAGCATGACACAGTGTCCACTGAATGGGCAGTCCATGTAATGGGAAACATGCTGGGTCCTCCAGAGAAAGATGTTCTCTGTGGTCACCATTTAAGTTCAAACCAGGTTCTGTGACTAATGGCTGTATCTTTTATTTTGTCCTTATTATTTCTGACTATAGATATCTCACGCCAACGCTTCCTTTCCATTCATCCAGGCTCTGATTGGCATCTAATTCTGGTAATGGAGGTCCAGAGACTATCATAGGAGTTAGGTTGGCTAATATGAGATGTCTGGTATCAGAGCCAGGCCAGCCATAATCAACACAGGTTCTCAACCACTGAATGCAAATGTTTTCAGTCACTGACAGCAAGCAGATATTTTTTAAAACTGTGAGGAATTATTACTCTATTGCCTATGAGTCCAAATAAGCTTGGGGCCTGCACTGACTATATATTAAAGGGATTGTCCAGGTGACCACTGACCAAGGAAGAGGCTGCGGCGCTCACTGAAGCTCTCCTCAAACAGCTGTTTGGCGGGGGTGCTAGGAGTCAGACCCTTGCCGTTGTGATATTGATGACCTATCCTAGGCCATCAATTTCAAAATACTGGAAAACCCTTTTATATAAGTACTGCCATACAATATATCAGCAGTAGAGATGAGCGGACTTGTGTTTCAAGTTCGGCGTACAAGGTTCGGGTTATCTAAGAATTCCGTTATGGATTCCGCTACCACGGACCATAATTTATGGTCCGTGGTAGCGGAATCCAAAACGGAATTCTTAGATAATCCGAACCCGAGCCTTGTACGCCGAACTTGAAACACAAGTCCGCTCATCCCTAATCAGCAGTAATAAGTCAGAGCAACTGTTCTTGTATTTTTTCTTGATAACATTTTGCTAGTCGTACAGCTGGTTTTCTTAATGAAAATGATGTGTACAAGGAATCTCCGGCATTAAATACTCTAGTCACCACGAGTCTCCAGTATTTAATGCCGAAGATTCCTTGAAGCGAAACGTCTTCAAGTCAAAATACAAGTCCAGTTGCTCTGACTTATTACTGCTGATAAACCATGACCTGGAGGAATAAGGACATAAAAAATAATAATAATTGGCACGGCTGTCGGATATGATGAGGAACATTACATTTGGGCCACCAACTGGACAGCAATGTCGAGGGATTCTTTAATTTGTCACTGTAATTTCATAGAAACGTGTCGGCACCTGTGATTGGGTTTCCAGCTAGAAAGAAGGGTCCATGGTGGTCTGCTTCGGACTACATCCCGTTGGCTCCCGTAGGCTCTCCTATGGACAGCATATGGTCTATGGCCCATAATGCTTGACAAGGGTAGCTGACAAGAGAGCCAAGGGAGCATAGAAGCCAGCAGACCATTGTGAGGGTCTCAGCCCTGGGTTTCCCATCATCACAACTTTCACACCGCATTTTGCGTCCGCCCGAGCTATACTTCTGGAGGGTTCCTTTGCTTACTTATGATGAGGATCACTGCATAGACATACAGTCGTGGCCAAAAGTTTTGAGAATGACACAAATATTAGTTTTCACAAAGTTTGCTGCTAAACTGCTTTTAGATCTTTGTTTCAGTTGTTTCTGTGATGTAGTGAAATATAATTACACGCACTTCATACGTTTCAAAGGCTTTTATCGACAATTACATGACATTTATGCAAAGAGTCAGTATTTGCAGTGTTGGCCCTTCTTTTTCAGGACCTCTGCAATTCGACTGGGCATGCTCTCAATCAACTTCTGGGCCAATTCCTGACTGATAGCAACCCATTCTTTCATAATCACTTCTTGGAGTTTGTCAGAATTAGTGGGTTTTTGTTTGTCCACCCGCCTCTTGAGGATTGACCACAAGTTCTCAATGGGATTAAGATCTGGGGAGTTTCCAGGCCATGGACCCAAAATGTCAACGTTTTGGTCCCCGAGCCACTTAGTTATCACTTTTGCCTTATGGCACGATGCTCCATCGTGCTGGAAAATGCATTGTTCTTCACCAAACTGTTGTTGGATTATTGGAAGAAGTTGCTGTTGGAGGGTGTTTTGGTACCATTCTTTATTCATGGCTGTGTTTTTGGGCAAAATTGTGAGTGAGCCCACTCCCTTGGATGAGAAGCAACCCCACATATGAATGGTCTAAGAATGCTTTACTGTTGGCATGACACAGGACTAATGGTAGCGCTCACCTTTTCTTCTCCGGACAAGCCTTTTTCCAGATGCCCCAAGCAATCGGAAAGAGGCTTCATCGGAGAATATGACTTTGCCCCAGTCCATTGTTAACCATGGTGACCTGCAAAGAAACACGTGCAGCGACCATTGCGTTGCATAAAAATGGCTTCACAGGCAAGGATATTGTGGCTACTAAGATTGCACCTCAATCAGCAATTTATAGGATCATCAAGAACTTCAAGGAAAGAGGTTCAGTTCTTGTTAAGAAGGCTTCAGGGCGTCCAAGAAAGTCCAGCAAGCGCCAGGATCGTCTCCTAAAGAGGATTCAGCTGCGGGATCGGAGTGCCACCAGTGCAGAGCTTGCTCAGAAATGGCAGCAGGCAGGTGTGAGCGCATCTGCACGCACAGTGAGGCGAAGACTTTTGGAAGATGGCCTGGTGTCAAGAAGGGCAGCAAAGAAGCCACTTCTCTCCAAAAAAAACATCAGGGACAGATTGATCTTCTGCAGAAAGTATGGTGAATGGACAGCAGTCTTCGCCTCACTGTGCGTGCAGATGCGCTCACACCTGACTCCTGCCATTCCTGAGCAAGCTCTGCACTGGTGGCACTCCGATCCCGCAGCTGAATCCTCTTTAGGAGACGATCCTGGTGCTTGCTGGACTTTCTTGGATGCCTTGAAGCCTTCTTAACACGAATTGAACCTCTTTCTTTGAAGTTCTTGAAGATCCTATAAATTGTTGATTAAGGTGCAATCTCAGTAGCCACAATATCCTTGACTGTGAAGCCATTTTTATGCAACGCAATGATGGCTGCACGCGTTTCTTTGCAGGTCACCATGGTTAACAATGGAAGAACAATGATTTCAAGCATCACCCTCCTTTTTAACATGTCAAGTCTGCCATTTTAACCCAATCAGCCTGACATAATGATCTCCAGCCTTGTGCTCGTCAACATTCTCACCTGAGTTAACAAGACGATTACTGAAATGATCTCAGCAGGTCCTTTAATGACAGCAATGAAATGCAGTGGAAAGGTTTTTTGGGGATTAAGTTAATTTTCATGGCAAAGAAGGACTATGCAATTCATCTGATCACCCTTCATAACATTCTGGAGTATATGCAAATTGCTATTATAAAAACTTAAGCAGCAACTTTTCCAATTTCCAATATTAATGTAATTCTCAAAACTTTTGGCCACGACTCTACAGTGTGAAAGTCGCCTAGGACTGCGCTGTAACGGACAGTACCCACCATATACATGATGTAAATGTCATTTCTGTCCAGGTTGCGATCATTTCTGGCTCAGAAGCACTTCTCTGTCCTCTGTGGGTAACTCCCAGCTAATTTGGGAAAGGCACACGATTGCTTTCTCAACAGGTTGTTATGTTTGGGTTCTTACAGTATCACATAGCTTAAGCTGTTCATCATGGCCGTCCCTGACGTGTCATCTGTCAGTCATCAGCAGGTCTCATATAGCCAGCGTTCTGTCCCCCTCAGCCACACTGATTTGGCCGGGTCGGGTTTTGTAAGTTTATAAATCATATTTAATGTCTAACCAAAGAAGGAAACCGCTTCTTAGAATCACCGACTGGACGGCTCGGTGGGCACGGTAATGATGTCCGGCTTAGGCAACCCTCTTCACTAAGACAGGACCCCAACCTCAGCTGATCATAGGATAGGGGGATAAGTATCCGGTTGGTGGTCTGACTGCTGGAACACAATGTGATCACGGGAAGTCAGGTCCTGAGTTCACCCAAAAGAATGTTTTTGGTCAATCATGCCGGAGATAGCGGAGTACAGCCGTTTCCCTCAGTCTCGTGCAAATGACGGAACAACATGCGCTCGACCGCCGCTCCATTCATTCAGGTCGCCCAGGACCCCCTTCTCATGACCAGTTTGGGTTCTAACAGTCAGACCCCCATTGATTAGATACTTGTCCCCTATCAAGTGTATAAGACTGTATCTTGGGATAACCCCTTTAACTATAATACCGTTATATAATACCGTACTACAATACCGCAGGGCCTAGTCTGTGGTCATCAGATTTCTACCATCTTCTATAGCTGAACACACTGCACCTCTCAAGATCTCATGCTATCCGCTGAGCACACCCTAATCGGGTGCCCCATATTCAAGTGAATTACTTCATAGTACCGCCAGATACCCACTAGAGACATGGCGTATACCTCCCAGGATACATGTACTCCAGGCTGAGTACCTAGGGTCTAAATCAAACAATACCTTGCAGGTCATGTCAGCACACATAAATACTAATGCGTATACATACTACCATAGAGGTACTCACCTAGTGTTGGGGAATGGGTTTGTGAAAGACCATTAGAACCTAAAATGAAAGGAGAATAACTGCAGTGAGTATTGATTGGAACCAGTGTGACTAAGGCTAGGTTCACATAGGAATGGAACAGAATTTCCAAATTCGGTATAAGCTGGAGCACCACTGGCGGCCGACTGATCCCATTCACTGTAATAGGTTCTGTCAGATTTCTGGCACGAATATCGCCATTCTACCAGACGACTTCCCTGCTCTGTTATTAGATCAATGGATCTTAAAAATTACGGACAGTTTTATCGCATCCGAAAATTCACCATGGAAGCCACGTCCATGTCAATCCACGTAGATGCCGGACCTACGACCCCATTCAGATGAATGATTCTGATTTTTAGCAGCAGAAATTTCAGCAAGAAATCTGCAGCATGTGAATATCCCCTAAAGGGGCTTTCCGTACAATACTGGTGACCTATCCCCGGGCTAGGTCTGACTCCCGTCACCGCGGCCGATTTGCTGTATGAAGCAGCATCATCCTAGACCAGCGGCGTCACGCGTCCTAGGAGTAACTCAGCGCCATTCAAGTGAATAAGCCTGACTTGCAATACCTAGCACAACCAATATACAACGTATGGCGCTGTGCTTGGTATACCGCAGCACAGCGGCCTCTCCAAACAGCTAAATCGGTAGGGGTTCCAGGTGTTGGACCACCACTGATCTGATATTGATGACAGGTCCTTAATAATGTACTCTCAGAAAACCCCTTTAAATCCCCCAGTACTGTGTATCTTCATGGGAGCGTTCCCCCCACACTGCGAATACAGACGAATTTAATCGGCCCCAGACGCTGTCGTTTGCTGGAACGCTGCCTGCCTACCAGGAAGAATCACTACGGAGAGCTGCGCGTCCGCCTGTACAGCTGACTAATACCAGTGGTATGCAGAGCCTCCCCGACTGCTCAGGGGAGCCGTATGGGGGTCCCTCAGATGCACATCTTATCAAGGATACGTTCTCGTTAGGGATTTTTTCTTTTTGCGGGGGCGAGTTGTACTTTTTGACGGACACTATGCCGGGACACATGTAATGTTTGAGCACTTCATTGGACTTAATGTAAAGTCAAGAAAGATCTGCTGCAAGGAAACAGCTGCTTCTCGGGTGACACCTAAAGTGAATCTTGGTCGTGACCACAAAGACACAATTTCAACTGACATTTAGGCCTCCTGCACCCGAACTTGTGCGCCCCGTGGTTGTGCTGCGGCCAGCAATGCATGAACACCGTCCGTGGGGCAGCCGCAGTGGATCGTGGACCCATTCACTTTAATGGGTCCGCGATATGGCCGTTCTGCAAAAAGATAGGACATGTTCTATCTTTTTGCGGAAACGGAAGTACGGGACGAAGCCCCACGGAAGCACTCCGTAGTGCTCCCGTAGGGTTCCGTGCTTCCGTTCCGCACCATTCCGCAACTCCGGATTTGCGGACCCATTAAAGTGAATGGGTCCGCATCTGTGATGCGGAGTGCACACGGAACGGTGCCCGTGTATTGCGGATCCGCAAATGCGGTGCGCAATACGGCCACGGGAAGCACACGTTCGTGTGCAGGAGACCTTACAGGGAGAATCCTTCAATCTATCAACTGCAAGAAAGAACAGCAGCAAAGTGGTAACGAATAAAGAGAGATGGGACGTAGACACAGGTTCTACCATTATACACTGCTCAAAAAAAAATAAAGGGAACACAAAAATAACACATCCTAGATCTGAATTAATTAAATATTCTTCTGAAATACTTTGTTCTTTACATAGTTGAATGTGCTGACAACAAAATCACACAAAAATTAAAAAATGGAAATCAAATTTTTCAACCCATGGAGGTCTGGATTTGGAGTCACACTCAAAATTAAAGTGGAAAAACACACTACAGAATGATCCAACTTTGATGTAATGTCCTTAAAACAAGTCAAAATGAGGCTCAGTAGTGTGTGTGGCCTCCACGTGCCTGTATGACCTCCCTACATCGCCTGTGCATGCTCCTGATGAGGTGGCGGACGGTCTCCTGAGGGATCTCCTCCCAGACCTGGACTAAAGCATCTGCCAACTCCTGGACAGTCTGTGGTGCAACGTGACGTTGGTGGATAGAGCGAGACATGATGTCCCAGATGTGCTCAATTGGATTCAGGTCTGGGGAACGGGCGGGCCAGTCCATAGCATCAATGCCTTCGTCTTGCAGGAACTGCTGACACACTCCAGTCACATGAGGTCTAGCATTGTCTTGCATTAGGAGGAACCCAGGGCCAACCTGCATTAGGAGGAACCCAGGGCCAACCGCACCAGCATATGGTCTCACAAGGGGTCTCAGGATCTCATCTCGGTACCTAATGGCAGTCAGGCTACCTCTGGCGAGCACATGGAGGGCTGTGCGGCCCTCCAAAGAAATGCCACCCCACACCATTACTGACCCAATGCCAAACCGGTCATGCTGGAGGATGTTCCAGGCAGCAGAACGTTCTCCACAGCGTCTCCAGACTCTGTCACGTCTGTCACATGTGCTCAGTGTGAACCTGCTTTCATCTGTGAAGAGCACAGGGCGCCAGTGGAGAATTTGCCAATCTTGGTTTTCTCTGGCAAATGCCAAACGCCCTGCACAGTGTTGGGCTGTAAGCACAACCCCTACCTGTGGACGTTGGGCCCTCATATCACCCTCATGGATTCTGTTTCTGACCGTTTGAGCAGACACATGCACATTTGTGGCCTGCTGGAGGTCATTTTGCAGGACTCTGGCAGTGCTCCTCCTGTTCCTCCTTGCACAAAGGCGGAGGTAGCGGTCCTGCTGCTGGGTTGTTGCCCTCCTACGGCCTCCTCCACGTCTCCTGATGTACTGGCCTGTCTCCTGGTAGCGCCTCCATGCTCTGGACACTACGCTGACAGACACAGCAAACCTTCTTGCCACAGCTCGCATTGATGTGCCATCCTGGATAAGCTGCACTACCTGAGCCACTTGTGTGGGTTGTAGACTCCGTCTTATGCTACCACTAGAGTGAAAGCACCGCCAGCATTCAAAAGTGACCAAAACATCAGCCAGGAAGCATAGGAACTGAGAAGTGGTCTGTGGTCACCACCTGCAGAACCACTCCTTTATTGGGGGTGTCTTGCTAATTGCCTATAATTTCCACCTGTTGTCTATCCCATTTGCACAACAGCATGTGAAATTGATTGTCACTCAGTGTTGCTTCCTAAGTGAACAGTTTGATTTCACAGAAGTGTGATTGACTTGGAGTTACATTGTGTTGTTTAAGTGTTCCCTTTATTTTTTTGAGCAGTGTATGTCAGAGGGGGGGGGGGGGGGCTGGATTTATTTTCTTTTATTTTGTCTGATGCATCTTTAAACTGTTAGAAATATTAATAAATAAATATCAATAGATAAATAAATAAATGAATAAAATAATGAAAAATGTGTCTGATGCATCTTTACACTGTTAGAAGTGTTACTAAATAAATATCAAGAAATAACTCAATTAATTAAATATGAATAAAACTTGTCATTTTTTTTTTTACAAAATACAAATCTGCAGCTTACAAACAGTGGGGACCTGATAACAGATCAATAAAGCTGCAGAAAATCCATCACTGAAGGCTGTGCACACCATAAATGCATTTTTCTCATTATGGGCTAAAAATCATGTTTTCCATTGGTCTTTATTCGTACACACTCTGCAGCTAGGCTGAACCGTTAACCCTGTAGGAGAAAAACTGTAGCTGAAAATGTGTAATACATTTTTGGAGCCCAAAAATGCCCAAAAAAAAGCCCTGTATTTAGGGGAAGGAGCCGCAGCGAGTTCTGCACCGCTTACAGGACCCTTCCCGCTCCTAAACAGAAGCATCCTGACGATCAGTACAGATCGGGGTGTTAATATTTATGCAATGCCATTACGATTCAGTAGAGTGTATAGTGTTCTGATCGGCTTCGACAGAAGTTGCTAGATTTTGTCTGGGCCCAGCTGGCGTGCCGGAGGTTGCCTACACCTGCTCCAGACGCAGAGGATGTCCCCTCGTCACAGTCCTGGGGATAAATAGATGATGGGAGAGATCTCTGTACTGACCCCTGATATATTTATACATAGTTATTAGATCTCCCCTCAGTCGTCTTTTTTCTAAACTGAATAACCTTAATTTTGATCATCTTTCTAGGACCTGTAGTCCACCCATATCAGTCAGTGGTCATTTCCCCAGGGGCGTTGCTAGGGTCTCAAAAGATCCTGGGGCCAAAGCCCCAATAAATATATTGCCCAATTCTCGAAGTCAACCAATCGCCCCCCTCCCCCTGCAAACACTAGCACTGAAGACATTTTCCTGTACTTGCTATACCTCTCACACCCAGTGTCTCCCAGGTGACGTCTCCTCTGATGTAGATCTTCTCTGTCATCATCTTCTCCATTCGGTCCGGACACTTCTCTCAGCCGCCTCGTCTCTACAGAGTGTGACACACGGACATCTTAGTGTCCTCACTTTTCTCTACCCCCAAATACTATCCTGAAGAAAAATGAGTGCCCCCCCATAGTAACAGTACTCCTCATAGTCCCACCAATAGTAATTCCCTTCTAGAATTCTTTCATTAGTAATACTGCCCCCTACAGTGATAACGCTCCCCAAGAGCGCCTCCATTAGTAGAAGAGCCCTCCAGTATTAATAATGTCCTTACAGAGCCCCTAGTAGAAATAAGGCCCCCCTATTGTTATCCAAGTGGTAATAAAGCTCTCTACAGACCCCTCAGTAGTAATACCCCCACCATGCTCTTAATAGAAATAATGTGGATCTATAAGTCCCTCCTATAGAGCCCCCAGTAGTAATAAGAACGCTCAATGTCCCCTGGATTTAAAATGTCCCCACAGTGCCCCCAGTATTTATAATACCCCCAACTGTTATAATGCTCACCCGGAAGCACCCCAGTATTTATATTGCCCCCTACTGTTATAATGCCCACACATTGCCCCCAGTATTTATATTGCCACCTACTGTTATAATGCCCACACAGTGCCCCCAGTATTTATATTGCCCCCTACTGTTATAATGTCCACACAGTGCCCCCCAGTATTTATAATACCCCCTACTGTTATAATGCTCGCCTTGAAGGGCCCCAGTATTTATAATGCCCCCTTCTGTTATAATGTCCACACAGTGCCCCCCAGTATTTATATTGCCCCCTACTGTTATAATGCTCGTCTTGAAGGGCCCCAGTATTTATAATGCCCCCTGTAGTGCCCCCTGTAGTTATATTCCTCTGTTTACTGTCCTCAGAAATTACAATTCCTCAACCCCTCCACCATACAGTCCCATGTAAATAATATTATTTCCCTCCTCCGCCATAGAGTGCCATGTAAATACCATCCCACCATCTCTCCAGCCCCCTCCAATATACAGTCTCACGTGAATAACATCACCCCCTCCCCAGCCACCTTCAACATACAGTCCCATGTAAATAACATCACCCCTCAATATTCAGTCCCGTGTAAATAAAATCACTCCACCCCACAGTCCATCGTAAATAACTTCAGCCCTAACATACAGTCCCAGTTAAATAACTACAACTCCCAGCATTGCTCTGCCCCTCCCTTCACTTACCTCTCCTCAGGTAGCAGACCTCACCTTCTTCCCAGGACTTCTCTTCACTGCCGTCCTCTCCTGCACTGGTCACATGATGGTGACATCATCGCAGGTCCTTTTCAGCTACTGCATTTAGAACTGATCACATGGACTGTGATGTCATCATCCCAGGTCCTTCATCTCTTGCAGGGCATTAGATTCCATTGTATTGCGTCCTGAGGGTGGCATTACAGTTGGATCTATCTGGCAGGCAGGACATTCGGGGCCTGGGACAAAACGTCAGGGGCCCAGGCCCCGAATGTTTTAACCTAGCAACGCCCCTGCATTTCCCGCCGAGATACTGGAAATCACAGCCGCCCCATCATCGGCTGGGAATAGGCTGCCGACCAATGACTGGGCGGTGGCCTCTGAATACTGCCACATGGGGTCGGAGGATCGGAAAGGCACAACATCTGTCACCTGTCATATTTTGCAGACAGGTTTTATGACCCCCCCCATCCCCATAGGGACGCACTAATGAAATGTCACAAGCGCTGCATGCTGGGGCGAACACGTCTATGAGCCTAGGGGGACACCGAGAAGAGAGGCGTGCAAAAGAGGTTCTGCAGCAGTCACGACCACAGTGAGGCAGCCATTAAAGGGTTATTCTGCTTTCACAAAGTAAATGTCATTGTCTAATGAAACCATGTACAACTTTGCATTATATTTTCTGCATCAATTTCTCACAGTTTACAAGATCTCTGCTTGCTGTCATTCAATAGGAACTTTTATTGCTTACTTCCGGGGGAGGGGAGGGCTTCTTAATCTGTCCTGGTCATCTGATGGACACACAACTGCACAGGCTCCATCATATGGCGGCTTCTGGCGCAGATTCGCACCGCGGCAGTTCATAGGAGCGTGGTTTACAGCGGTGTCCGCTACTGCAGACCATGGCAGGCGTCTGCTCACAGTCTGCGCCATTTAATGGGGCTAAACCGCGAGCAGATCCGCGGCATTTAAATAAAAAAAACAGCGGTAAAAACCTGCTGCGGAATCCGCTGTGTGAATGGGGCCCTAACTGTAGTGCAGGAAACCACGCACCTGACATGACGTCACTGAAGTAAACAATGAAGGTTCTTACTCAATGACAGCAAGCAGATATCTTAACAAGGAGTAATTGAAACAGGAAGTATATTGGAAAACTGCATCACTTTTAGTTTTTTTTTCTTGCGGAAACTATTAAAACCTGTTTAAATCTCACTGTCACTTGACTGTCGCACTCTAACAAAAACAAATGAATGCCATTACACTGACATCAGGAGTCATGTGACCAGACACGTCATCTAGTAGTCTGACGGGGGATGACGTCATCACGCCTGCAGAAGGCACCATCCAGTGCATGGCAGGGTATGCTGAGACTTGTAGTTCCTCTTTTGCACTACAATGCCCGCGTATTGCCTGTCCTCCCCGTATAACACACATACCGCACACACCTACCTGTCCTGCCCTGATCCCTCATGCTGCCGGATACGTGCGGTCACGGGCTGAGCCCTCACTGCTCCGCAGATCTAAACTTCGCTGGATTTCTTCCTCTCCGAAGCCTGGAATTCCCCCGTTCTGTAGGCTACGCGCTGATTGGTGGAGGATCCCGGTGTCGTCATTGAAAGGGGCGGGTGAGGCGTGGCCAGGAAATCCCCCGCTGAATGCCGGAGAGCACGTGACTTCCCGTATTTGGCACCACGTGGGATAAGGGTGGCTGTGTGTACGGCGCGGAGTACACGGCTGGCGGCGCCCATGTCTCCTGTACCGGGCGGAAGATAGACGCCTCGCAGCTGGCATTACAGCTACCACAAGGGTTGGCACCCAGGGGTCCTCAAGCAGAGCTGCCCAGAGATATGGGGCGTATATGTAGAGGTTGTCCACATTATTATTATTTTCAGTTAATGCAAATAGCGTGAGCCCTGGTAAGGGTGGCTTCACACTAGCGTTAGGGATTCCGTTATAACAACGGAAGGACGGATCCGTTCTTCTGCCCATAGGCTTGTATTATGACGGAATACAAAACGGAAACCTTTAAGGCCTCATGCACACGACCGTATTTTTTTGCGGTCCGCAAAAAGGGGTTCAGTTTTTTCCGTGACCGTTTTTTCATCCGTGGGTCTTCATTGATTTTTGGAGGATCCACAGACATGAAAAAAAAAGTTGTTTTGGTGTCCGCCTGGCCGTGCGGAGCCAAACGGATCCGTCCTGAATTACAATGCAAGTCAATGGGGACGGATCCGTTTGACGTTGACACAATATGGTGCAATTTCAAACGGATCCGTCCACCATTGACTTTCAATGTAAAGTTAGGAGTTAATATACCATCGGATCGGAGTTTTCTCCAATCCGATGGTATATTTTAACTTGAAGCGTCCCCATCACCATGGGAACGCCTCTATGTTAGAATATACCATCGGATTTGAGTTACATCGTGAAACTCAGATCCGACAGTATATTCTAACACAGAGGCGTTCCCATGGTGATGGGGACGCTTCTAGTTAGAATATACTACGAACTATGTACATGACTGCTGCCTGGCAGCACCCGATCTCTTACAGGGGGCTGTGATACGCATAATTAACCCTTCAGGTGCCGCACCTGAAGGGGTTAATTGTGCATATCATAGCCCCCTGTAAGAGATCAGGGGCTGCCAGGCAGCAGACCCCCCTCCCTCCCCAGTTTGAATATCATTGGTGGCCAGTGTGCGGCCCCCCCTCTATTGTAATTTAATTGGTGGCCAGTGTGCGGCCTCCCCGATCATTGGTGGCAGCGGAGATTCCGATCGGAGTCCCAGTTTAATCGCTCTGGGGCTCCGATCGGTAACCATGGCAACCAGGACGCTACTGCAGGCCTGGTTGCCATGGTTACTTAGCAATATTACAATATTAGAAGCATCATACTTACCTGCTGGCTGCTGCGCTGTCTGTGTCCGGCTGGGAGCTCCTCCTACTGGTAAGTGACAGATCATTAAGCAATGCGCCACACAGACCTGTCACTTACCAGTAGGAGGAGCTCCCAGCCCGTCACAGACAGCGCAGCAGCCAAGTATGATGAGGGGAGGCCGCACACTGGCCACCAATGAAATTACAATAGAGGGGGGGCGACGGAGGCCGCACACTGGCCACCAATGATATTACAATAGGGGGGGCGGGGGTGATATTACAATGGGGGGGGGGGGGCGCACACTGGCCACCAATGATATTCAAACTGGGGAGGGAGGGGGGTATGCCCCCTGCTGCCTGGCAGCCCCTGATCTCTTACAGGGGGCTATGATATGCACAATTAACCCCTCAGGTGCAGTACCTGAGAGGTTAATTGTGCGGATCACAGCCCCCTGTAAGAGATCGGGTGCTGCCAGGCAGCAGGGGGCAGTCATGTACATAGTTCGTAGTATATTCTAACTAGAAGCGTCCCCATCACTATGGGAACGCCTCTGTGTTAGAATATACTGTCGGATCTCTGAAAAAGCTTTTATGCAGACGGATCATCGAATCCGTCTGTATGAAAGTAGCCTACGGACACGGACGCCAATCTTGTGTGCATCCGTGTTCTTTCACGGACCTATTGACTTGAATGGGTCCGTGAACCATTGTCCGTCAAAAAATAGGACAGGTCATATTTTTTTGACGGACAGGAAACACGGATCACAGATGCAAAACGGTGCATTTTCCGATTTTTCGGCACAACGGCCACGGATGCACACAACGGTCGTGTGCATGAGGCCTAAAAGGCATTTCATTTGCTTTCCTCCCTAATAGAAGTCTATGGGAATCAAAACGGATCCGTCTGGGTCCCGTTACGCAAGACATTAAACAAAGTCCTGTTGACAGGATAACGGGACCCAGACGGATCCGTTTTGATTCCCATAGACTTCTATAACGGAATCCCTGATGCTAGTGTGAACCCACCCTGTGAAGAAAATACATTGATAAAAGTGCTTCCGGGGCTGCAGCCAATTACTGGCCTCAGTGGTGAACAGCTGAGACCGCCGATTGGCTGCAGCTCAGAAAAAAGGCAGGAGCCGCTATACAGCTGGATCAGAGGGGGCTGGAAAAGTGAGGGGTAATTTATCTGGGGCGACAATTTACATTAGGGCTTATTCAAATGACTGACGAGTTTTGCAGTCTGCAGTACACGCATGCTGCCCTTGTGCGGCCTATTATGGAAGTGCCTATTCTTGTCCGCAAAACAGATAAGAATAGGACATGCTCTATATTTTTTTTCAGGGCCACGTAACGGAACAACGGTTGCAGACAGCGCACAACTTTTGTGCCCCATTGAAATGAATAGGTCTGCACCCGTTCTTCCGGTCGAGTCCTTAACAACACACCACCACCACAAAAAAAAAAAAAAAAAACACAACCCCTTTAACCACCTCCGGACCGCTGTACGCACAGACGCGTCCTGGAGGTGGTTGATTCATTCCTCCTGGACGCATATACGCGTCCTCTCGCGAGACGCGAGATTTCCTGTGAACGCGCGCACACAGGCGCGCGCGCTCACAGGAACGGAAGGTAAGAGAGTTGATCTCCAGCCTGCCAGCGGCGATCGTTCGCTGGCAGGCTGGAGATGTGTTTTTTTTAACCCCTAACAGGTATATTAGACGCTGTTTTGATAACAGCGTCTAATATACCTGCTACCTGGTCCTCTGGTGGTCCCATTTGTTTGGATCGACCACCAGAGGACACAGGTAGCTCAGTAAAGTCCCACCAAGCACCACTACACTACACTACACCCCCCCCCCCGTCACTTATTAACCCCTTATTAGCCCCTGATCACCCCTGATCACCCCATATAGACTCCCTGATCACCCCCCTGTCATTGATTACCCCCCTGTCATTGATCAACCCCCTGTAAAGCTCCATTCAGATGTCCGCATGATTTTTACGGATCCACTGATAGATGGATCGGATCCGCAAAACGCATCCGGACGTCTGAATGAAGCCTTACAGGGGCATGATCAATGACTGTGGTTATCACCCCATATAGACTCCCTGATCACCCCCCTGTCATTGATCACCCCCCTGTCATTGATTACCCCCCTGTAAAGCTCCATTCAGACGTCCGCATGATTTTTACGGATCCACTGATAGATGGATCGGATCCGCAAAACGCATCCGGACGTCTGAATGAAGCCTTACAGGGGCATGATCAATGACTGTGGTGATCACCCCATATAGACTCCCTGATCACCCCCCTGTAAAGCTCCATTCAGATGTCCGCATGATTTTTACGGATCCACTGATAGATGGATCGGATCCGCAAAACGCATCCGGACGTCTGAATGAAGCCTTACAGGGGCATGATCAATGACTGTGGTTATCACCCCATATAGACTCCCTGATCACCCCCCTGTCATTGATCACCCCCCTGTCATTGATTACCCCCCTGTAAAGCTCCATTCAGACGTCCGCATGATTTTTACGGATCCACTGATAGATGGATCGGATCCGCAAAACGCATCCGGACGTCTGAATGAAGCCTTACAGGGGCATGATCAATGACTGTGGTGATCACCCCATATAGACTCCCTGATCACCCCCCTGTCATTGATTACCCCCCTGTCATTGATCACCCCCCTGTAAAGCTCCATTCAGATGTCCGCATGATTTTTACGGATCCACTGATAGATGGATCGGATCCGCAAAACGCATCCGGACGTCTGAATGAAGCCTTACAGGGGCATGATCAATGACTGTGGTGATCACCCCATATAGACTCCCTGATCACCCCCCTGTCATTGATTACCCCCCTGTCATTGATCACCCCCCTGTAAAGCTCCATTCAGACGTCCGCATGATTTTTACGGATCCACTGATAGATGGATCGGATCCGCAAAACGCATCCGGACGTCTGAATGAAGCCTTACACGGGCGTGATCAATGACTGTGGTTATCACCCCATATAGACTCCCTGATCACCCCCCTGTCATTGATCACCACCCCTGTCATTGATCACCCCCCCTGTCATTGATCACCCCCCCTGTCATTGATCACCCCCCCTGTCATTGATCACCCCCCCTGTCATTGATCACCCCCCCTGTCATTGATCACCCCCCTGTAAGGCTCCATTCAGACATTTTTTTGGCCCAAGTTAGCGGAATTATTATTTTTTTTTCTTACAAAGTCTCATATTCCACTAACTTGTGACAAAAAATAAAATTTGACATGAACTCACCATACCCCTCACGGAATCCAAATGCGTAAAATTTTTTAGACATTTATATTCCAGACTTCTTCTCACGCTTTAGGGCCCCTAGAATGCCAGGGCAGTATAAATACCCCACATGTGACCCCATTTCGGAAAGAAGACACCCCCAGGTATTCAGTGAGGGGCATATTGAGTCCATGAAAGATTGAAATTTTTGTCCCAAGTTAGCGGAACGGGAGACTTTGTGAGAAAAAAATAAAAAATATCAATTTCCGCTAACTTGTGCCAAAAAAAAAAAATTTCTATGAACTCGCCATGCCCCTCATTGAATACCTTGGGGTGTCTTCTTTCCAAAATGGGGTCACATGTGGGGTATTTATACTGCCCTGGCATTCTAGGGGCCCCAAAGCGTGAGAAGAAGTCTGGTATCCAAATGTCTAAAAATGCCCTCCTAAAAGGAATTTGGGCCCCTTTGCGCATCTAGGCTGCAAAAAAGTGTCACACATCTGGTATCGCCGTACTCAGGAGAAGTTGGGGAATGTGTTTTGGGGTGTCATTTTACATATACCCATGCTGGGTGAGATAAATATCTTGGTCAAATGCCAACTTTGTATAAAAAAATGGGAAAAGTTGTCTTTTGCCAAGATATTTCTCTCACCCAGCATGGGTATATGTAAAAAGACACCCCAAAACACATTCCCCAACTTCTCCCGAGTACGGAGATACCAGATGTGTGACACTTTTTTGCAGCCTAGGTGGGCAAAGGGGCCCATATTCCAAAGAGCACCTTTCTGATTTCACTGGTCATTTACCTACTTACCACACATTAGGGCCCCTGGAAAATGCCAGGGCAGTATAACTACCCCACAAGTGACCCCATTTTGGAAAGAAGACACCCCAAGGTATTCCGTGAGGGGCATGGCGAGTTCCTAGAATTTTTTATTTTTTGTCACAAGTTAGTGGAAAATGATGATTTTTTTTTTTTTTTTTTTTTCATACAAAGTCTCATATTCCACTAACTTGTGACAAAAAATAAAAACTTCCATGAACTCACTATGCCCATCAGCGAATACCTTGGGGTCTATTCTTTCCAAAATGGGGTCACTTGTGGGGTAGGTATAATGCCCTGGTATTTTAGGGGCCCAAATGTGTGGTAAGGAGTTTGAAATCAAATTCTGTAAAAAATGACGAGTGAAATCCGAAAGGTGCTCTTTGGAATATGGGCCCCTTTGCCCACCTAGGCTGCAAAAAAGTGTCACACATCTGGTATCTCCGTACTCAGGAGAAGGTGGGGAATGTGTTTTGGGGTGTCATTTTACATATACCCATGCTGGGTGAGAGAAATATCTTGGTCAAATGCCAACTTTGTATAAAAAAATGGGAAAAGTTGTCTTTTGCCAAGATATTTCTCTCACCCAGCATGGGTATATGTAAAAAGACACCCCAAAACACATTCCCCAACTTCTCCCGAGTACGGAGATACCAGATGTGTGACACTTTTTTGCAGCCTAGGTGGGCAAAGGGGCCCATATTCCAAAGAGCACCTTTCGGATTTCACTGGTCATTTACCTACTTACCACACATTAGGGCCCCTGGAAAATGCCAGGGCAGTATAACTACCCCACAAGTGACCCCATTTTGGAAAGAAGACACCCCAAGGTATTCCGTGAGGGGCATGGCGAGTTCCTAGAATTTTTTATTTTTTGTCACAAGTTAGTGGAAAATGATGATTTTTTTTTTTTTTTTTTTTTTTCATACAAAGTCTCATATTCCACTAACTTGTGACAAAAAATAAAAACTTCCATGAACTCACTATGCCCATCAGCGAATACCTTGGGGTCTCTTCTTTCCAAAATGGGGTCACTTGTGGGGTAGTTATACTGCCCTGGCATTCTAGGGGCCCAAATGTGTGGTAAGGAGTTTGAAATCAAATTCTGTAAAAAATGACGAGTGAAATCCGAAAGGTGCTCTTTGGAATATGGGCCCCTTTGCCCACCTAGGCTGCAAAAAAGTGTCACACATCTGGTATCTCCGTATTCAGGAGAAGTTGGGGAATGTGTTTTGCGGTGTCATTTTACATATACCCATGCTGGGTGAGAGAAATATCTTGGCAAAAGACAACTTTTCCCATTTTTTTATACAAAGTTGGCATTTGACCAAGATATTTATCTCACCCAGCATGGGTATATGTAAAATGACACCCCAAAACACATTCCCCAACTTCTACTGAATACGGAGATACCAGATGTGTGACACTTTTTTGCAGCCTAGGTGGGCAAAGGGGCCCACATTCCAAAGAGCACCTTTCGGATTTCACTGGTCAGTTTTTACAGAATTTGATTTCAAACTCCTTACCACACATTTGGGCCCCTAGAATGCCAGGGCAGTATAACTACCCCACAAGTGACCCCATTTTGGAAAGAAGAGACCCCAAGGTATTTCGTGATGGGCATAGTGAGTTCATGGAAGTTTTTATTTTTTGTCACAAGTTAGTGGAATATGAGACTTTGTAAGAAAAAAAAAATAAAAATAAAAAATCATCATTTTCCGCTAACTTGTGACAAAAAATAAAAAGTTCTATGAACTCACTATGCCCATCAGCGAATACCTTAGGGTGTGTACTTTCCGAAATGGGGTCATTTGTGGGGTGTTTGTACTGTCTGGGCATTGTAGAACCTCAGGAAACATGACAGGTGCTCAGAAAGTCAGAGCTGCTTCAAAAAGCGGAAATTCACATTTTTGTACCATAGTTTGTAAACGCTATAACTTTTACCCAAACCATTTTTTTTTTACCCAAACATTTTTTTTTTATCAAAGACATGTAGAACAATAAATTTAGAGCAAAATTTATATATGGATGTCATTTTTTTTGCAAAATTTTACAACTGAAAGTGAAAAATGTCATTTTTTTGCAAAAAAATCGTTAAATTTCGATTAATAACAAAAAAAGTAAAAATGTCAGCAGCAATGAAATACCACCAAATGAAAGCTCTATTAGTGAGAAGAAAAGGAGGTAAAATTCATTTGGGTGGTAAGTTGCATGACCGAGCAATAAATGGTGAAAGTAGTGTAGGTCAGAAGTGTAAAAAGTGGCCTGGTCTTTCAGGGTGTTTAAGCACTGGGGGCTGAGGTGGTTAAGGGTACTTTCACACTTGCGGCAGAGGATTCCGGCAGGAAATCCAGACACAAACTGATGGCATTTGTCACCGGATGCAGATCCGTCTCTCCATTTTTAAAGGTCTGCGCATGCACAGACTGGAAAGCCGGATCCGTTTTGCCAGAACACTTCATGCCGGATCCGGCACTAACACACTTCAATGTAAATTAATGCCGGATCCGGCATTCCGGAAAGTGTTCAGTATTTTTGGCCAGAGATAAAACTGCAGCATGCTGTGGTATTTTCTCCGTCCAAAAAACGTAAGAGGGACTGAATTGATGCATCCTGAACGGATTGCTTTCCATTCAAAATGCATTAGGATAAGGCTACATGCACACGACCGTATGTGTTTTGTGGTCCGCAAATGACATCCGTATGCCATCTGTTTTTTTGTGTGGATCCATTGTAACAATGCCTAAAACGGACAAGAATAGGACATTTTCTATTTTTTTTGCGGGCCTACGGAACAGACATACTGATGCGGACAGCACACGGTGTGCTGTCCGCATTTTTTGCGGACCCATTGAAATAAATGGGTATGCATCCTATGCGCAAAAAAAAACGACCAGAAACAAACAACGTTCGTGTGCACGTAGCCTAAAACTGCTCAGTTTTTTTCCGGTTTTGAGCTCCTGTGACGGAACTCAATACCAGAACACAAAACCGCTAGTGTGAAAGTACCCTAAGGGTACATGCACACGTGGATTACATTTTATTTGATGCAAAAAAATAATAAACCAGCATGCGGAGAGTACACAAATCTCAGGTGCACTTTGCTTTTTTTCAGATTTGGAAATCTGCAGCACGTCAGTGGTTTTGTGCAGATTTGATACTTTGCACTGCACAGGGTGAGCTCGGAGCAAAACCGCATCAAAATCCGCAAGCAACACAATGCAGATTTTGGGACGGAAAAGCAGAGGAAATTCTCACCAAACTCTGGGTGGTCCTGGGTGCAGGTTCCGTAAGGGGACGTTCACACAGTGATGTTTTCATGCTGATTTTGGTGCAGAAGTCACAGAGGGCATTGAGAATCGGTGTTGCCGTTCATACAGTGCAGATCTGGATCCCGCCACGGTAAGTGGCAAATTCCCCACTGAGGGCTAACACCAGGGCGGACTAGGAACCTTAAATGGCCCCATTTTGTAGGTGGGTCCAAATTGACAGAAGGCGGAGCCTGCACAAAATACCGCCCCAGCAGAAGCGGATGCTCCCAGCATTAATTACATTTCCCTGTAGGGTCTATGGCCAGTCCATCTTTGTCTACCACACAGTGGATCAAACTGGAAACCCACTTTAGAATTTTCCAGGCGTAGAAGCTGTCCCTGGGAAAGCATGGCCAGGAAATCCACAGCGTTTTCCACCAGCAGAAAGGGGAGGAGATTTAAAGGGAACCTGTCACCGGGATTTTGTGTATAGAGCTGAGGACATGGGTTGCTAGATGGCCGCTAGCACATCCGTAATACCCAGTCCCCATAGCTCTGTGTGCTTTTATTGTGTAAAAAAAAACTATGTTATACATATGCAAATGAACCTGAGATGAGTCCTGTACATGAGATGAGTCAGGGACAGGACTCATCTCAGGTTAATTTGCATATGTATCAAATGGTTTTTTTTTACACAATAAAAGCACACAGAGCTATGGGGACTGGGTATTGCGGATGTGCTAGCGGCCATCTAGCAACCCATGTCCTCAGCTCTATACACAAAATCCCTGTGACAGGTTCCCTTTAAAGAAATCTCATCCACGCGCCGTGTAAAAATCCACAGCGATAAGTAACCTATGGTGGGGATTTTAGGCTAGGTCTACACGACGACATGTGTCGTGCGACAGATAGCGCACAACTACACTGTAACACTTGTCGCGCAACATTTTGTCACACCACTGTTGCGCGATAATTTTTATAATGATAGTCTATGGCGTCGCGCTGCGACGCAACAGTTGCAGAAAAATCAATTTCGAATGGATTTTTTGCGACTGTCGCGTCACAGCATATCGCAGTGCGACACCATAGACTATCATTATAAAAACTGTTGTGCGACAAATGTCGTCGTGTAGACCTAGCCTTAAAGAGTCACTGAGTTTTGGGGAAACCTTTGTTGGGTGGGGGTCTAATTGCTAGAACAAGGAGAGAAGTGCTGACATAGCGCACCCTTCGCACGGCAGGAGATGGAATTGATACGTCTCCTGCAATGAAGAGAGAGAGCAAGCACTTCTTTATCGATCGGTGAGGGTCTCAGCGCTCAGACCCCCACCCATCAAAAGTTTTGATGCGTCTCTACCGTATCTGAGAAGTTTTACCAAAACCCAGTGAATCCTTTAAATCCACAGCATGTCTATTTAGCGCACGGCTATGGCCGGTTCAGGAAACACAGTCCATGTGTCTGCCATATCTCCCAGGCCGACCACGACTCGCTTGAACGGACTGTGTTCCCTTAAACTTTTTGCAAAGGGTAAAATCTGTGGCAAATTCCGCCGTATTTGTCTGTTCTCCGATATAGGTTTATGCTAGCGGTTTTCTTGCGCCTGCAGTTTTTTGCGGTAAACATGCCACCGCCAGATGTTAGCGGACTGTCTATAGGAAATGCAGAACACACATTTTGCTACTGGTGTTTTTGTTCGTTAGGGTTTTTTTTTTAAACTCATTCTAGCTTATGAAAAAAATACAGCATGCTGGTGCTCTTGGCGTTTTGACATCTTCTGGATAGGGGAAAAACACCATAAAGAAGACACTAATGGTAAGACACACTGGGGGACATTTATTAAAAACCGGTCCTTTGATAGCCCCTGCGCCACCAGAAGATGTGCTTCATTTATGATGAAGCGCGGACACATCCTCCAGCAGTCCGTGCATCTAGAATGAAATCTTCTCCAGCACTGGTGTAAATGATGGTACACGTGCCAGCGCCATCCACACCACGCTCCCTTTCTAGAAAGTGGGGAGGACAGTGTAGAAACGCGACTTGTGCCCAATTCTAGGCGCAGTGTTTTTTTTACACCAGTTCCTGCTATACAGGAGCATAACAAATGCCTCCTAGTGTGTGGTTGTTGTTTTTTTTGAGCACCTGCATTGTTTGCACAAAAAACAACAACATGTTCCTATCAATAGAAGGCAGACAAAATCTGGGTGTCTAGGAGCACTGAGTATTAGTGCCAGGATTTAGACCCCCACAGATCGGATATTGATGACAAACAGAAAGGAATTCAGAGCTTTTATTCAGCAAGTGGTACAATGCGTTTCGGGGGCTGTAGTCCCCTTCATCAGGTACAAATTACTTGCAGCCCCCGAAACGCGTTGTACCACTTGCTGAATAAAAGCTCTGAATTTGATTCAAACTATCGGACGGTTTCTTGCGCCGTGGGATACTTTCTCCGTTTATCGACTTATCTTCTGAGGGACCCCAGGCATCCCTGATTTGAAGCACCTGCATCCCTGGCAGCACACCATCCTTCTAAAAAGGGGGATCGAAGTAACCCCTGATGCGCTTTCCCTAGAGTTGTGCCTATGTATAGCACAACCACACAAGGGGAGCCTCCTCATTTGAGACCTTTTTAATCTGCACGTACGCCATTACCCAATGGTGCGCCATTCTGTGTTTTCTTAGCTGAACACTGCCGGCTTCACTGTTTGATGAGCAGAAAGGGGGACATTTATTAAGACCAGCGATTGATGCGCCGGTCTAAATCTGTGTGTGCTGCCTGGCGCAGGCCTCTACATAACTTCAGCACAAGCTGTCGCAGGCCGTGCGCCATCTTTTACTCTACGCCAGCTCCCTTGCTGGCGTAGATTTTCCGCGCCATAAACTGACATGGAGAATGATGATTTAAACGGGACAGGTGGTTCCCCACCCATCCCACGCCCCCTCCCCTCCTTTTTCCACCACTTCACAAAAGCGGGGTAAACTCACAGATTTTTTTTTTTTTGTTAAAAACCTCTTTGTGACATAATCTGTGAACTAAATACGCTAAAAAATGGTGTATAACACAGAATTAAATGACATAAAATCAGCATAGAAATGCACAACAAACCACCATAAATAGTGCGGATTAATGTGCGTTTTTGTGCAAATTTCCTGTGGATATTCTGAACACAAAACTCCGCCACCCTTCTCACAACATGCAATGTTAGTGTGTACGTTTGGAGGTTTATGTATTATATATATATATATATATATATATATATATATATATATATACACACACACACACACTCACCTAAAGAATTATTAGGAACACCTGTTCTATTTCTCATTAATGCAATTATCTAGTCAACCAATCACATGGCAGTTGCTTCAATGCATTTAGGGGGGTGGTCCTGGTCAAGACAATCTCCTGAACTCCAAACTGAATGTCAGAATGGGAAAGAAAGGTGATTTAAGCAATTTTGAGCGTGGCATGGTTGTTGGTGCCAGACGGGCCGGTCTGAGTATTTCACAATCTGCTCAGTTACTGGGATTTTCACGCACAACCATTTCTAGGGTTTACAAAGAATGGTGTGAAAAGGGAAAAACATCCAGTATGCGGCAGTCCTGTGGGCAAAAATGTGGATGCTAGAGGTCAGAGGAGAATGGGCCGACTGATTCAAGCTGATAGAAGAGCAACGTTGACTGAAATAACCACTCGTTACAACCGAGGTATGCAGCAAAGCATTTGTGAAGTCACAACACGCACAACCTTGAGGCGGATGGGCTACAACAGCAGAAGACCCCACCGGGTACCACTCATCTCCACTACAAATAGGAAAAAGAGGCTTCAATTTGCACGAGCTCACCAAAATTGGACTGTCGAAGACTGGAAAAATGTTGCCTGGTCTGATGAGTCTCGATTTCTGTTGAGACATTCAAATGGTAGAGTCCGAATTTGGCGTAAACAGAATGAGAACATGTATCCATCAACTGATGGCTACTTCCAGCAGGATAATGCACCATGTCACAAAGCTCGAATCATTTCAAATTGGTTTCTTGAACATGACAATGAGTTCACTGTACTAAAATGGCCCCACAGTCACCAGATCTCAACCCAATAGAGCATCTTTGGGATGTGGTGGAACGGGAGCTTCGTGCCCTGGATGTGCATCCCTCAAATCTCCATCAACTGCAAGATGCTATCCTATCAATATGGGCCAACATTTCTAAAGAATGCTATCAGCACCTTGTTGAATCAATGCCACATAGAATTAAGGCAGTTCTGAAGGCAAAAGGGGGTCCAACACCGTATTAGTATGGTGTTCCTAATAATTCTTTAGGTGAGTGTATATGCTATAGGCATACAGCAGCACGTTGCCCATTAGATTCCATGCTTTATTTCTTTAGTCATTTTTTTTTAGAAAGTAGCGTTTTAGGCTACTTTCACACTTTCGTTCAGAGAGGGTCCGTCTGATGTCTGCACAGACGGATCCGCTCCTATAATGCAGATGTTTGGATCCGTTCAGAACGGATCAGTCTGCATTATAGTTTAAAAAATATTCTAAGTGTGAAAGTTGCTCAGACGGATCCGTCCAGACTTTACATTGAAAGTCAATGGGGGACGGATCCGTTTGAAAATTGAGCCATACTGTGTCAACTTCAAACGGATCCGTCCCCATTGACTTACATTGTAAGTCTGGACGGATCCGCTTGCCTCCTCACGGCCAGGTGGACACCCGAACACTGCAAGCAGCGTTCAGGTGTCCGCCTGCTGAGCGGAGCGGAGGTTGAACGCCGCCAGACTGATGCATTCTGAGCGGATCCGCCTCCACTCAGAATGCATTGGTAGCTGGACGGATGCCTTCGGGGCCGCTTGTGAGTCTTCAAACGGAACTCACAAGCGGAACCCCGACGCTAGTGTGAAAGTAGCCTTAGTCACACTTTTTCCTTTTTTTTTTTCTACTTCTAAAGAAGTCCGAGAAAATGACAAGGAAAAAAACATGGCACCCAGAGCATGCTGCATTTGGAAAAATAAAAAGACTCACTAAGAGACCAGACTGCTAGGAAACGGACTTAAAACGCTACTACATAAAACACATTGGGCCTAATTTATCATAAATACATGCCAGGGGCGAGAGCAGTGCCCGTCACATTTAATCATCTTTTACGCCTTTTTAGCATTAAAAAGAAACAACACATTCTTTGCCGGATATCAGTGCTGGATGCCGCACCTAATTGTGGCTAGTTATCAGAAATCTGCCCCAAGGTTTGTAAGGAGTTTTATCATTTTCTATTGGCTAACGTGACATCTGACCATGGGAGTCTTGGTCCAAAGAAACTCAACGGGAAACATAAGATTAAAAAATAAATAAAATAAAATGCAGCTACACCCTTAGGCTACATTCACACAACTGCTAAAATGGAAAAAGGTATTTTTTTTTTTTTTTTACTGATGCCTTTCTAAGAAACGGACATTCCCCTTTAATTGTATGGGGGCTGTTGGTCCGTAAAAACAAGATGTTCTATTTTTTTGACATCCACTTTTCACTGGCTGTTAAATAAAACTGTGGTGTGAATAGCCCCATACACTGCCATTGTGAAAGTAGCCTCAGGCCTCTTTCACACGAGTGAGTTTTCCGTATGGGTGCAAAGCGCGACGTGAACGCATAGCACTCGCACTGAATCCTGACCCATTCGTATGAATGGGTCTGTGCACACGCGCTTGGTTTTTCATGCATCATTTCTGCGTTCAGGAAAAATCGTAGCATGTTCTATATTCTGCATTTTTCACACAACTCTGGCTCCATAGAAGTGAATGGGGCTTTGCTGACAAACGGAAGGAATCCGGCAATGCATTTTTCACTGATAGGTTCAAATGCGACCAAGGGCAACATTTGCATGGAGTTTTTTTATGTTCTCCCTGTGTTTGCGTGGGTTTCCTCTGGTTTCAGACGAGCGAGTGTCACGCTTTGGACTCACAGGGCAGCACTTGTCCGGATCTTCCAGCACATATTGCTTCTATGATGCGGTCAGTGTTATCTAATACATTCCAGAACGATCCTCTGGAAAGGTCATCAGTATCTGATTGGTGGGGTTCCGACGCCCCGGAACCCGTATTGATCAACTGTTTTGAGAATGCACCGGGGCTCCTGTGAGAGCCACAGCCTTTTCCATGCTTACCAAGAACAGCGCTGTACATTGTATAGAGGCTGGACTTGGTATTGCAGCTCAGCTCCATTCACTTCAATGGGACTGAGGTGCCCCGAGGCCACATGAAAAACAAACGTGTCAGCACTGGCAAGAAGACTGTGGCGCTACTGCGAGCGTTGGCACCTTCTCAAACAAGCTGATTGGCGGGGGTCCCAAGTGTCAGGCCCCCCACCAATCAGAGGATAGGTCATCAATATTTAAGTCTTGGAAAACCCCTTTAAATCTGCAGTTAGAATCACTGACAGGAAGCAAATTAAAAAATGGGCACCAAACCTAGATTTCTGCACAGTGTATAGAAGAGATTGGTCAGGGGGCCCTTACACGTGGCGGAATTTTCCGTCAGAAAATCCACATCAGCAAGACTCTCCCCAACCCATGTTATCCTAGGAGACTGAAAATGGTCCAGAATTTACATTCTGCAGAGTAAATAATGTGTAGGGTTTTTCCCGCCATGAGTGCGGTTGACCCTAGAAACACCGCAGCATATATGTTCCTATTGACATTTCTCCCGGTTAATTTTTTGGGTTGGGTCGCTCTTTTTTTTTTTGGGAGGGCTGAGGAGGTTCCTTCTGAAAAAGCAGAGAAACAGGAACTTACAGGCTGCTGGAGTGGTAAGAAAAATGCCACTTCCTCCCTCATACAAAGTTTACTGCTGCTTTATACGGCACCTTATTTCAAGTAACCCTACAAAACAGCAGCACATATCATTTAAGATGTAGCACAAAGATTAAAGGGGTATCCCGGTTTCATTAAATTGACCTTTCCTCAATTTCAGATCTGTGGAGGTCTGGCCCCCGTGCGTCCTCGTCAGTCTTTACCTGCTCGCCCTCCACAGTGTACAGTAATTCCAGCCTCTCTCACTCAAGTGAATGGGACGAAAAGCTGTAATTACCCTGCACCACTACAATGTAGAGGACGCAGCCCCTTCAAACAGCTGATCGACAGGGGGTCGGACCCCCATAGATCTGAAATTAATGACCTAGAACTGGAACAGCCCTTTAAGTCAAGAACCCAGCATACATATACTGTGACAAATAGCACATATACACAGTTGCCAAATATATTATGTGTTGGCTTCAAAGTCCACAAACCCAGTGTGACATCAAATCTGACATTTTCTCTATAAACATTTCACAAATGAATCAAACATGTCCAGGTTAAAAAAAATTATAATAATACTAAAAACACAGCATATGATATGATATAACCTGTGCGACGTCATTGGAATCAGTTCTAAGGACATTTTTAATATTATTTCAGCTTGTCCGTTCCAGTTCATTTTAAATATTTAAGGGAATCTGATACCGCGAGTTTGGACCCTTATCTGCAGTAACACACGAGTAGTTCTGCAGATCTGAGGTCCAGATCGCTAGGTTTCACTTCCCTACTGCCCTCCGTTCCCTCACTGTCCGTGTTTAAAGCTGCGCTGAAATATATTGACCAGACTGCTGTTCATGCGCATTTCAGCACAGCTTTGAGAGCTGACAGTGTGGGGGGGGGGAGCAGTAGGAAAATACGAGATGGCGATCCTGGACTCCGTATTTATAGTACTACTCATGTATTACAGCAGATAGCCCAGAATCACGGTGACGGATTCCCTTTAAGGGGTTGTTCACTTTTTGGAGAGCCTATTTTTGTGGTTTTCCTTCACCTGATGGTACGTTCTGTTATTTGGAGGATTCTAGTACTGTGAGAGGGCGTCTGGGGCACAACAAGCTGGCACCGCAAATTTTAAAAAATTCAAATTGAAGTATATCATTAACTTTTAGGTTATCAGCTATTCCTACCAACTGTCCCATACACACTTAGAGAGAGGGGAGCAGCCCTTATCTCTAGAAAATAACAGCCAGAAAACACGATGCTGATTCATTCCATAAGATATTTTTATAGAGGTCAGAGCTCGTTTTTCCTTACACAGAGCTCCAAATCTCCTGCATAGATAGCTGCAAGAGCGAGCTTACTGCATACTTCGTGTTCAAGGTATAAACTGTATGCAGTAATCTCTCTCTAGTGGTGGCAGCAGGCAGACAGAATTTTTTTTTAAAAAGGGGGACCTTTTCTACAGACCCTCCAGGGTGGCCGGACCCGTGATGGTAATTATACTTGCCTGATCCTCGCTGCTGGCTCCATGGCTGCCTCACTAGCTATGCAGGTCCCGGGTCTCCCCTCGTCAGCATCCTGTTTGATGTGGGTCACATGACTGCACCCATGTCTGGCAGCAGTCACGTGACCCGGGTCAAACAGGATGACGACTAGGGGAGACGCCGAACCTGCAGAGTAGGCAGGAATGGAGCCAGAAACCAGCAGCGGGGATCATGTAAGTAGGCGTACTAGTGCGGGTCTGTAGAAAAGGTCCTCGGGGTGAACTACTTCTTTAATGTTTATGGAGGGGATTCGGACCTCTGGATCCAAACATGACAAAGCTAAATTAAATCCTTGATCAGAACAGAATTACAAATCTAAATCGAGGGGCAACGACACAGACAAGTACCAAAGCAATCGTGTTCTCTGCTATTGCGGATTACCAGGGTTATTACAGAGGCAACTCGTACTCTCAGGGTAATAGAGACCTCAGATGATGGGAGTACCACCAGGTGAAAAATAGGCCAGCAGCGTTCAAAGTTAACAACCCACCCAAAAAACAAAATAAAACAATTGTGTCCAATTAAAACAGCTGTGTACCTCTGCATGTTACGCCTCTACAGCAGCGCTGTCCAGAACCTAATACAAAAGAGATTACCGGTAAAACCTGAACACCGCGGAAAACCATATTTTACAACAGGAAAGATACATGGGCTTCCTCCATCTTTTTACAGCGGGAAAGTTGTCAGTAAAACAGGCAATGAAAGGATCAGAGAAGCCGTTCTATTGTCTAGTAGGACAAGGACCCACTTTGAACCTCCAGCACTCCAGCTGTTCTGAAACTACAACTCCCAGAATGCTCCTTCTACTGCTGTGGGAGTTACAAGTATACCAGAGTACGATTGCACGCTGGGAGTTGTAGTTTCATAGCAGCTGGCATGCCGAAGGTTGCCGATCCCTGCTTTAGGGTGAATTCACACGTGCCTTTTTTTTGTTTCATAAAAATCTGTTGTGGCGACCTACACCCTGTATACCCAAGGCTATGTTCACACCATCAAAATCTGCATCAGAAACCACCACGGTTTGTGCCAGTTTTTTTTTTTTTTTTCCTTTCTTTCAATGCTGCCGACTCCACTGAATGGAGCTAAACAGCCAACGGACACCGCGACAAAAAAAAAGGACATGTCTAAAGATGAGCAAAGCGAGCTTCGGATGTTACATCCGAAGTCGCTTTGTTCAAAACTTAAAATGTATGGGCTCCGATGAGCCAAAGTTAGTTATTTGCAAAGTGGCGCAAGACTTTGTTGAATAACTTCAGGAATTGATTATTCAACAAAGTCACTCGCAAATAACTGACTTTGGCTCATCGGAGCCCGTACATTTTAATACTGTACGGAGACGGATCTCCATACAGTATTAATCTCTAGACATGCCCTTTCTTGGCACAGTCGCGGCTTTAAACTGTCGGCTGCATGGCTTCCCACGGAAATAAGGCAGCTGCCAGCCTCCCTAGCATTGCGGATGACGTTAGGGAGGCTCATCCCCATCGCGGCCTGCTATTGGCTGCTCCTCCTGTCGCTGGATGTTTTGATCTGCGCAACTGGGAGATGCTGCAGCCGCCAGGGACGCGGGTGCCGGCTAAGTATAATGTAGACGAGAGGCCCGGGCATTCGGGTGTCATAGGGGCTGGATAACCCCTTTAAATTTCCCCGCTGCAGAGATGCTTTTTCCAGCATTTTCCACATGTTGTGAATTCAGAGCGTGGAATTTCATCTTAAGACTTCAATACCATGTGAAATTTTGCACTGAAAATGCACCACGTATTTTTATGCCACGTGTGAGCCCGCCCTTACTGTCCGAGTATATTATGTATCTGAATTTCTAATGGTGATGAGCATTTCCCCTAAAAGAAGGAAATACAAATACAAAAGCCCAAGAGCTGGAAATCCCTAGAAAGCAGGGGTAACAACCAATATGGCCGCTCAAACAAGGGTTAAATCCGGATAACTTGGTCATTCAGGGTTTTAGGAAAACTATATCTCTATCAATCACGGCAACATTTTCATTGCACAAAGTGGGACGTCTGGCGATCTTTTATTTTGGGGGAAATGCTCTTTAGACTTGAGCTTTAACAGGACCCCCCGAATGTAGTTAATATACCACATGGGGGCAGATAACAGGCCAGAGACGGACCCTGACCCCATAACCTGCAGCTTTATCATCCACTATAGCTCCTTTGGTGTAAAACAAGCGTGAAACATCTTGAGCTACGCTGCCGCACAAACTGCAGTAGGATAGAGAGCGGCCATATTTATTAAACCCAATTGGAGCACGTTGATCCCATGGAGGAGTCATGACTGAGAGGCAGAAGGAAAGACACAGCACAATGGAATTCTAGAAGAGAGGAAGGAGCTTGAGTGGGAGAGACCGAGGGGCGAGAGAGAGAACAGACCGGACAGAAAGACGGACGGGATGACTGAAAGGGCGGGCAGAGAAAGACAAACTTCACCAGTCCCATATACATATTAACAGATGGGGGGGGGGGGGGGGGGGGGCGCCGTCTCAACAAAGGGGGTCAGGGGGACAGAGGGGATTTATATATAAAACAGCAGCTGATTTACCCCCCCTGTGGGGGTTTAACAGTTCATGTAGAATGGGAACAAGAAAAATAAAATAATCAGTCTTTCTTTTTGTCTTCTGCTGGTTTTGGTGGGGATGTGTCCTCAGGGTCGGGGTAAGTGAGTGCTGGCTGATCCTGAACAGGGAGAGGAGCGGGAGTCTCCCCACTGGTTCCAAATTCATTCATCCGCTTGGGGTCCACTCTATAAATCCAGCGCTGATACAAGTAGATGAAGAAGACCACATCTGGAAAGAAAAGGGGGACAAATGAAACTACACAGCATAGGGGTCTACACCATGAAGTCTGACCACCAGCTACACATTTCATCCTGAACCCGGATTCTAGTAATCCCAGTGATTGAGCCGAGCTAGTACGTCTGCCAGCAAACACAACTGGGACGTGATGGGGATTAGCTCCCGAGTTCAAAAAGGCTAGAGGACCCCAGGGTCAACCTGTTTGGGGCAGAAGCCCTGCAAAGTGGTGGACTTAGGGAGCAACTTTCGGCACTGCAGCTGTTGTGAAACTACAATTCCCAGCATGCTCCATTCATTTCTAAGAGCCTTCTGAGAAGAGCAGAGGAAGTATGCATGCTGGGAGTTGTAGTTTCACAACAGCTGGAGCGCCGGAGGTTGCCTGCCCTTGCCATTTATCATTACACCAACGGAAACAGAAATCTGGAGATTAGGTCTGGACTAACTATTTGGGAATCACAATGTCCATGTGGCACTGAAACCAGGAAACGTTCCAACATTCAATGCGAGTTGCCTGGATCTGCTAATCTGAGCGGACAATCTCCACCTGCGATAGGCCAGTGACCTTTGAGTTAATATAATATTGTATTATGTGACACCACTCCCTTCCCCTTTGGTTCATTGCCCTGTGCCTGTATTTTTCCACTTTTAGGGTCCATTCACACGTCCGTATGTGTTTTACGGATCTGCAAAACACGGACACCTGCAATGTGCGTTCCGCATTTTGCAGACCGCACATCGCCGGCACTCTCATTAAAAAATGCCTTTCTCGTGCATGGCATTGGGGGACACAGCACCATGGGTATATGTCCAACTACCACTAGGAGGCGACACTAGACATAAAAAGTGTTGGCTCCTCCCCGTTGGGCTATACCCTCTCCACAGACACTAGGAAGCTCAGTCTTGTTCTAGTGTCCATAGGAGGCAGACCTGACCTGCTTTTTTGTGCAGGTCATCCTGCTACTTTTTTATTTTATTTTTTCTTCAATCATTTTTTCTTTCTCTGCAGGTTTCAGCCTGCGGCAGGGGTGGCTCCATCGTGTTCCACTTTAGTTGCCCCCCTGCGGGCGCGTACTCAGGTACCTGGCAGCCACCCAGTCCCCACTTGTAACTGCTTCCGCAGTGGAATTCCGGTAGACCCACGGCTCCCGTGTTGAGTCCGCCGAGGGGGTGGTCATTGCTGCGCCTGAAGACATCGGAAGGTAAGTAGAGATCCGGATCCATTGTGGGGGCCCTGTAGTCCCCTTCTCCCTCCCTCCTTCCCCAACTCCCTCCCATGGCCTCTTAGGGTCTGGGGCACTTTGCTGGGTGGTCCACCCACTTTATCTCCTCTATCCCCATGAAGGGGGGGTTATTTGGGGGCCAAAATACCTGCAGAGAGGCCCCTGTCTCTTCAGGGTCCGGCACTTTCATAGAAGCCGCAGCATTAATGGGGGTCATTTTCGGGTGTTTTTCCTGAGGGCTTCCTCAATTCCCCTCGGCCCTGTGTTCCTCCCGGCTTCAGGACGCCCCCGCGATCGCAAGCGTCCGTTTTCCGGCTGCACTTCCCTAATCTAGGCCCCGGCTTTTCGGCCGACTAGGCCGCAGGTCACGTGGGGCGGAGCCTTCTCTCCGCCCACTCCTGGTTTCCCGGGCTCTCTCATTCTCCCTCCCTCCGTGGGAGGAGCCTGGGAGGGGCCTCTGCTCCTTGCCCAATCCAGCGTCTCGTGGGGCGGAGCCTTCTCTCCGCCCACTCCTGGCTTCCCGGGCTCTCTCATTCTCCCTCCCTCCGTGGGAGGGGCCTCTGCTCCTTACCCAATCCGGCTCCAGCTGCCCTGCTCTGTCAGAGGGGCGGTTCTTCCTCCGGCTGCCGGCTTCTTTCTCTTCACCGGGTCCATCTTCTCCTGCATGGGGCGCGCTGACACAGCTCCTGGGGTCGGGTAGGCAGCCTCTGGCTAATTTGCTCTGCAGGCTCCCCCCCCCCCCCCCCCCCCTCTCCTTCCTCTCAATTGCTGCATTCTCCTGCAGCCCTGCCACCTGATCTATTGCTGCTGCTGCACCTCTTGGAACAGTGGCTCCGGGGACAGTTAGGTCAGCCCTGCTGCTCTATGAGGGCTTCCTCTCCCAGCCTCCTCATCGGATCGCCACGTATTTCACGTGCGTCCGTTGTCTTACGGAGGTTTCCATGTGGTCGCCTTGTCGTCGTCCCCCCCTTTTCCACCCTTTTGTGTAGGTCCCCCCTGAATGGGCTCCCTCCTTGTCGAACCATGGGAACCTGGCCTGACTCGCCCAATCCCCGGCGGAGTCGCTGGAGCGCTACCCACGAATTGCGGTCTCCTCTCCCCCCTAGGCTCACGTCGATACAGGGTCACGCAAGGAGTAGCCCACGGACCAACCTCTGGTGGTCTTAACTAGCTTCCACCCCTCCTCGGCATCCTTGGGTCCCCCCAGGACAGGCCTGAGGCTGGTGACGAAGCCTTCTCTGTCAGTTGCCTCTGGGGACACCTCTGCACCGATTCTCTCGGAACAGAGCATCAGGCGGTCTTCCACCATACAGAAACCCTCTGTGAGGTCAAGACAAACGTGCACGGAGGAACCTACCCTACCCAGGTTTCGGTGTCCCTCTAGTGGACTTTCGGATGGCGCTCTCCTACCTGCACAGGTAATTACCGCACTGGTAAGCCAGCCGTCTCCGTGCTTAGCAACTGGGACACCTACGTGGTGTCTCTGGTACGTGCGCCCTCGTAGGCTGTACACGACAGACCTTCCTGGTTCCCCTCACCAGGGGCTATGTTCCAGGCAAGCTGATAAATCAGGCAAACGCCTCTTGTAGGGTTGGTAACCCTCCCCGGCCTCTAAAGGTTCTTTTGTAGTAGCCTGTATCAGAGAATACAGGCAGGCTTTTATTGCCGTGGCGATTAGTTCCTACACTTACTCCAGATGCTGTAGCCATTACCCCTGGTTGGCTCTATGGTGTTCCACGTGGCACTATTTCCCCCTGCCGGGTGAGATATACAGGCCGCCTTCAATTGCCGTAGCAATTGCCCCTGTCTGTTTCCAGCCACCTTGCTCCCTTCATAGGTAGAGTACCTGCACCATCTCCAGATGCTGTAGCCAATACCCCTGGCGGGTTCTATTGTGTTCCATGCGGCAACATTTCTCCCTACGGGCGAGATATAGAGGCCACTTTCAATTGCCATAGAATTGCCCCTCTCTGGGTCTAGTGGGCACCAAGTTGCCACCTCGATCCCTTCATAGGTAGAGTACCTGCACCATCTCCGGATGCTGTAGCCGTTACTCCTGTCTGGCTTTATGGTTTACCATGTGGCATTTTCTCTCCCTTACCGGACGAGATATTGAGGCCTCCTCCAATTGCCGTGGCCATTGCACCTACCTCATCATAGTGTGCACCAAACAGCCATCTTACTCTCTTCTTAGGTAGATTCCTGCAACCGTTACACCTGTCTTGCTCTAGGGAGTACTATGCGGCCCTGTTTCCCTCTGGGGAAATAGAGGGCCTCCTTCAGTTGCCATTGCACTTACTTAATTGTGGTGTACACCTGTCGTTCTTTGTGGTACCGTGTGCCCTATTTTCCCCCTCCCGAGCGGAATATAGGTAGCATTGCTAACGCGGTAGCCGCTGGACTTCTCTGGTCCTAGGGGGCACCAAGCGGCCACATTGCTCTAATTTTAAATCTAGTACCTCTACCATCTCCAGTTGCTGTACCCATTGCACCTGTCTGGTTGTATCTCTGCACTACACAGCCATATGCTACTTTACCAGGTTGTAGACCTGTACCCTCCAAATGCGGTTGCATTTCCGGATGCTGTGGCTTTGTTTCCACTCTTAGTGTGCAACATGCTGCCACTTTAGCTCGGTTTTTAGGCGTGTATTTTTAGCCCACGTGCTGGGCCCTAGGGTGCAATCTGTGGCCCATACAGTTTCTGTATTACGGGGTGCTTTCTTCCTTGGACTCTATTCTATACTCCAGACATCTACTGTCGTGCTCTATGGTCTTCTTGTGTTTTCTCAAGGCACTGTCTACAATAGGCCATCCTGGTTCAGCATGTACACGGTAACCATATCTGGCAGGAGTGGGCCAGCCCAACCCCCACCTCCACCTTGTCGGTCTACTGCTACTTCTGGTGTACCCAGTATATGGCTGATCTGTTCTGATCTGGTGGGTGGTCCACATACAACCATGCTCCCTACACCATGGCCAGGTGGTTGTTGGCTTTCGTGCTAGGGTTGCTCTTGTCATCCCTATAAAGTACTTCTGTCTGCGGCACTCCGCGTTACCCCATTTCATAAGGAGTACCCGCGTTGTTTTCTGTTACAGGGCGGACCACTCCTGGTGGAGTACAGTCATCTCCACTGGATCTTTTTCCTTGTTGGGGTACGAGCTTGGTGAGCTCCGGCCGCTGCAGCGGTTTTCGGCCATCACTGGATGTCCTCCGCCACACGGAATCCTTCTGGGGTCACCGTTTTTTCCTCGTTGGACGTCCTTCCAAATGGTCAGGGACGGAAACACTGAGCGCCACACACCTGCCTGGTAGGTGAATTTTTCTGCTGATTGCTCTGGCATCGGACAGGGTTCCGTAGTTCCTTCTGGGTCCCGGGTGTTCCCTTATATTCTCTGCTTAGTTGTACTATATGACAGAGGGCAGTTCCCTTGGACCTTGCTATTGTCTGCGCCTGTCTGGTACTTTCTCCCCCTGGGAGTCTTCTGTGTGTCGGTCGCAGCTGGTTTCTACATTTCGTGTAGTCGCTCCCAGTTTCTTTATAACGACTTCGCCATTCCTTATGCGTATGGGTGTTTGTCGATTTTGTGGTACAATCCAAGCCGCTGTACTTGTCCTCTCCGGGACAATGTATATAGATTGCTAGCCGCTATTCTCAGAATGGTTAGTTGTCCATGACCAATCCCTTCCCATGTAGCGGTTCTTTTAATTTTTTTCTTGGTTATTCTGCCTTTCGTTGTCCTCTAGTGGTTCAGTTCCTGGTTCCTTGTGAGCCCATACCGGGTACTCCTTTCTGGAGTCCCTGTCCCCGTTCATGGACCACGCAGATTCTGTATGATCGTTGTTTGTAGAATCTTCCTCCTTAGATTGTTGGGAGTACTCTCCTTCTCCTCCCACGCCTCTCAGTCCAGTGTGTCCCTGCTGAGATTTCCTGGGCCTGCATCTCCATGATACTTCATTTGGCCGGAGTTCTCTGGTCTTGCGCTTTTCAGCGATATTTTGTTTTCAGAGGCTCGTTCCTCGTCTCCTGGTTGTGGGATGCAGGTCTTATCTTATCTTTTTTCCTGGCCTTTACTTGCAACCCCCTCCCTTTCCAAGGGTTGGCGGTTTCCCTTGGCGCCTTTGGGGTTTCAATCTTTCAATAGGGCGCTTATCTTCATCACCTGCCTTGCGGTGGGGGGAGTCCTGCTCACTTCATGTGAGCCTTGCTATGGCTTCTCTCACTCCAGGGGTGTCCCTGCTGAGATTTCCGGGGCCTGCATCTGGTCCCCTTTTTTCCCTGATACTTCTTTTGGCCAGAGTTTCTTTGGTCTTGCGCTTCTCAGCGATATTTTGTTTTCAGGGGCTCGTTCCTCGTCTCCTGATTTTGTGATGCCGGCCTCATCTTTTCTCTTTTCCTAGCATTTACTTACAACAACCCCTTCCCTTTACAAGGGTTGTCAGTTTCCGTTATCGTCTTTGGGGTTTTTTCCTTTCAATAGGGTGCTTATCTTCATCACCTGTTTTGCGCTGAGGGGAGACCTGCTCCCTTCACATGTGAGTCTTGCTATGGCTTCCCTCACTCGTTTGGCCTTCTATGAGTCCATGTTCCCTTGTTCCCCTGGCCTGTCAGGGGTTGACCTCAGGGTGTTTGTGCTTTTGCCTGAGTCAATTAGAATGTTGGGTAGCTCCACTACGTGGTGCTGTCCTACTTTCTCTCTCCAGCCTTGGCTGAGCTCGGTGTTTCCCTTTTGCCGCCTTCTTGCATTTGGGTCCTTCTCCCAGGCATTTGTCCTGGGGTGCGGGCAGTCTTCGCTGTTGCTTCATTGGGGTTTCTACCTTATTATGAGGCTTCTTGCCTATTCTGTGCTTTCCCCCTGTTGGGTCACATGGTTCTCCCGCACCTGTATGCCCAACCGGTGGCATGGCTGTCCTTTTCCCACCCTCGGGGACTGCTTTGGGACGTCCCATGGTGCTGTGTCCCCCAATGCCATGCACGAGAAAATTGGATTTTTTGTACTCACCGTAAAATCCTTTTCTCGTAGTAGGCATTGGGGGACACAGATCCCACCCTATGTTGTTTTACTTCCGCTTCTCCGGGCTGGTCTCTTGATCTTTCCCGGTACGGGAGTTGTTGGTTCCTTGCCTTTCTTCTCTCTCCTACTGCTTTTGGTACAAACTGAGCTTCCTAGTGTCTGTGGAGAGGGTATAGCCCAACGGGGAGGAGCCAACACTTTTTATGTCTAGTGTCGCCTCCTAGTGGTAGTTGGACATATACCCATGGTGCTGTGTCCCCCAATGCCTACTACGAGAAAAGGATTTTACGGTGAGTACAAAAAATCCAATTTTTCTAGTCCGCAATTGGGGCAAGAATAGGACATGTTCTTTTTTTTTTGCGAAACGGAAGTGCGTATCCCGCAAATGCGGACAGCACATTCCCGCCCCATTGAAAATGAACGGGTCCGCACCTGTTACGCAAAATTACAGAACGGATGCAGACGTGTGAATGGACCCCCAATAAGACCTCTCAGTGATCGTTGGTAGATGGCACCAGATCTATCACAGGGGCTCAGGCTGGATGATCCATGTGGTGCAGGGACGGACACTTTTCTCTGACTCTACCAACTATTGGCTTACTTTGAGACAGATTTTTACACCAGAAATGCGACACGAAATGGTTAATTTTAGGCGCTGTTCCCTTGTCAAGCCTATCTTTACGAGGTGGAGCAGAGAAATGAGTACATCTGGGCCAGTATCTAGTTTAAACCCAACAATTTCATTTCACCAGCCATTAATGGGGTTGAATAGCTTTTTATTCTCGTTGAGCTCGATCCCTGCCTGGAATATCAGTGGAAAATAAAATCCACGTATACTCCCCTTTTTTCCCCGCTGAGCCATTCTTTTTACAGGTCTTCCTGACCCTGTCAACTTACAAATGGAAGGGGTCACCCAGCAGCGATGTGCGGCATAGGGACATACCACCACAGAGGCCCGTCATTGACCTACTCCGTGAGGAAGTTCATGGAAGGTGACCAAGAGACCCGTTAACCATTCGCTGGCAGGTCCATTTATCCAATAAAACACTTAATTATAAAATAATACTCTTCTATATTCCACATTGTGAAAATACCACTGGCGCGCCCCTCATGCAATTTAGCATCATGTGTAATGTTTTGTAAAAAAAAAGTCTGCGGCAAAAAGTCTGACCTGAGCAGAGCCCGAGATGCACAAACCTTTAGGATAGACAGAGGTCGCACGTCGCTTCCGTCTACATGCACGTACCTTCACATATTCAACAAAAGTGATGACACCAAAAATATGTGCTGATTTGACATGCAAAGGATCATTTTCCGAACCCTTTAACAAGAGAAAAAAAAAAAGACCCCCAACCTCACCAAATGTGACAGTCAGAGGGCCCATAGACTAAAAGGGATAAAAATCTCCCAATAATGTAAACCAACAAAGCTACATATATAATGAGCACCAATGCTCGTACATACAGGCACCATATAGTATAAAATTGCGTAAAATAATAAACGCAATCCAATAAAGAACCACCAGACCGCATGCTAAATGAATTCACTTTATTAACAAATAGAACAACATAGAATAATGCATACAAAGAAAATACTGCAGGGAAAGGCGGCATCCACAGGGGAAATGGGTGTAAGCTACAATGCCCATGTGTAAACAGTTTAAAGTGCAAAGAATACCTCACAATTACGGCAGGAAAAAAAACATTACCTCCTCCAGGACTGCGCCATCCCTTAGGAAGCACAGTATGGGTAATGTATTGTATGGGTATTCTTTGCACTTTAAACTGTTTACACATGGGCATTATATGTGGGCATTGTAACTTACACCCAATTCCCCTGTGGATGCCGCCTTTCCCTGCAGTATTTTCTTTGTATGCATTATTCTATGTTATTCTATTTGTTAATAAAGTGAATTCATTTAGCATGCGGTCTGGTGGTTCTTTAATAGATTGCGTAAAGGGATAAAAAGCAGCTGGACCTGCGGGATGGCGTCTGAATACCCCGACTCTCAGATGTTATATCTGGGGAGGCTAGGCATGTTTCCCTTGGCGCTGCAGGGGAAATGTAGTACTACACGGTGGACATTAATTTGAATGTCTGTCTAATACATGGACAGTCTGGATCTAACAGAGAGGGCAACTCGTGCTTGCAAAAGGAGGTCCTGATCAGCGTGCCCCCTCTATGCATATAGTGACAGCCTATACAGAAGATAACGGAGGTCTTACCATCTCGCAGACACCCGATCCTATACATCATGGGCATCTTGATGACAAAAGCAAACAGGTCATCGATGAAGGTGTTCAGGGCTTTGTAGGTCAACATCCTCCATGGGAGGTGGGCAACTGACTTCATTTTATAGTTAATGAACAGCTGAGGAGTCATCGTGATAAATCCTGAAAAAAAATTAAAATTAATAAACTGTAAATGGTGTTGCTGTTTATGTATCTTTTCTGGCCATGATGTTCAGTGACAAAAAAGGGACCAGTTAAGGCTACTTTCACACTGGCGTTTCTGGGTCCGCTTGTGAGATCCGATCAGGGCTCTCACAAGCGGCCCAAAACGGATCAGTTCAGCCCCAATGCATTCTGAATGGATAAGGATCTGCTCAGAATGCATCAGTTTGCCTCCATTCCGCCCTGGAGGCTTGCAGCGTTTTGGTGTCCGCCTGACGATGCGGAGACAAACTGATCCGTCCTGACACACAATGTAAATCAATGGGGACAGATCCGTTTTCACTGACACAATATGGTGCAATTGAAAACAGATCCGCCACTCCCATTGACTGTCAGTGTAAGTCAAAACAGATCCGTTTGCATTATCATGAATAAAAAAAAAATAGAATTTTTATTTTTTTTCATGGTAATGCAAACAGATCCGTTCTGAACGGATACCAGCGTTTGCATTATAGGTGCGGATCCGTCTGTGCAGATACCAGACGGATCCGCTCCTAACGCAGGTGTGAAAGTAGCCTTACAGGACAGCAGTTTCCAAGCAATCTCCCCGTTACTTACCAAATGTGAGTAGGAAGCCATATAACATGCTCAGTACCCAGGAATACCAGCTCTTGTGCTCCATGTACAGCAAGCTGTATACTGCATAGCATCCCAGCAATGGGAAGAGGAGCCAGGACAGGTATCGGAACGCCATCTGAACACAGGAATCGTAAAAGCCATTAATACCCATGATCACATTAGAGTGCAGTCACAGCACCAGGCTCAATACGTTTTTCCAAACAAAGTGAATATATACAAGAAATATGTGACGTGATTGAGGCCTTTATCTTCGATGCGTCCCCAATGGTACATTTTGCTAGTTCCCATCAAGCCACTATAACACATACCTACCATAAGCATTTAATTAAAATGGTCCTCGGGGCTCAGCAGCTCAGTTTAACCCCTCAGGTGCCATGGTCAAAAGCGATCGCGACATCCAAGCGGTTAGATGGGGAGGGAAGTCCCTCTGTCCTCCAAATGGCAGAGTGTTCATGGCAGCAAGGGGCATCTACACTCTGTTATCTCAGTGCCAGCTTTATAATACAGCCAGCACGCCCACGACAGGTGGTGCAGGCACAGCTCCTGAGCCATCGCTGTGACGTACTATTACAGTACACACAGCGTAAACCCGCTGAAGTCCGGGAAGTTATGGTACATTACAGGGTTGTCTCATCTCAGACAATGGGGGCATATCGCTAGGTTTTTTTCTTTTATGATGCTAACAGTGTGGGATAGGGGCTGTTACAAATTCACAAACACTAATTCGTAACACTAATCGTTTTATCATTTGTTTCCCGTTAAATATTGTCTCTCGCCCATTCCATGGGTATAGCTTAGGCCATTACTAGGAGGAGACACTATGCAAATAAGAAAGAACAGCTCCTCCCCCACTGGCTATACCCCCATGATCCAACAGGAGGACCTCCGTTTTAGCTTAGTGTCGGATAAGGAGGTGACACTCCTGCAGGGTTGTCCCTGGTCTCTCAGTGGAGTGAGCGCCGGGGTCGCATGGCCGTCCCCGGCTACCTCCCTTTCCCCCCAGAAGATAAGTGGAACCGGGCTCTACCTGCAGCTCCGGTGGCCTACCAAATCCGGGGTCACCTAGTCCTGCCCTCTATCCAGTGCACTGCCACTCCTTGTGCCAGACGACTGAAGAGGTGACCCCCTGCTGGTCCGGAACAGAGGGTGAAGGCTGCAGGACTAAGATAAGTACACCGGCTCTCCTGCAAGCTCCCCTTCCCCCCGTGCTCACACTGACACGGTTCTTTAGGGCTTACCTGGGGATCTTGGAGGGCCGGCTGGTTGAGAGGGAGGAGGGATTCCTTCTTGTCCCCTGCACTCTGTCGGTGGGCGCCATTTTCAGAGCCGGGGTCTGCCTTTTTTCATGGCGATTTTTACCGCAAGTTTTTTTTGCGCGATCTGTGAAGTGACTGGGGGTGGAGCCTATCGCGTCAGCTCCGGCGCTTCCGCTTTGCCTCAGCTCCTCTCCACGCTTGACTGCTACTCCAGCTCCTCACAGGTCACGGTAGGTCAGATAGTGTTCCGCAAAGCTGTAGGAGGCCCTGACTCCGGAATTGCCGCCATTTTGCCAAGACCTGGGGCCCCCCAAAAATCTAAAGCCACACCTCAGGTCCCACTGGGATCCTGTAAGGTCTGCTGCTTGCCACTATCGGTTACAGGCTCCTGTGACTCTTGCCATGGTACAGGATCATCCACCTCCTCGCCCCCCCCCCCCCTATCAGGAGGGTATCGGAGCTGGCCGCCCTTTCCTCTAAAGAGCCCTTTTTGGTCTTCCACAAGGACAAGGTGGTACTGCGCCCTGTCCCTTCCTTTTTGCCCAAGGTGGTTTCTGCCTTCCACCTTAATGAGGACATAGTCCTGCCATCCTTTTGCCCCGCTCCGGCGAACCCCAAGGAGCGCGCTCTCCATTCTCTGGATGTTGTCCGTGCTTTACGGGTGTACCTGTCGGTTACTGCCCCATTTCACCGCTCGGACTCCCTTTTTGTGGTTCCCGAGGGGCCTCGTAAGGGTCTGGCGGCCTCAAAGGTCACTGGGGGCCTCCTGGGCTAGGCGCAATCGAGCCTCTACATCACAACTTTGTAAGGTCGTCCTTACATACCTTTACAAAGTTCTACCAGCTGCACTCTTTGGTGTCGGCTAGGGCGCAAGGTATTGCAGGCTGTGGTTCCTGTTTAACCGTTAGACGTTTTCCCTCTGGAGGTGCTGGTCTTCCCACCCTGCTCTAGGACGTCCCATTGTCTGTTTCCCCCAATGGAATGGGCGAGAAAAGGAGATTTTTTGTGAAACTCGCCTGTAAAATCTTTTTCTCGTCTTTTCCATTGGGGACACAGCTCCCACCCATTCTTGTCTGTTACAGGAGGGGTTGGTTCTATTCTATTGGGACCTTATGGTTAACGGCGGTATTCCTAGGTTCTGTTGTTCTTTGGTCTCCTTCTCCTACTGCTTTTGCACGCACTGAGGTCCTCCTGTTGGATCATGGGGGTATAGCCAGTGGAGGAGGAGCTGTTTTTTCTTATTTGCATAGTGTCTCCTCCTAGTAATGGCCTAAGCTATACCCATGGTCTGTGTCCCCCAATGGAAAAGACGAGAAAAAGATTTTACAGGTGAGTTTCACAAAAAATCTCCTTTTTTTAACATAGGATTTATGAAAACAGGTTTCCAAGCTGGACAACCCCTTGCCGTCCGAGTCTTCTTTATAATAAAAAAAACACCACATAAAGATAAACCAAAAGAAACCACCACTTACATCGTCATACACCTTTGTGGCCGACTCTACATACGTGGACTTATCCTTCACGGTCACTCTGGGGAAGATACCAGCCACTTTATTCTCTCTGTCCAACTGCATAAGAAAAGCAAAGGGTTAAAATGTTAAAGGGCCATTTGCACACAGCATACAGTGGACTAAGGTCATAATATTGAAGCACAAAAATTGCGTGAAGGGAATGAAACAGAAAACCCAGGGGAGGACACTTGAATGGTATAGTGACCTTACTATAGAAACAATCAGGCCTTATGGCAGTAAAAGGAAGAGATCGTCTATAGTTGTGTCTATACAATGGTCACTTGACTACAAGCTGGACTTTATGATCCTGCAACTGTAATAACCCCCTGAGGGATCCCTTATAGGTGAACGAGTCCTAAGGCTTAAAAGGAGTTTCCAGTATTTTTTTTTATTTATTTTTTTACTGTTGACCTCTGGATAGGTCATCAGTATCTGATCAGTAGGGCTCAGACACCCGGGACCCCCGCCAATCAGCTGCTTTGAGAAGGCTGCTGCTGCCATAGCACAGCGCTGTACATTGTACAGCGGTTGTGCTTGGTACTGTGCTCAGCCAGCCCCATTCACTTCTATGGGGCTGAGCTGCTCCCAGGCCATGTGACCGATGAATGTGTCGTCGCTGGCCTAGGAAAAGCGAAGACCACGACGCTCACCGGAACGCCAGTGCCTTCTCAAACATCCGATCGGCAGGGGTCCCGGGTGTTGGACCCCCACCGACCAGATACTGAGGACGTATCCTGAGAAAAGGCCACGAGTAGGAAAATCTCGGAAAACCCAAGATCTGAAACCTTGCTGGGGAACAGTGTGCAGTGATTGGATAACTCAACCATGCGACGTTCTGGAATTTTGTTTCCAATGACCCTGAGGCCTAGTTTATACAGAGGTCTGACGGGAATCAGTGGTACTGTGATAATGACCGTCCTTTAAAACAGACCTGTGAATTATGGGACAGTCCATGCATCTGCTGTACATTGACTATAAACCATAGAAGTGACGTCTTACCTTGACATCCATGACTTTAGTAATCTTCCAGAAATCAATCAGCAAACCAATGCCCACGCTGACCTGCACCACAAAGTTGGTTTCGTTGTCCAGGATATAAAGCAAGACCACAAGGGACTGAAATACACCGAAGATGACAGACCGGACAGAAAGACCCTCCAGAGACTGACGGCTGTTCCAGAACTGGATATCTGAGGGAAACACATGAAGTCAGGCTACAAGTGGGAAGATGAAGGCCGCGTCTCCTCGGATAAGGTCACGTACCATTCTTAAAAGCCAGAAACTCAAAGATACTGTGTACGATGGACACTGTGATGGTCAGGGCTAGGAGGTAGGGGTTTGTCTCTATAAGGGCCACCTGGAAAAAGACAGAGGATTACTGCAGATGGTAGATTTTCCTTTTAACCAGAGCACAACTAGAATAATTTCAGTCTTCAGGACCGGACACATTTTAAACCATTTTTCACACACATTAGTTTAATGGTTCCAACCTTCTTTGTTGGACTTCCAACAATTTTAATTTTTAGAAATTGGGTTGGAGAGTGGAATGGAATCACTTCGAGGTATTGGAGTCAGGTACACTAGGGAAAAATATTATAGGAAATAGAATATTGAATTCAATGGAGTACATATGGGTGGAAGTTAAAAAAATATTAGAGATTAAAAGGTTTTTTGCAGCACACACCTATTTGGAAAAATTTTAATTTAAAGGAAGTGCAATTGATTAGGATTTATATAGACTGGGGGGAAAAAAGGGGATGAAATATTTAGGTCAAGTCTTTGAGGAAGAGAAGCTGAAGGATTTCAATACACTGGTTAGGGAGTTTGGGATCCCCCAAAAGGATATCTATAAATATTTCCAGCTTAAGAATGCTTTGACGACAGCGGTGCATGTAGATCAATACAGAAAGGAACCATCAGATAGAATAGATAAATTTACCAACGGAGGAGAACAAAGAGGAATAGCCGCAAAAAGATACGGGATTTTGATGGAAAAAAAACGGATTACAATACTTGCTAGAGGAAAATGGGAAAAAGAACTTCAGTCTTTTACGGAAGAGAAATGGAAAGATGCTCTCAGAAGTTATACTATGGTGTCGGATAGGGGTTCACATAAGACAGTACAACCGCAATTATAACTGGGAACTTTTTTTCATTTTTTTTTTAGGATGGGTTATTTTTAGGGTTGAGTGAACCCGAACTGCAAAGTTCAGGTTCGTACCGAACTTTGCGAGTTCGGGTACCCGGACCTGAACTTTTTAACTGAAGTTTGGTTTCGGTGTTTTTATTATTTTCCATTATAACGGAAAAAAATTAGCATTAATACAGAATGCTAAATAAAATGGCCATTGAGGGGTTAAAAAACAAACAAAAAAAAACTCACCTCATCCACTTGATGGCACGGTGACATCATCGCAGGTCCTGCTGAATGAAGATAGAAGGATCTTCTATCTTCATTTAGCAGGTCCTGAAGAAAGAAGAGGATACCGGCTGCGCGATCAAGTGGATGAGGTGAGTTTTTATTATTTTTAACCCTCAATGGCCATTTTATTTAGTCTTCTGTCTTAAGAATGCTATTATTTTCCGTTATAACGGAAAATAATAAAGTGAAGTTCGGGTCCCCATTGATTTTAATGGCGTCCGGGTTCAGGTTAAGTGTCCGGGTCCCGAACTTTACCAGGTTCGCTCATCCCTAGTTATTTTTTGTGTATTGCTTTTAATTTTTTATTTTTTTTTACACCCTGTCTGTCTAAGGCACTCCAGCTCCAGTTACAGGGGAAATCTGACAAGTTACAGCAACAGTCGTCACTGTTAGACCCAGGATCAGCCTCCTGGCATCGGCATCCCTGCAATCATGCGACCAGTTACAGGACCACTGGGACCAGTAGAGGCAAGCGCTGCTGTCCCTATTCTATATAGCGCTTATTGACTGGTGTGTATGAGACAACAGAAAAGACAGGGAAGTGGTGAAAATCCCTGTTGTCTTCCATTTAGGGTACCTACACATGCTGCAGAATATGAATTGTTTTTGTGCGCGGAAAAGCCGCATCGTGGTACAGTACCAGCAAAGTGTATGAGATTGAACAAATCTTATGTACACCGCTCGGATTTAGAAATCCGCAGCATGTCAATTACATTTGTCGTTTTCTAATGAAGGGTGAGATATGCTGCTTCAAATCTGCAGAAAATACCGCTATTAGAAATGGCATCCAAACCACACGGAAAGTCGTGCAGATCTTCTGCCCGATTACCTGCGCCTTTGTGCAGGTATCCTTAAAGAGGACCTTTCACCGAATCTTACCCTATGAACTAACTATACAGACATGTGGAGCGGCACCCGGGGATCTCACTGCACTTACTATTATCCCCGGGCGCCGCTCCGTTCTCCTGCTATGTCCTCCGGTATTTCCGTTCCCTAAGTTATGGTAGGCGGAGTCTGCCCTAGCGCTGGCCAATCGCATTGCAGAGCTCACAGCCTGGGAGAAAATAACCTCCCAGGCTGTGAGCTCTGCGCTGCGATTGGCCAGCGCTAGGGCAGACTCCGCCTACCATAACTTAGGGACTGGTATCTCCGCCTACTATAACTTAGTGAGCGGAGATACCGGAGGGCATAGCGGGAGAACGGAGCGGCGCCCGGGGATAATAGTAAGTGCAGTGAGATCCCCGGGCGCCGCTCTACATATCTGTATAGTTAGTTCATAGGGTAAGAATCGGTGAAAGGTCCTCTTTAAGGACCAGAGCAGCTTATGGCTGCAGGGGACCAATCATCAGTAAACTGCTTAAATCCGGATCTGAAAATATAATATGGCATGGACTTTAGGGACCTGGTCCTTAAACAGTTAAAGGGACAGAAAGCCCTGAAAATGAATGAGTAGGGAGAAAAAATAAAAATCAAATCTGCCACTTATAGCAAAAAAACGAGTACAAAAGGATATTCATGAACACTGCTCGATTGTGGAAATCTGCAGGCGGGAAATGCAGTATTCGGGTACCTGAGTAAACCATGGTATGCCCTAAACTGCCCCGGCGGAGTTCCCATATTGAGTGGTCCAGTTGCAAAGGCAACCATAGGAAGTCCTCTGTCACACATGCAGATCATACGATGGACGCTCCTGTAGAGATAGCTTTGGGCAGCAACTGGACAACCCTGACTGTACTTCCTCTGCAAATTTCCGTATTCCAGACTATCACTTTAAGATCAGGGACCTTGCAGTGATGCACATCTTATTTTTGGTTGCAGGGAACTTAACAGAGAAAGGATACTCACCTTAATGGAATCCTGCTCCTCATCGGACTGCTCATACAAGTCTTCTCCAAGGAAGCTCCAGGGGCTACGTGAGCTCTGAGCTGCATAAAGCTGCCACCGCCACAAGGACAGAGGACAAAACGTCAGCCGTAAGGGCAAGCTGGTTACGCTGATGTTCACCGGCATGTAGTCCTTCTGTAGGTTCCAGTAGTCATTGAAGTACACTATAGGATAGTAATCACCGCTGGCGGCATCAAACTTCACATCTGCGGAGGAGACAAAACTGTTTTTTTGTGCATGTAGCGTACCCAAGCTATTATAGACAGGATGGCCACCATTATCTTAACTAGATTACGGGGGGCATACGGGACCAGTGGGCACTCGCCATTAAAGTCAATGGGAGATGACTGTACTCTACTTACATTGGTCAAGAGGAGGCGGGACGCTGCCCTGCACCCATGGAGTGTGGTCATCAACAATATTAATGGTCAAATTTGGATGCCAGTGAGAGATGATCTCTATAGGACCAAAATCCTCGGCTCTCTGAAACAAGAAGACAGAGTAAGTGTCTCTCCATAAAAGCCACAAAGAGACCGCCATCTGAGTGCCGCCCACCTTAATTATCTCCGGATCAACTTCGGTTTCTCCCGTCAAGAGGTTCTTGGTCTTGAGGAATCGTTTGCGTTTGAATTTATTAAGCACTGAAAGAGAGAGAGGGCTCGTGAGCGTCCAGAAAAATCAGTCAAGAAAGGGTTGAACAGAGAAATGTACAGACCGGGAAAGGGACGGAACAAGACGAGCGAGACAGAAAAATGAATCCTTACTACGGGATGTGTAGACTGTGGCCAGCCGCCGATGTACACTCTTCCGGGTGGGATCTGGGTGGAAGCCACTCTTAGTCAGGTATACATGGATGTAGAAGGAGCCGTTGTTCTGGACTGCCTATAACCAAATACAATTCCGTTATCACAAAACATTCAACAAAAATCAACATAAGTTATCAAAACTAAGTGGATTAGTTGCCCTTGGCACCCACCCTTTGGAAAACGACAGGTGGAAGGTAAATGATTGTCATGGGCAATTGCACCACTGTTAGGCCTCATGCACACAACCGTGGATAGGCCTCATGCACATGTGGATAGTCTGATGCGGATCGCAGACCCCATTCAAGTGAATGGGTCAGACGGCGGGCACAGGGTCGGTGCCCATACACTGCGGACCGCAGAATGGGCACGGCCAGCACACGGTCGCGTACATTAAGCATTAGTTTGAGCATTGGGATATCTCTCCTCCAACACAGGTTGGTGATGATCAGTGGCGTACATATAGAAGGGCCCCATAGCACGGATCAAACCATGCCCCCCCCCCCACACAGGACAGAAGGGTTTACATCTAAACCCCTTTCAATGACCCTTGGGCCATTTTTCCACTGCCTCAATTGCTAAAAGTTGTTCCTTTAGAGGGCAGAGTCCTGACCAAGTTTTCACCCCCAGTAGAAGAGGAGGAGATGATCCCAACTAAGACTGGGCCCCCTCTTGCCCTGGGCCCCATAGCAGTTGCATGGTCTGCCATTATGGTAGCAGTTGATGCTATACAAGATGCCAACCTTCCTTTAATTTGTTCCCAAACCATAAGGCTTTGTTTGAATCTGGCCTACAGACTATTTGCTGCCATCTTAAAAAGCAGCAACTCTGCATGTATTCTTCATTAAGAATGCCATACGATTTCATGTCTGCAGTTGCTATGCAAACGAATGCGTCTCCATGGTAACAGACAACAATCCATGTATAGTCTGATACTGCAGTCATACTCCCTTCTGTTTGCTCCCTACTTATTTCTAACACACAACTGGTATATCAGCAGTGGACAGATACAAGAGAGGAATACTACAGGATCAGACTACACAGGGTTTGTTTGTAGTCTGTTACCATGGAGATGAACAGGTCTGTATAGCCATGGAAGACACAAAACAGTTCTAGATGTATTGGAGGTAAACATATAGACATCACCTTTAAATAAAAAATACATTTTGTCATGACTGTGCTCTACTTATATTGGTCAAGAGGAGGCGGGACGCTGCCCTGCACCCATGGAGTGTGGTCATCAACAATACTAATGGTCAAATTAAAAAAAGTTAAAAACTAGTACTGGTGGATGACGAACACTATGTAAGATTCAGATGCCACAAGTTGTCGTCCAGCTTTTCTACAGCCCTGACATGCTAGTCAGGATAAGCAGCTGCCAGACATGTTTGGTGCCACTTATCTCAGGGGGGCACAATAGGATTAGGCACGATGATTTGTTGCTATGGGCACCAAGGCCAGTTTTTCTATTAGACAGTTTTGATAAAAGTTGCCCGTTCTTCGCAGTGTATTGCGCTGGCATTATAGAACTAGGAAGCGATAAATGATTCTATATTTCAGATGTCCAAAAGCAAGGCTGGACCCGCTCTTCATCCTCGCTGCGAGGGCTGTGACCTGCCCTTCACCATCAGGGACTTGGACTCCACTGGCAGTCTCCGCATATGCGGCAGGGGTACTCACGTATCTGGTTAGGGCTTCATATTGCTTAGAATGTGCTTACAATGCACGTTCCTAAGAGAAGCGTATTAATGCACAGCTGGAGCCTCTGCTTCAACCCGTGATACAAGGGGCACAGGCCTATAACAGCCGGGCGATTACACAACGCATTCCTTATGTTCTTTGCATTACTTAAGTGAAAGCCAGACTGGGTCATTTGTAAGAGGTTAAAAATCTGCAGACTCAAATTAGCTTAAAGAGGTCCTCCGAAATTTTTGAACTGATGACCTAGCCTCTGGGTAGGTCATCAGTATCTGATCAGTGGGTGTCCGACACCCGGGACCCCCGCTGATCAGCTGTTTGAGAAGGGAGTGGAGCCGTGGCCTCCTCCCGGCTTTTCCTAGGCCAGTGACGTCATGGTCATATGATCTAGGTGCAGCTGAGCCCCATAAAAGTGAATGGGCCTGAGTGCGATACCAAAAGGAGCTGTGCTTGGTAAGCTGAGCGAAGGCAGTGACGCTACTGTGAGCAATGGCACCTTCTCGAACAGTTGATTGGCGGGGGTCCTGGGTGTCAGACCCCCACCAATCGGATACCAATGACCAATCCGGGTGTTAGGTCATCAGTTTTAGGTGGTTTTCTGAGATTTTTATATTGATGGTAGGACAGATCAGGAGTAGCTCCAGAGCCTGAACTACACATCTCGGTCCATCGTGTAGTGGACGGGGCTGGTTACTGCACCGCTGCTTCCACCGAAGTGAATGTAAACAGCACAGAGGTAACAAGCGTCGCCCACTACAAAACGGATGCAGCCGTGTAGACCCCTTCCTATCTGATACTTATGTCCGATCCTGAGGAAAATATTAATCCAGGAGAACACCTTTTAATGAAGCTTAAACAAAAAGTAAATTCCATCTAGAAACAGCGCCACTCTTCTCCCATGGTTGTGAGCAGTATTGCGATTCAGCTCAATCCAAGGGGTGTAGCTGTTACAACACACACTGTCTATGGTCAAAAGAGGCGGCGGATCTGACCACCACCTTCTTCTCATACAGCCCTTTTAAGAGTAACCAGTGGAGGGTTTTGGGAAATATCCAAAAGCTGCAATGTAGATTTAGTCAGGACCCAATGAAGCTTACATATTCGGTAAGTGCAACAAAAATTCCTTACCTCTGGAATATTGATTTCGGAGTAGTGTTCATAGCAGCCATCTCCATTTTCACCGCTGCTCCAGTCCCCATACACCAGATCTCGCTGCTCCCAGAACAGGGCAGTAGAGGTGTTAAAATCTGTGAAATGTTCCTTCTCTGAAAGGAACACATAGAGGTCCTGCCGAAAACACAATGGGGGAGATATATCATCAGGAGAAGTTGTAAAGACAGTTTTTGCAGGAACCTGTGTTGCCAAAATTTGCACCAAGTTATTAAATGTTGCAAGATGTTGTGGTGCATTTAAAGGGGTTGTCTCACTTCCGCAAATGGCATTTATCATGTAGAGAAAGTTACTAAAAGGCACTTACTAATGTATTGTGATTGTCCATATTGCCTCCATTGCTGGCTTCATTCATTTTTCCATCACATTATACACTGCTTATATTCACGGGTTACGACCACCGCTGTAGCACAGATATGAGGTGGCCGGGATGGGAGCTACTGTGTATGCATGACTGTGAGCTCCCACAGTCCTGGCCACCGGGGAGGCCGCTGCTTTTTCCTATAGTGTGCAAGCACGACCACCGTTGCTGGATTGCAGGGTGGTCGTAACTCCTGGAAACGAGCAGTGTATAATGCAATTTTAAAAAAGGAGTCAAGAGACAACCACTTCAAAAGGGTTTTTAAAAGATTTTTTTACAGATGACCTATCCTCAGGATGGTGCTGCTGTAGAATCGCCAGTACAATGTAGTAGTGGTGCCGCTCCCTGCAGTAGTAGAGCGGTACACTGTAGTAGTGGTGCCGCTCCCTGCAGTAGTAGAGCGGTACACTGTAGTGGTGGTGCCGCTCCCTGCAGTAGTAGAGCGGTACACTGTAGTGGTGGTGCCGCTCCCTGCAGTAGTAGAGCGGTACACTGTAGTGGTGGTGCCGCTCCCTGCAGTAGTAGAGCGGTACACTGTAGTGGTGGTGCCGCTCCCTGCAGTAGTAGAGCGGTACACTGTAGTGGTGGTGCCGCTCCCTGCAGTAGTAGAGCGGTACACTGTAGTACTGGTGCCGCTCCCTGCAGTAGTAGAGCGGTACACTGTAGTGGTGGTGCCGCTCCCTGCAGTAGTAGAGCGGTACACTGTAGTGGTGGTGCCGCTCCCTGCAGTAGTAGAGCGGTACACTGTAGTGGTGGTGCCGCTCCCTGCAGTAGTAGAGCGGTACACTGTAGTAGTGGTGCCGCTCCCTGCAGTAGTAGAGCGGTACACTGTAGTAGTGGTGCCGCTCCCTGCAGTAGTAGAGCGGTACACTGTAGTACTGGTGCCGCTCCCTGCAGTAGTAGAGCGGTACACTGTAGTACTGGTGCCGCTCCCTGCAGTAGCAGAGCGGTACACTGTAGTGGTGGTGCCGCTCCCTGCAGTAGCAGGGCGGTACACTGTAGTAGTGGTGCCGCTCCCTGCAGTAGCAGAGCGGTACACTGTAGTAGTGGTGGTGCCGCTCCCTGCAGTAGCAGAGCGGTACACTGTAGTGGTGGTGCCGCTCCCTGCAGTAGCAGGGCGGTACACTGTAGTGGTGGTGCCGCTCCCTGCAGTAGCAGGGCGGTACACTGTAGTGGTGGTGCCGCTCCCTGCAGTAGTAAAGCGGTACACTGTAGTGGTGGTGCCGCTCCCTGCAGTAGTAGAGCGGTACACTGTAGTGGTGGTGCCGCTCCCTGCAGTAGTAGAGCGGTACACTGTAGTAGTGGTGCCGCTCCCTTCTGTAGTAGAGCGGTACACTGTAGTAGTGGTGCCGCTCCCTGCAGTAGTAGAGCGGTACACTGTAGTAGTGGTGCCGCTCCCTGCAGTAGTAGAGCGGTACACTGTAGTGGTGGTGCCGCTCCCTGCAGTAGTAAAGCGGTACACTGTAGTAGTGGTGCCGCTCCCTGCAGTAGTAGAGCGGTACACTGTAGTACTGGTGCCGCTCCCTGCAGTAGTAGAGCGGTACACTGTAGTACTGGTGCCGCTCCCTGCAGTAGTAGTGCAGTACACTGTAGTGGTGGTGGTGCCGCTCCCTGCAGTAGTAAAGCGGTACACTGTAGTGGTGGTGGTGCCGCTCCCTGCAGTAGTAAAGCGGTACACTGTAGTAGTGGTGCCGCTCCCTTCTGTAGCAGCACAGTACACTGTAGTACTGGTGCCGCTCCCTGCAGTAGTAGTGCAGTACACTGTAGTGGTGGTGGTGCCGCTCCCTGCAGTAGTAAAGCGGTACACTGTAGTGGTGGTGGTGCCGCTCCCTGCAGTAGTAAAGCGGTACACTGTAGTGGTGATGCTGCTCCCTGCAGTAATAAAGCGGTACACTGTAGTAGTGGTGCCGCTCCCTTCTGTAGCAGCACAGTACACTGTAGTACTGGTGCCGCTCCCTGCAGTAGTAGCGTAGTAGATTGTAGTACTAGTGCCGCTCCCTGCAGTAGTAGCGCAGTACACTGTAGTACTGGTGCCGCTCCCTGTAGTAGCAGCGTAGTAGATTGTAGTACTGGTGCCGCTCCCTGCAGTAGTAAAGCGGTACACTGTAGTAGTGGTGATGCTGCTCCCTGAAGTAGTAGCGCAGTACACTGTAGTACTGGTGCCGCTCCCTGCAGTAGTAGCATAGTAGATTGTAGTACTGGTGCCGCTCCCTGCAGTAGTAGAGCGGTACACTGTAGTGGTGATGCTGCTCCCTGAAGTAGTAGCGCAGTACATTGTAGTACTGGTGCCGCTCCCTGCAGTAGTAGCGTAGTAGATTGTAGTACTGGTGCCGCTCCCTGCAGTAGTAGCGCAGTACACTGTAGTACTGGTGCCGCTCCCTGCAGTAGTAGCGCAGTACACTGTAGTACTGGTGCCGCTCCCTGCAGTAGTAGCGCAGTACACTGTAGTTCTGGTGCCGCTCCCTGCAGTAGTAGCGCAGTACACTGTAGTACTGGTGCCGCTCCCTGCAGTAGAATATAAACTATATAAAATCATACCATTAATGTCTCTTTAGGGAAAAGGTTGCGGCTGGGGGGTCGTGGAATCCCAGCAGATGTGGTTTGGTCCTGGGGAGCGGAGCCTCTGCGGAACCAGCTGCTGATGGCCCATATGATAAAGATCCTGTAAAAGAAAAAAATATGAGAGAATCTGTCAAAACACATTCCTGTCACTTAAGAGGGTTTTCTGAGATTTTTTATTTTTTACTGATGACCTATCCTCAGGATAGATCAGTATCTGATCGGTGGGGGTCCGACACTAGGGACCCCCGCCGATCAGCTGTTTTGAGAAGGCACCGGCTCTCCTCTTGCAGCTCGCCAAGCACATCGCTGTACGTTGTATAGCGGCTGTGCTTAGTAGCGCGCTCAGCACCATTCACTTGAACTGAGCTGCTCCTAGGCCACATGAATGTGTTGTCAATGGCCTAGGAAAAGCTGAGAGAAGGCCGTGGTGCCACCACGAGAGCCACTGTCTTCTCAGCTGATCGGCAGGGGTCCAGGGTGTCAGACCCCCACCGATCAGATACTGAGGACCTATCCAGAGGACAGGTCTTCAATATATAAATCTTGGAACACCCTTTTAAGCTTTGACACTGTTTCGTGTATGTACCATGAACCTTTCCTTTAGTTTCGAAGCTATTACAACTTACACCTTAGTATTATATAATTATATTAAACCATTCACCACTTTGGGTGCAGGATGCTCTATGCTCTTTTTGTTCAGCGAGAACAAGCATTTATACTGAAAATGCTTCCACCTACTGGTCACACATGGTAATGCACCAAGGTGTACTCTGACCGGTATATGCAGTAAGGGTATCTGAACACAGCCGTGCAGTATATGCGGATTCCGCACCAAAAAACACATGTGCTACTTGCGGATTTTGATGCGGATTTGCCCTGGATCTTACCCGGTGTATTGCAAAGGGTGTAATCTGCACAAACAATTGACATGCTTCCAAAACAGCACAGCAGCTCAATTTCTGCACCATGTGGATGAGATTTTTGAAAATTTCACAAACTTAGTTGCTACTGTACCATGCTGTGGATTTTCTGCATGTAATACACATCGTGTGCATACGCTCTTATAGATTTCATATTGGAGGAAACACAGGGTCCTCTATAACATGCCTCATTAGGTCTACGCCAGTGGACAACCCACCACCTCATACCACCTGAGGGTCCGACATGAAGCCTGCACTGTACTCAAAGTGCATTTCTACTACTAATTGGGAAAAGTCATCTGGCACATTTTTTCTAATCTAGGTGATCTCTTGGGCAATGAGCCCTAGGGAGGCGCTAGTCTGAACGCAGTGCTTGCTTCCAGCCAGATCCCAAAGAATCATTAATACTGTCATATAGAGAGTTCTGACAGGGGGCAGATCCTTGAAGATCATTGTACAGAAGGGGGTGGTAATACTAAAATATAGCACCAATATCAAACCAGTCATTTAGGCATGATGGGGGGGGGGGTTTGTTATATCCTGTTACTACAGAAGGAGGCCTCAATGGTTTGGACACTCACAGCATGCATTCCTGATGCCACACTTTGCCACTATTGCCATTAAAGGGGTTCTCCAGGAATTTAGTGTGGGTGGTCAATATCAGATCGGTGGGGTCTGACTCCCTACACCTCAGCCGAGAAGACCTTGTAGAGTTCAGTCCCATTCAAGTGAGAAGCTGCAATACCAAACATGGCCACTGTACAATGTGGCGCTGTGTATTTGTTAGTTATAACCTCCCTTCTGATCCTCAGCTGTGTCATGTGACCAGCATTTTGACTCTCCAAATAACACAGCATCTTATGTGTGGACTGGAAGCCAGTTTCTCTACGTATTCCTATGGGAGCGTCACGGTCAGTCTCACAGGAAGGACTAGAGAAGTAGCTGACTTACTGTCCTGTGTCAGTTGGAGATGAGAGTGCTGGTCACATGACACAGCTGAGGATCAGAAGGGAGGTTATAACTCACAAATACAGACACTGGTAAGAAGATTACCTTCACTACAGATTACATCATGTACCTTTCTAACAGGTCAGAGAATAATAGTTTTTTGTAGGAATGCTACTTTAAAGGGGTTGTCCCATCTTAGACAATGGGGGCACATCGCTAGGATATGCCCCCATTGTCTGATAGGTGCGGGTCCCACCGAAGGAACCCACACCTAAATCGAGAACGGAGCAGGGAGCGCTGTGGCTGGAGGACCCCAGATTTCCCAGGGTCCGTCCACCACCAAACGCTAATCCCCGCAGCGCGCTCTACTTCACTTTCGGGGCTCCTTTCTCGATATAGGTGTGGGTCCCAGCGGTGGCATATCCTAGCAATATGCCCCCATTGTCTGAGATGAGAAAACCCCTTTAAGATGGTTTTGCACACAGAATTTTTTAACAGCAGTTTAGCTTTGTGGCCGGAATTACTTCCAAGTTTAGAGCAATATAAAAAGCACCATCTACAATGCGCACAAACAAAGCACAGTCCAGATATGGTATTTTCAACAATTTTTCCACAGGAAACAAATGAATGGAAAAATTATACTATATAAAAAAGGCTATTAAACATAGTTGCTGCAAAAAAATAAATAAATAAAAAAAAGCAGGAGTTTTAAAATCAGGCATTTTTTCCCACAAATTTTAAAATGCCAGTAAATAATGCTGTGTGAAGGAGCCTTAATGGCAGGTATGAAGAGAGCACTTACCTGAAGAGGACCCCTTTAATCACCTGCCATGCGTTGGGGGGTGGCGGCTGCTGCGGTGCATTCTGTTGGTCAGGAGCGATGGCTGCTTCAGTCCCGACAGAGCCATTGAGGCTGGCCTGTGATAAAAACAGCAGATATTCAGGAATCTGGTCAAGCAAGATGAGGGATGGCAAGTAGAACAGAATGTAGAGAGGCAAGTGTATGTTCACAGCGTTAAAGATAGGGGATAACATAGGCGGATGGTGGTACAGGATAGGGGATAACTATTAGATTAGTGTGGACCCCCAACTATCACAATAATGGGCGTCCCGTGGCAGGTTATGGGGGTGCCCTGCGCTCCATTCATCTCTAGGGGAGTTCCGGAAGCGGTTGAGCACAGTTCTTGCCGTAGAGATGAATAGGGCACCAGTGCCCAACCTGCCCCTCTGTCCATTTCAGGGGTCCCCATTCTCGTGAAGTATGGCGGACCTAGCAGTGTGGGAGAACTTGTCCCAACCGGAATCAGTCAGTCACTAAATGTCTGCCTCCAAAATCCGTGCGATTTCAAATACGATTCCGGACATGGATTTTTTGGCATTCGTTTCATAAGGAATTTCAGGTGCTGCTTCCACCCCAATTAATTACGGAGCGGATTCCCACCAACATCAACAATGAGGCGTTTTCCACACGGATTCCACAGCAGAAAGCGTCCATACACCGTCAATAATGGTCAGCCGTCAGCCGCTCCTCTCCACCCCCCATACACATGCACGCTTGGCAACGGTAAAAAATAAAAAAAATAAAAAATAATAATAATTGCTTTGTACTCCTGCAGGGGTGCGTCCGCTGAAATAAATCCACCCTTAAAATGACATTTGTTTGATTAGGTGCTGTGCAGCAGCAGCACTGAGCTCCAGTGGTGAAGGGGTTAAGGGGCTGTATGCTGCAATACTTCAGCAAGAACAGCCGGCACCTAAAAGGAAAAAGGTCCCTAAAGGACTGACGCCGAGAAGGGAAATACATACAGAAGGGTTCTCCTCGTATGCCTACTACACATTATAAGCCGTACCGCTAAATATATCTTAATACGACATCAATCTGATAATCCATAATACTTATTAGTAAGAGCAGAGGTAGGTACAGGGGTAGCCCAGGCCCCGCACACTCTCCTACCCCATCTGACATCCAGCGTGAAAAAAGACCCCATTAGGCCCCATTCACACAACTGTATTTTTGGTCCTGCATGTTTGCAGATCAGATGCGAACCCGTTCATTTTCAATGGAGCCACAAAAAATGTGGAAAGCACGACGTGTACTGTAATATCTGTATGTCCGTTCCGTGGTCCCGTAAAAAAATAAAAATAATAGAACATGTCCTATTCTTATCCTTACTGCAGACAAGTATAGGCTTTGTTACAACTGGGAGGGAGCACAAGGACCCCATCTGTCAGCAGTTTTGTACCTATGACACTGGCTGACCTGTTACATGTGCACTTGGCAGCTGAAGGCATCAGTGTTGGTCCCATGTTCATATATTTGCCGGCATTGCTGAGAAAAATTAAACTTAATATATGCAAATGGACCTCTAGGAGCAACGGGGGCGTTGTCATTACACCTAGAGGCTCAGCTCTCTCTGCAACTGCTGCACCCTCTGCACTGACAGGGCCAGGTGTAATGACATCTTCACTGCCTGGTCCTGTCAAAGTGCAGGGGACGCAGCAGTTACAGAAAGAGCAGAGCTTCTAAGTGTAATGGCAACCGGGCGTGACCAGGAACGAATGAAAAATGTACAAAAGATGGAAGACATGAGTATTACACTCACCGGTAATCCGGTTCCCTGGAAGTCTCTACATGACAGCACATCCTGAGACTGACTACCTCTGATGGGACAGGAAAAAAAAAAAATAATCTGAGGTTAAAAACCCCACCCCTTCCGCTCAACGCCAGTGCATTTTAACAGAAACCAGGATAAGGGGTAGAGCTTAAGAATTTTGAAAATAATAAAATGGGCGGGATAATCGTGTACTGTCATGGAGACTTCCAGGAAACTGGATTACCGGTGAGTGTAATACTCATTTCCCCAGTCGTCTCCATGACAGCACATTGTGAGAACTAACAAAGTGAACAACTCAGGGAGGGACTACAGCACCCAGGACCTTGCGTCCAAAGGCCATATCCTCATTGGCGAAAACGTCCAGCCTATAATGTTTGGTAAAGGTATGGGCCCTCTTCCAAGTGGCCGCCCTGCAAATCTGTTCTAGGGAGGCAGAGGCCCTTTCGGCCCAGGAGGTGGACACTGCTCTCACTGAATGGGCTCTAAGAGAAGGGGGAGGTTTTTTTTTTTACCGGAGGCAGAATATGCATCTGTAATTGCACTTCTTATCCAACGCAAAATAGAGCTCTTAGCAGCTTTTTTTTGCCTTCGTTAGGGCCAAAAAAAAAAAAAAACTGTATAAAACAGGTTCTTGTCAATCCTCCATTCTTTAGTAACTTCAATATAATTAAGAACGGCCCTTCTCACGTCTAGATTATGAAATTTCTCTTCTTGTTCATTCCTAGGATTGGCACAGAATGAGGGAATGACTATATCTTGGTATCTTAGGTAGGAAATTAGGGTCTAGTTTAAAAATTAGCTCATCTTCTAAGACCCTAAGGAAAGGTTCCTGGATGGACAGGGCCTGGAGCTCACATACTCTCCTAGCAGAGGATATTGCTACTAAGAAAATGGTTTTGAGAGTAAGCCATTTGATAGACAGGGTAATAAGGGGTTTGAACAGAGAATTTGACAACCCTAAAAGAACTGTATTTAGGTTTCATGGAGCCACCATATTCTTAATTCTAGGCTTCAACCTGTCTGGATTTCTAGATTCCTGAAAGCGTCAAAGAACCTCAAAGACTAGTATTATAGAGGGCACCCAGGGCAGACACCTGTACTCTTAGCCTGTTTGGGGAGAGATCCATATCCAACCCATCCTGGAGAAAATCCAGAATGACAGGAATATTGGGGAAAGACTGGTTAAACCGGTCACCACTCCACAAGGAAAACTTCTTCCAGACCTTAAGATATGCTATAGAGGTATTGGACTTTCTGCTGAGCATTAAGTGATCCACCGCCCTCTGGGATAGACCTCTACCTAGGAGGATGGATTGTTCAGTAACCAAGCTGACAGTTTGAGAAGCTTGGGGTTCGGATTGGTAGATTGGACCCTGCGTTAGGAGGTCTTCCATTGGGGAAAACAGGATTGGATCTTCCCGACTGAGGGATCACAGGAGACCAAACCAGCCTCTTCTGGGCCAGAAGGGAACCACCAGGATCAGGGTACATCCCTCGGTCTGGAATTTCTGTAGAACCTTCGGGATCATCGGAATTGGTGGAAAAGCATAACAGAGGCCCAACGTCCAATTCTGGACGAAGGCGTCTACCGCTACACAGGGATCCCTTGGATTCAGGGAGAAGTAATGGGGCACCTTGTGATTTTTGTTTGAGGCGAACAGATCCAGATGCGGGCTGCCCCAATGAAACTGGATCCTCTGAAAGGCAGTTTGAGAAAGAGACCACTCGCCTGGATCCAATCTGTCGACTGAGAAAATCTGCTCTTAGGTTGAGAGAGCCTTTTAGGTACACTGCTGAAAGCGATCTTAAAGGGCTTCTGTCACCCCTAAAACACATTTTTCATTTTTGGGCTTGTTAAAATCCTTATTGAACGACTATTCCCTATATAGGGCTCTTACCTTGGTCTGTGGCTTCGTTTCATTAAAAATCGATCTTTTAAAATATGCAAATGACTTCACTACCAGCAAGTAGGGCGTCTACTTGCTAGTAGCCGCCGCATCCTCCTTTTAAAAAAACACCCTACACTGAGGCAGTGCTGAGGAGAAGAGCGCTCGCTGGCCCTGTCAATCAACAGGAGGAGGGGGCGTTTTTTTAAAAGGAGGATGCAGAAGCTACCAGCAAGTAGACGCCCTACTTGCTGGTAGTGAAGTCATTTGCATATTTTAAAAGATCGATTTTTAATTAAACGAAGCCACAGACCAAGGTAAGAGCCCTATGTAGGGAATAGTCGTTCAATAAGGATTTTAACAAGCCCAAAAATAAAAAATGTGTTTTGGGGGGTGACAGAAGCCCTTTAAATTCTTCTCTGCCCACGAGAATATCTGTCTTGAGAGACCCTGAAGATGACTGTGCCTTGTTCCTCCCTGATGACGGATGAAAGCCACTGCTGTGGAGTTGTCCGAGTGGACCAGTACATGACAGTTTCGTGACTGGGTCTGTGATGCTTTTAGACCTTCCCATATCACCTGAAGTTCCCTGTAATTGGAAGACAGCCTCCTCAGAGGTTTGGGCCAAGTCCCCTGAAAGGAGCTTGTGGCTGTAAGAGCGCCCAAGCCCCAGGAACCGGCGTCTGTCGTCAGCGAGAAAACTTCTTCCTGATTCCAGAAGAACCCAGTCTGTAGATTCTTGTCTCTTAGCCACCACTGTAAAAAGCTTCTTACCTCCCTGTTCAATGCTATTTTCTGGTCCAGGGTGAATTATGACCTGTTCCAATTCCGGAGGATAAGGTCCTGTAGAGGTCTCATGCAATATTGTGCCCAGGCAACCGCAGGAACGCAGCATGAGAGGCGTCCTAGCATCTTCATGCCTTCTCTGATGGAACAAATGGGACTCTTCAATTGTTGGATTCTGAGCTTCAGGTCCTGGACTTTTGGAAGAGGTAGAAAGGATTTCTGTAGGATGGAATCTAGAAGGAAGGAGGTTGGACTTTTCCCAGTTGACTATGCAGCTCAGGGCCTGAAGATGGGAATGAAGGAGATCCGCATTTTCTGCTATAATTAAAAGGTCGTCCAAGTATGGAATTATTAGTATTCCTTTCTGGCTTAGGGAGGCCACTACTTCTGTCATGACTTTGGAGAAGATGCGAGGGGCAGAAGATATTCCGAAAGGAAGGCAATTGAACTGGTAATGATGGATCTTTCCCTCCAGCTGAACTGCGAATTAGATATTTCCTTGATTTTGGGTGGATTGGGATGTGGAAGTAAGCATCCTTGAGGTCTATTGTGGCCATCATAGCCCCCTTCTTGATGAGATTCACGGTGGATCTTACTGTCTCCATCTTGAATCTGCGATAAGTGATACATTTGTTTAGTGGCTTCAGGTTTATTATAGCCCTGAATTTCCCCTTCCCATCTCTCGGTTGGGAACGCATTCCACTGCTCCCAAGCATAATAACTCTCTTATGCCGTCGGAGAGAACGGAAATTTGAGATAAGGGGAGCCGGGTTAAGGTGAATATTTGTGGAGGAAGAGATTACAATTCTATCACGTAACCCTCTCTTATAATTTTGACAATAAAGGGGTCTGTGATAATCTGCTCCCAGGTGTGTGTATAAAAGAGCGGAGTCTTCCTCCAACTGGATGGCGTCATTGTTTGGAGGAGGAAGGATCCCCCTTATTGGGATTGAAAAGGTAATTCCTTCCTTTCCCCCTTTTGTATAGCTCCACCTTCCTGATTCCCCTTTATCTGTTTTGGAATCCTGATGTTGTGGTCTATTCCGAAAAAACCGCAATTAGACTTACCGGTAATTCCGTTTCCTTGAATCCACCATGACGGCCCACATTGAGATTGACCCTTGACCTCTGTAGGGGCAGGAACACATAGAGAGTTTAAATTCCCCCCACCCCTCCACCTCCTCAGTGCTTTACAAATTATCCGAAAGGTGGAAAAGAGTAAAAGATATTGATTCATACCCTTAAACTCGTATTCTAATATATATTTTATATATATATATATATATATATATATATATATATATATATATTAGAATACGAGTTTAAGGGTATGAATCAATATCTTTTACTCTTTTCCACCTTTCGGATAATTTGTAAAGCACTGAGGAGGTGGAGGGGTGGGGGGAATTTAAACTCTATGTGTTCCTGCCCCTACAGAGGTCAAGGGTCAATCTCAATGTGGGCCGTCATGGTGGATTCAAGGAAACGGAATTACCGGTAAGTCTAATTGCGGTTTTTCCATTTCATCCACCATGACGGCCCACATTGAGATGTATCAAATGACTACATGGGTGGGGATATGGCCTGTATAATCTTCCGACCAAAAAGAGACTCATTCGAGTCCGGAAGATTAAGGCGATAGTGTCTTACAAAGGTGTTTGTGCTAGCCCAGGTTGCAGCCCTACAAATCTGGTCTAGTGAGACGCCTCTTTTTTCAGCCCAAGAAGAGGCAGTGGCCCTAGTGGAGTGGGCTTTAATATTGCCGGGACTGGGCTTGCCCTGTATCCTGTTGCAACACTCGATGGTGGACCTGATCCATCTAGCTATGGAGGATTTGGCTAGCTTCTTCCCTTTATTTTTTCCCGAGAATTGAACTAGTAGATTATCATCTATCCTAAGAGCCCTGGTAGCCTCCAGGTATTGAATTACTGTATCCTTAACATCTAAGAGATACATGTTATCATCAAACCCTGCAACTTCGGACCTAGTGATAGAAGGTAGAAAAATTTCCTGTTCCTGGTGGAAGGAGGAGACTACTTTAGGGAGGAAACCAGGGTCGAGCGTTAGGCGGATGTGATCATTACAAATTTGGAGATATGGTTCCCTGCAGGATAGGGCCTGAAGTAATTGCTATCAGGAAAGCAGTCTTTAGAGAAAGGTGTTTTAAGGAGATCTCTGATAACGGTACGAACGGAGGCTTTGTTAGGCCTTCTAGGACAATGTTCAAGTCCCAAGTTGGAGCTCTAGATTTAAGGGTGGGTCTTAACCTTGAAGCTGCTCTAATAAATCTCCTGACCCATCTGTGATTGGCTAAGCTGCAGTCGTAGAAGGTACTGAGGGCTGATATTTGTACTTTCAGAGTACTAGGTCTCAGACCTAATTCCAGTCCGCTCTGGAGGAAGTCCAGAATCTTGTTTATGGGGGGAGAGGAGGTGTCCGGGTGATCAATTCCTAACCAAGAACAGTATCTTTTCCATATCTTTAAATAGATGGAAGATGTCACTTTTTTTCTACTGGCCTTGAGCATGAGAATCACCTTATCTGACAGGCCTCTGTTCTTTAAGGTTTCGCTCTCAGGATCCAGGCTGCCAGTCTGAAGATTCCTGGGTCTGGATGCAGAAGTGGGCCCTGGACTAAGATGTCTCTCTGAAAAGGAATTTCCCAGGGATCCTCCAGCGATAGCTGTTTTAGAGCAGAGAACCAGCTCCTCTTTGGCCATAGGGGGGCTATTAGGATGAGAGTAGTTGGTTCTCCTAGAAGCTTCTGGATGACTCACGGTAATAGTGGTATCGGGGGAAATGCATAAGCTAGTCTCCAACTCCACTGAATTGATAGGGCGTCTATTGCCCACGGACCGTCCTCCTGGTTTAGGGAGCAAAAGCATTCTACCTGCGTATTCTTTCTTGAAGCGAATAAGTCTACTTCCGGATGACCCCATCTTTTTGAGATCCTCTGGAAGATCTTTCGGTTCAGGGACCATTCCCCTGGATCTATTTTTTCCCTGCTCAGGTAGTCTGCTACTGTGTTTTCGCAGCCCTTTAAATGGATGGCGGAGAGCGACAGGGTGTTCTCTTCTGCCCAGGAGAAGATTCTCATTGCTACAGCACCCAACAGGCGTGACCTTGTCCCTCCTTGGTGTCGTAGGTATGCCACAGCTGTGGTATTGTCGGATAGAATTTTTAAATGATGACCCCTCAGTAGGTCCTCTCCTTTTATTAAAGCTTCGAGGACAGCGTACAGCTCTCTGTATTTGGAGGATCTTTTTCTTATGTCTTCTGGCCAAGTACCCTGAAGAAGGTGGTCTCCTATTTTTGCTCCCCAGCCTTCGAGACTTGCGTCTGTTATTACCTGAACGGCCGGGTAGTTTCGCCACTGTAGACCTCCAAGCAGTCTTCTTTCTTTCCACCAGTTTAGATCTGATTTTACGGACTGAGGAATCCATACATCTTTGTCTAGGTTTATCTGTCTTCCATCCCATACACTTAGGATCCAATTCTGGATTACCCTTGTGTGGCTTTGGCACCAGGCAACCGAGGGGGATGCAGGCAGTTAGACTTCCGAGAAGACTCATGGACCGTCTGATGGAGCATCTGTGAGAACTCTGAAATATTCGGATCTTCTCTATTAATGCTACTGTTTTGTCCTGGGGGAGAAAGGTCTTTAACAGGGCTGAGTCCAGTTCTACGCCTAGGAATCTTATTCTTCTGGATGAGATCAGCGTGGATTTTTTTATATTTATGATCCAACCCAGACTTTCTAGGAACTCTGAGAATCTCCGAGTTGCAGACAGATTTTCGGCTTCTGTATTGCCAAGAATAAGGAAGTCGTCTAGGTATGGGATAATTGTTATGCCTTCCTGACCAAGATAGGCCACCATTTCCACTACCACCTTTGTGAAGACCCTGGGGGCCGAGGAGATGCCGAAAGGGAGGGCGACATACTGAAAATGGTGGATCAAGCCGTCCGGCCCTTTTAGGGAGAATCTTAAGTACTTTTGAGAAAGATGATGGATAGGGATATGGTAGTATGTGTCTTTGAGGTCGATTGACGACATAAACGCTCCTTTCTGTATTAGGGGAATAGTGGATGTGATGGTTTCCATCCTGAATTTCCTGTATAAGATGGATCTGTTTAGAGGTTTTAGGTTTATGATGGTTCGCAGGGATTGGTCTGGTTTCTTTACTAGGAAGAGGGTGGAGTAGAAGCCTTTCCTTTGTTCTAGTTGCGGGACCCTCTGAATTACCCCTAGATCTAAGAGGTCTCGGACGCCCTGCCATATTTTTGGAAGCTCTGTTTTGTTCTGGGATGAGATGCAGAATCTTCTTGGAGGGATTGATGTGAATTCTATTTTGTAGCCTTGAGAGACTACGTTTAGAACCCAGGGATTTGGGATAGCTCCATCTGCCCGTTTTTCCTTTCCCCCTGTAGGATCTTTGCTGGGGCTGGAACTGACGAAAGGGCTTCTTTGTAGACTCCTTGTCCTCCGGAAATCCCTTTTTCTTATCCGCCGCTCCCTCTAGAATTTTATCTAGAGTGGGCCCAAAGACAAACTCCCCAGAAAATGGGATAGAACAGAGTTTGGCTTTGGATGCCTTGTCCCCTGACCATGCTTTCATCCATAATGCTCGCCTGGATGCGTTAGAGAGAGCAGCGTCTTTGGCTGAGAAGCGGATGGATTCCGCGGAGGCATCCGCCATTGGATCACCCAATTGGGAGGAATCCTCAAAAGGAAGAGCGGTTTTCTTTACAACCTTCGCAACCTGTATGTCGACTTTGGGGGTCTGATTATATATTTTGCTTTCTGCTGGGTCAAAGCAGAGTCGGTTCCTGAACTCCTTGGGGACACCTAATCTCTTCTCAGGATCTGCCCACTCCTCCATTATCATTTCCCGTATATTCTCGTTTATAGGGAAGACGATGGAAGTCTTGGATCTAAGGCCGCCAAACATTTCATCTTGAACGGTCCGGGGTCTAGGGGTATCCTCGATTCCCATTGTGGACCTGACTGCTCTGAGTAAATCTTCCATCTCGTCTGTGGATAAAAAAATATTTTTTGTCCTCCTCCAAAATTTCCCCCTCGGACAAGGGGTCCTCAGCAGGAATCTGTCTGGATGTGACGGAAGCTTCCTCTACATCCTCGCCCTCAGATGAGGAGACGACCGACAGTTTGCGTTTCTTGGGAGGGTTAGGGACACTAGCAGGAACAGACATAGTGGCCAAAGAAGATCTGATTTCGTCCGTAATAAAAGTTTTCATTTCGGACAGAATATCTGGTTGCTCTTCCTTCCATATTTCGGCAGTGCAAGGCTTGCACAGCCTCTTTTTGTAATTTTCAGGTAACCTTCTTGAGCATGCACAGCACTTTGAGAGCTTTGCTTTAGTTTTAGATTCTTTGCTGCCCTGGAGGAAGCAACCAGATATACCGTATTCAGAATTGTAACAGAAGTGAAATTAAAAATACAATTTCCCCCCAGAGGGGACTCACTGTACTGATGGCCGAAGGGTCAGAGCCTTCCTGGCGAGGAGTAGGTGCTTCAGACATCGCGGTGCAGCAGTCAAAGGCTGACACCGCGCTCTTTTTAAATTCTGTCCAAGCGTCTGACGTCATCAAGCAGCGCCCCGACTGACAGCGTAAGCCTGCGCCGCGCCAGCTTGTAGAAAAAAGGTACGTGCGCCGCCCCGCCCGCCCTTAATGTGCTTCATGCGCCGCACCACTCCTGCTGCCGGTCACCTGTAAGGAAGGACGCCAAGCGCCGCGCGCGAGGCGCCTTGTGAAGCCGGCACCCCCGACTATTACCCAGAAGAGGGAAGGAAGTCTGAGGTAGGAAAGGACCGCAAGCCTCAGCATAAGCTAAGACGAGGGTCCTCGTTGCTCCAAGCTGGCCAGCCTTAGCCCCTGCCGTGGGAGGCCAGCAGGAGATTCCTGTAAAAGAATAAAGCTTACTACCCTCCAGGAAGGAGGGCTCTCTCTACATGTTGGCCCCTGTAGGGGCAGGAAAGCACTGAGACATCTCTTTTTTTGGATGCCAGGGCAGATTGAACCTCTTCTCTAACCATGGCCTTGATGTCTTCTAACAGGCCAGAGGACTCGGAGTTCACAACATTCCTTGCACAGCGGTTTAGAACCAAAAGAGGGCAGACGTTTAAAACACACGCCGCACTTCCTGGTCCTAACCTTAACCGAGGAGGAAGACTCCTTTTCTCCCTGAAACATATAAGGGAGAGAAGGGTCAGCCACCACAGGGCAAACATCACAAAGGAGGGTGCCTGACACAGGATACTCACTGGACCCTGGGTAGAAGGAGGCTCCGATCCTGAGCCAGGTGTGGTAGGGGCACGCATGTTCAGCAGTCCACCAAAATCGCCAGAGGCAGAAGCAGGGGTGAAAACGCTGGGCACCATCCTCAGCCGGCATTTTACCCTTTTTATTCCACTGGGCATATACCGGGACGAGCGCCGGCGTGACGTCATAACGCTAAGCCACGCCCCCGCGGCATCTGACGCCATCACCCGGCGGCTGGAGGGAAGGCCATACCACTCCGCATACAGCCCACCTGGACCGCCGCAGGAGGGAACTTCGCCGGGGCCACCAACAACACCAGCAGGGGCCTGGGCACAGACCTTTTCAGGAGGAGGGAAAGCCGAGCCGCCGGAACCGACCTCTGGTCTGTATAGAAGATGCGCAAAGAACGATACTGCCAGGAACTCCATAGAGCTCCCAGCACCTCTCCGGTCTTCCTTCCCTACCAGGACAGGAAAAAATACTGGCGATGAGGGGGAAGGGCTGGGGTATTTAACTTCTCTGTGTTTTGTCCTGTCCCATCAGAGGAAGTCAGTCTCAGGATTGGCTGTCATGGAGACGACTGGGGAAATTTATAGTGACTTTCCAGGCGAAGGTCTCCTGCAACAAGAGGTAGCGCTACATTTTTTCTGGAAGAGTAAAAATACTCGCTCCTCTTACCATTTTTGAGGAGTATTTTGAGCCGATGAGCAGTACGAAAGTTACAGTAATTCAAATAGTTAATACGAAGGCCTATGTAACATTAAGGGGCTGCTATTTATGCAGGGAAACCATTACTAGTATCTAGAACTATCTTACATGCATAAATAGCACATTTAGACCATTTTAAATTTAGCCGACATCATACACTAAACATAAGACCACTGCCACCTAAACAGTGCCACCAGTTCTTGTCTTTATAGATGTGAACAGTAGACTCCTTATTACAGTCATTCCTCCAACGCCTAAAGCTGGGGACACCGTTACACTCAGCGGAAATTAAGTTTAGGGGCAACTTGGTACAAAGCACCCACCGCGCACATGAGAGCTTCCCCTCTGCAGCGGTCTTAGATTGGATGCTAATGCCATGTAGTATTAGGGTGGCAAAGAGCTCTGCAGGGTCAGGTTGGCACAGTATGAGGCTATGAAGTCTTAGGGTGGCACAAAGAGCTCTGCCGGGTCAGGGTGGCACAGTATGGGGCTATGTAGGCTTAGGGTGGCACAGAGCTCTGCAGGGTCAGGGTGGCACAGTATGGGGCTATGTAGGCTTAGGGTGGCACAGAGCTCTGCAGGGTCAGGGTGGCACAGTATGGGGCTATGTAGGCTTAGGGTGGCACAGAGCTCTGCAGGGTCAGGGTGGTAGGCTTAGGGTAGCACAGTGTGGTAATGTACTGTGTGTAGTGCGATTGTGTACGGTTATACTATTATACTTTACATAGTGTGATCATGTACTGTATATACTGTTATAGTGTACAGTGAGACAGTATACGGTATACAGTGTGATAGTGTCCTGGACTATAGTGCACACAGTTTAATAGTGTACAGTATATAGTGGGACAGCGATACATTTCCTTGGCCACTACGGTCTGTCGTCTGTGTGTGAACCCGACCCTGCCCCTCATGCAGCCTCCTCCTGTGCCGCCTGCTATCTCCAGGACTTGCATTGGCAATGAGAGGAGGGGCATCTGTAAGTCAGTCATGCTGTGACATCGGTGTATCAGCCAGGGGGCTTGTGCTGGGCCCCGCACCGGGTACACATCACAGTCTGCTGTATCTAAGCTGCTCCTCCTTGATTTTTCTGGCTACGGGACAATAGACTGACCTGCCCTGAGGGTCTCCCTCCCGTGTCCTCGCTGTCTTGCAGCTGGCGGTCAGACCCAAGTCTGAGGTTGGTGTTGCTTGCTGCTGGTCTCCTGTTGGCGTGTCCAGCGCTGAGACCCTCGCTGACTTCTAGAAGCGCTCAGCCACTTTCCCTCACTGCTGAGCGCGGTAGTGAAGACGTATCCCATAGACCTCCTATTGAGGCCGTCTTCAGTACCGCGCTCAGCAGGGAGGAGAGACTGCGCTCGGCTGAGGCTTCAGACTCATCATTATAGAGGAAAACAAGGCGCTCAGATCTGGGACCCCCATTAAATTTCACTTAGCCCGCCAGTGACGACCGCGCGCCTTCTTCCTCACTTCACAGCGGTGTGCCATAAGCTCAAACTGACCAATCACTAAGCTCATTACTGTAAGGAGCTTTGTGATTGGTTGTTTCAGGCAGCATCGCTCCACTGATGAATGGCAGGGAAAAGTCTAGGGAGTACTGGTGCACTTTAGGCCTCTTTCACACGGGTGTTGCGGGAAAAGGTGCAGGTGCATTGCGGGAACATGCGCGATTTTTCCGCGCAAGTGCAAAACATTGTAATGCGTTTTGCACTCGCGTGAGAAAAATCGCGCATGTTTGGTACCCAAACCCGAACTTCTTCACAGAAGTTCGGGCTTGGGATCGGTGTTATTTCCCCTTATAACATGGTTATAAGGGAAAATAATAGCATTCTGAATACAGAATGCATAGTACAATAGCGCTGGAGGGGTTAAAAAAATGAATAAAATTTAACTCGCCTTAATCCACTTGTTCGCGCAGCCGGCATCTCTTCTGTCTTCATCTGTGAGCAATAGGACCTTTTGATGACGTCACTACGCTCATCACATGATCCATTACCATGGTGATGAACCATGTGATGGACCATGTGATGAACGCAGTGACGTCAAAGGTCCTGTTGCTCACAGATGAAGACAGAAGAGATGGCGGCTGCACGATCAAGTGGATTAAGGCGAGTTAAATAATATTATTATTTTTTAACCCCTCCAGCGCTGTTTTACTATGCATTCTGTATTCAGAATGCTATTATTTTACCTTATAACCATGTTATAAGGGGAAATAATAATGATCGGGTCTCCATCCCGATAGTCTAGCAACCGTGCGCGAAAATCGCACCGCATCCACACTTGCTTGCGGATGCTTGCGATTTTTACGCAACCCCAGTTAATTTCTAAAACGCACAAAGAGGAGCATGCTGCGATTTTCACGCAACGCACAAGTGATGCGTGAAAATCACCGCTCATGTGCACAGCCCCATAGAAATGAATGGGTCGGGATTCAGTGCGGGTGCAATGCGTTCACCTCCCGCATTGCACCCGCGCGGAATACTCGCCCGTGTGAAAGGGGCCTTAGACTTTTTCCAGGCGTCTGACGCTTGTACAGGCGTTATTGCGACCTCTGCCTGCGACCACATAATGGGAGTTCCCCTGTATAGATTCCTCCATGGCAATGGTCTCCAACGTGTGATTCCACTACAACTCTCAGCATGGCACCCTAAGGCCACCTCCGCAGACAATCACAAGGGGACACCCAGTAATCAGCAGAATTTCCAGTTTATATGGACGGATACGGTCTGCGTGTCGGACCCCCACGAGGATAGGTCAATCTCTGCAGGCCGGAGAACCCCTTTACACAATCAGTCATTTTGCCTTGTCCGAGATGCTTTCGTCCCCACAGACAGTGCCGCTCTCATTCACTGGCTGTGTCTGTGAACTGCAATACCAGAAACAGCCTATGGACAAGAGTGGCGCTGTTTTTGGAGCGAAGATAATTTTCTAACCCTGGGCATCCTCTTAAAGGGACAGTCCTCCAGGTACATGAAGGATCCCCGCAGCGCCTCTAGTTTGTTGGTAGTTTCAACATCATCAAAATAAAAACCAGCGATTCCTGTTTTCTGATTTCCCAATAACAGAGCCAGACCTGATGTCATAACAATACCGCCCTGAAGTCAGCAGGGGCCCCCGCTATCTCACCTCGGCGTGCACGTACTTGTAGTCCATCAGACGCTCGTGTGCCACACAAACTTTAAGAAGTACTCTGTTTCCAGCATCCAAAGCGGATTCACCGTCACCAATGAAAAGTGACAATTTCTGTGAATGTTGCCGATGCCTGCTTGCTGTCATACAATAGAAACCTTCACTGTATGTCCAGGGGATATTTATTGGTTCTGGTGGCGAGATGGACAGACAGGCTCTGTACTGTAACTAGCCACCCGCCTGTCACATGATCAAGACATAAACAATGACCGTTTCAACTCAATGACAGCAAGCAGAGATGCTGCAAACCATGAAGAATCGATACAGACTGGATATTGTGTTTCACTGCACAGTGAATGAGCTCTACTCACAACTGGAACAGTCCTTTAAGGCGGCCACGGCAGAGGTGGTAACCAGTTATCTGAGAATCAGGAAATCCTTCTATTTCTTATAAAACGGGTCTAAAAAGTATCAGCAACGCAAATAAAATAAAATACAACACAATTTGTGTCCCGGGGAGCGGTCTAAAGGTCCTCATCAGACGACAGCACTGATTTTAAGGAGCGCCTGTCAGCCCAACATGTCAGCTTAGTAAATAATTCTGGAGCATTTATTCTTGTCATGCAGTTCCTCTTGTATTCCTACTGGAAGCTTGTGAGTAACAGTACAACTGGGTGCTACCCCTCGGGGGCTTGTCCATGCATCCAACCAGTGCCAGACTGTGCATGGACACACGCCAAGCGGTTACCCCCAGAGGGAGCTTTAGTCAGACTTCCAGCAGGAATAAAAGAGGAACTGCATGGCAGAGTCCAAAGAGCAGATTTGTTATTACATGGGAAATGCAATTCGTTACTAAAACATACGTGTCAGGAGAGGTTAAAGGGGTATTCCCATCTCTAGGATATGCACCCATTGTCCGATAGGTGCGGACCTGCACCTACAACGAGAACAAAGCGGAGAGCGCTGTGGCTGGAGGACCTCGGATTTTCCGGGGTCCGGCCACCACCATGCGCTGCTCCCATAGAAGTGAATGGGAGTGCACCGCACATGCGCGGCCCACGCTCCCATTCATTTCTATAGGGCAGGCGGCAATAGCCAAGCAAGTGCTCAGCTATTTTCGGCAGCCTCATAGAAATGAATGGAGGGCGGCTGCGCATGCGCCCTCCGTTCATTTCCCCGCTCCGTTCCCATTGTCTGAGATGGAAAAACCTATTTAAGGGCTTCTATGAACAGACTGCAATACCAGACACAGCCCATTTCCACGGGTGGCGCTGTTTTTTGTTTCCTCCTTTTTATACCCTATAGGCCTTTGCCCTTCTGTGTGATGTTTGCGGCAGAACAATGGGCCCTGTGTCGGGCACAGCACTAGACCGCGCGGTCAGGATTATTCACCGGCTGCCGATGAGGTCAGATTGAATAAAATAACTTCCATCGTCACCATGCAGCCAATCCAACCTGCAGGGGCACGGCGAGGAGACGACCAAGGCGGTGGTACCTGACTGGTGACTGTGGCACTCCGATGCCACCCTGGCTATTTGGGCACGGCCGAAGGAACTACTATGGCAAAATACTAAACTACCCCAGCTGCAGGATACGGCCAGAGTACAGTCCAGTCTGCTCATTCTGTCCTCAATGGTGGTCCTGCTCTGCTGCGCAAACCTGGAGCACGTTCACGCCTCTGCTACATATATTAGTGGCACAGATCAGCCGTGGAAGCGTGAAACTGAGTGATCTGGTTAATGAGTGAAGCTTTTCTCACCCGTAAAAATTCCCGAGTGAAGTCCAAGCAGCGCACAGATGTTTTATTAACAAAGCGCTGTCTGCAGGGGTTAATGGGACGGGAGAGCAGAGACGAGTCGGCAATAGTGGAAACTGCCTGATAGTAAGGCCTCATTCACACGTCCCTGTCCATGAGGACGTCCACGACCTGGTCGGTGAAGGATCCGTGTGTCATCAGCATTCCACGGACATTGCTCAAGAGCATTTCCTAGCGACGATCCGTGAAATGCAGATGAAACACGGATGTCACCCATGTTGTGCCTGCGTTTTGGGCGGGATAGACCCATAATCAAGGACAAAAATAGGGCGCGCTCCCTTAGAGTAACCCCGAACCCCTGGCAAATCACAGACGTGTGACTATGCACATTAAAAAAATCACTGGGTTACTTGTGCGGTCTGAAGAACATGGACGGCACGCGCCTATGACACAAAGACATCTAAAAGAGGCGTCAGACAGACGTGGCGAGTGCAGGACGTGGCAGGATGTAGGGCGCCATTTCTAGCAGTCTGGGTTCCCCTGCCGTGGGTGCAACATCCCATAAGGGTATAATCACACGTGCAAAAATCATGTCTGACTCATAAAGACGGACGATTCTACTTCTGTTTTTTTTTTTTTAATCCACTCCTAGTTTTGCCTTCAAAAACCTGCCCGTGTGAATGTACCCTAAAAGCCCCCCTACACAGTGTATTGGGGGCCGAAAGGCGGGTCCGGCTGACTACCCAATGGGTGGGGGCTCCCAACAGATGATGTCGAGAAAGAGAAGGATCAGACCAACGACTTTTTTTTGCCCGATCCTTTTACCCTAGGACAGGGATGCTCAACCTGCGGCAAAACTACAACTCCCAGCATGCCCTAGTAGCTGTAGGCAGTCCAGGCATACCGAGAGTTGTAGTTTTGCAACAGCTGGAGGGCCACAGGTTGGGCATCCCTGTCCTAGGAGCGAAGGCGTTATCAGAAGTGTCTGGCAGCGGCTCTCTCCTCATCGAGTACAGACATACGGGGGGGGTCACATATGCACGCTGCCGCTGCATTCAGCTTCAAGGGTCTTCTGGAGAAAGCCCGGACTCTGTCAGTGCCACAGAGTTACAAGGAGTGGTGGGCTGCTCTGGGGTCCGTTCTCGTTATAGGCAGTTGACGGATACCCGGCAAAAAGACACGTATTACTTACACATAGATTGGGGGGTAAGTAGCTGCAATAGGACAACCCCTTTAAGCCAGTGTTTGTCAGCAGCAGAGACAACCCCGTGGCACCCCCGCTCTTTAAGCCGATAACAGGAACGTACTAGGGAATTGCTATTTATGCAGTTTCCTAAAAATAAAAGAGATTCACTGAAGTTAAAGGGGTTTGAAGGTCGGGTGGTGCAGACCCTCCTTTATTAGTGGACACATTTCACCCGTCAGTCCTATCAAAATGGCTGCCGGAGAAAGATGGGACGTCATTTATTAAAGGGGTTCTCTGGTATTTCTTGGAAATCGTGCACTGACCGATGGAGGGAAGAGCCTGCTCCGTACTTACCCCTCCGTCATACCGCTGCGGTCCTGAGCCCTGCTGTTCAGCCGCATTCACATTATATGCAGGAAGAGTCAGGACCACATCCAGTTGGGGGCAGCGGGGAGGTAAGTACAGAGTCGACCACCTACCCCCCACACAGCCTGATTTTTTTTAGTCTGGAGGACCCCTTTAAGAGGCGCGTGCTACACTGACGACATGGGTCCCCGTTCGGCAGGAGCTGGCACAGCCCTGTCACCCATTTCATCAGGCCCTGTGAAATTTGAGGGAAGGCATACAGACCCGGGGCGAGCGCTGCCATGCCGGCTCCTAACAGGACATCCCCTTTAAGGGCTACCATTTATGAGCACGTGCAGGCAGGCTTTGGATGCTGGGAGTTGTAGTTCCCCAGCCACAGGTTGGGGCTCACTGGGCTCCACCACCACTGCCCGTCTATGGCGCTGGGTTAACCATCTAGATGCCAGCTCCACATCACTGCCCAGCAATCACCTGACGCTGGAATTAGGAAATTGGGGGATGGAGGCTGCAGTGCCGGGTCGTGCCCCATCACCTGGACGACTATGGCTTCGGGCCGCAGGATACATTCACTCACCTGAATCTCCCCTCCCGGCGCCGCCATCTTGCTCTTTGCTCTGTCACTGCACTCGCCGGATCTCGGGAGAAGCCGCCGGGAACACAGACACACACACTACCGCAATCTCCACCAATGGCAGCACCCGGCGTCACCAGAAAGAGACGTGCCGCGACGGCTTTTGGGTCACCTTGTTGGTCTCTTCCGGCGCTTGAAGCGGCAGGCGACATGTTTGAAAAGGGCAGGGCTAGCGGCCGTTTGAAGGGACGCCATGTTTGTAAAGGGCACGTCCATACATAATGGTAGGCTGAGGAGACTCCGCCTCTGTACGCGTGCGTCAGTAGGCACGGAACGGGGCGGCCATATTTGTGAAGGGAGACGCAGGCTTCTGGGTTTCCATACTTCATGAGGGCAGAACTGTACAGTCTGCATGTGGCATTCATATCAATAGATGATTGGGAAGGACACATCCTCGAGCACTGATTGGTCATTTATAGCTTGACGGGGTTGTCTCATCTCAGACAATGATGGTATATTGCTAGGATAGGCCATCAATGTCAGATAAGTGCCAGTCCCACCTTTAGGACCCACTCCTATCTCCAAAACAGGGACCCCAAAGTGAAAGAGAGCAACTGGCATGTGCAGCTCCATTCATCACTGTGGGAGTTCAGAAGTCAAGTCAAGCAAGCTCGGATATTTTCCAAAGTCCCATAGTGGTGAACGGAGACCGCACAGCGCCATTCACTTCCATTGGACTGCCAGAAATAGCCGAGCCGGAGCTGCTGCTCTCTTTTTTACTTCAGGGGCCCTGTTCTGGACATAGGAGCGGGTTCCAGAAGAGAGCCAACCTTTTTAAAGGGGTTGTCATCAGGATAAGCAATTACTAGCTGATCGTCGGGGAATCTGATACCCCAATGATAAGAGGTTAAAGTGTGGCCCCCCGGTGCCTGAACTACACAGCTCCATTGGCTCCTTTCCTGAGGATACGCCATAACTTAAAGGGGTTTTCTGGAAGTTCAATATTGATACAAAGCTGAAGTTGGTTTCTTATTCGGCCAGTTTTTTAGTCACATAGGGGGAGATTTATCAAACTGTTGTAAAGTAGTGTTGGTCGAGCACCAAAGTGCTGGGGTGCTCGAGTAGAACACCTCTACCGAGCACCTGAGCACAATGGAAGTCAATGGGAGAACCCGAGCATTAAACTAAGCACCCCCTGCTCTGAAGAGGGGAGGGTGTCTGGTTCACATGAAAAGGTCAGAAATTGATGGAAACACCACTGAAATGGTTCAGGAACAGCATGGGGAGGATGTCTGGATGCATCTTGGACTCCCAGGCTGCTGCTGGGAACGATGTTGTTCGAGTAGTACACCAATTTCACAGACTGACAATAATACGCACAAAACCGAAGATAAAATCGATTTTAGAGCAAAAATTGTTAGGAAACCTTCTTTCCTGTATATTTACTTGTATATAAAGTGCTGCCAAAAATTACAAGGAAGAGGCACTCCGATACAACCTGTATATCACATAAAGGAGGGCCTCGTTCACATTGTGGTACAATTGTTCATGTAGTGGGACTTCTACACTTATAAAGCCTATGCACTAAGTGAAAGGGCTGCCAAAAATTACAAGGAAGCGGCACTCCAATACACCCTTTATTACACATAAAGGAGGGCATCTTACACCCTTGAAAAATTATGATTGATGGCCTGCTGTTGACCCTCAAAAACTATTGGAGCAAGGGCCTGCTGGTGACCCTCTAAAACATGAGGTGTGAGGGTCTTCCGCTGAGCTGGCCCTCTAAAACATTAGGGGCGAGGGTCTGCTGCCGATCTGACCATCTAAAACATTAGGGGCGAGGGTCTGCTGCTGATCTGACCATCTAAAACATTAGGGGCGAGGGTCTGCTGCTGATCTGACCATCTAAAATATTAGGGGCGAGGGCCTGCTGCTGATCTGACCATCTAAAACATTATGGGCGGGGGCCTGCTGGTGACCCTCAAAAACATTATGGGCGAGGGCCTGCTGCTGAGCTGACCCTCTAAAACATTAGGAGCAAGGGCAGCCTAAAAAGCATGTTGATATGAAGGAGGAGGACGAGAAAAGGGAGATTGAACCATATAACCTTTTTAGTGGTGGAAGGGGTGGATGGGAATGCAGTGTATTCAATACACCATAAAAGCCACATTTAGAGTGCCTTTTTGTTCAGCCGCTTTCCTCTGGTGGAGTAGAGAAGTCAGAGGCAATCCAGGCCTTGTTCATTTTTTTAAGGGCTCGTTCACACGAACGTACTTTGCGTTCCGTAAACAGGCCGTTTTCTGCGTTCCGCATACGGTCCGTATACAGAACCATTCATTTCAATGGGTCCGCAAAAGATGCAGACAGCACTCTGTGTGCTGTCCGCATCCATTGCTCCATTCCTTGGCCCCTCAAAAATTATGAGTCCTGTCCTATTCTTGTCCGTTTTGCGGACAAGACTAGGCATTTCTTTAATAGGCCTCCTGTTCCGTTCTGCAAATTGCGGAAGCCACGCGGACCGCAAAAAACGGAACGGTCATATGAACGAGCCCTAAGAGTCAACCGGTCAGCATTTTCAGTTGACATTCGGATGAGCTTATCAGTTATTATGCCCCCAGCAGCACTAAACACACGCTCTGACAAAACGCTGGCAGCAGGGCAGGCCAGCACCTCCAAGGCGTAGAGCCAGTTCGTGCCACGTGTCCAGCTTGGACACCCAATAGTTATAAGGCACAGAGGGATCACTGAGGATGCTGACACAGTCTGCTACGAACTCCTTCACCATCTTCTAAAATTTTTCCCTCTTTGTGACACTAGGCTGCGCATCAGGGTGAGGGTGCTGGCGGGGTGTCATGAAACTGTCCCAGGCCTTGGAGAGTGGTACCCTGCCTCTGTTGGAACTGCTGTGTGTTCCCCTTGTCTTCCCTCCTCGGTTGCCCAAGAAACTACGGACTCTGCCGCCAGCGTTGTCAGCTGGAAATTTCTTTGTAGCGGGGGTCGAGAAGGGTGAACAACCAGTAATCCGTGTTGGCCAAAATGCGTACAACGCGAGGGTCACGGGAAAGGCAGCCTAACATAAAGTCAGCCATGTATGCCAGAGTCACAACAGGCAAGACTTCACTGTCCACTGACTCTCAATCTCCTCATCCTCTTCCTCCTCTTCTACCCATCCATGCTGAACAGATGGAATAAAACTTCCATGGGTACTACCCTCTGTAGCGGAGGCAACCGTCTCCTCCTCCTCCTCCTCCTCATCAACCAATTCGTGCTCAGAAGCCGAACTTAGGGTGGTCTGTCTATCACCATGTGTAACGTCTTCCCCCATTTCCACCTCTTCTACATGCAAAGCGTCCGCCTTAATTGTGAGCAGCGAGTGTTTCAGTAGACACAGAAGTGGGATGGTTACGCTGATAATAGCGTTATCGCCGCTCACCATCTGTGTTGATTCCTCAAAGTTCCTCAGACATCCATGCCCACTCGTCGCTTGTGAAGAGCGGAAGCTGACTGGAAAGACGACGACCATGTTGCAGCTGGTATTCCACTACTGCCCTCTGCTGCTCACAAAGCCTGGCCAACATGTGGAACGTCGAGTTCCAGCACGTGCTAACGTCGCACAACAGTCAGTGAGCTGGCAATTGCAAGCGCTGTTGCAGCGTTGCCAGACCGGCAGAAGCTGTCGATGACTTGCGGAAATGGGCACACACGCGGCGCACCTTTACCAGTAGCTCAGGCAAATTGGGATAGGTTTTGAGAACCACTAGATTGAACAAATTGGCTAGGCATGGGATGTGTGTGAGCTTGCCGAGCTCCAAAGCCGCCACCAAGTTACGGCCATTATCAGACACAACCATACCTGGTTCTAGGTTAAGTGGCGAGAGCCACAGCTCAGTGTGGTCTTTTTATCCCCTGCCACAGCTCTGCGGCGGTGTGCTTTTTGCCACCTAAGCAGATCAGTTTAAGCACGGCCTGTTGATGCTTCCCCACTGCAGTGCTACACTGCTTCCAGCTACCAACTAATGTCTGACTGGTGCTGCAATATGATAATTCAGAGGTGGAAGTGGAGGAGGAGGCGGAGGAGGAGACGGAGGAGGAGAAGGGGGGTTGCAGCCACTAACGTAGGTGGTGGCGGAAACCCTGATGGAAGTTGGGCCCGCAATCCTTAGCATCGGTAGCACCTGTGCCATCCCAGCGTACGACTCACTCCCGGCCTCCACAAGGTTCACCCAGTGTGCCGTCAGGGAAATGTAGCGTCCCTGGCCAAAAGCACTTGTTCATGTGTTAAGTGAACCTTCCCAATAACTGCGTTGGTCAGGGCACGGGTGATGTTACGGGACACCTGCTGGTGTAAGGCTGGGACTGCACACCGTGAAAAATATTGGTGGCTGGAGACAGAGTAACGCGGGGCGACCACCGCCATCAGGCTGCGGAAAGCTTCAGTGTCCACAAGCTTAAATGGCAACATTTCCAGGGCCAGCAATTTGGAAAAGTGCGCATTTAGTGCTATGGCCTGGGTATTTGCGCTTTCGCTCAAAGCCCTGGGGTATAGACATATGTACGCTGCGCTGGGACACAGAAGTGGATGTGCTAGCTGATGGTGCTTGCGAAGGTCCAGACCAGGTGCATGGCGGGAGTCATCCGGGCCTGCAACTTGGACAGGGAATTTGCCAGCATGTAACACAAGGGAAGAGGAGGCAGTGGTGTGACCCGCAGACACTGATTGTGGACCCAGGCGTTCGGCCCACCGATTAGGGTGCTTTGATGCCATGTGGCGGATCATGTTGGTGGTGGTGAGATTGCTAGTGTTCGCGCCCCTGCTCATTTTGGTACGGCACAGGTTGCGCAAATGACAATTCTTTTATCGTCCGCACTTTCTTTAAAAAAGGTCTAGACTGCGGAACACCTAACCCATGGCAAGGGAGATTTCCTCAAGGGGGTGCTCCAGGGAACAGTTGCGGGCCTGTATGGTGTGGCCCGCCTTCTCCCTTTTGCCACCCCACTGCCTCTTCCAGCCTGTTGCGTTGCTGCGGATCCCTCCCCCTCTGTACTGCTATCCTCGCTCGGCTTGCCACCTTCCCAGGTTGGTTCAGTGACTTCATCGTCCACCACCTCCTCTTCCACTTCCTCACTCTGGTCATCCTCCTGACTTGTTGACCTAACAACAACCTCAGTTATTGACTACTGTGTCTCATCCTCATCATGAACCTCTTGAGACACTAATTGCAGTTGACCTTTTGGCCACTTTGTCTCATCATCATCATCCACCTTGTGAAACACTAATTGCCATTCCCCACCATCATCTTCTTGTGACTGTGAATGCTCAAGAGTTTGGGAATCAGGGCACAAGATCTCCTTATGTCCCTCTTCAAGCGGGCTTGTCGAGAGGCCCAAATCAAGGAATGGCGATGAAAAGAGCACCTCGGAATATCCCAGTGTGGGATCACTTGTTTGCTAAGACTCTCCATGGTGGGAGGAAGGAGGATCAGGGTGAGGATTCTGTTGACCAAACTCTTGGCTACTGAGACTGGACTTTGTGGAAGACAGGGTGGCGCTTAACCGACTGGAAGCATTATCTGCTGCAATCCAACCGACCACCTGGTCGCACTGGTCTGACTTCGAGAGTGGTGTCCTGCACCGCCCTGCAAACTGGGAAATGAAGCTAGATATCGTGGATGAGTGTGTTTCTTGTGCTCTGGCAGCAGGCACAGTTTCACCGCACCTAGGGCCACGGCCTCTGCGTGCACCATCAGCAGCACGGCCACTTCCCTGTCCCTTACTGCTCGCCTTCTTCGTATTAAATGGTATATATGCTTGCAAGTATGTCACATGTACAGTAGCGCAGGTTTTGTAAGTGTATGCGCAAATAAAGTACACAGAATGTCTCAGATATTTTTAGTATGCGCACACGTTATACAGGAGATGTAGCACAGATAATGTCGCTATCCACAGCGTCTACGAAAAAAGTGCACTGAATGTCACAGATAATTTTAGGATGCGGAAACGTTATACAGTAGGTATAGAGCAAGTAATGTCGCTGTCACCAGCGGCCAAACAATTGCGCTGAATGTCACAGATATTTAGGCTGCGCAAATGTAAAATAAAAGATGTAGCAGAGGTTGTGTCACTGTCAGAAGCGGCACTAACAATTCCATGCAATTTAGCGCAGGTTGCGCTAATAATATAAATCAAAGAAATTGAAAGGCACTCCGTCCAAGAGAAGGGAATATGAATCCCGAGTGCACATTGTCTCCACAGCACTAGGTAACAATATGAGCATTTTCTTAGTTAGATTTTGATTTATCTTCCGTGATTTGTATTTGATACCGATATCGCTTGATCTTTTGTTCCATAATATTTTTCTTCTTGTACTTATGATAGAATAATGCATCTATGGACTGCCTGCTACTTCTATTGAAATTAATCATAACTATACAAGTGATATCTGGCCATCTATGTTTTCTATACCATATCTAGAATGTGGTGCGTAGATCTTTATATAATCCCCTATGTGGTTGGCAACTTCTGTTACTATGTTGGTATTTGACATGGATTAGACCAGAGTTCACTTGTTGTCTCTATTTTCTTTTTCTTTATCTTATTACTGGTTAGACCGATCCCTACTTAGCGGCTTCTCATTGAACATGAGTTTTTCTATATAAATGTAGACTGTCTGCTTCTGTATACTTTACTTGATTATTGTGACCCAACAACTCATTGATGCTATATATATATTTTTATGTTCTTCATAGGCTGTGATTAAGGTCCTGTTTGGACCGAAACGTTGGCCCTGCCTTCTTGTTATGTAATACAAAGTTGGTGTTGGATACAACAATAAATCTAATTTACAAATACTTATGAGTGTGCCGTGGATATATATATTTTGCGCTAATAATATACACTCACCTAAAGAATTATTAGGAACACCATACTAATACGGTGTTGGACCCCCTTTTGCCTTCAGAACTGCCTTAATTCTACGTGGCATTGATTCCACAAGGTGCTGATAGCATTCTTTAGAAATGTTGGCCCATATTGATAGGATAGCATCTTGCAGTTGATGGAGATTTGAGGGATGCACATCCAGGGCATGAAGCTCCCGTTCCACCACATCCCAAAGATGCTCTATTGGGTTGAGATCTGGTGACTGTGGGGGCCATTTTAGTACAGTGAACTCATTGTCATGTTCAAGAAACCAATTTGAAATGATTCGAGCTTTGTGACATGGTGCATTATCCTGCTGGAAGTAGCCATCAGAGGATGGATACATGTTCTCATTCTGTTTACGCCAAATTCGGACTCTACCATTTGAATGTCTCAACAGAAATCGAGACTCATCAGACCAGGCAACATTTTTCCAGTCTTCAACAGTCCAATTTTGGTGAGCTCGTGCAAATTGTAGCCTCTTTTTCCTATTTGTAGTGGAGATGAGTGGTACCCGGTGGGGTCTTCTGCTGTTGTAGCCCATCCGCCTCAAGGTTGTGCGTGTTGTGGCTTCACAAATGCTTTGCTGCATATCTCGGTTGTAACGAGTGGTTATTTCAGTCAACGTTGCTCTTCTATCAGCTTGAACCAGTCGGCCCATTCTCCTCTGACCTCTAGCATCCACAAGGCATTTTTGCCCACAGGACTGCCGCATACTGGATGTTTTTCCCTTTTCACACCATTCTTTGTAAACCCTAGAAATGGTTGTGCGTGAAAATCCCAGTAACTGAGCAGATTGTGAAATACTCAGACCGGCCCGTCTGGCACCAACAACCATGCCACGCTCAAAATTGCTTAAATCCCCTTTCTTTCCCATTCTGACATTCAGTTTGGAGTTCAGGAGATTGTCTGGACCAGGACCACCCCCCTAAATGCATTGAAGCAACTGCCATGTGATTGGTTGACTAGATAATTGCATTAATGAGAAATAGAACAGGTGTTCCTAATAATTCTTTAGGTGAGTGTATATTGCTGCCAGATACAACAATAGTCCTTAAAAGGACTTTTAGGTCTCTAACAAGTTTTTTCACTAAAATATTACTATTTCGCTCCCTACACTATCTGTCCCTTCTTCAGCACAGCTCTCCCTGATTAAGACTGCGCCGAACACGTGTCATCAAGTGTTATATAGCACCCGATGACGCGTTCCGGCCAGCCAATCACTGTAATGCCAGTAGCCAACATGGCTACAGCATTACAGTGAGTGCCAGTACCTCCGTGCACATTTATTGGCTGAATAGCAGCCAACAAACGTGCGGGGAGGAGACTCGAGCATCGCGCTCGAGCACACTCGGTGTTCGGCCGAACACCGCGATGTGCTGAGCATCGCGATGCTTGAGTAAAATTAGTGTTTGGCAGAGCATGCTCGCCCAACACTATTGAAAAGTAGAACTGGCTTAGTTGCCCATGGCAACCAATCAGATTCCACCTTTGATTTTTCACAGCTCAATTGGAAAATAAAAGGTGGAATCTGATTGGTTGTTATGAGCAACTAAGCCAGCTCTACTTTACACCAGTTTGATAAATCTCCCCTATAATTTGTATTTCTACCTCGTGTCATTGGGGAACATAGAAGACTGTGGATTTAGCTGCTGCCACTAGGGGGAGACACTAAGGCTACATTTGTGCATCCATTTTCTGTCCATCTACCCGTTTTTAACAGCCGTTTTTGCATCCATTTTTAATGGCTGTGAAAAACGGTCATTAAAAACGGATGCAGTTTCATAGGGTTTTAAGTAAAAAACCCCAACCCCTGCAGTGCCCTCAATATACATATATTATGCCATCCCCATAGTACCCCCTGTATTTATAATGACCCCCCGTTGTGCCTATATATAAAGTTGCCCATCAAAAACTACCAGACCCCATGAAGTATAAGTACATTTTATTAACATAATTCATGGTTAACAATCCATACATAAGTGCTTCCGTGGGGTTCCATGCCTCTGTTCCGCACCGCAGCTCTGGATTGCAGAGCTATTCAAGTGATGTGGGGAGCACACGGCCGGTGCCCGCATATTGCGGACCCGCTGTTTGCTGGCTGTAATACAGAGACGGCCGGGCAATGGCCATGTGCATCCGATCTCACTGATTGAAGTCACTGACCAAAACACTGACGTGTGAATGAGGCTTAAAGGGAACCTGTCATGTGGATATTTGATTATAATCTAACTAATTCTATACAATCATTAACTACTAAAAAGTGCCTTAGATGTATTCACTTACTGGTGTGACAGATGGTTACCTCATAATATACACACAAAGATGCCACATGCCGCATGATAATGAGCTGATTTGAGTCCAGCGTGATGTCAGTGAGTCCAGCGTTTTTTTAATTCAGAGCTGTAGCCACTCCCCTGCCCACCTGCTGCTGATTCATATGGGAAAAAACTGTCAATCAGCAGCAGGTAGGCGGGGAGAGTCAGGAGCTCATGAATATTCATGACTCATCATTATCAGCTGGAGCTTTTCAATACAAGATGTTGGCAGATTGACTGGGTCAATTAAAGAAAGTGAGCCAGCATTTTGCTCAGAGAATCAGTCACTTATTTATGTTGCCCTTAGTTAGGACACCATAAAACTGGTGACAGGTTCCCTTTAAGTCGCATGCAACAGACGACTCACCTGCGACTTGCTTGTGATTTGCTGTGTTTTACAGCCAACTCATAGTTTTAGCAGCACGGTGGCTCAGTGGTTAGCACTGGTGCCTTGCAGCGCTGGGGTCCTGGGTTGGAATCCAACCGTGGACATTTGCAGGGAGTTTGTATGTTCTTTCCTCTCACACTCCAAAGTCATACTGATAGGGACCTTAGATTGTGAGCCCCAATGGGGACAATGAGAGATGATAATGTCTGTAAAGCGCTGCGGAATATGTCAGCGCTATATAAGCGAGTATAATAAATAAATAATAAATTAAAATAGTCGTGCTACAGCAAATTGTAGACAAGTCGCACACTGACAAGTCTAAGGCCACCTGCACACGAGAGCGGGTGAACGCACATATCCGCACCAAAACCGCATCTAATCCGGATTAGATTTCCAGGTCTCAGCGTTCCATTGAAAAGGGTGAAATCCACAGCTAAAACCGAAAACCTACTTGACATGCTATAAATTTGGAAATCCGCAATGCAGGTAAATTTATGCACAGAAAAAATCTGCAAAGTGTACATGAGATGTGTGTACTCTCGTACACTTTGCTGGTACTGTAAAATGCTGCGGATTTGCAGCACAGGAATCGTGTGAAAAAAACATGCGTGTTCCGCAACATAGTGGCCTTAGTAATTCTCAGGTACACCAGAGAGCCACATTACCCCCATTTAAGAGCAGAGGAATTGCGGTATTACTAGATGCCGTGTCTGACAAGCCTACTTAGAACCAGCACTTCAGCATTACCCTGTTCATTGGTGGAGTAATTGTGCTGTCAGTAGCCACTACCCTTTACAAGCCTACGTAGTTTGCCAGTGCATGAGACAACCACATTACCTCCGTCACTTACTTTGGCAGAGTAATTGCATTATCACTAGATGCCGAGGCTGACAACCCTACTTAATACCAGCGTGCACCAGGCATCAGCGTTACCCATTAGTTAGGCCTCCGTGACCGTGCTGCGGGCCGCAATGCACGAACACTGACCGTGGGGCAGCCGCAGCGGATCGCGGACCCATTCACTTTAATGGGTCCGCGATCCGGCCGTTCCGCAAAAAGATAGGACATGTTCTATCTTTTTGTGGAACGGAAGTACGGGACGAAACCCCAAGGAAGCATTCTGTAGTGCTTCCGTAGGGTTCCGTTCCTCATCTCCGGATTTGCGGACCCGTTCAAGTGAATGCGTCCGCATTCGTGATGCGGAATGCACACGGAACGGTGCCCGTGTATTGCGGATCCGCAAATGCAGTCAATACGGCAAATGACACCTACGGTCGTGTGCAGGAGGCCTTAAACTGTTACTACAGGCCTATGCATCTCAATATGTATCAGACGACCACGTTACGCACTTCAATAGGCGGAGTAATTGCACTGTGGCACCTGCCGAATCTAACCCGTTCTGATATGCTCCAGGCAACCACATTACTCCCTTCTCTAGGTAGAATAACTGTACTGTCGGTAGATTCCTTAGATAATAAGCCTACACAATTTAGTTATGTGCCAGACAGCTGGATGACTCCCCTCATCAGGCGAGGTGCATGGTGAACGTCAGCCCTCAGCAGTGCTGATGTATCTCAGACAGCTCTATCTCTCCCTTCATGAGATGGACTACTTGCACTGTCGCTTGCCGCGGTACTGGATAGCAAACGCAGTTTTGATGCGTTCCAAACAGCGGCCTTAGTCCGTTTACGGGATGAAATAATTGCCATGTGGCTGTATCTAACATGTCTATGCCGTCCTGATGTGCACCAGACAGCTGCATTACTTCCTGCAGAAGGTATCTGACAGCTGCTTTGCGCACTTCTATTAGAGGAGTAATTGCACTATACCTAGAAGTGGCATCCGACAGACCTACACAGTTCTGTCATGCACCAGGCAGGGAGCTTGCCAGGTCAAAAATCAATGCCAGGTGGCAGTAGGTAAAATGCCAGTGGTAAAGGGTGGTAGTAGGTAGAGTTTTGACTCTATTGGCAACGCGTTTCATCACTGGAAAAAGTGACTTTTTCATGGCCTGACAAAGTCACTCTCCCAGTGACGATACACGTTGCCAACTACCTACTACCACCTGTACCACTGGCATTGATTTCTCACTTGGCAAACTCCTCTGCTCGAGCTGTTTCTACATTGTCTCCTAGTACCTGTATGGAAGTCTCTACTTACCTTTTCGGAGCCGGCAGCGGCCATCACGTCATCTTTGATACACTGTCTCCCAGAGTTATGCTTGGCTGGCACAACTAATTGAGGTAACTCTCTGCCCACTTACTCACTGTATCTTGGTGATCCTGTGCTATCGGAGCGCCCTCTTCACATAGATCCTCTTCAATGTGGCCTAGTCGTACAGTTAATAAAGGTCATGTTCGTTGAGCATATGCACTTCTCTTTTGCATCTCTTAATGGCATTACCCCTTTCATAGGTATGGCTTCACTGCGCAGTTGTTGCGATCGTTGATGCCTCAGCCTTGCAATCGCCACAGTACAGTTTTGGACTCACTGCTGGACGACCTCTTTGTCGGCAAACAATCCCTTTTACATACGTGGGGTACTGGGTCTGCCGCTAACCGTTGCCTCTGTCATGGCTTTGCAAAGGCTTCATACGCCAATCAGTCACACTACTCAATTGTATGGATGAAGTCTTGCGCATTGACGTCTTTATTGCATACACCTTGCCGCCTCCTTCACCTCTCCATATGCAAGGTAATGGTCCGACAGCTCATCCATTGTGTTATATAGTTTCAGTCATCGGGGTATCCAGTCTCCAGACCACTGCTTAGTCCAGGACATGACGCGTTTCCCTGTACCATGCTAGTCTATGTATCCACCATGGCTGTGGCTAGCAAGGGATGGTGTTTTCCTTGTCTAAGGTTGCATTCACACAATCAGAAGTGTTTTCCGGTCCGCAAACTGTGGATCCGCAAGACACGGATATTTGCAGCAACATGCAGACCATGGACCGATTGAAGTCAACGGGTACGCACCGTGATGCGGCGTGCACATAGCCGATACCTGTGTTTTGCAGATATGCGAGTTCGAACCACAAAACACAGTCAAGGTGGCACACCAGCCAGGTGGCTTGAACCAGGTTCTGACCCGGATGTGTGGTCACATGCCTGCACTCAGTAGGAACTGCGGGTCTTATTACTATTATCGCCTCCTATGACACAGTAATTATGCTGTTGCAGAGTATTTTCCTTTATTAGCTAATATACTTAATACTGTATTTACTCATGTTTAATACATTTTTATTAATATTTCAACAAGAAATATAACAGCAAGGTAGCAGGATAGAATGTCCTTAAGCAGTCCTGATCAAAAGTTTAACACCACTTGAAAAATGGCAAAAAAAAATATTTTACATTATTGGATCTTAACAAGGTTCCAAGTAGAGCTTCAACATGCAACAAGAAGAAATGGGAGTGAGACAAAACATTTTTTGAGCATTCAATTTAATGAAAACAACAAATAAACTGAAACAGGCTGTTTTTCAGCTGATCAAAATTTTAGGACCACATGCCTTTAAAAGGCCAAATCTGTGCAAAGATGTGGATTCATTGTCATTTTCTGTCAGGTAGTCACACGTTGTGATGGCAAAGGCAAAAAAACTCTCCCTTTTTGAACGTGGTCAGGTAGTCGAACTGCATAAGCAGGGTCTCTCACAGCGCGCCATCGCTGCTGAGGTGGGACGCAGTAAGACAGTCATTTGGAATTTCTTAAATGATCCTGAGGGTTATGGAACAAAAAAGTCAAGTGGAAGACCCAAAAAAATTTCATCAGCACTGAGCCGGAGGATCCAATTGGCTGTCCGTCAAGACACTGGACGATCCTCGACCCAAATTAAGGCCCTTACTGGTGCTGACTGCAGCCCCATAACCATCAGACGGCATCTGAGACTGAAGGGCTCCAGAAACAAAAAACGTCTTCAAAGACCTCGTCTCCTTGAACGCCACAGAACTGCTCGTTTGGACTTTGCAAGAGAGCACCAAACATGGGACATTCAAAGGTGGAAGAAAGTTTTATTCTCTGATGAGAAAAAATGTAACCTTGATGGTCTTGATGGTTTCCAACGTTACTGGCATGACAAGCAGATCCCACCTGAGATGTTTTCTACGCGCCACAGTGGAGGGGGCGCCATAATGGTCTGGGGTGCTTTTTCCTTCAGTGGAACAATGGAGCTTCAGGAAGTGCAGGGGCGTCAAACGGCCGCTGGTTATGTCCAGATGTTGCTGAGAGCATTCCTCATGACTGAGGGCCCTCGTCTGTGTGGTAACGACTGGGTTTTTTAACAGGACAACGCTACAGTACACAATGCCCGCAGGACAAGGGACTTCTTCCAGGAGAATAACATCACTCTTTTGGCCCATCCTGCGTGTTCCCCTGATCTAAATCCAATTGAGAACCTTTGGGGATGGATGGCAAGGGAAGTTTACAAAAATAGACAACAGTTCCAGACAGTAGATGGCCTTTGTGCGGCCGTCTTCACCACTTGGAGAAATGTTCCCACTCACCTCATGGAAACGCTTGCATCAAGCATGCCGAAACAAATTTTTGAAGTGATAAACAATAACGTCGGAGCTACTCATTACGGAGTTCATGTTTGGAAGTTGGATTTCTGTTTTGGGGGTTTTAGTTTTTTTTTGGAGGTGTCGTCCTAAACTTTTGATCAGCTGAAAAACAACCTGTTTCAGTTTTTTCGTTGTTTTCATTAAATTGAATGCTCAAAAAATGTTTTGTCTCACTCTCATTTCTTCTTGTTGCATGTTGAAGCTCTACTTGGAACCTTGTTAAGATCCAGCCATGCTAAATATGATTTTTTGCCATTTTTCAAGAGGTCTTAAACTTTTGATCAGGACTGTATCATACAACACATATTATATAACATACTATATATCATCCATCAGAGTGCACAACATTAGAGGCAGAATACCAAGGAGATGATACAGCAAGGTGCGTGTGCTAGTTGACACTGGTGCAACTTGAAAGCATCTAAACTAATCTCATTTGATACAAAGAAATACATGGTACAGGTTACATGAGACAGTCAGGCAGAGCCGAAGTGAAGCGGCTGGATAACCAGGGAAACCACTGATTATGAGCACGAATTTTGGAGCGTAAAGTGGGCGCAAAGATCTTTTCCCAGTGCATATGTGTGTTAACTGATTGCATGACCTCAATTAACGAAGGAGGTTGTGCCAGCTTCCACTGACGGGCAATAATGTTACGAGCAGCGTATATGGGCAACCGACCAACGAAATTCAGAAGTGAATTCTGATAGTCCTAAACCCAGAATTGAAAGCTCGGGAGAGAGGGAAAGATTGACTGTTGTGACTTCTTTAATAGTATCCCCTATATCAGACCAAAAGGCTCTAACCAATGGGCAGGCCCACCACATATGGAGTGGGGTCCCAATTTCCCCGCATCCTCTCCAGCAAAGGGGGCAATAACCGGAAACCAAATGTGCCAATCTATTAGGGGTTAGGTACGATCTTAACTGGATCTTTCTCGCCTGTTCCACGTGATTGATATATTTGGAGCTTTTGAAGGTCCAGTAAAGAGACTCCCTCCATTGACACATAGAGAACGCCCTACCCAACTCTTGTTCCCATCTCAGCATGAATGGCTGTTTACTCTCAGTTAGGCCTCATGCACACAACCGTAGTTCGGATCCGCATCCGAGCCGCGGACCCATTCACTTCAATGGGGCCGCAAAAGATGCGGACAGCACTCCGCATTTCTACAATGGGCCGCCCGTTCCATTCCGCAAATTGCAGAAGGCACACGGGCGGCTTCCGTTTTTTGCGTTGATCCGTGTTTTGCGGACCGCAAAAAATGGCACGGTCGTGTGCATGAGGCCTTACACAGGGTAAAATACTAGCATAAAGAGAAGATAGCTTAGGTCTTGGGGAGTTGCGGTCGGCAAAGAAGGCAAGGTAAGGATTGTTTTCCTGACAGTGCTGCCGTGGCGGTAGAGAACCCAACAGGTGCCTTATCTGAAGAAACTAGTAAAACAGATTATTTGGGAGTAGGTACTTGTTGTGCAAAAAAGCTAAGTCTACTGGCAAAGATCTATCGTATAGGCACCCAAGACGCTGAATTCCCCGGGCCACCCAGTCTGCCAGGGAAACGTTTGGGATATGATATTCCAGCGCAACAATAGGAAGGCTATCCATTGGAATGCGGAAGAGTTTGATGGAAGGGCAGATTGTGTTGAAAATGCTTCAGACTGTAAGCTGCAAGTATAGCTGGCAGGGACCGACATCTGATATAGGTCTCCTCAATTTGAAGCCATTGTTGCGGAGAGGACGGGGACCACCATTCAAGCGCCTGTACTGCCAAGTTAGCTAGATAATATTTATAAAGATCAGGAACACCTATTCATCCACACCTTATTGGGGGATGCAGCGTTGACTCAGATATTCTGGGGCGTTTATTACCCCATATGGAGTTCATTAAATCTTGTTGAAACCGTGCAATCAGAACCTTAGGTATGTGATGGGGAAGGCATCTAAGACAGTACAGAATTTTAGGGAGATAGCATTTTAGCAGCATTAATGCGAGCAATCTAAGACAGATGAATTTGTGACATTTTGGCGTAATCCCTTTTTAGATTACCCAAATTAATGGACATGGTCTCCGCTACAGAGCGAGCTAGTTCCACACCTAGGTAAGTAATGGACTGATCAACCCATTGGAAAGAGTACATCTGCTGAAGACGCCCTCTAATGTCTCCCGGGACATGAAAATCTAAGACCTTGGTTTTCTTTTCATTTAATTTGTAATAGGAACATTGTGAGTAGGAGGTAACCATGCGGGACAGGGCAGCTAAAGAGTTTTCAGGTTCTGTCAGAGTGAGGATTACATCATCGGCATAGAGACCGATTACATGACAAAAGTCTCCCACCTGGATTCCCATAATCTGTGGACAGGTTCTTATGATCATGGCCAAAGGTTCTATGGCTAATGCAAAAATTAGTGGACACAGCGGACAGCCTTGTCGGGTGCCATTTGTCATTTGAAAGGGGTCAGATAGATAACCGGATGCCAACACCCTAGCAGATGGCTTGGTATACAGCCCCATTATGGGCGAGAGTATGGGAACATGAAACCCAAACTTCCGCAGGACCTGTTCCAGGAACCCCTAATGTACCCATCAAACGCTTTTTTAGCGTCGAGAGATACAAACATCGTGGGGATTCTGGTCCCCCCGCCACCTGAATAAGATTGACCATACGTCTAGTGCCATCCCTACACTGTCTCCCAGGGACAAATCCTACCTGATCAGGACCAACTAAGGAGGGAAGAAAAGTATTAAAACGAGAAGCCAAAATTTCTGCGTGCAGCTTTAGATCCGCATTCAACAGGGATATGGGGCGGAAATTTGCGGGATTATCCGGGAGCTTTCCCGGTTTTGGGAGTTTGACTACTGTGGCCACCAGCATATCCGAGGGTATTACACCTGTGCAGAGGAAACCTTTGTACAGTGTGGCCAAATAGGGAGCCAATTGCGCTTGGAAGGATTTATAGTAATCGGAAATAAAGCCGTCTGGGCCTGGGGCTTTGCCTAGAGGTGTGGCTTTAAGTGCTAGAAGGATCTCTTCAACAGAGATCGGCTTATTAAGTGCCAAAAGTTGTTCAGCCAAGAGGGAAGGAAGGTTTAGTGGGTCTAAGAAAGATCTTATACCCTCCTCAGTAGGTTGGGGGGTGGAAGTATCATCCCTGAGATTATACAGACGTGCATAATATGATGCAAACGCATTGGTTATCTCTTGCGGATGTGTGATCATGGACCCACCATAATGTATTTTCTCTATTTTAGAGTTTGCAGCTCTGCGTTTAAGCCTGTGTGCGAGTAAAGACCCTGCCCTATCACCCATGTGATGAAAAGAGGTTTTCAAACAACGCAACACTCTTTCATGATTATACAGGAGGAGGGATCTTAAAGGGTTTCTGTCACCAGATATAACACTATTGAGCTAGCTGACATTAGCGATGTGCTAATGTCAGCTAAACCTAACTAGCCTATTCCTACTTTTATCTATGCCCCCGTTACGCCAGAAACCTAACTTTTATAATATGCTGATATATACAGTACAGACCAAAAGTTTGGACACACCTTCTCATTCAAAGAGTTTTCTTTATTTTCATGACTATGAAGGCATCAAAACTATGAATTAACACATGACATAACATGACATAACAAACAAGTGTGAAACAACTGAAAATATGTCATATTCTAGGTTCTTCAAAGTAGCCACCTTTTGCTTTGATTACTGCTTTGCACACTCTTGGCATTCTCTTGATGAGCTTCAAGAGGTAGTCCCCTGAAATGGTCTTCCAACAGTCTTGAAGGAGTTCCCAGAGATGCTTAGCACTTGTTGGCCCTTTTGCCTTCACTCTGCGGCCCAGCTCACCCCAAACCATCTCGATTGGGTTCAGGTCCAGTGAGTGTGGAGGCCAGGTCATCTGGCGCAGCACCTTATCACTCTCCTTCATGGTCAAATAGCCCTTACTTTCAAAGTTTTCCCAATTTTTCGGCTGACTGACTGACCTTCATTTCTTAAAGTAATGATGGCCACTCGTTTTTCTTTACTTAGCTGCTTTTTTCTTGCCATAATACCAATGCGAACAGTCTATTCAGTAGGACTATCAGCTGTGTATCCACCTGACTTCTCCTCAACGCAACTGATGGTCCCAACCCCATTAATAAGGCAAGAAATCCCACTTATTAAACCTGACAGGGCACACCTGTGAAGTGAAAACCATTTCAGGGGACTACCTCTTGAAGCTCATCAAGAGAATGCCAAGAGCAGTAATCAAAGCAAAAGGTGGCTACTTTGAAGAACCTATAATATGACATATTTTCAGTTGTTTCACACTTGTTTGTTATGTATATAATTCCACATGTGTTAATTCATAGTTTTGATGCCTTCAGTGTGAATCTACAATTTTCATAGTCATTAAAATAAAGAAAACTCTTTGAATGAGAAGGTGTGTCCAAACTTTTAGTCTGTACTGTATATATATATATATATATATATATATATACACACCTTATGAGAAAGTCACAAGGTCGAAATAGATATCTCTGGTGATTTATTGAGGCGGAAGAATTCCTGTAGGTGAGTGCGATATTCCTCCATTCTTTTATAATTTTTAAGCAGATATGGATTAAGTCTCCATGATGGTGGGGGTGGGTTAGGGAGACCGGTATCTAGTACCATGTGGTGCACCCAATGCCCGACCCTACTGCCTTATGCAATAGATCTCTCGAGATTAGAAAAAAGTCAATGCGAGACTGTGAGGAATGGGATGACGAGATATGTGTGTAGTCACGCTCATCACCGTGATGGTACCTCCAAATGTCATGTAGCGAGGTAGTTTTATGCGAGTTTTGTAATTCTTCTCGCCTGACGCCTGCTCTTGTGTGAAAGTCTAAGTCCGCATTAATTGGGATATTAAAGTCGCCACTCATTATCACAGCCCCTCTCGCTACCTTCTGGATTTTCTTAAAAAGCCTATGAAGGAAGGCTTTCTGTCGTACATTGGGTGCATACACAGACACAATGGTATACTGAGTTCCCTCTATTGAACATATTAGAATAATATATCTGACCTACAGAATCGGTAATACATTGGTGTAGTGTAAATGCCACTGAGGATTTAATGCAAATAAAAGTACCAGCTTTCCTCTTTTTAACAGATGGGGAATGAAAAATAAATGGAAAGCAGTGATGTACGCATCTATGCAGATCCGATTCCAATAAATGAGATTCCTGTATCACATCTGGACTGCATGATATCAGACCAAAGCTGAGAGTGCCTAAACGGAGAGTTCAGGCCTCTCATATTATTGGAATAAAACTTTAACCCCATGGTGAGATGATAGGTAATATATTATGCACCAGCACCTGCATGTCTGTAAAGCATCCTGGTAACATATATAGCAGTGAATACAATAACGTTTTGGTAAATGAAGTCCGAGGACACCTGCTAAAAAGGATAAACATAAAAAAAAGAAGACCAAAAAAAGAGAAACAAAAAGTCCAGATCTAACATTTCAAACATATTAGGATGTCTGCTTAGAGGGAAAGAGATCACCTCCAGGTCAGAAAGAAGCAGCCCGGATGGGGGGAGGTATAGCAGATGGAAGTCACTTACACATACTGTCCTCCAGACATCCAAACAAACTGTAGGGAAAGTTCAAGAGACTCACACAGTCTCCCAATCAGGAGTCAGCTTGTCAGGTTTAGGTCCAGACGTCTTGCCCGGTTGGGGTAAATCAGGTAGTAGACCCCATTTGTGCAAATTGAGTGGCGCCTCCTGAGGGGAGCTGCAGACATATTGTTTTCCTTCCTTCCTGCAGAATCAGAAGCTTGACAGGAAAGCCCCACCGGTAGTGAATATGTTGCTCTCAAAGTATTTTGGTGACTTGAATTTACTCCCTTCTCTTAGCCAAGGTGGCGGCAGACAGGTCAGGAAACACAGAGATGCCTTTGGAAGAAGCTGACGGGGCAGAGTTTTGCCTTAAGGCCCTCAGGAACCAGTTTTTTATGTGGTAGAAATGGATGCGCGCCACAATGTTGTGTGGTAGCGAAGGGTCTAACCCTTAAGGTTTAGGGATACGGTGAATGCGATCAATAATTAAATCCATGTCTGACACTGAAGGATTGGCGTCTTTTATTAAGCCTTTAAGAAGTGTCTCCAAAGCCTCAGGCTCGACTGACTCAGTTGTTCCGTCTGTGGCGGTCCTAGGTCTTGTAGCTTGTTCTTGAGCGCTGCTATGTCATCTTCAAGCACCTCATGAGCATCGATCAGAGCATTGTGAGACGTGGCAAACACCGCCATTTTACCTTCCACATGGGTGGTACGCTCACCTAGACTCTGGAGTTCGTGCCGAAACTCTTTCAGCATGGCTGTAATTTCGTCTTTGAGGGAGGAGAGATTCCAGCATGGCGCCTTCCGTTAGAGGGAGGGAAGGTGAGCCCGTGGGTGTGGGATCCACTGGAGCTAAAGAAGAACCGGATGATGAAGCCGGGAGATCGCCGCCATAAGCTGTGACGACGGTGAACCGGAATGAGCTGGGCTGGATGTCGCCGGTCTGGCAAAAAACTCTGTGAGCTTCTTTGGCGCCTGCCTTTTTCTTAGCTTGCCCATCTCAGGAGTCTTTGTATCTCCACCGGGTGTTCAAAATTCCCTTGGGTGTCTTATGTGAGCCGCTTCATGGATGTCAGGAGCAGAGCTGGCAAGTTATGCGGCCAGCGCCATCAGCGTGCAGGCCACGCCCCTTTGATACTGTATTTACTATCTAATCCTAGGATACCATTCACTCGCTTCCGTTTCCCATCTTTGAATCGGTCGGGGCATAATTTGTGTATCTGGCTCTGTCTGCTTCATAGGTCCCCTCTTCCAGGTCTTCTTCGACAGTCTGCCTGATTCCCTTCTAGGAGACTACTTCAATACCGCTGAATAAAAACCCTCCTTGCAACAGTCGCATTCCGTGGTGATAAGTGTGTTTTTTCTTGACCATTTGTCATAAACGGCATTAGCTGGCAGACCAGCAGTTGCCCCATTGTGGGCTGCAGAGATTCTGAACCGGGGTCCTTAGCTTGACTGAGTTCTTACCCTAGGCCTACGATATCTCAGGACTTTGTAGCACAGTCCTAACTCCCAATTTACAGGAATACAGGAGTACAGAGTTTTCCATACTTCTAATCCCCAATCAAGCCATGCTTTTTCTTCCGCAAAGTCACGGTTAGCAGGATCCCTGATAGGACCATCTAGCCTCTCCTGGGCATCTTCCTTTTCATGAACCTTGCGTCCATGGGTGTAGCTATAGTGGAAGCAGCTGCTACATGAGGGGGACTGAGGTTTTATTGTCAGGGCCCCCTTAACAGTATTATACAATGACATTATATACAGTGAAAGTACAGTCCTGATCAAAAGTTTAAGACCACTTGAAAAATGGCAAAAAATCATATTTTACATTGTTGGATCTTAACAAGGTTCCAAGTAGAGCTTCAACATGCAACAAGAAGAAATGAGAGTGAAACCCCAAAAATTTTGAGCATTCAATTAATTGAAAATAACGATTAAACTAAAACAGGCTGTTTTTCAGCTGATCCAAATTTTAGGACCACATGCCTTTAAAAGGCCAAATCTGTGCAAAGATGTGGATTCATTGTCATTTTCTGTCAGGTAGTCACACGTGATGGCAAAGGCAAAAAAACTCTCCCTTTTTGAACGTGGTCGGGTTGTTGAACTGCATAAGCAGGGTCTCTCACAGCACGCCATCGCTGCTGAGGTGGGACGCAGTAAGACAGTCATTTGGAATTTCTTAAAGGGCTTCTGTCACCCCACTAAACCTTTTTTTTTTTTTTGCTTACTTATAATCCCCACACTGCGATTTATGCCTACATAATCAAATTAATCATTTTGGTCCTGTAGATTTTGTTTAAAACATGCTTTTAAAATATGCAAATTACCTTGCTACCAGCAAGTAGGGCGGCTACTTGCTGGTAGCAGCCGCATCCTCCGATCCGCATCCTCCGCCGGGTGTAGATGTGACGTCATCGGCGCAGGCGCATTGAGGATGGAGCGGCCGAGCAAGCGACCGCCTCTCAGTGCGCCTGCGCCGAATGAAGACAGGTACGGCCGCGGCGCAGGCGCCAGATTTTGAATGCTAACAGGCAAAGCCAGCAGAGAACGATTCCGTTCCCTGGCCCTGTCAATCACAATGCGGAGGGGGCGTCTTTAGGATCGGAGGATGCGGCTGCTACCAGCAAGTAGCCGCCCTACTTGCTGGTAGCATGGTAATTTTCATATTTTAAAAGCATGTTTTAAACAAAATCTACAGGACCAAAATGATTAATTTGATTATGTAGGCATAAATCGCAGTGTGGGGATTATAAGTAAGCAAAAAAAAAAGGTTTTTATTGTAGTGAAAGGTCCTCTTTAAATGATCCTGAAGGGTTATGGAACAAAAAAGTCAAGTGGAAGACCCCAAAAAATTTCATCAGCACTGAGCCAGGGGATCCAATTGGCTGTCCGTCAGGACACTGGACGATCCTCGACCCAAATTAAGGCCCTTACTGGTGCTGACTGCAGCCCCATAACCATCAGACGGCATCTGAGACTGAATGGCTTCAAAAACATCTTCAAAGACCTCGTCTCCTTGAACGCCACAGAACTGCTCGTTTGGACTTTGCAAGAGAGCACCAAACATGGGACATTCAAAGGTGGAAGAAAGTTTTATTCTCTGATGAGATTTTTTTTTACCTTGATGGTCCTGATGGTTTCCAACGTTACTGGCATGACAAGTAGATCCCACCTGAGATGTTTTCTACATGCCACAGTGGAGGGGGCGCCATAATGGTCTGGGGTGCTTTTTCCTTCAGTGGAACAATTGAGCTTCAGGAAGTGCAGGGTGTCAAACGGCCGCTGGCTATGTCCAGATGTTGCAGAGAGCATTCCTCATGACTGAGTGCCCTCGTCTGTGTGGTAACGACTGGGTTTTTCAACAGAACAACGCTACAGTACACAATGCCCGCAGGACAAGGGACTTCTTCCAGGAGAATAACATCACTCTTTTGGCCCATCCTGCGTGTTCCCCTGATCTAAATCCAATTGAGAACCTTTGGGGATGGATGGCAAGGGAAGTTTACAAAAATGGACAACAGTTCCAGACAGTAGATGGCCTTCGTGCGGCCGTCTTCACCACTTGGAGAAATGTTCCCACCCACCTCATGGAAACGCTTGCATCAAGCATGCCGAAATGAATTTTGGAAGTGATAAACAATAACGGCGGAGCTACTCATTACTGAGTTCATGTTTGGAAGTTGGATTTCTGTTGGGGGGGGGGGGGGGGTTTAGTTTTTTTTGGAGGTGTGGTCCTAAACTTTTGATCAGCTGAAAAACAGCCTGTTTCGGTTTATTCGTTGTTTTCATTAAATTGAATGCTTAAAAAATGTTTGGTCTCACTCTCATTTCTTCTTGTTGCATGTTGAAGCTCTACTTGGAACCTTGTTAAGATCCAGCCATGCTAAATATGATTTTTTGCCATTTTTCAAGTGATCTTAAACTTTTGATCAGGACTGTATATACAGTGAAATGACATACAGTATATACGTGTAGGAAATGGATGGACTGGCTGCCGGGCCTAGTCTGTGAGAGCGATCTTGACTAGCTGCAGGAGTGGGGGTTGCTTGGGAGGAGGGGGTTACCGGGTGGGTTGGGGCCCATTTTAAAATTTACTGTGTGGCCCAGTCAGTTCTAGTTACGCCACTGCTTGCATCACTATTTGTCAAATATGTCCGCTGTATGCTTTTTAGGCTTCAACATACTCAATCTGTCTTTGCTTTCCTTTTGAGGATAATGTCTGTAAAGCAATGTGGAATAAGTCAGGTCTATATAAGTGAGTAAAATAAAATGAAAAATAAATATTTGCCACAGTCATAGTAATTCCCAGGCTTAGCCTGCTGTGTTTGTCTCCCTTAACCATCTATTCTTCACTATATAATATTCCTGTTTTTACGGGCCCAGCATTATTCCATCTGAAGAGTCACCCAGCAGCAGACCAGTGCACACTCCATTCAGCAATCTTATGGAGCCAAGGATGCAGGCGTTCTCTATAATGCCCCTATGTGGTGGCCCACTTAGTGACTGGCCCAATTTAGTATCCATTCTCCCTGGAATCCCCACTAGATTTACTTATTTTCTCAGTCGTGCTAGGCACAGAGGATCTCTTGCTCCTTTCTGTCATAGATCCCACGGGCTACTTTATCTCTGTTCCTTTGTGGTCACTTCACTCCTTGGCTTCTCTACTACAGTCTTTTCCCTTTTTGGTAGCCAGTTTGGTTGGTTTCTTGCATTGGACAGGCACCTGTGGGTCAGTCTATGAGGCTCTCATTCACCCTAGGATGTGTTCTGAGTTCTGCATGTTCTCTGCCCAGAACTCTTGATCTCTCAGCATTCTTCAGCCAGTAACTACCTGGTGTGTTAAAAAGGGTTACATGATTTTGGGCCACTGCCAATATACAGAAGACCCCACATTATATTCAGTTGAGTTGAGCCTGGCCTAAGCAGGTTCTTGGCATAAGAACTGGACTCAAAATGGGCAGTCGGACACTTTTTGTCACAGTGGCTCTGCATGCCCGCCACTGCCCCGCTATATGGGTAAACACAGGCACCAAACTACTCGACCACCCTCCTCTGTCCGTCTGCATCAGGTCTGGCCTCCGGAATTCTATGTCTCTTTCCCCACTGCAGGCTGCTGCTGCTAGTAGGCCTCTTCTGCTGGCCCGTAGGGTGCACTGCTGACATGACAGGTAGCCTGGTACAACAGGTTGACACCCTGGGGGTCATATATATTGAGTGGACTGTTGATGGCCACTGATACTCACATAAATTAGGCCACACTGTCATGATAAACACACTGTGCAAGATGAAATAAGGCACTGTAAAGTACTGGCCATGCAGATGTGCCATAAATGCTGGTCTGACTCCGAGATCTGAGTAGGGGGTCACACCTGATGAGTACCTATGGCACAGAGTACTTCCCTGTGAGGGGATAAATAGAGGTGACCTCATGGTCAGAACTTGTAGAGCAAAAATCACAGAAAAAAGTAAAAAAAAAAAAAAGATAAAAATATCCTGCACGATATAATAAATAAATATCCGGATGTCCATGGCTACATTTAGGAAAAAAAATCACAGAAAACAGATAATAATGCACTAAAACAATAGATGCAAACATTATATATGGACTGATCCCTCACTATGATATGATAAAATCTGAGACTCTCAGCCAATATATTTTGATCAAAACACATCTGTGCCCGCCTACCCACGCCAAGGTGGTCGCAGTCAGGCAGGTCCTACTCTAAACCTACCTATGCCGTTGGGCATCTATGTTCAGGAGAGCAGATCCTGCACATATAGTGTGCTGCTCCTAGTCACCTCTGTGTGCACCAAGCAACTGATGAGAGAAGGAGCACGCACAGCTACATGTACCCCCTAATCAAGTTCGCCTGTTAGATAGGAGGGGAAAAAGTGAACAAGAATGCTACTCCCAAGATAAAATAGAAGTGCATTCACACTTGAAGGTGCCACTCCCTCAAGCGTACACCACAAACCAAGCAAAAATCACAGATAAAAAAGAAAAAAACTAAGATAAAAACATCCTGCATGATATGATAAATAAATATGCAGATGTTCATGGCTACATTTATGAAAACAATCACAGAAAACAGATAATAGAGCACTAAAACAATAGATGCAAACATTATATATGGACTGATCCCTCACTCTGGTATGATAAAATCCAAGACTGTCAGACAATATATTTTGATCAAAACTTATCTGTGCCCGCCCACCGGCACCAAGGTGGTCTCAGTCAGGCAGGTCCTACTCTAAACTTACCAGGAAGGCGGGCACAGATGTGTTTTGATCAAAATATATTGGCTGAGAGTCTCAGATTTTATCATATCACAGTGAGGGCGAAGTCAATATATAATGCTTGCATCTATTGTGTTAGTGCATTATTATCTGTTTTCTGTGCTTTTTTTTCAGAACATGCAGGCAACCTTGAGGGTGTGTTGGAGAATGCTGCAGCTGGTGAGGAGAGACAGTCTACTGCATTATAGCTAGCTAGCAAGTGGAGGTGGGTGTCACACGCAAATTGGCCAACTGCCTCTGTGCCTAGAGAGGGTCAAGGAGCTGAGCACTGCAGTGGAGAGGGTAGTCTAGATCAGAGGTAGATGACTTGTAGCACCTAGCTCCTGGACACTGGAGCAGCAGAGGACCTGTAGAGAAACCAAGTCAGTAATAAAGGCCAGCCAGCGTGTCGCAAATAACACTTGAGTAGATAGCGGTGTGTTGACTGTGTGTCGTGAGTACTGCAAAGTCTGAGGAGTGTCCAGCCAGACACCCAGGGAAGTTGGATGCAATGCATGCTAAGGGAGGACAAGCTTACTTCCTCCCAAAGAGAGTGTATGTTTGCTGCCTAATCGCCTTGACTAAGGCCTCATGCACACGACCGTTGTGTGCATCCACGGCCGTTGTTCCGTTTTCCGTATTTTTTCGCAGACCCATTGACTTTCAATGGATTCGTGGAAAAATCGGAAAATGCACCGTTTGGCTTCCGCGTCCGTGATCCGTTTTTCCAGTCCATGAAAAAAATATGACCTGTCCTATTTTTTTCACGGACAACAGTTCACGGACCCATTCAAGTCAATGGGTCCGTGAAAAATCACGGATGCACACAAGATAGGAAAAACTGATTTTTTTCACTTTTCATGTCCGTGGATCCTCCAAAAATCAAGGAAGACGGTCACAGATCACGGAAATCCGTTTTGCGGACCGCAAAAAAAAACGGTAGTGTGCATGAGGCCTAAGGCTGTGTGCTGAGAGACTCCTGTACCCATGTACTGGTTATCCCATGTAGGATTGTAACTGTTAACTAATTGTATCACTAAACCTGTTGCCTTTAAACTTAAAACTTGTTACCCCCAAGTCCAGTAAAAGCTGTGTCAAACTGTTTTTCTTCCTTGAGCCACGAATACCACTCACAGGCCATAAAGATCTTTTGGCAAGATCACATACAATTACTGAATGACCAGAGGGACCACAGACACATAGGTCAGGTCTACTCACTGCAGCTGGTTTACCTTTTGGACAGGATCAGGTCATCATTACTGCTGAAGGGCCAGAAACCAGTACAAACTGCAACACATTTCATTGGGACCCAAATAAAGAGCCATAAGGAATGCCATGTGATCCCTCAGCTGTCCCAGGTTAGGGGGTCTTAAAGAGCATCTGTCAGCAAGATCAACTATATTACACCAGGCATACAGCCTGGTAGTGTTGATCAAGTTCATAAAGACGATAAGCAAATGAGATTACTGGAGCACCGAGGAGCCAGCCAGAGCCCTCACAGCACCAGATTGTTACTCCCCTTGAGCTCTAAGGCTGTATTAGAGCTGCAGATTTAGCAAGCGATTGTCGGGAAGGAAGCATGCCTTTCTGGCAATCGCCTGCTCGTTGTGGAGGAGACCACTGCTATTACATGCTGCAATCTCCTCCACAGTATGGGAAGGAGTGACCGCTAACGCCATCACTTGTCCCCATACTGAATCATTGTTTGCCGGCAACAAATCCTGATTAGACAGCAAGATCTCCGCCTGCAAGGGATCATTTTTAAACTTGCCGAAAGATTGCGATTGGCTGTTTGCGATTGCTCGTTTATCAGGTAATCGGTGGCAGTATTATACAGGCAGATCATCGCTAATGAGCGCTCCTATGAACGCCTGTCAGCGATGATCTGCCCCGCAATTGCCTGGTGTGATACAGGCTTTAGACTCCCCCGCCTGGACCCATTCTTCTCACGTCGACACTTGCGCAGTGCATCTTCTGCTGCTCTCCAAGCAGTACAGATTCCCACTTGGCAAGCTTGGAGACCTGTCACCTGCGCAGTGTCTCCCAGTATCAGCTCTGCTTGGAGAGCAGCAGAAAATCCACTGCACAAGCGCCGAGACCGGGAGACACAGCATAGGTGCAAGATGACAGGTCTCCAAGCTTGCTAAGTGGGAATCTGTTCTGCTTGGAGAGAAGACATGGACACACAGTGCAGACGTAAAAACGTACTCTTGTAATCAGGGTATCGTTTTTATCAGCATGATCAGACTGTATGCCTGGCTCAAAGACGAGCAGTCACTCTTGTTATGGCTCTATGCTGTACTATTCCTGGTAGAAGTTTATGAATGAATTGCCAGCAGCTTGCAGTAAAGGTACAGATGGGTGTTACCAGTTGGGGTGTGTGTCCCTACACAGTCTGACACTGGCAGAACTGATTGGACAGTCAGACACACCCGCTACTAGTAAGACCCAAAAGTGCCTTTACTGCATGCTGCTGGCAATTCATTTGTAAACTTCTAGCAGGAATAATAGAGGAATGGCACAGCACACAGTCATAAGAATAGGGACTCCAGGATTGTTATTACATGAGGAATGCAAGTAGTTACTAAGACAGACATGTCAGGAGAGGGGACAGGTCCTCTTTAAAGGGGTTGTCCGGGATCAAATTTAAAAACAAACAAACAGTTAACTCACTATTAAAAGCTGTTTCAAGGTCTCCCCAGATGATTTTATGTATTTTTCCACTTCAGCCGGGCTCCGACAGTCCCCCACTGATTGTTTATATCTATGGTTATGTCTGCGGTAACTTCCTGCCGCACTGCCTTGTGGGTTCCAGCGCAGCATTGCGTGGTTTCAGGTGTCTGTCCACTCCTCGTGCATCAGCGCCCCCCTAATTTATATGCCGCCTCCTGCCGCACATATTCCTCCCCCTTAGTTACGCCCCTAAACGCCTCCTGGCTCAGTCCCTCCCTTGTAACATGCGCTCTGTGTTTGCATTACACAGAGGAAACGGAGACAGTCAGCGATCGATCAGAAGCAGAAGAAGAGGCTTCGCTCTGCAGAAAGGGACCCGGAACGTCACTGAAAACGGCACAAAATCTGTTCTATTCACCTGAATGAGCCTTGCAGAAATCCATGTGCTTGCTGCCCCATTCGTATAAATGGAACTGATTTTCAGCAGTAGAAAATTCTGCAACAAAATCTGCAGCATGTGAAGGCACCCTAGAAAAGTCTGCTGCGGGGGTGGCCTTCCTGGCATTTCGACAGAAAAAAAAAAGAGTGGGGATTCGGTAGCTAGGTAAAGGCAAAAGAGGGCAAAGCTTAAGCCTACCTTCACACATACGTCAAACAAATCTGCCAGGCTGTTCCGGGGGAGAATAGCCTACCGGAGTTTTCAGCATAGCAGATAGTACAGTTTGCCCGCTGCACTCCATTGACTATAATGGGATGCGGCGGGGATCCAGCTGCTCCTTGGCATATCAGACGGGATTCGGCCGGATCCCCACCATCCTGTTATAGTCAATAGGGTCCTGCAGGCATGTGGCACTATCCGGCTATGCCGAAACAGCATGCTGGATTTTTTTTTTATGCATATGTGAAACTGTAACTACACAGCCGGCAGGGGTGGTGTATTCTTGCCTGGCCCAGTCAAGGTAAGCATTATGGGATGGGAGGAGCTGGGTGCTAGAAGGAACGGAGCTTTGGTGTTACGAGACTAACGGTGACAGGAACCGAGCCTCAGATCAGGAAGGGGGTAGAAATGTTTTATATTTTGGTGAGCAAAAGCCATCTAACAACGCTCTTTGTTTAGAGGGGTCCTCTCACTTCAGCAAGTGGCATTTATCATGTAGAGAAAGTTAATACAAGGCACTTACTAATGTATTGTGATTGTCCATATTGCCTCCTTTGCTGGCTGGATTCATTTTTCCATCACATTATACACGGCTCGTTTCCATGGTTAAGACCGCCCTGCAACCCAGCAGCAGTGGCTGTGCTTGCACAATCGCTGGGAACGCGGGAGTTTACTTAGTCCAGCACATTTTTCTATACTGTGCAAGCACGACCACCGCTGCTGGATTGCAGGGTGGTCATAACCATTGAAACGAGCAGTATATAGTGTGATGGAAAAATGAATCTAGCCAGCAAAGGAGGCAATATAGAGAATAACAATACATTAGTAAGTGCCTTGTATTAACTTTGTCTACATGATAAATGCCATTTGCTGAGGTGAGACAACCCCTTTAATGAGGAGGTCTGTGGTGACAGAGTCTCTCTAAGATGCGACCACCCATAAGTGGGAGAATATCTGCTGGCTTACAAGTTTATGCTAAAAACCTATAACGCGTCCCTTCACCTCGCCAAACAAGCCTACTTCACCTCTCTCATCTCTTCACTATCCAATAACCCAAAATGACTCTTTCATACTTTTCGCTTCCTCCTTAGCCCTAAAGTGCACATGCTCATCACCGATCTCAATGCTGAAGACCCGACCACTTAGGCTACTTTCACACTAGCGTTTTTTGCGGATCCGTCATGGATCTGCAAAAATGCTTCCGTTACAATAATACAACCACATGCATACGTCATGAACGGATCCGGTTGTATTATGTCTTCCATAGCCATGACAGATCCGTCATGAACACCATTAAAAGTCAATGGGGAAAGAGGTCTGGAAATTAGACATACCACTTACACCCATAACCTATCTGTTCCACTTTTGGGAGACGGAGGGGAATGGTGGCCTATTCCATGCGATATGTCTGGTAACTAAGAGGTGCTTATTACAACATTGGTCACAACCGTCATGCCCCACAAAGGATAACATACTTAAGAACTTAAAAGACCTACTGGCCCTAGAAAGAAGGGAGGTTGAAAGACATAAAGAACAGAAAGTGGGGAAATTTGTTAAAAAATGGCGTGGCTTTTTAACACATATTCTCTCTGATGGGGAAATAGAAAACATAATGAGGCCTTTTACTTTGACGAAATGGTATCTAATGGAGCAACTAAAAGGTTCCTTAGGCAGACTACAACAGGGACCCTAAAGAGTTTTCTTGTCTTTAGCGGGAGCCTTATGACATATTTGGAGTATTATGGAAAACATACCCTTATCGATGGACAGGGTTTTAAAACCTGGGGGTTTTGATGGCGACGTATCCCATGGGGACAGTTTTGTTTCTGTTGTGTTTTATTGAATTGTTCTATTTCAATGGCTTTTCTGTATACTTATAATTATATTGGAAATGTTCACTAGATGCTATGTCAGACTTTTATCCGCTCTGAATGGACACTTGCTTGTCTTGTGAACCAATAAAAATGTTTTTTTTTTTTTAAGTCAATGGGGGACGGATCAGATAAGACTGATAACATCTGGCAGGAAATAATCTCCCAGTCACCAGCCATCATCAATCCCCCTCCCTCCTGCACTTCCTCTTCTTTTCTCTCCTTGTTTGACCCTATAACCGAAGAAGAACTCTCTAGGCTCCTCTCTTCTTCTCACCCAACTACCGGCATTAGTGATCCTTCTCTCTCCAGTCCCTCGCCCTGGATGTCATTAGTCACCTAACCAAAATATTTCACCAGTTTCTTTCTTCAGACATTTTTCCCTTCTTTTTCAAACACACTGTTCTAACCCTGCTACTAAAGAAACATCTTTTGACCCATCCTTCTCTGTTAACTACTGACCTGTCTCTGATCTCCCCTTCATGTCTAAACGCCTGGTCTACTCCTGTCTAATTAACTCTCTCCGTGCCCTCTTACAATCTGGTTTCCGCACTCTGAAACTGCCCTTACCGAAGTAACAAATAAGTCCCCGACGGCTAAATGCAATGGTGACTGTTGTCTACTCATTCTCCTGGATCTTTCTGAAGCATTTGGCACTGTAGGCCACCATCTCCTCCTCATCATGCTCCAAGGTATTGGCCGCAAGGACATTGCTCTCTTTTCGTTTTCTTCCTGCACAAGGTAGCCGGAAATTGCAGTGCAAACTTCATCTTCTGTTTTACCAACTAAGTACAGACTTTCATCAGTCTGCAAAAAACGGACACCGGCCATGTGAACTCCGCATCGTGGTGCGGACCCATTATATGTCCTACCTTTTGCGGAGAGAAGGCATGGACACGGAAACCCACGGAAAGGCTTTTGTGTGTTTCTGTGTCCGTGCCTCTGTTCCACAAAAGATAGGACATATCATAGGCACGGTGGCCCTACGGTCATGTGAATGGGGCGTGAACAGAAGGGTACCAACAATTTTGTCCACATGTGAACAAACTTGCCACAACCCCTTCAAAGCCCAGTTATCTCTGCCACCTTAATGGTACAGCATCAAAATCCACAGATTTACTGCAGATTTAACCCTATGTTGAAGCACCAAAGAGTGAAATTTGCTGTGAAAGTCCGCAGCATAAATTAACATGCTGTGGATATAATACTCGCAGGGGCGGATTGGCCATAAACCCTACAGGGAAATTTCCCAGTGGGCTGATGCCTAGGAGGGCCACTCAAGCCCTCCTATTGGCCACCAGCTGGGTACATAATGATCTGATTCTCTCCTATGCACCTGGCCAGAAGCTGCAGGTGCCCTCCTGAATTCAACTGTATTGAGATCTTCAGGGCAGCAGTACAGTTCAATACTGTGGCACAGGTGGTGGTATTTTGTGCTGTACTATGGTACTTGGTTCAGCTGGGGCGGTATATTGCTCTGCACTATGATATTGCTGGCCTGACTAATTATGTTGCCTTCTGTCAATTTGGACCCACCTGCAACATGGAGCCACTTTTAGTTTTTTTCCAGGGCCACTTTTAGTTTCCAATCCGCCTCTTAATACTCGTACTAAAGGTCAATTAACACTAAGGCCCCATGCACACGAACGGATTTTCATTCCGTGTCCATTCCGTTTCTTTTGCGGACCGTATATGGAACCAATCATTTCAATGGGTCCGCAAAAAAAACAGAAGCTACTCCGTGTGCAGTCCGTTTCCATATGTCCGTATTTCCGTTCCGCAAAAAAAAAAATTGAACATGTTCTATTATTGTCCGCATTACGGACAAGGATAGGACTGTTCTATTAGGCGCCAACTGTTCCGTTACGCAAAATACAGAATGCACACGGATGTCATCCGCATTTTTTTGCAGACCGCAAAATACATACGGTCATGTGCATGAGCCCTAAGGATTATTTTCGCAGCAGGCAGATAAGATATGTTTACAGGGCTATTCAAGGGTTTCGTTATTGATGACCTATCCTCAGGAGGGTGCGGTGCTCCATTGAATCCCGCAGTGTCTTCCTAGGCCAGTGACATAACATTCATCGGTCACATGGCCTATGAGCTGCTCAGTCCCAGTCAAGTGAATGGGGCTGAGCTGCGATACCCAGCACAGCCGCTTTCCAATGGACGGCACTGTGCTTGGTGAGCTGTGAGGGGGTCGCTGCCTCTTCAGACAGCTGAACAGCGGGGTAACCGGGAGTCGGACATCCACCGATCAGATACTGATGACCTATTCTGAGAATAGGTCATTAGCATAATAACCCTGAAAAATCCTTTTAGTCTTCATTCACATTTCCGTGTCCGTTTCACATCCGTGAAAAAAATCAGTCTGTGTTACATCCGTGAAGCATCCGTGTTTGGTCTGCGTGTCCGTTTTTTGTACTCCGTGTGTCATCCGTTTTCCACGGTCACTGCTTAGCTGAAAGTTCATTTCCAGATCATCTCCTATTAGTGGTCAGTGACAAACGGACGCAACACAGATGCCACACAGATAGGATAGAAGATTCTATGAAAAATAATTTTCAGCAGAGCATTTGTGAATTAGGGATGACACACTGATGGTAAAAATGGACACATAGAGCAACCATGAATCCTTCAAGGACATCTTCACAGATTAAACACATACGCTTTTTTCCCGGATATCACACTGACACGGAAATGTGGACAAGGCCTTATAGTCTACTATGGGTTCGTGAAAATCACGGATGGCATACGTGTTGCATCTGTTTTTCACTGACCACTAATAGGAGATGATCTGGAAATTAACTTTCAGCTGAGCAGTGACCGTGGAAACGGATGACCTGCGGAGTGCAAAAAACGGACACATGGACCAAAAAAGGATTTTTTCACGTAAAATGGACACGGAAATGTGAACAAAGCCTTAAAGGTACGTCCACACCTGACTGAAATGCTGTGGATTTGCTGTTGCGGATTTCCAGCAGAAGCTTGTACAGTACCTGCAAAGTGTTGGTTTTTAGCAATTCTTATCCACATGCTGCGGAAACAAGTGACTTTTGGTTCAGATTTTAAATCTGCAGCATGCCAAGTTCTGCTGTGGATTTCCATTGCCAGATCTCTGTGAATCAGTAGCGTAGCGTGGGGGGGCCGCTGCCCCGGGCGCAAAATTTCAGTGGGCGCCAGCAGGCCCGCACCGTTAATTAGGCAAAGTGAGGCGATCGCCCCAGGCAGCGCGGCACTGGTGACAAGTGGGGGACGGCGGCAGGGCACAGGAAGATGAGCACTTCCATTGTGGAAGCGCTCATCTCTATAGTAGTCTGTATCGCCGTCCTCAGGACAACGATACAGATGGATGCTGTGCGGCAGGGGAGAGGCATCTCCCTTCCCCGTTCCTCTGATTGGCTGCAGGCACTAGGCCGGCAGCCTATCAGAGGCCAATGCAGGCGGCGCGATGACGTCATTGAGCCGCCTGAGCCGTACAGTGCAGGACACAGGCCGGAAGAGGCCTGCATCGCATTGCTGCCAGCCTGATGGAGGTAAGTATAAGTGTTTATTTTTTTATATGGTACAATACTTGTTACTGGCACATGATTGGGGGGCACTTCTCACTGGCACATGATTGGGGGGCATCTATGAGGGCACTTCTTACTGGCACATGATTGGGGGACATCTACGGGGGCACTTCTTACTGGCACATTATTGGGTGGCATCTATGGTGGCACTTCTTACTGGCACATTATTGGGGGGGCACTGTGGGGGCATCTATGAGGGCACTTTTTACTGGCACATTGTTGGGGGGCACTATGGGGGCATCTATGGGGCACTTCTTACTAGCACATTATTGGGGGCACTATAGGGGAATCTACTGAGGCCTCAAAGAAGGGGTATTTTATATAGGGGGCACTATGGGGGAAGGGGGGAGAGGAACACTATGGGGGCTTCTACTGAGACCACAAATAAGGTGTATTTTATATGGGGGCTCTGTATAGGGGCATTTTATAATGGGACACATTATGGTGGGTACTATGGGGAAGGGGGGAGAGGAGTACTATGGGGTCATCTATGGGGGCACTAAGAAGGGGTATTTTATACTTGCAAAATTATGGGGGACACTGAGGGCATCTACTGGGGCACTATATATGGGGCATTTTATACTGGTACATTATGGGGGCACTATGGGGATATTAGCTCAACTGGGGGCATTAAAAGGGGGTATTTTTTTGCAGCAGCACACACTATAAGGCCTCATGCACACGACCGTTTCGTTTTTTGCGGTCCGCAAACCGCGGATCTGAAAAAACAGGAGCCGCCCGTGTGCCTTCCGCAATTTGCGGAACGGAGCGGGCGGCCATTGTAGACATGCCTATTCTTGTCCGCAAAACGGACAACAATAGGACATGTTCAATTTTTTTTTGTGGGGCTACGGAACGAAGCAATGGATGCGGACAGCACGCTTTTGCGGCCCCATTGAAGTGAATGGGTCCGCATCCGAGCCGCAAAAACTGTGGCTCGGATGCGGACCAAAACAACGGCCGTGTGCATGAGGCCTAAGGGGGCATTTTTTTACTGTCACATTATAAAGAAAATTATTAATACAGGGGGTCTATGGGGAACATGATTACTAGTATGGGCACTATGGGAGCATTATTACTTCTGGGGAACAGTGAGGACATGTTGGGGGCACTGTAGGAGCACTATTACTACCATGTGTGCTCTAGCAGATAATTATTACTATTGGTGGGACTTTTATCTGTTTCTGCAGTATAGTATTGGGGAGCACAGCGGCACAGTATTGGGGGTGGTAGGATGATTTGTCCAGAAGATGGGAGGATGATGGAAAAGTAGTAAACTAAGATTTTTTTCGTCAAACTGCAGAGACGAGAAATGGCTGAAAAATGGTGGTCTGGTCTGAAGGTCTGAAAGAAGAAGATGAGGAAAGAGAACATCTACATCAAAGAGACGTCACTGGATGTATTACCCTGTATGTTCTGTAGTGATGGGAGGGGGTATATAGAATTTGGCCCACCCTGACGCATCCTGGCCCCAGACTTCAGGTCACACTGTGCGTGTTCTGAATTCTGGGGGCTCACACCCATCTACTACATTATCTGTACTCAGAGAGTTATCACTGTGTTATCTGTGGTGTTACACAGGACTGCAAGTAATATCTACTAGGTTCACGCCAATGCTGTGAATTACAGAAATCTGCTACAAAAATACAAACAGAAATGCTGAAGATTTTCTGCTATAAAAAAATCTGCATCATTTCAGTCGCGTGTGGACAAACCCTTAAAGGAAATCTGTAACCCAGATTCAAGACTAATATCTACAGTAATACATGAGTGGCACTGCAGATAAAGAGTCCAGAATACTATTTTTTATTTTCCTACTGCAAATTGCGGAACGCACACGGGCGGCATCCGAGTTTTGCAGATACGCAATTTGCAGACTGGTCATGTGCATGAGCCCTTAAGCAGAGATGGTCATTAGAGCAAACAACAAGCTGATTTCAAGAGATTTTAGGATGTTTTCTCTACAAAACACTTTCCATGTGCCTCCTCCCCCAAACAAAAATTCAATATGTAACAACTGGACAAAGGCAGACGTCTGGCTACTGCACACCTGTGGCTCTTGCCCAAAACCCCCACCTCCATAGTCCCCAAAACCAATGCCAAACTGCAATAAATCTCACCCTGTTTCTAATAATCAAATGCTAGGTCACCTAGAGAAAGATCCCGACTATGTTGATGCACGTAGAACTATAGAGTGAATAAAAGGGGTACTATAGAGTGAATAAAAGGGGTACATTTATCACCTGTGGACATTTATTCCTTATCGATTACCAAGTGGCATACTTTTTTTTTTTTTGTTTCCCATGGATGTAGCTGTATGAGGGGTTGTTTTATGTGTTTTAATGGAACCGCTTTTTTTTGTTTTGTTTTACATATACTGTACTGTATAATATTTTTTATATATTTTTTTTTTTTGGCAGGGCAGGAAAAAACAGCAATTTAAACTCCCCACCAATCCCAAGAAACGGGGTCCCAAGTGCTGCCGAACTGCTCCATTCTCTTTCTGTGATTGCTGGGGGTCCCAGTGAATGTTTCTTGTAGACGAACAAGTCCTTCAGATGTAAATGCAGTGTGAATGGAGCCTTAAACTTGCCAAACATAGACTAAGGCCCCATTCACACGTCCGCAATTCTGTTCCGCATTTTGCGGAACGGAATTGCGGACCCATTCATGTCTATAGGGACAGACTTTGTCCCGCTCGGATCCGGAATTGTGGATCTGCACTTCCGGGTCCACACTTCCGTTCCGCAAAAATATAGAACATGTCCTATTCTTGTCCGCAATTGCGGACAAGAAAAGGCATTTTCTATATAGTTCTGGCAATGTGCGGATCCGCAAAATGCGGAAAGCACATTGCCGGTGTCCGTGTTTTGCGGATCCGTGGATCCGCAAAACACATACGGACGTCTGAATGGAGCCTAATACGGTGTAGAACTGCCCCTTTCATATTAAAGGCAGGGAGGATGTTAAAACAGTAAAAGAATTTATACTCCCTGGTTCAAACCCCCTTTGCTCCAGCGCCACTGCTCTGATCCTTCCTGCCGCTGCCGATACACGTGACTGCTGCAGGCAATCACTCACCTGAGAGGGATACGCCACTGCAGAGGCCAGTGACCGGCTGCTGCAGTCACATGTCGTATATACACAAAACACTGCTGCAGCCATGTAAAGAAAGCCTGGTCAGGAGAATCAGCACAGCAGTGCTGGAGCGGAGGGGGGGTCTGAACCTATTTTTTTGCAGAACGGCCATGCGGACGTACGGAAACGGAATGCACACGGAGTCATTTCCATTTTCTTTGCAGACCCATTGAAGTGAATGGTTCTGCATATGGGCCGCAAAAAAAACGGAACAGACATGGGACTTGGAAAAATGTCCACATGGCTGTTCCGCAAAAAAGATAGAACATGTTGTATTCTTGTCAGTTTTGCAGACAAGGACAGGCATTTTTACAATGGATACAATGTATCCGCAAAAATGGATGCAATATGGACGTCACACAGATGTTTTTTTTTGCAGATCTGTGTTTTCCGGACTGCAAAATACATATGGTCGTGTGCATGAGCCCTTAGCCAGAGCAGACAGCTGCTGCAGAGGCCGACTTGTCCATGAAATACACCACTGTTATCCAACCTGCTAAAATTGAAAGGCCAGATGGGGTATAGCTATGCAGAGCTGGGCACATATCCTCTTCAATTGAGGTCCATGCCACCAGCTCAAGGCACCCGACTCCAACCCTGTTCCAATTAGCAAAAGGAGGCAAATACTGTGAGCTCTATTCATGTAGCCCGTAGGACCCCCTAAGGCCTCTTTCACACGGGCGTTGCGGGAAAAGGTCCGGGTGCGTTGCGGGAACACCCGCAATTTTTCCGCGCGAGTGCAAAACATTGTAATGCGTTTTGCACTCGCGTGAAAAAAATCACGCATGTTTGGTACCCAAACCCGAACTTCTTCACAGAAGTTCGGGCTTGGGATCGGTGTTGTGTAGATTGTATTATTTTCCCTTATAACATAGTTATAAGGGAAAATAATAGCATTCTGAATACAGAATGCTTAGTAGGTGATCAATTGAGGGTTTAAAAAAAAAATAAAAAATTAACTCACCTCCTCCGCGTAGTTCCCGGTCTCTTCTTTACTTCTAATGATGAGTTGTGGGCTAAAGGACCTTTGGTGACGTCAGATCACATGCTCCAATCACATGGTACATCACCACGGTGATGTACCATGTGATTGGAGCATGTGATCTGACGTCACCAAAGGTCCTTTAGCCCACAACTCATCATTTTATGGTTCAATTTGTTTTTATTGAAAAACCATATACATTTGAAAACATACCGTATGAGCTAGTTACATTTGAGTATATGTATTATGTGGGCATTACAATAGTACATCTCAAGTCAGTACACAGAAAAAAGAGTTATCAAACATCAATATTAGATGGATGAAGTAGAACAGGGGAAGACAAGACAAGGGATCCAGGGGGAAGGGTAAGGAGGGAGGGGGAAGGGGAATGAGATTGAACTGGCAGTCCATACAAGATATGACTGCAGTCAGACTGGACAGAATATTTTAAGTGGTAGATCCTGAGGACAACCAACAACTCATCATTTTAAAGAACTAAAGACCGGGAGAACTACGCGAACAAGAGGAGAAGGTGAGTTAATTTTTTTATTTTTTTTTAACCCTCAATTGATCACCTACTAAGCATTCTGTATTCAGAATGCTATTATTTTCCCTTATAACCATGCTATAAGGGAAAATAATACAATGAATAGACTGTCACCTAGCAACCATGCGTGAAAATCGCACCGCATCTGCACTTGCTTGCGGATGCTTGCGATTTTCACGCAACCCCATTCACTTCTATGGGGCCTGCGTTGCGTGAAAAACGCACAAAGAGGAGCATGCTGCGATTTTCACGCAACGCACAAGTGATGCGTGAAAATCACCGCTCGTGTGCACAGCCCCATAGAAATGAATGGGTCGGTATTCAGTGCGAGTGCAATGCGTTCACCTCCCGCATCGCATCCGCGCGGAATACTCGCTCGTGTGAAAGGGGCCTAACAGGGACATTTTAGCATTTCTATAAGGAGGTGGGGCTTCTGCACTTCATATAATGTCCCAAGAACTGAGGCATTAGATAGGAAGCTGGTCACAAATGCTAAGTGCAGAAATCCATTGGGAGCCGATGATGATGGGTTTTGACACATCAGTGAAGGCTAGCTATAAGGGACAGCACTACACATGGCTGCCTGAAGAAGGCTAGCTACAGCAAAGGTAAGAGATCAAGACATACTATAGCAGGGGTCAGCAACCTCCGGCACTCCAGGTGTTGTGAAACTACATCTCCCATCATGCACACTTGCTTAGCTGTTCTCTGAGCTCCCACCGAAGTGAAAGGCGCATACTAGGAATTGTAGTTTTACAACAGCTGGAGTGCCGGAGGTTGCTGATCCCTGCACTATAGGAAGATGTGCATCTATAGATATAATAGATATATACCCTTTGGGCTTTTAGTCTTTGTAATTTACTATTAATTTACTGTAATTTACTCATATAAGGTTCAGTCATAATGCATTTGAATTAAAAGCGAAGGCTAAGGGTACGGCCAGACGGTCAGGTAACCAAAATCAAGAGAGGATCCTAAAAGGAGAGAAAGTATAAAGGACAGATACGACGTCTCCTCTTTTTTGAATTCACTCCTAGATTTGGCTTCCAAAACTGCATCAAGAAATCTGACCGCGTGGCCGTACCTTAATATTGTGTCTCATGTCCTGTTGTAAGGTTTGGCATGGCAGGTGCAGTCAACCATATGGATGTCTAGTATCAGCAGAAGTACTGCAGGCAGAGGTGATGTGTGGACATGGACAACTTACCGATACAAGAGCATCTCCTGGGTCTGGGCAGCCTTCCACATGTCCTGCAGAGCCTCCGGGTTCTCCTACTAGGATTAGGTGCCTGAGTTGTTTGACTCCTAGGACACGTCTTTCAGCAACTATCTGGAATACAAGATTTATCCATACTGTTATAGGAGGCATGGATTTAGGAGTCATTAAAATGGTGCAAATTGCTTGGCGTTTTAGACTTTTCTCTTCCTCTTGCCACCTATGCCAGGCATCTACAGACTAAGGCTACATGCACATGAACGTTGTTTGTTTCCATGTCCGTTCCGTTTTTTTTGCGGACAGGATGCGTACCCATTCATTTCAATGGGTCCACATAAAAAACGCGGACAGCACACCGTGTTGTCCGCATCAGTATGTCCGTTCCGTTGCCCCGCAAAAAAGATTGGGCATGTCCTATTTTTTCTAGTTTGCGTACAAGTACAGGTATTATTACAATGGATCTGCAAAAAAAACGGATGCCATACGGAATGTCATCCTTTTTTTTTTGCGGATCCGCAAAACACATACGGTCGTGTGCATGTAGCCTAAATAACATGAGTGGCATGCTCCAATATTCCATATAAAAATGGCAGTGGGTCACTCCAGCTACAACTAGGCATATCTCAGCCATATATATTAAATATACACTGCTCAAAAAAATAAAGGGAACACAAAAATAACACATCCTAGATCTGAATTAATTAAATATTCTTCTGAAATACTTTGTTCTTTACATAGTTGAATGTGCTGACAACAAAATGACACAAAAAAAAAAAATGGAAATCAAATTTTTTAACCCATGGAGGTCTGGATTTGGAGTCACCCTCAAAATTAAAGTGGAAAAACACACTACAGGCTGATCCAACTTTGATGTAATGTCCTTAAAACAAGTCAAAATGAGGCTCAGTAGTGTGTGTGGCCTCCACGTGCCTGTATGACCTCCCTACAACGCCTGTGCATGCTCCTGATGAGGTGGCGGACGGTCTCCTGAGGGATCTCCTCCCAGACCTGGACTAAAGCATCTGCCAACTCCTGGACAGTCTGTGGTGCAACGTGACGTTGGTGGATAGAGCGAGACATGATGTCCCAGATGTGCTCAATTGGATTCAGGTCTGGGGAACGGGTGGGCCAGTCCATAGCATCAATGCCTTCGTCTTGCAGGAACTGCTGACACACTCCAGCCACATGAGGTCTAGCATTGTCTTGCATTAGGAGGAACCCAGGGCCAACCGCACCAGCATATGGTCTCACAAGGGGTCTGAGGATCTCATCTCGGTACCTAATGGCAGTCAGGCTACCTCTTGCGAGCACATGGAGGGCTGTGCGTCCCTCCAAAGAAATGCCATTCCACACCATTACTGACCTAATGCCAAACCGGTCATGCTGGAGGATGTTGCAGGCAGCAGAACGTTCTCCACGGCGTCTCCAGACTCTGTCACGTCTGTCACATGTGCTCAGTGTGAACCTGCTTTCATCTGTGAAGAGCACAGGGCGCCAGTGGCGAATTTGCCAATATTGGTGTTCTCTGGCAAAAGCCAAACGTCCTGCACGGTGTTGGGCTGTAAGCACAACCCCCACCTGTGGACGTCGGGCCCTCATATCACCCTCATGGAGTCTGTTTCTGACCGTTTGAGCAGACACATGCACATTTGTGGCCTGCTGGAGGTCATTTTGCAGGGCTCTGGCAGTGCTCCTCCTGTTCCTCCTTGCACAAAGGCGGAGGTAGCGGTCCTGCTGCTGGGTTGTTGCCCTCCACGTCTCCTGATGTACTGGCCTGTCTCCTGGTAGCGCCTCCATGCTCTGGACACTACGCTGACAGACACAGCAAACCTTCTTGCCACAGCTCGCATTGATGTGCCATCCTGGATAAGCTGCACTACCTGAGACACTTGTGTGGGTTGTAGACTCCGTCTCATGCTACCACTAGAGTGAAAGCACCGCCAGCATTCAAAAGTGACCAAAACATCAGCCAGGAAGCATAGGAACTGAGAAGTGGTCTGTGGTCACCACCTGCAGAACCACTCCTTTATTGTGGGTGTCTTGCTAATTGCCTATAATTTCCACCTGTTGTCTATCCCATTTGCACAACAGCATGTGAAATTGATTGTCACTCAGTGTTGCTTCCTAAGTGGACAGTTTGATTTCACAGAAGTGTGATTGACTTGGAGTTACATTGTGTTGTTTAAGTGTTCCCTTTATTTTTTTGAGCAGTGTATGTGCCCTCTTCATGAATGCATCAGATGATAGACCTATATATCAGCATACCACTTGCCAGTATCAATAACTAGGTCCCAGTAAACCAAGATAACGCTTCCATTATGATAATACATTCGGCTGCACCTGTTCTTATCGCATCTGGCTGTATTATCTCTAAAATAACCAAGACAGATCCGGCACTAAAACCACTGTAAGGCCCCTTGCAGACAAGCGTATCCGGATTAGGTCCGGATGCATTGCGGATGCATTCAGTGAAATTCCATTCAGTTTAGGCCTCATGCACAGAACCGTTCCGTTTTTTTGCAGTCCGCAAACCGCAGATCCGCAAAAAACGGAAGACGCCCGTGTGCCTACCGCAATTTGCGGAACGGGCAGCCCATTGTAAAAATGCCTATTCTTGTCCGCAAAACGGACAAGAATAGGACTTGTTATATATTTTTTTGCGGACAGCACACGGAGTGCTGTCTGCATGTTTTGCGGCCCCATTGAAGTGAATGGATCCGCATCCGGGCCGTAAAAACTGCGGCTCGGATGCGGACCCGAACAACGGTCGTGTGCATGAGGCCATTGTTTGATAAAAAACGACATCTCTTAGCAACCATCCGTGAAAAACGCATTCACTTCTATGGGGCCAGCGTTGCGTGAAAATTGCTGAATATAGAACATGCTGTGATTTTCACGCAACGCACAAGTGATGCGTGAAAACCAAAGCTCATGTGCACAGACCTATTGAAATGAACAGGTCCGGATTCCGTGCGGGTGCAATACGTTCGCATCACGCATTGCACCCGCGCGGAATACTCGCTTGTGGCCTAAGTCAATGGGCGCGGGATCCGTTTTCTTTTGTGTCCAAGAAAACGGATCTGGCACCGTTGACTTACATTGTGTTTCATGCCGGATCTGTCTTGCTCCACATCCCTTGATGCACTCAAAAACGCTGCTTGCAGGGTTTTTCTGTCAGGCCTGGGAATACAACTAAGCAAAACGAAACGCATTCTGGTGCACTCTGTTCTGTTCAGTTTTGTCCCCATCAACAATGAATGGGGGCAAAACTGAAGCGTTTTCCTCCGGTGCTGAGATCCTATGACGGATCTTTTTACTACAAAATCACAGTGACAGAAAGTTGTCACCGTGATTTTGTAGTAAAAAGGTCAGAGAGAGGCAAAGAGCATTATCAATCATGTTAATGCTCCGTGTCTCTGCTGTCCGGAGTGGGGCTTGGCTCTCTTTCACGCAGCGGATTACCCGCACGGCATCCGCTCTTGTGGAAGAGCCCTTATTCTTCAGTGTTTCTTCACACGAGTGAAAAACACATACAATCCGGACGGAAAAAAACACATGCACTCTACGCAATCGCTGATTCAACTTGCCTGCAAAACCATCAGTTTTTCCCTGAAGAGATCCTGACAAAGGGCTCATGCACACGACCAATGTATTTTACGGTCCGCAAAATACGGATCCACAGAAAAACGGATGACATCCGTGTGACATCTGTGTTACATCCATTTAGTTTTTTTTGCAGATCCATTGTAACAATTCCTGTCCTTGTCAGCAAAACGGACAAGAATAGGACATGTTCTATTTTTTTGCAGAACAGACTTGCAGACATACGGATACGGACTGCACACTGAGTCATTTTGCAGCCCCATTGAATTGAACCGTTCCGCATATGGGCCGCAAAAAAAGAAAAAGACACAGACAAAAAACAAGTTCATGTGTATGAGCCAAAAAATCTGTACCACGAACGTATTTTCTTTCCGCGTCCATCCCGTTTTTTTTCTCATTAAATGTTTTATTAAAGTTTTCATTATAACAGATGTAATTCAAGCTCTGTGGTACATACATAAAGTCGAGTATCAGGAGGGCATACCCGATGCATTAAGCATAAAACATAGTGGTCCACACAACCTCGTGGAACCAAAAGAACAAAAGAAAAAGTTAGAAGAAAAATTAAAAAAAAAGGAGCATGGAAAGAGAAAAGACATTGGACAATAGGAGGAGGGGAGGAAAGGATTGAGGGAGATGAAGAGTAGGGGAGGACTTGCAGCCGAGGGATGTGGAGTTTACAATTGTGTGTTCGGAAGGTTTCCGAGGAACAAAACGTGTCCCATGGGTCCCAGGTCTTCAGGTATCGGGAGACATCCAAGGGTCTCACGCTTATAAGGTCTTCCATTCTCTGGTATTGAGCAATCTCCTCAACCCATTCCTCCAGAGTGGGAGGAGAGGTGGATTTCCAATGTCGTGGAATTACCGCCTTCGCCGCCTGAATCATGTACTTCACAAGGGAGTTCTTGTAGGCAGGGATGTTCAGGTCAAGCACTAATAATGAAAGAGCTTCAGGGGCATTCTGGATGGAAAACCCGTTACCTACCCAATTATCCTGTGTACAAGGTTCCAGAAGGGGCGCAATAAGGAGCAATGCCTCCAAATATGAATCATCGTGCCCTCCTCCGTCTGACACCTCCAGCATTGATCCGAAACTGTGGGGAACCATTTATGGAGCAATGTAGGTACTCTGTGCCACCAGGATAGGACTTTATAGCTCGTTTCTTGAGCCTTAGTGGAGATCAGTGCTTTGTGTGATAGAAGGAAAAATCTATTCCATTGGGAAGATGTGAGTTGGATATCCAAGTCCTGTTACCAGGTCCGGCAGAACGGAGATGGGCATGAAGAGCGTCGGCTCACCAGTAGTTTGTATATAGTGGATATGTTCCTGAAGACTGCCGAGGGGGAGATGCACATTTGTTCGAACGCAGACAGGGTTCGGGATAGTGTGTGGGTTTTACACAAGGAGGAATGGAAATGCTTGAGTTGTATATACTCAAAGGAGTTGCGAGCTGTTGGAATGGGGGGGGGAGGTCCCAATCAGTTGAGACAGGGGTTTCACTGAGGTGCCCGATAAGACATGGTAAAATCTTAGCAGGTGGGTCCGCGTGCCCTGAGTTCTGAGTTGAGTGGCCCGGAGGGAAGCAGGGATGATCGGTTATAGGGGTCTGGGGACCTCTGGGGTCGATTAGGGAGGCTTGGCGACTGATAGACGCTAATATCGCAAGCGTATGGTGAGTTGTAAAGGATAAATTAGAGACTTCCGGTTCCGGCGCCAGCATGGGCAGCAGCGTGTAGCAGGAGCTCCGTACCTGAAGCAACTTATACACAGCTCCCTTCAACTTTCCAGCTGCAGGATTAAGAGTGTAGCTGGACACACACACTCTGACTCTAGACCTTCGGTCTATGGACCGTTTCCTGATTCCTATGGGGAGCAAAGCGAAAAAGAACTCGGCGAAAGCTGATAAGCACACCATGGACCCTAAGATGGCGGCCCCACCAGAGGAAGGCGAGGGGGCGCGATCCCCGGAGCAGCTAACAGAGAACCCTGGTGACCTTTTGCAAGACGCTAGCAAGCCGTCCATCGATTACAAACATCTAGCACTGGAGGTAGCCACTCGCATAATACCAGACCTCCAGGAGGCCCTCTCCTCCACCGTGGCCCAGTCCCTTGGGACGCTACAAGCTGAGATCAAACAGCACTCAGCCCGCCTGGAAGAGTTGGAAACTAGACTAGAGGCGGTAGAAACAGACAACGCGTTGATTAAAAACCACCTGTCCCAGGCGGTCGATGAAAATGTCAGAATATGGGCGAAGATCGATGACCTGGAAAAATCGCTCTAGAAGGAGCAACCTGCGCATAGTGGGGGTGCCGGAGCATATCCCAACAAGGGAGCTTATTACCATCTGTGAACTTGAACTTCCCAGGGCCCTAGGACTTTCATCCTGCTGCAAAGTGGAAAGAGCACACAGAGTGGGCAGGGAGATTCGCCCGGAGCCATCCAGCAGGTCAGTCAAATCGCAGGCTCGCCTGGACCGCAATACAAGATCCAGGCAGGTCATAGTCAAGTATCTTGACTACTCTGATAAAGCCGCGCTGCTGAGAGCATACAAGCAGAAAGGCAATGGGGTATCGCTAAGAGGGCAGCGCATCTTAATATTTGGAGACTTTTCGGCCGAGGTCACAAAAAGAAGAAGATTATTTACCCCGATCTGCACAGCACTCCATAGGAAGCAAATTCGCTTCGCCCTACTATATCCGGCTGTTCTCCGGGTTACGCTGCCTGATGGCTCAACGGCTACTTTTGAAAATCCGGACGAGGCGAGAATACACCTCAGAGACTATCTGTCAGATCGGCAACTTCTACCTGCCTTGGAATATCCGGAGGGTCCCGCGTCTCCCAAACCGCATAGACCACCTAGGAGAGCGGCACCAAGAGAGGAGCCATTTTCTTCCCGCCATAATGAACCCCCGGTTAGTATGAATGGGGACAACCAAGACTGGGAACATGCTGAGGCCTGAAACTATGCAGGCAAATTCCCCGCTGGGTTATAAGAGGACGTGGTCCACAATGTCCCTGAATATCTAAGCGGTCGCCCGTCATACCCTAAAGCTCCCAAGTCGCCAGCGGCGGGAACCATTTTCATTTACATCTATATGGAACCACTTGGGAATTGTAAGTGACCGATTCAATGCAAGATACGCATTTACATTCTCAGCCTGAACTTCTGATCGGGGTTTCATTCATACAGGCACCGGCTGGAACTTTGCATACTGATGGTGACTCCCCAGGGAAGGATGTGTAATAGTATCACGTTTGGTATATTATATATTCCAGTTAAATGTATAGGGGAGGGTAACCAATAGTTCCAACTATAACCGTACTATACTCAGGATGAGGTCGGAAGGTGGGAGGGAGCGGGAAACGCAACGAGATCACATGTTATACCGGTCCAGGGATCTATGGGTCGCTACCGCAGGGGCTTTTCGTTATCAGCTTGAACCTAGAATGGTAATGTGATATAATTGCTTCTAGGTAAATATGTTTTAGCGTATTCAGATTTCACGTGAACTGCTATGCTGGAAAAAAGTGAAGTCCGAATATGTGAGATAATGTTTTATTTTTTTACTGTATTGGATGGGTTCATCTTAGACAGTTTGTTCATGTTAGGGGTTGGGGATATAATTTGGGGTTGGGGGAAGGAGTAAGGTGGGTGTCCACTTCAGGTCCACTGGTATATACCACAAGTGCAATGATCTACTTCCCAATGGCTAGTGCACTGAAAATGGTATAGTGGAACATAAAAGGGTTGAGATCTTCGGGTAAGCGCATGATGATCTTGAGACACCTTAAAAGATTAAGAGTGGATATAGCATTATTGCAGGAGACGCATCTGTCAGCTAAGGATTTCTGCCGCATGAAAAAGCTGTGGGTAGGGGAGGTTTTCGGGTCGGAGGCCATAGGGAAAAAAGCGGGAGTCCTCACCTTATTAAAAAGTGGCCTACCGTATAAGGTACTAACGCATGATCTTGATGATAGAGGGCGAGTGTCACACCTTCATCTTACCTCAATGAAGGGGGACTTGAGCATTTATAATGTGTATGGGCCGAATGAAGCGGGCGCAGTTTTTTTTTATGCCTTGAGACAACGTTTATCTAAAGATCCTGTGGCGTTATGAATTGTGGGAGGAGATATGAACACTGTGGTTAGTCAAGTTGAGGATAGAAGAAGGGATCTAACCTCATCAGGCAAGAGAGGAGGGGAGGACTTAAACTTAACGCGACTTTTGTAGACATTTGGCGCCTGGTTCATCCAGAGGGAAGGGAGTTCACCTTTTTTTCCGCCTCCCATAAATCTTGGTCCCGTATTGATTATATTTTAGCCAACAGGGATTCCTTGGGGCGTTTCACAGAACCAAAAATTGAAGACATGGTGATTTCTGATCATGCCCCAGTCTCGATATTATTCCAGGATGGAATCCCTAGGGGATCAGACTTCCTGTGGAGATTTCCAGCTTGCTTGGTGAAAGATTAAAATTTCTGTGACATGCTCCATGGCTGGTGGCTGGAATATAAACAAGATAATGAGGGTACCACGGACCCCCAATTGCTATGGGATGCTGGGAAGGCTGTTATCAGGGGAAGAGTCATGGCATATATGTATAAAAAAAAAAGCGCACAATTAAAACAAAACTCACACAACTGAGTGATGAGCTGAGATAACGTACTCAGCTTTCCAAAGTAATCCCAACACAATTTCTCAGCAAAAATGGCGACAAGCCAAACAGACATATGATGCATGGCTTCTCCAATGGTAACAGCTAACCCAATCTAAATGGGAGGCCCACTTATTTAAGTATGGAAATAAAGCTGGTAAACTCCTGGCTAGACTGGCTGCGGGGCAGAGGGGGCAGACTCTCATCCACAGTCTCTTGGATAAAACGGGCAAAATATGTTTGCATCCCAAGGAGATCAACGGGATTCTGCAAGATTTCTATACCAAATTATATGACACTTCAGGTTGTCAGATTAGAGGGGTCCAGGAGTGGTTAGGAGAAATCAGGCTTCCAAAAATATCAGAAGCAGATAGGTCCATGCTTAATTCCCCAATAACTACCGAGAATGTCTTGCGAACGGTTAAATCTCTCACTATGGGGAAGGCACTGGGCCCAGATGGGTTCACAGGGGAATTTTATCGCATACTAGCACCAGACATAGCCCCCACGCTTTCGAACATATTCACTAGCTATATGCAGGGGAAGACTATTCCTACATACACGAACACTGCCCATATCAAAGTCCAACCAAAGCCAGGCAAGTTTCCCACCTTAGCTTCCTCATACCGTCCAATTTCGCTCATTAATGTAGACCTAAAAATAGCATCTAAAATTCTGGCAGATAGGTTAGCATCTATTCTACCTAAACTAATCTCCCCCAGCCAGGTGGGGTTTGTTCAAGGCAGGGCAGGGGTCACTAATATTCGCAAGGTATTGGGGGTTTTGGACGAGATAAAGCTGCATCCGAGAGCACATCCATCCCCAGCAATTGTGGCAATAGATGCTGAGAAAGCATTTGACAATGTGGACTGGGGATGGATGGGCAATGTGATGGAATGCATGGGAATAATTGGCCCATTTCGACAATACTTGACAGCCCTCTATACTAACCCACAAGCTAGAATTCACACTCCAGGTTTGGTTTCCCCTTCCTTTGCATTGCACAAAGGAACTAGACAAGGGTGCCCACTATCCCCCCTATTGTTCAATCTTGCTATTGAACCGCTTCCCCGAAAACTAGCTCATGCCAATGATATAGAGGGTATCAAGATTGGCAATGTTAGCATAAAGCATGCCCTTTTCGCAAATGACCTTTTATTGTTTTTAGAAAACCCCAGGAGAGACCTGAAGCAAGTCTTTCAGCTTTTGGAAGATTTTGGAAAAGTCTTTGGCTACAAGGCCAACCCCACTAAGTCTGAGCTCCTCTTCATACATAACCGAAATAAGGACACTACAACCCTCCCATTGGACACTCCCATACACATAGCCACTACTTCAATAAAATACCTGGGAATACATATAGGTAGGCGCCCGGAATCCTTGTATCTGTTGAACTATCCCCCACTCTTTAAATCTATACTGGCAGACCTAGATAGATGGAAAAACTTCCCACTATCCTTGGGGGGGAGATGTCAGCTACTAAAAATGATTAGCATCCCAAAGATACTATACCATATGCAAAGTATCCCTCTCTTACTCAAACACTTAGATATGGCCAAACTGGAATCAGCATTCCGATCCTTCCTATGGGCTGGGAAGAAGCCCAGAATAGCTTTACGTAAGCTTCAGCTACCTAAGCAAAAGGGTGGGCTGACGTTTCCTCATCTCCGACTTTACAATCTAGCTGGACTGTTGAGACTAGGGATCGACTGATATTGATTTTTTAGGGCCGATACCGATAATTTGTGAATTTTCAGGCCGATAGCCGATAATTTATACCGATATTCTGGGAATTTTCATTTTTAAGAAAAAAAAAATTTCCTACACAAATCTGCTGAAAATTAATATGTTTATTGTTAACGTGTATTTTTATTTTTTTATGTAAATCTTTTTCATTAATACTTAATATTTTTGTGTTTTTTTTTTGTTTTATTAACTTTTAGCCCCCTTAGGGACTAGAACCCTTGTCCTATTCACCCTGATAGATCTCTATCAGGGTGAATAGGATCTCACACTGTCCCTGCTGCCCTGTGCTTTGTGCACACAGCAGCATGGAGCTGAACATGGCAGCCAGAGCTTCAATAGCGTCCTGGCTGCCATGGTAACCGATCGGAGCCCCAGGATTACACTGCTGGGGTTCCGATCGGAGGAGGAGGGGAGAGGGGATCCTGTGGCCACTGCCACCAATGATTAATACTGGGTGGGCTTGGGCGGGGGGGGTGCACTGCGCCACCAATGTTTTTACCATTGGGATGGGGGTGGGGGGCGCACTGCGCCACCAATGATTAATACTCGGGGGCTTGGGGGGGGGCGCACTGCGCCACCAATGAAGATAAGTCTCTCATTCATATACAGGAGGCGGGAGCTGGCTGCAGAATCACATTGCCGACTCCCGACCTCTATGAGCGTTAGCTGCGATCCGTGGCACCTAAGGGGTTAACTACCGCGGACCGCAGCTACAGCTCATAGAGGTCGGGAGCCGGCTATGTGATTCTGCAGCCAGCTCCCGCCTCCTGTATATGAATTAATGAAAGACTCATCTTCATTGGTGGCGCAGCGGCCACAGCCCCTTCCCTCCTCTTGTCTTCTCTCCTGTCATTGGCGGCAGCAGCATCACAGGGGGAGGAGACACTGCTTCCTTCTCCCCTGTACTGCGGAGGGAACACAGAGAGAGCTGAGAGCAGCGCGATCCGTGTTCCCCATACGTTATCAGTATATTGGCAAAATAGATGCCGATACCGATAACGTTCAAAATCCTGAATATCGGCCGATAATATCGGTAAAACCGATAATCGGTCGATCCCTAGTTGAGACATTGCATTGATTGGATTTTTGACACCAGCTTCTACTGCAACTACAAGTTGGAATCTCAATTGGTTAGGCCCTGGTCTTTGGGAGCACTACTTCACACTAGGTTGGCTGACATCCCCCCGCTGATCAAGAGCAGTCTCACAGTTCGGGATACCCTAGCTGCTTGGAAAGAGGTATGCAAAACCCTCAAACTGCCCTTCTTGCTCTCCAAGCTCATGCCTATTTGGGGGCATCCAGAGTTTGTGGATGGACTCGAATCCCAACATTTCGGGGACTGGAGAGCAAGAGGGGTAGAGAGAGTGCGGGATATTTTGAATGGCCAGGAAGGACGTCTTTGCTCCTTCTTGGAAATCAAGGATAAATACCTACTCACACGCTCCCAGCATTTATTTGCATATTTGCAACTTAAAAGTTTTCTCAATCGCAGAATCCAGACTCCTGCGGCAATAATGATCCCTAATGCCTTGGACAGGCTGTTAGGTCAAGGCAAAGCTAAAAAATCCCTTTCAGACCTTTATAGGGAAATTAGGGAAATCAAACAAAAACCATTATCAGACACCGTATTCGAGCACTGGAAAAAAGACTTCCCTCTCATAACGTCGGATAATACAATTATCCCAGGATTGGAAAAAGTTAGGAAAAAAACTTGGAATGAAGGATGGAGGGAAACACACTTTAGGATATTACATAAAGCCATATATGGCTTCAACTATGCCGGGAAAGCTCCGGATCAATCTAGGATAGTTGCATGCCCGAAGTGTCACCTTAAAGGGTCGGATATGCTTCATGGGCTCTGGTCCTGTCCATCCACTAGATTTTGGAGGATGGTGAAACGCAAAGCACATCTGAAAATAACAATTCCAATTATACCAGAACTTCATCATTTTTCATACATCTCCGGAACACAAGCACATTACACCAGTAGTCCATATAGCAATTATGGCAGCCAAACGTTGCCTCCTGAGAAATTGGCTACACCCTCAGGTCCCAACAGCCTCTGAGGTATTCTTACAAAAAAAAGAGGTGCTTTGATATGGAGAGATTGGAAGTGGAACAAGCTAGAGGGTTATTGATCAAACCATTCTTAAAAAAATGGGAAACATTCATGTCCATGGTGTATTCAGACCCGGAATTTAAAAAATACTCATGAAACCCTTTTTGGGTTCTGAATGGTACCTAAAACGTAAGGTAGCAGGCTCCTTGGGAAAGTTATTGGTAGATTAGTTTACGACTCTTACCTGTGTTTGAAGATGGGCACCAGGAGGGTGGGGGAAGGGAGGGGGAGGGGTAAAATTAAGAAAATGCTGTGACTTTTGTGAAGTAACAGGAGGTCTACAGAGTTCATGTGTTAGACTCGCTTGAGGATGGGTCTTAATGACCTTATACGTGAATCTTATGTATTGTTTTTGTACATGTCTTATGCAATCCTGTATTTGATTGTCATTGATAAAAGCATTATGTGTGTACACAACTTCTGTAAGTGACCGTGTAATACTGCACATGGATACTCAATAAAAATTTATATTTTAAAGGATAAATTAGAAGGAGTAGGACGTGGGGTGCCTATCAGCCACGGTACAACTGCTATAGAGCAAGGGGTGAGATCACGCGCAATGTGTACCCGGGCATAGGCAATATGGCATGGTAGTAAAGGTGACAGTCCGGGAGGCCTGCCTACCCGCCCCCCCCCCCCCCTCCCCCCGCATCCTTGGAACGGGTCAATATTTCCCATTTCGTCCATGTATATGGACCCCAGAATATGGACGGGATACGGAACCATTCACTTCAATGGGTCCACAACGTGTGCATTCTGTTTCCGTATGTCCGTATTTCCGTTCCGCAAAGTAATTAAACATGTCCTATTATTGTCCGCATTAAGGACAAGGATAGTACTGTTCTATGAAGGGCCAGCTGTTCCGTTCTGCAAAATACGGAATGCACACGGATGTCATCCATATTTTTTGCGGACTGCAAAATACATACGGTCGTGTGCATGAGGCCTAAAGGTGAGTAACTTTAAATAGGAGATTTCATCATGCCATGCTCTATGGAATGCCATATTATGGTAACAGTGAACTGCAAAGAGCTGTCCATATTGTGAGAATCGATCTGACCAGTATGGATATTCTTAAAATAAATCTCTGGTGAAAAAATAAAATTTCCCTCTGTAATAATTTTTTTAGGAATTCTGTTAGAATACGGGTATATGTAGCGGAAAATCAGCAGCAGATGTGGCCAAAATCCTCCAAAATGGGCTGATTTCTGAGGGGCATTACATCGGAATTGCAGCAGGCCTTTAGCTGCTTTCAGCCATTGCATTGCAAAGCTTCAAAGCCGAGGGTAAAACTCACTGCATAAACTGACACGCTGCAGTCAGTTTATGATGCAGATATCTAAAATCTCATGCACTTTGCTGGTACTGTAAAGGCTGCAAATTTTCCACATGCATTTCTCAGCATCATTTATGCCACATGTGGCCATACCCTTAGGGCTCATGCACACAAACGTATTTTCTTTCTGTGTCCGTTCCGTTTTTTGCGGACCGTATGCGGAACCATTCATTTCAATGGGTCCGCAAAAAAAAGGGAAGGATAAAAAAATAAGGATATTACTGTTCTATTAGGGGCCAGCTGTTCCGTTCCGCAAAACACGGAATGCACACAGACGTCATCCATATTTTTTGTGGACCACAAAATACATACAGTCGTGTGCATGAGGCCTAATGCTGCTGACAAAGCATAATTTCAGGGTATGGTAACAATGCTGAATCTTCCCACATAGGTCCGGCAGCGTCACAACTATGGTGATGAGGCAAGCAACTATGGCACTTTAGTAGGACAACAGTGGCAGCAATTGTGGCCTTTCAAAGGGCATGTGGGTAGGGAAAGGTACACAGGCAGAGGGAATTTGTAAAGTCCTGCACCCTAGAATTCTGGCTTCGAAATGTCATAAAATGGGGCTTTTCCACTTCTGAAAAATGAGTGGGAAAGCAGACATGCTTGGACTGTCATGCTTATTTAAGCTAGATTTATCAACTGGCTTTTTTTTTTTTAAATGTCGTAATCTTACTCCTGTAAAGAGGTGTCCCAGAAAGTGGAGTAACATCTCAAGAAGGAAGTGTTAGATCTAAAGATGCACCAACTTTATCAAACACTGTGCTGTGGCACACATCACAGCATCGCAAGGTCCCAGAAAACAGACTCTAAAAATTCCACAAAAAATATATCTACCCCTTTGCGTTTTTTTTGCCAAGAAAAATAATCTTTTGCGGCTCGGGTGTGGACCCATTTACTTCAATGGGGCCGCAAAAGATGTGGACAACACTCCGTGTGCTGTCCGCATCCGTTGCTCTGTTACGTAGCCCCGCAAAAAAAAAATAACATGTCCTATTCTTGTCCGTTTTGCAGACAAGGACAGGAATTGTTACAATGGAGCTGCAAAAAAAATAAAAAAAACTGATATAACACAGATGTTACACGGATGTCATCCGTTTTTTCTGTGGATCCGTATTTTGTGGACCGTAAAATACATTGGTCGTGTGCATGAGCCCTTTGTCAGGATCTGTTCAGGGAAAAACTGATGGTTTTGCAGACAAGTTGAATCAGCGATTGCGTAGAGTGCATGTGTTTTTTTCCGTCCGGATTGTATGTGTTTTTCACCCGTGTGAAGAAACACTGAAGAATAAGGGCTCTTCCACAAGAGCGGATGCCATGCAGGTAATCCGCTGCGTGAAAGAGAGCCAAGCCCCGCTCCGGACAGCAGAGACACAGAGCATTAACATGATTGATAATGCTCTTTGCCTCTCTGTGACCTTTTTACTACAAAATCACGGTGACAACTTTATCTCACTGTGATTTTGTAGTAAAAAGATCTGTCATAGGATCTCAGCACCGGAGGAAAACGCTTCAGTCCCAGAAAGTGGAGTAACATCTCAAGAAGGAAGTGTTAGATCTAAAGATGCACCCACTTTATCAAACACTGTGCTGTGGCACACATCACAGCATCGCAAGGTCCCGGAAAACAGACTAAAAAAATTCCACAAAAAATACCCCTTTGCGTTTTTTTTTTGCCAAGAAAAATAATCTACGCTGGTAAAACTGCTTCCAGTCTCTACATAAAAATTACCAGTGTAAGGCCTCATGCACACGACCGTTGTTCTGTTTTGCGGCTCGGGTGCGGACCCATTTACTTCAATGGGGCCGCAAAAGATGTGGACAACACTCCATGTGCTGTACACATCCGTTGCTCCGTTACGTAGCCCCGCAAAAAAAAAATATATAACATGTCCTATTCTTGTCCGTTTTGCGGGGTCCGCGCCGTTCCACAAATTGCAGAACGCACACGGACGCCATCCGTGTTTTGCAGATCCGCAATTTGCAGACAGCAAAACACACAACGGTCGTGTGCATGAGGCCTAACTCACCACATAAAACTACAGAAGACAGGGCCTCACCTGGATGACCTGAGAGACCTGAAGTTGGCTACATTATTGGCTTTGGTCTAGACAGCAGCAAAGTTGTGAGCAGTCTAGACAAAACAAACACAGTATCTTCTTGCTGTATTAGATCCAGACGAGGTAACACGGTGGGTCATTTCCATCCTCCTAAGGGTCTGTTCACATGACATTTTGGTCCTATGTAAAAGAGAAAAAAAAAGAACAAAAAAGGTCAGGTAAACAATTTTTGACAAGGAAAGTCTATTAGCGCCATTGCAACCCACTGGCCCCTTTCAGACGAGCGAGTTCCACGAATCGAACTCGTAGTGTGAGTAAGCGCAGCTCCCGTCCTGACCTCTTAGCACTGACAGGGTCGCATAGCATTATATTGATTTATGATGCTATGTAACCCTTTAGGGCTCACGCACACGGTTCTGGCCGTGTGCACCCCGCATCACGGATGCGGACCCATTCACTCGAATGGATCCACAATCCGGAAGGTCCGTTGCGAAACTGAGGCACGGACCCCACGGAAGCACTACGGAGTGCTTCCGTGGTGTTCCTCTCCGTGCCTCCGCAGCGCAAAAAAATAGAACATGTTCTAATTTTTTGCGCTGCGGACGGATCAGGGACCCATTCAAGTTGAATAGGTCTGGATCCATCTGCGGAATCTGCACGGATGTAGACCATGCATTGACAACCGCAAATTGCGGTCCCCAATGCACGGAACGGCCGACCAACGGCCGTGTGCATGAGCCCTTACAGTTCTGTAATGTATTCTATAACACTGGCAGCATTTATGTCAGTGTTATACAATCCATTCCTCACCTCTAAGGGTTACATAGCATTATAAATCAATATAACGCTACGTAACCCCGTCAGTGCTGGGAGGTCAAGATGGGAGCTACCGCATACTCACAATTCGAGTCTGATGCGTGGAACTCCCTTGCGTTTATCTGTACACTACCCCTGCTGTTGGGGACATGGGTTACTAAAGGCGTTGGCCACTTTGTTACATGTTATGCTTACTTACATTACATATTCTGTGGCTGCTTCTGTTATCCTGTGGCGTTTAGCATCCCTGTCTTTTATTTGGCCTTTTTTTGGCCGGGGCTGCTGCTCCTGTATATAGTGTCTGTGCACTGTTTTGTCAGCGCGGGCCCATCTCATTATTAAAAATGGTTCCTGTCCTAACCTCACGGCTATGTGCGCTCCCCTTATATGCTCTAATGCGCAGACTCCATGTCCGGAGTGCTGCGTCTGCGCTGTTGAAGTTTTTCATGCCGCAGATGTCCCCCTACTATCTAACTATCTTGCCCGGCTTCAGACAGGAGTGCACACACTGGCATTCGGTGCTCCAGTATAGGCCATATAGACTTAATGGAATGGAGTCCACCTCTATTAGCAGGACATGAGAGCCACTAGTATAAGGCCACTCTTGCTCTGGCTGACTCGACTCTGGCCATTTATCAATATTAATACCACATTTCCCCAACGACAGGGGTAGTGTACAGATAGACGCAAGGTCTCTTGGTAATGTAAGCAAGGAGTATAGAGGCTCGATGCGTAAAGTTGGTCATACACATTCAATAGGTGTCGGGCGAACACTTATCTCTCCCGTCTCCCCCATACACATACATGTTCGGCCGAATGTGTCCTTGTATGTTATGTGGAGAACACTGCTGCCAACCTATTAATTTTGCTTGATCCTTGTCTCCTCTGACATCATCTGTCGGGGGAGACTTGTAAGCTCCCCACACATAAGTGTGTCGGCAGCACCTGCCATTCTCGGTGCGTTCATCAGACAAATAGTATAGCGAGCTTAACATTCAACTGGTCTTATTTGGGGTTGATGCAACCTGATCTCTACTGTTTCATGGGTGTACACACACCACATAGCAATTTAGATGGACAGTTTTCAGGTCTTATCCTAGACACTTGTTGGCACTGGAGAGTTGTATAATGTCTGATTTTAGAGGGCGAATTTTCATAGTGGCCAACAGTCTTTGGAAAGGGCAGGGCCAATCACAAAGGGAACGGGGTTTATTGCAAATCCAAAATGGGCTGTTTATGAGAGTTTCTTGGGTGGTTTGGGGTGGGCATGGGCTGTGGCTGGGGAGTCCAGGGTTGGGCAGTCCCGGGATCAGGGTTTAAATGTCCTGAGATATGCTGGCAACTACACATTTCTTTTAGCATTATAACCACTGCATATACTGCACATTGCTGGCCTCTGCTGTGCTTACCAGACCTCTTATCAGATGGGGTTGGGGTTATGGATCAAAAAGAGGAACCAGGTAAGGAAATCTTCAGATCAGGTTTTGAACAAGGTTGGGGTGAGTGAGTGACATGACAGCAGGTCTGGCATGGTTGTGTGGCTGGTTCTTATAAGGGGGCTGACCCAATATCAGTTGGGTGCTGGTGTGGCCTGGCAAGCGAAGTGTGAGAAGATGGTGGTGCAATTTAGGCCAAGCTCCTCAAGTTCTATGTCTTTTTATGAGGTACAAAATAAAATGGGTCGCATTGGCCACATTGTTTTTGCCAAACCATATGTGTAACTGTATGTTATTTTCTGAGGGGCTTGGTTAAGCATGTGTGCTCCTTCTTGGAAGTTTCATCTTTCCAAACAGCAGATAATGGGAACGATGCAAAAAGAACATTAGATAGATGATGTGTGTACACTTACATAATGGATGTGCAATATTCGCAGAGTAATATGATTAATTTCTGGTGTAAAAAGGACAGGACGTGGAATGTGAGAAATGTCTCAGCCTCGTAAAGGCAAAACACTGTACTGCATAAGCAAACTCTTTGACAATTCTTGGTGTGCTTCATCTGTTAGCTAAAACGCTGGATACTTTGACTTGACACCGGCAAAGAGGATATTTCTGATCAGAATAATCTGAGAATTCATGCACGCAACCATGAAATGTCAGACATTTTTGATTTCTAGCGGAGAACAGTCTGTGATCAAGGGTTCGTGATCAGGAGCAAAGGAAATGATCCTTAAAGGCCTTACAAATTTCTGGACTTTATCTAGGGGACTTAGGACCCCCTATGTCCTGCAGGAACAAAGCACTGGCATACTAAAATGCATCAAATTTTAGGGAACATCTAAAGATCACTGCAAAACTGGCAAGTTTATCCAGATGTTATGTAACATGTAGGGCCAGCTTAATGCCATTTTTTTTTAATATGAAGCCAGGGCAGTTTTGGAGTCCGTGTCCTGTGTTAATTGGTACCTAGAAATTAACAGCAGATCCTTTAAGTCCTGTAGATTGTAAGGTGCAGCCTCCGTTCATGGGTCTTGTTTTTTCAGCATATCCCAAGGAAGCTCAATCGGATTAAGATCTGGGGAATTTAAAGGCAAGATCCACACCTTTACAATGCTCCTCAAACCACTCGTGAACAATTTTTGCAGCATGGCCAGGCAATATCCTGCTGAAAGAGGCCACTACCATTAAGCAATACTGCTGTTATGATGGGTGTTTTTGCTCTGTAACAATATTTAGGTAGTTGGTAGATGTCAAAATACACAGACGAGACACATTATTATGACCACCAGCTAATATCCAGAGTAACCACTGTTTGCAGCGAGGACAGCAGCTAGGTGGGCAGGGAAGTGTCTCAACAAGATCCTGGTAGACTGTCACAGGTATCCGGAGCCATGCTGACTGCATCCCACAAATGCTGGAAGGTGCGTGGAGAAGGATCCACAGAGTGAACACAATGATCAAGGTGGTCCTACATGTGCTCAATTGGGTTCAAGCCTGGGGAATTAGGGGGTCAGGGAAGTACTTGGAAGTTTTGTTCATGCTCTTCCAAGCAATGTTGGACATTTCTAGCAGTGTCTCATTGTCTTGCTCGGAGATCCCATAAACCCCAGGGAAGACAATCAACATGCATGCATGGGTATATGTGATATGCAAGGATGGATTGTCTTCCACATGGATAAGTGGGCCCAGAGAATGCCATGAAAACATTCCCCAAACCATATCGCTGCCCCCACCAGCTTATGTTCTACCAGCAATGGTTCAGGGTGTTTGTTCTCTGATGTTTCTCGCCTGACACGCCAACGTCTATCCGTTTGATGAATCACAAAATGTGACTCGTCAGAGAAGACAACCCTTTCCAAATCACCAGAGGTCCAATTCCAATATGGCAGCGAAAAATTGAAGCCTTTTCTGCCGATGCAACTTTGTTAGAAGAGGTACAGTGGCCGTCCGTCTGCTCCAGAGCCTCATACACAGTAGGGTTTGCTGAACTGTTGTTTTAAACACAAGTCTGGTAGCACCATGGTTCATTTTGGTGGTGAGTGATCCACTGTAGCATGTCGGTCTTCCCTTGTACACCTTCGCAGTCGAAGTTCACCTCTCGCACCAATGGCACATGGTGCTCCACAGTTTCCACATCGCTTATTCACAATGGTGCCATTCGTTCACTTACGATACACTTTCACTACAGCAGCACGAGAACAGTTCACAAACTAAGCAGTGTCATAAATACCGCCACCCTTGGCCCGAAAGCCAATAATAATCCCTTTTAGCAACTCTGATAAATTGCCCCTTCTACCCAAGACAGCAACAAGGGATACGTGTGTAAACAGCCTATCACACCTTATATACCCACCAAGCCAGCTCACGACATGTGACTTTCTTCATGAGCTACAAGCTGCCGACGTCGAAAGGAGGAAGTGGCCATAATAATGTCACTAGAATGTGTGATATCCGTATGAAGTCCGGGACACAAGGGTTCCCAGCTAATCATTGACCAGGGCATCACACTGCCTCCGCTAGCTTGTCTTTTTCCCACAGTGCATCCCAGTGCCATCTCTTCTTCAGGTAAGGCCACCTTCTTTTGTTTCTCCTGGTTCCTTTCTCATGCTCATGTGTCCATTGTGCATGCTTTTGGCACTAGATAGGAGTCAGCATGGGCAATACGACCGGTCTGCGGCTATGCTGCCCCATATGCAGTCAGTTGCGATGCACTGTATGGTGCGATACCTTTTATCAAAGCCAACATTAACTTTTTTCCTAATAGACCAAGGAATAGTTTGGGTAGGAAGAGGTTTATGCTTGGGTGGGGACTTATGCTGAATCCCACCCACTAAACCCTGGGAGATATATATAGCTGAGATGCATCATGACACAAACCTGTACATGAGCATCACCATGGACTTTAATCCTTGGAGAGACTACTTTCAGCTGGCCTCACTTGTCCAAAAGATGGCACGCATGGAAATTGCCAAACCACCGCCTGTCGAAGAGCTCCTGATAAACTCTCCTAAAGAAGAAAAAGGCCAGGCTAACGGGGAAGGCTCTCTAACTTGCCTGATACCTATTAAGGATGAACATACAGACATCTTTAAGTTGCCTGACTCCTTCTCTAAAGATGGACTTAACTTATTGCACAACTTAAAATTGAACAAGCATCTTGCCTTCTATCAATACCAAGCCAAAACTCTTGATGACATCTTTGAGACTGAAATACGCAGGCCAATCAAACCCTCCCAAGTTCCTGTCTTATCATCCGCTAAACGTCAAGCTCGTTCACGTGTGAGTGCCATGTGTCATTTCTGTAAACACAACGGGGAGTCACGCCATGTTTACTGTGGCCACAACCTGAAGGATGAGCAGGGTAAAATCATCTGCCCCATTCTCAGAATGTATACCTGTTCACTGTGTGGGGCAACTGGAGATTCCTCCCACACCAGGAAGTACTGCCCCATCAACAAGAAAAAGAAAATCTCCCCAGAAAAGCTGAACGCAACTCTGCTGGGCACCGGATGAAACGCTAAGTTGAAGAACAAGCAATTGGCGATCCTTATGTTTTAAAGAAGCCAGAGTTCTGCTTTTTACCTCTACGGACAGTTTTTCTAAGACAGAGGTTTGTAAACAGGACAGACTTGTCATTTAATTTTTTTGTACAGGAGATGCCTATTGTTTTATTTCATCAGTGTGGTGTATAACGAGAAAAACCTTAAAATCTGAGTTGACTGTACCTGGACCATGAAGAGAAGTCATCTTTATGTTTATGGAAATGGACTTAGATTTGTGAGGGTTGCATGTCCTGGAATTTGGGAAACAAAAGAGTAAAATGTAAAAGTTCTATAAGTTATACTGGCTTCTTTTGTTGGTTTTTGGAAAACCAGATCAATAAAAACAATTTCTTCACAAATGTTTTTCTTTTTCTTTGTAGTTTTAAGTACAATATTCACAGTCATATGTATAACTCTTTAGGTTAAAGCAAATCCAAGTAGCCAGGGAGACAATGGTGAAGATTTATCAAAACTGGTGTAAAGGAAAACTGGTTTAGCCCCTTTGAAAAATGAAATGTGGAATTGGATAACTTTCTAGGGGCAACTAAGCCAGTTCTACTTTACACCAGTTTTGATAAATCTCCCCCAAAGTGCCTCGAAATTCCTTTTGGGATCCTAAATTTATAGGCTTTTTTTCTATTGATATCTATGAGAAGCTTCTTGTTCCAGTGTCACAAAAAAAAAAATCAAGTGTGCTCCAGGTGGTCTAACTGGGTTCAATGGTATAACTGGCATTATCATATTATTATAAAACAAGTATAGAATTCAATCAAAGTGGAATCTTTTAACTACTATATATATTAATAAGGTGTTATCCAATCCCTATAATGACCCACAGAATGCCCGGGTCCATCCTCCATCACGGCATGATATTGACGGCTCCCCCCGTCGCCGGATGTTTTGTTTTGAGATGCAGTGGCGGCCGTGCAGGTATCCGAAGGGACACCAGTAGGTAAGTATGCTCCGGAGGAGGGTCCCGGGCATTCCAGGGGTCACTATAGGGATTGGATAACTCCTCTAAATACTGGTGTCAAATAATAATTATAATAAACTTTATTTATATAGCTCCAACATATAGTGCTTTAAAATCAGGGGGTTCATGTACAAACATAGCAACAAACAAGTCAACAATTAAAGCAAGAGGAGTGAGGGCCCTGCTAGCAAGAGCTTACAATCTAGGAGGAGAGAGAGGTGACACAAAAGGTAACAAGTGTCACGAACCAGAGGGTGTGAACCTACTGTGTCACGTGTCCTACCTCCTCTAAGGGCGTTGTCAAAGTGAACCACTCGATCTTCACAGTACCCCTGATAGTGGGGATAGACTTTCCAGAGGGGAACACCAGGTCGCTACCTCTTGAGGAGGATTGACGCAAGAGGCAGCTGATCCAGGTGGACCAGGTTGTCAGCAGGTTGAGTCGTAACCAGGACCGAAGGATGAGGCAGAGGCGAAGTCAAACAGGCAACAGGTCAGGGCAGGCGGCACAGGTACAGGTCAGGCAATCCATGTCGGCAACAGGAGAGTCAAGGCAAGCAGGCAGGGATCAAACAGGTAGCAGAGTCCAGGAATGCAAGTACGAGTCAGGAACACAGGAACGCAGGCAGATATCAGGAACCTTAACAAGACACAAGGACCTTGACACTGAGGAATCTGGGAAGGGGGCTGAGCCACTTATAGATGTGCAGGAGGGCTAGGATTGGTCAGCGAGGTCACATGATCCAACCCATAAAGCACAGGAAGTTATGCGTGCCGGCCCTTAGGGAAATGCTGCAGGAAACAAGCAGCAAGCATGCTGTGGCCAGGGCTAAAAGGAAACACTGGCAGCAGATCACCGCTGAACACGGCGCCCAGGACCGCGGCGGTAAGCAGGGGAACAGCGGCGCACAGCAGCCGCTGTTACGACAAGTGCTTGATTTGGGCAATGGTCCAGCCATTTCGACACAATAGGGGAGTAGATATAAAGCTGCATGAGCCCATCACCAGCAAATATCTGTAGTGCCTCTGAGTCTATGAGGTGTGGTGGATAGTGTTTAATGAAGGATCACATTCAGAAGAATGATGTTGAAGGGGGTGAATGAAAGTTAGGGGATGTGGGATGTTATAGGTCAGCCTAAAAAGATGTGTTTTTAGAGAGCTCCTAAAATGGTGGAGGTTGTGAATCAACCTAATTACTTGTGGTAGAGCATTCCAGAGAACTGGTGCAGCTCGGGAGAATTCTTGGAGACAGGACTGTGAAATTCAGATTATGGTGGGTGTTAATCATAAATCACTGGTAGAATGTAGAGCACAGGTACGTGGTAGAAAGAATGAGGGAAGAGATGTAGAGGATGCAGTACTGTAATAAGGAAAGGGGGAGTTTAGTAAAGGGAATACCGATTAGAAATGAGTTTTAGTAATCAAGTCAAGAATGGTTTAGGGCAACAATGAAAGTTTTTTTTGTTTCCAGAGTAAGATTCTAGGGGCAGATTCTAGAGATGTTTTTGAGGTACTGGCAACATGAGTGGACAAGCAACTGAATAAAGAGGGTGAAGGAAGGATCAGGGTCAAACATAACTCCCGAGACAGCGGGCGTGCTGCCCAGGAGTTATGATACTGCCACACGCTTTGAGGGAGATATCAGGTTTAGGTAGGTTAGTAGATGGTGAAAACACATGAAGTTCCGTTTTTTAAAGATTCAGTTGCAGATAGAGAGAGGACATGATGTTGGAGACTGCAGATAAACAGTCACTGGTGATCTGTAGTAATGCAGGAGTGATGTCACGGAATGAAGTGTATAATTGGGTGTCATCATCATAGAGAAGATATTGAAGCATTGATACTGCTTGTCTGTTTATTTTGGGCTGTGTAGAGAGAAATGAGGAGAGGTGGTACAATTGGTCTGGCGCCTAGAAGAGCAGATTGGCATCCATGAGAGCTGACAAATGATTGCTCTTGCACCTAGAAGAGTTCAGGAGGGATTGTTTTGGCGCCTAGGAAACCAGATGTAGAAGTGGACTGGCACTCATAAGAGCTGAGGAAAGAATGCTCTGGCACCTAGGAGAGCTGATGAAGAATGTATCAAGCATTAGGTGCTAAGTAAGGATTGGTCTGGCACCCACTAGAGTTCAGGAAGGACGGATTGGGCACCCAGTAAAGCTAATGATGGACTGGTTTGCCACCTAGGCAAATGGTCAGGAACCTTATGAATTATTTATTCAGCATCTAGGAGAGATAAAGAATGATATGTCAGACTACTAGGAGAGCAGATGAAGGAGTGGACAGGCACCCATGAGAGCTGAGAACGATTGTTCTGGCACCTAGGAGAAATGAGGAATCATTGGTCTGGTGCCTAAGATAGCTGATGTCTGGAAAGCTGTGGAATGGTTACTCTGGAACCTAGCGGAGCTGAGGAAGGATTGGTATGGCACCTACAAGACCTGAGGAAGGACTAGTCAGGCACCTAGTAGAGCTGAGGTGGCCTGGCACCCAACACATCTTTGGAGGCATTGGTCTCCTGCAAAGGAGAGGTAAGGACGAATATGTCTGGCGCCTAGATTAGCTAAGAAAGGATTGGTCTGACACTTCAGAGAGCTTAGGAAGAATTGGTTTGGCACCTGGGAATGCAGATGTAAGAGTGAGAGGCATGATATGGCACTGTGACATTTGCTGGTTGATTTTACTTATATTACCTTCCTTACACAAATTCCATATTAATTAGAGCAGTTCTGCTTTTATTAATTTATTCAACCATACTGCTGAGAGGCAATGTTGTGGTTGCCACACAAGATTCCACAGCAGCGCCCACAACCCGCGCTGTTCTCATCTGCCCTAATTTCACAGGTGGGTGGCTTTTTATTTGCAGGCTACATCCTGACAATAGCGCAATTTGCTGATGCAAAGCGGTTCTACCACAATGATTGACTTACTTCCTTTCTCTGAACTGGAGCTAGCTTGAACTGATGTTACGGCTTTTTTTTTATCACATCTCGGGAAAGATTCCTGAAGAAGCAGAAAATAGAAGAAAAAATATTGAAAAAGTGTGACCTGCCCATAGTAGTGGGCAGCTATAAACAGAAGAAAAGTGTACTTAAAGCAACAAATAGTAAAATTCGACCTGCACAGACATGAGAGCTGCATGGTACACTGGCACAGTGTACCGCAGATATAGTATACAGGTGACCACGGTGAGCTAACCACAGGCTTATGCAAGGTTTCTCATCAGTTGGGGGCTGTACAAAAGGCTGTACGACAAGGTACCTGCTCAGGCAGACTTGGGCAGCCATGAAGATTTGGAGGAACCACTGTAAATGAGCAGGCGCTGCTGGCTCTTTGTGGGAGGGCAGCCAAAGCAGACATGTTCGAGGGCAGGTGTGCCTTAGCACAATGTTTGAGGTGCCACAATCTGTGGAGAGAAAAACTGTATATCTTAATGGTCAGTATGACGTGGTTTCTCCACATATTTCTTCACAATGGTTCTTCTCAGACACGTTCTGTAGCATAATTTTCTAAAAAGACAGTGTAAAGTAACAAACCAGTTACTCACTTACCTGCCCAAGCTTCCCACAAGCAAACCGTCCTACACCTATTCTATATTCCTATTCACTAAAATGCCCCCCCTCTATTGTTCTTTGTCCCACCCATCTAAATATTTACTTGCTCCAAGACATGTGGCCGGCATCCTCCTCCTTGACTGATCACCAGTATTTAGTTAGGACCTTCCTTATAACTCCACACAAGGATTCACCACACTAGTCGCATATAGTGCTCGTTTCAGGTGGTCTTTTTCATTTTAAAGGGGATTTCTAATGGGTCTTCTCACCCACATGGCTGCATTCAGGTGATGATTGGAGCATTGGTCGAGCATGAACTTTGCTGTTTCATTCAAAGTCTATGGCACTGCTGCATGGGATTGTACTGTAACACATTTTAGGCATTCTGCCACCGAGGAGCCCTGGCTTAGATGGTGTATAGGACTAAATACAGAAAAAACGCCTCATCATAAAGACCAAATCTTGCTGTGATTGAATAGTATTTACATTATAGTCCAGTGCAATGGCCCACTTTAAAAAGGCCACCTTTCATTCTGACCAGAGACCAGACTGAAATGCAGTGTGGAACCAGCAAGGCCTACCAGAGGATAGGAGGTTATGCTAGTGACTGAAGAAGGGAAAGCCATGCTACGGAATGAAAAGAGGGAAGTCAAGCTGGAGACTGGGGAGACGAGAGTCATGCTGGGGACTGAGGAGACGGACACCATGCTGGGGACTGAGGAGGTGGAAGTCATGCTGGGGACTGAAGGGATGAAAGCCATGGTGGGGACTGAGGAGATGAAGCCATGCTGGGGACTGAGAAGATGGAAGCCACGCTGGGGACTGAGGAGATGGAAACCATGCTGGGGACTGAGGAGACGGAAGCCATGCTGGGGACTGAGGAGATGGAAGCCATGCTGGGGACTGAGGAGATGGAAGCCATGCTGAGGACTGAGGAGATGGAAGCCATGCTGAGGACTGAGGAGATGGAAGCCATGCTGGGGACTGAGGAGATGGAAGCCATGCTGGGAACTGAGGAGATGGAAGCCATGCTGGGAACTGAGGATATGGAAGCCATGCTGGGAACTGAGGATATGGAAGCCATGCTGGGAACTGAGGAGATGGAAGCCATGCTGGGAACTGAGGAGATGGAAGCCATGCTGGGAACTGAGGAGATGGACCCATGCTGGGGACTGAGGAGATGGAAGCCATGCTGGGAACTGTGGAGATGGACTCATGCTGGGGACAGAGGAGACGGAAGCCGTGCTGGGGACAGTGTTGGGTACAGTCTCTCATCTATGGGGATTCTGGCAATGCCGCCCACTTATAAGGATTTGGATGACTTCTCGTTTGGGGTCTTCAAGCCCTAATATCTCCCAGATGCCACTAAAGCCTGTCTTGTTAACCAAATGAGTCCTCCCAGTCTATAATCACCAGGGACCCTGTACATGCAACATAGCTCTGGTGGTCCGCAGCCGATCTGCACTACCGATCACAGTGCTGGATCTCAGTGATCTGTCATGCTGAACAATTTCTTCTCCGGCAGTGGATCCTGGATGTTCTGCTCCAGAGTGGTGACAAGCCACACCCAATTTGGCAGCAGGAACTGCTGGTGTCTTTACTCCATCCGCCATGTACACTGTCAGCATCACACACTACCACAAACACACGACTTTAAGATGTCCACCTGTTCCTGTACTTCCCGCCGATGCCATTGCAGACGAGTCCTGAGCCTGAATAGTTGCACCTGGGAACGGACAGAAGGCCAGGAATAAGGAAGGTTAGAATATAGAGCACAGGGAAATTTGCTGACTTTTTTGGGAGTCCACCCCTTTTTTGGGTGGTGTCTCTCAGATATTCAGAGAGAGTTGTAAATTTTGGGGTGTTTAATACTTTTGTGTGGTTATTCACATGCTTGTGCAAGTTTTACGGGGTCCAAATGGTCAAAAGCAGGGAAGGCAGATTTGTCCCTATGACACTGGCTGACCTGTTACATGTGCGCTTAGCAGCTGAGGATATCTGTGTTGGTCCCATGTTCATTTGTGCCCGCATTGCAGAGAAAAAAACTAGATTTTTGTGAACTCACCTGTAAAATCTCTTTCTCGCTTAGTTCATTGGGGGACACAGGACCGTGGGTATAGCTGCTGCTGCCACTAGGAGGCGACACTAGGCTAAAAAGTGTTAGCTCCTCCTCTGCCAGCTATACCCCCTCTAGCCAGGAGAGAGCATATCAGTTTGTGACCAAGTAGTAGGAGTAGGAAAAAGAATCATACATAAAAGCAACCAGAAAAAAACTGTAATGCCGAAAGGGCCGAACCGAACTAAGGACCCCACCGGCAAACAAACCGCTATGGGTGGGTGCTGTGTCCCCCAATGAAGTAAGCAAGAAAGAGATTTTACAGGTGAGTTCCCAAAAATCTTGTTTTCTCGCTCGTATCATTGGGGGACACAGGACCGTGGGACGTTCCAAAGCAGTCCACGGGGAGGGAAAAACACACCACCATGGAAACAGTCTCACGGAAGCTCAAGAAACCGATGCCTGCAAGACTTTGCGACCCAGCGCACCGTCCGCCGAGGCAAAAGTATGCACATGGTAAAACGTGGTGAACGTGTGCAAGGATTACCACGTCGCTGCCTTGCACAGCTGTGAAGCTGAAGCTTTGTGGAAGTGAGCCCAAGACACACCCACCACCCTGGTCCAGTGGACTGTGATACCAATGGACGGTGCCTTGCCCCGGTAGAGATATGCATCTGCAATTGCCAAACGGATCCACCTGGCAATCGTCACCTTGGAGGCCGGCAAAACTTGGGGCGGACTTTCCAGGATAACGAACAGAGAGTCCGTACGGCGGAATGTTCTCGAGACAGATAAGTAGATCCTTAGAGCTCTAACCACGTCCAGCTGGTGGAGAGCCCGCTCCCTAGGATGCGAAGGAGAGGGGCAGATTGACGGAAGAACAATGTCTTTGTTGACATGGAAGGCAGAGACTACCTTCGGCTGAAAAGAAGGTATGGGTCGGAGCACTGCCTTGTCTTGGTGAGGAATAAGGAAGGGTTCCTTACAGGACAGCGCTGCCAACTCCGAAACGCGCCTGATGGAAGTGATAGCCACCAGGAATGCCACCTTCCAGGAGAGAATACGGAGGGGAACTGTGTCTAAAGGCTCAAATGGAGCTAACTGGAGAGAACCCAGCACCAGGTTCAAGTCCCAAGAAGGCAAGGAAGGACGATAAGGAGGGACAGTGTGGGCCACCCCTTGCAGGAATGTCTTAACCAGAGCCTGTAGTGCCAGAGGGCGCTGGAAAAAAATTTAAAGTGCTGATACCTGCCCCTTCAAGGAACTCAGGGCAAGGCCCAAATCCAGCCCCGATTGCAGAAAGGAAAGGCTACGTTCCTCACAGAAACGCAAAAAGGAATTCCAGGTCCTGTAATAAATCCTGGACGACACCGGCTTCCTGGTCTTAATCATGGTGCGGATGACCCTGTCAGAGAAACCTTGTTGCTTCAGAATGGCGGTTTCGCCATCAAACATAGCGACTCTAAATGCTGGTGGACAGGACCCTGAGAGAGAAGATGGGGCCTGAGCGGAAGGCGCCACGGAGTGTCTCCTAGGAGACGAACGACGTCTGTGTACCGTGCGCGACGAGGCCAATCCGGAGCGACGAGGATCGTCTGGATGCCCCCCATCTTGATCTGGCGTAAGACACGGGGCAGGAGAGGGAGAGGTGGAAACACATACACTAGTGATAACCCGTCCCATGGTGCCACCAGTGCGTCTACCACGTGTGCCCTTGGATCTCTTGTTCGAGAGAAGAATACGGGGAGCTTGTGATTGAGTCTGGAAGCCATCAGGTCCACCTCTGGCTGACCCCACCGGAGACAGATCGCTTGAAACACCTCCGGGTGTAGAGAACATTCCCCCGGGTCCACCGTCGTCCAAAGGAGTAAATCCGCCGTACAGTTTTCCACTCCCGAAATGTAGACCGCCGAAAGAGCTGGCACATGGGTCTCCGCCCACCGCAGGATCTTGCCTGATTCCGCCATCACTGCTTGACTGCGAGTTCCCCCCTGATGTTTGATATAGGCCACAGCCGTGGCATTTTCTGACTGTACCCTGATCGGCCGGCCCTGGAGGAGAGGGGTCCAATGTAGAAGGGACTGGTGAATGGCCCGGAGCTCCAGTATGTTGATGGGTAGCTTGGACTCTGATCGAGACCATACACCTTGGACGGTCCTGGGCGGGAAGACTCTGCCCCAACCTTGGAGACTGGCGTCGGTGGTGATGACTGTCCATGAGATTGGGAGAAAGGATTTCCCCGGCTCCAGGGTTGGTGTCAAAAGCCACCACCTGAGTGCCGACCGCACCTTTGGGGGGTAGGACGATGTGACGGTCCAGGGAATCCGGCGACTTGTCCCAAGACTACAAGATTGTCCGCTGAAGCAGGGTCACCTCTTCAGCCGCGAAGATGGACTTCGCTCAAGATTCCATTCAGCGATCCACCGGGTCCTGAAGGGCTGAGCCATCAGCCACCGGAATGGCGGTGTGTTTGGCCAGGCGTGCTACCGGAGGATCCACTTTAGGTGGTGAAGACCATTTAGCCACCCAGTCTGCCGGAAAGGGATAAAGCAGATCAAGCCGCTTAGACGTGCTAAAGCGACGATCCGGATGGTCCCATGCTTTAGCCACAACAACTGAAAAGTCGTCATGCAAGGGGAAGGCTTTAGGAGTTTGCTTAGTATGGAGAAAGGACACTCCCTGGTGACTAGTGGAGGGGGGAGTCATGGATTGCCGAAACTAAGCTGTCCACCATGGAAGCAACCTTGGAAGATTGTTCCGGATCCATATCCGAGTCTGAATCCCCAATCTCCTTATCTGACAAAACTTCCCCTGGTAGGGAGGATGCGTCCGAGCGTGACCCATGGGGGGGGAGGGGATGCTGAGGCGTCAGAGGAGGATTGACGTCCTGCTCTGGGCCGTTTGTGCGAAGGTCTGCCCTAAGGCGCTCTGCAGAAGAGGGTGCGGACTGTGCAGGTGGGGATTTATCAATCAAGCGACCCATGAGAGTAAGGGTGGATTGGGATATCTTAGAGCGGTCCTCCACTGCCCGGGAAAAGGCACGGGCCCAGTCCGGTTCCGCCCGGTCTGGGTGGTCATGCATCTGCGTGGTTTGAGGGGGCAGAACCAGCACGGGCGCACAGCATGCGGAGCAAACAGAGTCGAGCTGGCCGCGAGGGAACTTAATCTTGCATTTCACACATGCATAATAAGTGGCGGCCGTTGGGATACGGGTCACTAGTGGGTTCGGACATGGCTGCACTACTACTGTCTCAGGCTGGAGAAAGGTCACTGTCCTACCAGTCAGCAAAGGATCCCAAGTCCTGTGGTCCCAGAAGACACGTGCTGCGAGGAGAAGCCGAGTGCGCATGTTGCAGCCGCGGTCCTGAGCCCTCCGAGCCGCGGCGGGAAGCTTGGCTCCGCCCCCTCGCATCACCGAGGGCGGTGCCGAGATGCAGCTTACCGGCCTCAGAAGCTGGGGACTAAATTTACCACACGCGGCCGACCGGAGGTCACTTCCGGCCGGCCACGAAACATAGAAAAGCAGAGCGGGTGCGAAAGGCACCCGCTTGCGCACACCGGCCGCGGTCCGGAAAGAAAGCGGAGCGGGCTGGGACCCGAAAAACGGGTAGGCCCGAAATGAAACCGGGGCCTAAAGTTACCACCCCGGCCAGGGGGATAGAAATATGTCCCGCCCCCCAGAGGGAACAAACCCAAGGCCCCTGGGAGTCCCTAGGCTAAAGTCCCTTTACAAAAACTGCCCCCCCCTCTAACTGACCCAGTACCCCTGGTACAAGCCCTGGACGCGTGAACTGAGTCAAGGGGGTGGCGAGAGGTGGGGGGAAGGGGGGTGCTGCAGAATACTCACCCCATCCGGACTACTCATCCCATCTTCATCCTCTTCTCTTCATCCCACCTCCAAGTACCAGCAGGGTCACCTCTTCAGCCGCTGGCACCCGGAGTGGCAGGAGACTGGAATGGCGGGGGGTCTTACCGGATTCAGGTGACCCTTAGGCTGGCAGGAAGCAGGGGAGCTGGGCTGCCATGGTCCACTTTGTCTTCTTGGGGAGGTTGAGCGGTGAGGGAATCGGACACCGGCCTTGCTCGCGGGGTAGACAGAGGGGCTAAGCGACTCTGTTTACCCTACCTAAAAAGTGAAAAAGATAAAAGAAAAAATAACAAAAGGAAGCCGCCCTGCAAGGTCTGCCTCCTATGACACTAAGCTAAAAACTGATATGCTCTCTCCAGGCTGGAGGGGGTATAGCCGGCAGAGGAGGAGCTAATACTTTTTAGCCTAGTGTTGCCTCCTAGTGGCAGCAGCAGCTATACCCATGGTCCTGTGTCCCCCAATGATACGAGCGAGAAATTATGTTTTAATATATGCAAATGAGCCTCTAGGAGCAACGGGGGCGTTACCATTACACCTAGAGGCTCTGCTCTCTCTGCAACTGCTGTGCCTCCTGCACTTTGATTGATAGGGCCAGGTGTAATGATGTATTCACTGCCTGCTCCTGTCTATCAAAGTGCAAAGGATGCGGCAGTTGCAGAGAGAGCTGAGCCTCTAGGTGTAACGGGAACGCGCCTGTTGCTCCTAGAGGCTCATTTGCATATATTAAAACATAATCTTTCTCAGTAATGCGGGCACATATGAACATGGGACCAACACAGATATCTTCAGCTGCCAAGTGCACATGTAACAGGTCAGCCAGTGTCATAGGTACAAATCTGCTGACAGATGTCCTTTAGCGCCTAACGCAGGATCGCGTTCCGGAGGTGGCAGCTGCAGGCACGCATATACGCGTCATCTCGCGAGACGCGAGATTTCCTGTGAACGCGCGCACACAGGCGCGCGCGTTCACAGGATCGGAAGGTGAGCGAGTGGATCTACACCCTGCCAGCGGCGATCGTTCGTGGCAGGCTGTAGATGCGATTTTTTTAACCCTTACACGGTTTTTTGGACGCTGTTTTGATAACAGCGTCTAATATACCTGCTACTTGGTCCTCTGGTGGTCCCTTTTGCTTGGATCGACCACCAGAGGACACAGGCAGCTCAGTAATAAGTAGCACCAAACACCACTACACTACACCCCCCCTGTCACTTATTAACCCCTTATTAACCCCTGATCACCCCATATAGACTCCCTGATCACCCCCCTGTCATTGATCACCCCCCTGTAAGGCTCCATTCAGACGTCCGTATGTTTTTTACGGATCCGCAGATACATGGATCGGATCCGCAAAACACATACGGACGTCTGAATGGAGCCTTACAGGGGGGTGATCAATGACAGGGGGGTGATCACCCCATATAGACTCCCTGATCACCCCCCTGTCATTGATCACCCCCCTGTAAGGCTCCATTCAGACGTCCATATATTTTTTACGGATCCACGGATACATGGATCGGATCCGCAAAACACATACAGACGTCTGAATGGAGCCTTACAGGGGGGTGATCAATGACAGGGGGTGATCACCCCATATAGACTCCCTGATCACCCCCCTGTCATTGATCACCCCCCTGAAAGGCTCCATTCAGACGTCCATATGTTTTTTACGTATCCACGGATACATGGATCGGATCCGCAAAACACATACGGACGTCTGAATGGAGCCTTACAGGGGGGTGATCACCCCATATAGACTCCCTGATCACCCCCCTGTCATTGATCACCCCCTTGTAAGGCTGGCTCCATTCAGAGGTCCGTATGTGTTTTGCGGATCCACGGATCGGATCCGCAAAACACATACGGACGTCTGAATGGAGCCTTACAGGGGGGTGATCAATGACAGGGGGGTGATCACCCCATATAGACTCCCTGATCACTCCTCTGTCATTGATCACCCCCCTGTAAGGCTCCATTCAGACGTCCATATGTTTTTTACGGATCCACGGATACATGGATCGGATCCGCAAAACACATACGGACGTCTGAATGGAGCCTTACAGGGGGGTGATCACCCCATATAGACTCCCTGATCACCCCCCTGTCATTGATCACCCCCTTGTAAGGCTGGCTCCATTCAGAGGTCCGTATGTGTTTTGCGGATCCACGGATCGGATCCGCAAAACACATACGGACGTCTGAATGGAGCCTTACAGGGGGGTGATCAATGACAGGGGGGTGATCATCCCATATAGACTCCCTGATCACCCCCCTGTCATTGATCACCCCCCTGTAAGGCTCCATTCAGACGTCCGGATGTGTTTTGCGGATCCGTGGATCCGCAAAACACGGACACCGCGGATCCGCATCTAGGCTGCAGAAAAGTGTCACACATGTGGTATCTCCGTACTCAGGAGAAGTTGGGGAATGTGTTTTGGGGTGTCATTTTACATATACCCATGCTGGGTGAGATAAATATCTTGGTCAAATGCCAACTTTGTATAAAAAAATGGGAAAAGTTGTCTTTTGCCAAGATATTTCTCTCACCCAGCATGGGTATATGTAAAATGACACCCCAAAACACATTGCCCAACTTCTCCTGAGTACGGCGATACCAGATGTGTAACACTTTTTTGCAGCCTAAGTGGGCAAAGGGGCCCACATTCCAAAGAGCACCTTTAGGATTTCACAGGTCATTTTTTACACATTTTGATTTCAAACTACTTCCCACACATTAGGGCCCCTAAATTGCCAGGGCAGTATAACTACCCCACAAGTGACCCCACAAGTGACCCCCTACTTTCCGAAATGGGGTCATTTGTGGGGTGTTTGTACTGTCTGGGCATTGTAGAACCTCAGGAAACATGACAGGTGCTCAAAATTTTTGTACCATAGTTTGTAAACGCTATAGCTTTTACCCAAACCATTTTTTTTTTTTACCCAAACATTTTTTTTTATCAAAGACATGTAGAACAATAAATTTTGAGAAAAATTTATATATGAAAGTGAAAAATGTCATTTTTTGCAAAAAAATCGGTAAATGTCGATTAATAACAAAAAAAGTAAAAATGTCAGCAGCAATGAAATACCACCAAATGAAAGCTCTATTAGTGAGAAGAAAAGGAGGTAAAATTGGCTGCAGCAGTCACATGAGGTGTACAGGAGGGTCACTTCTGCAGTCATGAAAGCCAGGGAGGACTGGTGGGGAGACGCTGGAGCAGAGCATCTTATGGGGAGTATCAGGCGTTGCTAGGGTCTGAAAACATCCGGGGCACAAGCCCACTGTGTAGAAATTGCACATTAAAGGCATGCTTAAAGGGGTGTTCTGGTTTACGCAAATGAAGTGCAGTCATTATATAATACAACATTCGGTAACTTTCCAATATCTCTTATGTTTCATTTTCTCACCACTGCAGAAATCTTTGCTTGGGCCCTTTAATATTGATGGGAGTGGACCCTGGGCAACCCGCCACAGATCATCCCCCCACCCCCCTTGTACTTGTTCCGCTACTTGCGGGCTGCGCAGGCATGAGTTCAGTTACTTCAGTGCGCAATCCCGTCCTGCGGCGCGTGATCCCGCGAGACACGCCACGGGAGGTGGCGGGAACACGTGCCGCAGAACGGGATTGCGCACTGAAGTAACTGAACTCATGCCTGCGCATCCCGCAAGTAGCGGATCAGTGGAACAAGCACAAGGGGGGTGGGGGGGGGGGGGGTCATCTGTGGCGGGGTTGCCCAGGTCCAATCAATATTAAAGGGCCCTGGAATAGCCAAATAAAAAAAAATGCTACCAGGCCAGAAAAACATTCGGGGCACTGGACAAAACATCCGGGGCTCAAGCCCGTGGGGAGTATCCATTATTTAACACTTTGTGTGCCTTTTGATTTTATATATATATATAATTTGTGTGCCCTTTTAGGTGGTTCACACTATAACAGCACACACTAGCTTTTGTGCCAGCAGTTCTACATGAAACAGTCATGGCTACAGCCTGGATACAGATGATAATAATAACCCCTCCAGCCCTGCCCTGAGGAAAAGCTCGCGCTCCCATGAAGCCGTTTCCGTCATTTACAAGGCCCCATGGGAGATGTAGTTTATCAACAAAACGCTCCCTGTACCGCATCCTCCGCCTGCGGGGATTAATGGTCACGTGATTCGGAGGTGGGGGGGTGTTGGCATAGCAACACTTCCGACTTCTGATCAACGTGCGGACGTTCCTAATGGCTGCTGCAGCAGAGCAGATGACACCGACTTTCGACCAATAGGAACGCAGCGACGAGGAAAAGGCGGGTTCGCCGCTGACGTACGCTGGGAAGGACCAATAGGGACGCGCGTGGCGCTCGTGGGAGCAAATGGGAGTGAGGGGCGGTGTTGTTGGGGGAGACCGGCGGTTTAACTGACCGAGGGGTAACTGCTGAAGGAAAGAAGGTGAGTGCGGGGGTATGTGTGTCTGCTGCCGGCTCTGGAGACGTTAATGCAGCTCTTCTCTCGTCGATCTGTGATACGTGCGTGTTGTTGCTTTATCCTGTCCGTCCATGTAATCCTATTACAATTTTATGGCTTAAAGGGGTTTTCCACAATTGACTTAATCTTTAAATAACACCCCCCCCCCCCTAACTGCCCTGTCAAAGGGGGACACACTTACCTGCTCCCTGCAGATTCTCGTTGGCACAATGGGCAGCGTCCGGTGTGCCACTGCAGCCAGTGACTGGTCTCAGCAGCGACGTGTCCACCAAACAGCACGCGACTGCTGGGTTCTGTGCCGTCTGGGGACACCTAACCGCTGCGGTGACGCACGTGACCCTGTCCATGCTGGATACGGAAGCGAGCTGCAGGGAGCAGGTAAGTATGTTTCCCTTCGCAGGTCTGGCAGGGAGGGGGTGGAATAAGAAAAATAAGTCAATTCTGGAATACCCCTTTAAGGGTCCAATCACACGTCTGTAACGAGAATAGGACATGTTCTATATTTTTCGGGAACGGAATTGCGGACCCGGAAGTGCGGGTCCGCAATTCCGTATCCGGGCAGCACATCGTACGGCCCCATAGAAATGAATGGGTACGCAATTCCGTTCCGCAAAATACGGAGCTAAATTGCGGACGTGTGAATGGGGCCTAAAGGGGCTGTCAGCCCAGGACTAGTGTTGAGCGAACTTGTGTTTTAAGTTCGGCGTCTAAAGTTTGCGTTCGGATTATCGAAGAATCCCGTTATGGATTCCGCTACCACGGACCATAACGGAATTTAGAAGCCATAACGCGATTCTTCGATAACCCGAACTTTAGACGCTGTTCGCTCAACACTACCCAGGACCCTTTAGTAAAGCCGGTTGAGTCCTCAATGACGGTGATCTGACCTGTTGCAAAACCACAACTCCCAGCATGCTCTGACATGACTGATCTGCAACCTGAAGCTTTGTCATTTATCAAGGGGTTGTGCCGCTACTAACAGGACAGTGGATAAGTATCTCATCACTGGGGGTCTGACTGCTGGGACCCCCAGCGATCACGAGAAAGGGGGTCTCCAAGTGTCGTTGGGCTGCCCCATGAGATTGAAGCTATGGTGTTCATGTGTGACCACTGCCCGCAGCAGTCTCAGAAATGAATGGAGCGGTGGACACACATGCGCACCACCACTCCATCTACGCATGCGCAGTTGCGCACCACCGCTCCAATCTCAATGGGCAGTTCAGCACCTGTGGATCTGCGTTCTCTGATTGCCGGGGGTTCCAGCACAGGGGGGAGTTACTGCTATAATCATCCTGACGATCCCTTGGATTTTCCTGCGTGGTACGTACGTGTCAGTCTCCTGATCATTTCTCTTCTTGTCTTGACACCGTTTGTTCTCTCAGGATCCCGTTATGGACGACACGGAGGTAGCCGAAGCTCGTTGCGTCTTCAGAGGCATAGAACACATTCTACGTGTCCGTAACACAGGGGATCGGCTGGAAGTGGAGGTGGAGGATGCTCTGACTACGGACCAGTGGAGGGGGGAGTTTGATGCTGAATGTGAGTATGTACAGCGTGTACGACCTGCCGCAGGATGTGAAGAACCTCTTTTAAAGGGGTTTTCCCATCTCGGACAATGGGGACATATCCTAGCGATATATATTGTTTGTTAGGTGCGGGTCTCGCCTCTGCGACCAGCACCTACACTGAGAACGGAGCGCCCAAAGTTGTGGAGGGCGCGCTGCGCATGCGCAGCCGGCCTCTATTCAATTCTATGGGGCCTCCAAAAATAGCCGAGGCTATTTCCGTCAGCCCCATAGAAATGAATGGGAGCGGTAGCCGTGCAGCATGGTGTGCTCGCGTTTACTACTACGGGGAGAGCATTTGGTGGTGGATGGCCCCCTGGGGTCCTCCACCCATCACCTTCTCTGCTCTTGGTGTAGGTGTGGGTCCCACCTCTGGGCCCCACACCCATCAGACAATGGGGGCATGCCTCCATTGTCTCAGATGGGAATACCCCTTTAAGGCCAGGGGGCACATGCTGGACTAAAATCTGCGATTGCTAATCCACCACGTGTGACCCCCGGCCTAAAGGCATTTTCCCGATATCTGAAACTGATGGCCCATCCTTGGGTCAGCCAACAAAATCGTATGGAGTCCGACTCTTCGCATGCTTGCCGATCAGCTGTTTTAAGAGGCTTCGGACCACTGCCGAGCACCACATCCCATTCACTGTTTACCAGACACAGCTCTATGCTACTACTAGTGGCTGTGCCTGGTATTACAACTCAGAGGAATTGGACTAAACTGCAGTACCAGGCCCAGCAGCAGCGGTGCCTGGAGTCAGACCCCCACCGATCTAATGGTAGTGGCCTATCACAAGGATAGGCCATCGGTTTTAAAGAACCAGAAACCCCCTTTAAGAAGTGGCAGGTGTAGATGCTCATTTTCCACTGCATGGGACCAGTCTGACGTTACCCAACTTTACCCTGTGTTTTTTTTTGTTTTTTTCCCCCCACTAGGCCAGAGTTGAAAATAGTCCCTGTTACTTTTTTTTTTCATACCACATCTGAGGAGGTTCTAAGTGAGCCAAACCTGGACCATGAACGTCATAGAAACCTAGAATGTGTCGGCAGATAAGAACCATTTGGCCCATCTAGTCTGCCCAATATACTGAATACTATGGATAGCCCCCGGCCCTATCTTATATGAAGGATGACCTTATGCCTATCCCATGCATGCTTAAACTCCTTCACTGTATTTGCAGCTACCACTTCTGCAGGAAGGCTATTCCATGCATCCACTACTCTCTCAGTAAAGTAATACTTCCTGATATTACTTTTAAACCTTTGCCCTTCTAAAACTATGTCCTCTTCTAGCAGTTTTTCTTCTTTTAAATATTCTCTCCTCTTTTACCTTGTTGATTCCCTTTATGTATTTAGCAGTTTCTATCATATCCCCTCTGTCTCGTCTTTCTTCCAAGCTATACATGTTAAGGTCCTTTAACCTTTCCTGGTAAGTTTTATCCTGCAATCCATGTACCAGTTTAGTAGCTCTTCTCTGAACTCTCTCCAAAGTATCAATGTCCTTCTGGAGATATGGCCTCCAGTACTGAGCACAATACTCCAAGTGAGGTCTCACTAGTGCTCTGTAGAGCGGCATGAGCGCCTCCCTCTGTCTACTGGTAATGCCTCTCCCTATACACCCAAGCATTCTGCTAGCATTTCCTGCTGCTCTGTGACATTGTCTGCCTACCTTTAAGTCTTCTGAAATAATGACCCCTAAATCCCTTTCCTCAGATACTGAGGTTAGGACTGTATCACTGATTTTATATTCTGCTCTTGGGTTTTCTCGCCCAATTCCTTGGGGGACACAGGAAACCTTGGGTATAGCTCATCTCCATAGGAGGCGTGACACTAAGTGAAAGACTGTTAAGCCCCTCCTCCAGCAGCTATACCCTCAGCCTGGAGCGAGCGACTACCAGTTTTTTGCTTAGTGTCAAGGAAGCAAGACACTCTCTGCACTGCAGAGCTGTCTTTGCTAAAGATTTTATTTTTTCTCTTTTATTATTTTCAACTTTTTTTCCTTTTTTCAACAGGGACAACAGAGTCGCATTAGACCTCTCTGTTTTCCCGGGGTTGAGCTGCGCCAGTGCCGGTTATCCGCACTGCTGCCTCCCCCACAGAAGAAAAGGAGGACCAGGGCAGCCCAGCTCCCCTGCATCCCGCCAGCACAAGGGTCGCCCACCTGCAAGCCCCTCTCCAGCTCCCTGCCACTTCGGTGCCAGTGGCTGAAGGGGCGTCCCTGCTGGATGGACAGAGGGTGAAAACGTCGATGGTGAGGTGGCTGTGCAGCCGTTCTACCCCCTCCCCCCCGTTAGGGCCTGATGCTGCTGTCCCCTCTGCCTGACCTTCATGTCAGTTACAAGTTACAGCTCTCTTAGCTGTGAGTCCTGCGGCTCCTTTGTGTTTGTGGGCAAAAGCGGAGCGATGCTCGTGGGGGAGGGTTACAGCGCAGTTTTACCTCAGGTGCGGCGGCCGTGGGCCGCCTTTCGTTATCAGCTGCTGGATAGCAGGCACACGTGTACTGCGGCTGTGTTCAACTGTCGGCTGATATTCTGACAAGCGCACGCTCTTGTCCGGCCACTGGTGTGCGTTCGCCTCCGCTTATATGGAAGTGAACGGGGGACATTATTCTGTGGGGTTTCGGCGGCATGTAATATTTTGAATCACGCGCGCGCGCGAGAAGTTTTATCGGTGGGCGGAGCTTCGTTCCGTTCCACTGTACATGTTAGGCTTCAGTCAAGGGGCGGACGTCTTTCTTCCCGCTCCTCACTAGCCCCGCCTCCTCTTCGTGCCTGCCTGCTCTCAGGACAGATTACCTCAGGGCTCTGAGGACCGCTGCTGTTGCCGCTGCTGTTGCCGCTGCTGTGCCGTCTGCTCCCACTGTGACCTGGTAGGACTGTTGACCCCTTCCAGCACTGCAGCCCTCTGGCCTGGACGTTTTTGTATATTACTTCCAGCCAACATGTCTGACCCCTCAGTGCCTGCTGGTCCTTGGTATCATACCTGCACCGCATGTAAGGCACCCCTTCCTCAAGGGCAGCCTGACCCGCATTGCTCGGCTTGCAAAGCCCCATTACAGGGTCCGCCATCTGCTGTGTCACCCCCTGGCCTCTTGGATCCCCCTGACTGGGCTAGATCCCTTTCCCAGGCTGTGGTCAGTCTCACTAATGTTGTGGGCCGCCTTGCAGATACATTGCCCTTACCGCAGCTGGATAATTCCCCTGCTGGGCCCTCCGGGTCCGCTACCTTAGCTGACCCGTCTGAGTCTCTCTCTCCAGGCGACACCTCCAGAGTCCGTCAACTCCAGAAGCGGTCCAGGGCGGAGCACCTATCATCCTCGGATGCTTCGGTATCACCCCCAAGGGTGCGCCCTCAGTCGGGTCCTTCCTCATTACAGGATATGCCCTCTGAAGGGGAACTAGCCGATTCTGATTGGGATATGGACTCGGCCTTGCCTTCAAAGCTGGCTTCTGCTGTGGGCCATCTTATTAACAATATCCGTGATACCTTTAAGATTCACGATGACCCTCCTAATTCTGAAAAGGCCAGTGTTTCCTTTTTTCGCCAAAAACAGGCGTCTGCGGTTTTTCCCCTCCACGCTGACTTCTCGTCGGTGGTTTCTAAGGCCTGGGCCCGTCCTGATGCCCGTTTTACCCCGCCTAAGAAGTTGGATATCTGTTATCCATTCCCGGCGGATTGCATTACAAACTGGGCGTCACCACCTAAAGTCGACCCCCCTGTGGCCCGTTTGTCCAAAAGCACGGCTATTCCCGTTGCAGATGGTTCTTCCTTACAATCCACGGAAGATCGCCGGATAGAGGCCATTACAAAGGGTATCTTTGCAGCCTCCGGTTCCGCCCTCAGGCCGGTCTTTGCCTCCGCTTGGGCTGGAAAAGCGGTTTCAGAATGGGCGTCTCAGCTGGATCAGGAGCTTGAATCCGACGTCCCTATTCAGGACCTCCGGGCTCTGGCCCAACTTATCGTTCAAGCCGGAAAATTTGTCTGTGAGGCATCCCTGGATGCGGGGGCTCTTATAGCCCGTTCATCTGCCCTGGCCGTTTCGGCTAGAAGGGAGCTTTGGTTAAAGGTTTGGACGGCGGACGCCACGTCAAAGCGGTCTCTTACTGGCCTTCCCTTCACTGGTTCTCGATTGTTCGGGGCCCGCTTGGATGAAATCATCTCTGAAGCCACGGGAGGGAAGAGTACACATCTTCCCCAATCCAGGACTAGGAGCACCACTCGAGGCCGTCCCACCTTTTCTCGCTTCAGGTCTTCCCGCAGAGCTCCCACACCTCGCACCACTTCAGGTCCATCCTCTAACCCTGTCCAAGACAGACGTAAGAAGCCTTTTTTTCGGACCCAGCCCTCCTGGCGCAAGTCACAGCCTGCTCGTCCTCCCGCGACCAAGCAGAACCCTACCTGAAGGTGCGCCCCCACCCACCCGGGTGGGGGGACGTCTCCTCCTGTTCAGGGACTTCTGGCAGACGCACGTCTCCGACGCCTGGGCTCTCGAGGTGGTGTCTTCCGGGTACAAACTCGAGTTTGCGTCCCTCCCCCCAGTTCGGTTCTTTCGCTCCCGGGTTCCTCGAGATCCCCAAAGGGCGGCCGATTTCTTTACTGCCACTCGTACCCTTCTGGACAAGGGGGTCATCGCTCCGGTTCCTATGGAGGAAAGATTCAAAGGGTTCTATTCGAACCTTTTTGTGGTCCCCAAAAAGGAAGGCTCGGTTCGTCCCATTCTGGATTTAAAACGGTTAAACCGTTTCCTTCGTCTTCAGCGGTTCCGGATGGAGTCTCTCAGGTCGGTGGTGGCCTCTCTGGAAAAAGGGGAGTTCCTGGCCTCTATCGACATCCAGGACGCCTACCTTCATATTCCAATCGCTCTGTGTCATCAGTGCTTTCTGCGCTTTGCAGTGGGGTCCGACCACTACCAGTTCGTTGCCCTCCCCTTCGGGCTGGCGACAGCCCCTCGCGTTTTCACAAAGGTCCTAGCCCCTGTCCTCGCCTTACTTCGTTCCAGGGGAGTTTTTCTTCTTCCATATTTGGACGATCTCCTTATCAAGGCACCCTCTCTGTCACTGACATCTGCCAGTGTGGACCTCTCGCTACAAACCTTACGCCGGTTCGGTTGGATTATCAATCTTCCCAAATCCGCTCTTGTTCCATCCAGGCAACTGATCTTTCTAGGGATGCTGCTGTATACAGATGCAGCGGAGGTTCGGCTTCCGTCAGAGAAGCGCCAGCTCCTTCATCGGTCGGTTCAGAGCCTTCTGAACCACCGCCGTCCTTCCTTCCGGTTCAGCATGCGGGTCTTGGGACAGATGGTATCCTGTTTCGAAGCAATCCCCTACGCGCAGTATCACTCCCGCACCTTTCAGACTGCCATTCTGTCCGCATGGGACAAGTCCCAGGAAAGTCTGGATCAGCACTTTCCCCTTCCCCCCCAGGTTCGCTCCTCTCTACTCTGGTGGTTACGGACCCCTCTCCAAGGGAAGTCCTTCCTACCGATAACTTGGTTGGTGATTACCACCGATGCCAGTCTGCGGGGTTGGGGGGGGGTGTTTCCTCCTCGGTCCGTACAAGGCACTTGGTCTCCATCGGAGTCCAAACTGCCGATCAACGTTCTGGAGCTGAGGGCGATTCTCCTCTCACTCCGGCATTGGACTTCGCTGCTTCAGGGTCACCCTGTTCGTGTCCAATCGGACAATGCCACGGCTGTGGCATACATAAATCATCAAGGGGGCACTCGCAGCGCGGCAGCAATGAGGGAGGTGTCTCTAATCCTTCGCTGGGCGGAAGTTCATGTTCCAGCCATTTCGGCCATTTACATCCCGGGGGTGGACAATTGGGCGGCGGATTTCCTCAGCCGGACGACGATCGACCCGGGCGAGTGGTCTCTGCACCCCGACGTCTTCGAGTCTCTTTGCCTCCGTTGGGGTCGTCCGGACGTGGATCTCATGGCCTCCAGATTCAACCACAAGCTCCCCACCTTCATGGCCAGAACCAAAGATCCGGACGCTTACGGCGGGGACGCGCTCGTCCTTCCCTGGACGGAGTTCTCTCTCCTCTACGTTTTTCCGCCCCTGCCTCTTCTTCCACGAGTCCTTCGGAAGATCGCGGCGGAGGGCACGTCTGCGATCCTAATAGCCCCGGATTGGCCTCGTCGTCCTTGGTACGCCGACCTTATGTTGCTCCTGGCAGACGCCCCCTTGCCTCTGCCTCTAAGAGAAGACCTCCTCTCTCAAGGGCCGATCTTCCACCAGCATTTAGGGTCGCTACGTTTAGCGGCGTGGCTATTGAGACCGCGGTCCTAACGCGGCGGGGGTTTTCTGCTGACGTGGTCCGTACCATGATTCGTGCGCGTAAACCGGCATCGTCCAGGATTTATTACCGAACCTGGCGGGCCTATTTGAACTTCTGCGAGACCTTAGATGTTCATCCCCTTCGGTTTTCTCTCCCCACGATTTTATCCTTCTTGCAGTCTGGTCTGGACTTGGGTTTGGGTCTCAGTACCCTAAAGGGTCAGATCTCAGCGCTTTCGATCCTTTTTCAGCGACCTCTGGCTCCGCTCGGTCCAGTTAAGACTTTTCTGCAGGGGGTTGCTCACTATGCTCCCCCGTATCGCGCTCCCGTTCCATCTTGGGATCTTAATGTTGTGCTGACGGCTCTCCAATCTTCTCCTTTCGAGCCTTTGCGCAGGGTTTCCCTTCGCTTGTTGTCTTGCAAAGTTTTTTTCCTCGTAGCCATCACGTCTCTTCGGCGTGTGTCTGAATTGGCGGCACTTTCTTGCGTAGAACCCCTCTTGGTTTTTCACCAGGACAAGGTGGTTCTCCGCCCGGTTCCGGATTTCCTTCCGAAGGTGGTGTCCGCTTTTCACCTGAATGAAGATATTATCCTTCCTTCTCTGTGCCCGTCCCCGTCTCATCCTCGGGAACGGGATCTTCACCGTCTGGATGTTGTTAGGGCTCTGAGGATCTACTTGGATGTAACTAGACCCTTTCGGCGCTCGGATTCTCTATTTGTGGTTCCGGAGGGTCCGCGCAGGGGGCTGGCGGCATCTAAAGTGGTTATTGCCCGCTTCATCAAGATGGCTATTGCTGAGGCTTACAGTGCTAAGGGCAGGGAACCGCCTTTTGGTGTTACCGCTCATTCTACCAGAGCGGTCGGGGCTTCCTGGGCTCAGCGAAATCGAGCTTCGGCTGAACAATTGTGTAAGGCGGCCACCTGGTCGTCTTTGCACACTTTCACCAAGTTCTACAAGGTGAACACTTATGCATCGGCGGATGCTGCTTTGGGCCGCCTGGTCTTGCAGGCGGCGGTGCCTTAATGCCTATGGTGCTTTAATTCACTTTGGGTTGTGGTCCCTCCCTATTTGTGGACTGCTTTTGAACGTCCCAAGGTTTCCTGTGTCCCCCAAGGAATTGGGCGAGAAAACGAGATTTTTGTATAACTTACCAGTAAAATCTCTTTCTCGCTCTTCCTTGGGGGACACAGCACCCACCCATTGTTTTGGTTGCCCTGACGGGAGTTTTGACTTGTTGGTGTTAATTTGGTTGATCCTTGCCTTTGTTTTAACTACTTGGGCACATAACTGGTAGTCGCTCGCTCCAGGCTGAGGGTATAGCTGCTGGAGGAGGGGCTTAACAGTCTTTCACTTAGTGTCACGCCTCCTATGGAGATGAGCTATACCCAAGGTTTCCTGTGTCCCCCAAGGAAGAGCGAGAAAGAGATTTTACTGGTAAGTTATACAAAAATCTCGTTTTTACGCCCCAGGTGCATTATCTTGCACTTATCAACATTAAATTTTAGTTGCCAGATTTTTGACCATTCCTCTAGTTTTCCTAAATCCTTTTCCATTTGGTGTATCCCTCCAGGAACATCAACCCTGTTACAAATCTTTGTGTCATCAGCAAAAAGACACACCTTACCATCGAGGCCTTCTGCAATATATATTAAACAATATGGGTCCCAGAACAGATCCCTGAGGTACCCCACTGGTAACAAGACCTTGGTCTGAATATACTCCATTGACTACAACCCTCAGCCACTAGCTAATCCATTCAACAATATGGGAGACCAAGCCCAAAGACTGCAATTTATTGATAAGCCTTCTATGTGGGACAGTATCAAAAGCCTTACTAAAGTCTAGATAAGCGAGGTCTACTGCACCTCCACAATCTATCTATCTTAGTCACCCAATCAAAAAAATCTATAAGATTAGTTTGACATGATCTCCCTAAAGTAAACCCATGCTGTTTTTCATCTTTCAATCCATGGGATTTTAGATGTTCCACAATCCTCTCCTTAAAGAGGACCTTTCACTTGTAAAAACAATGTGAACTGAGTATGCTGACATGTAGAGCGGCGCCCGGGGATCTCACTGCACTTACTATTATCCCCGGGCGCCGCTCCGTTCTCCCCTCCGGTATCTTTACTCACTAAGTTATAGTAGGCGGTGTCTGCCCTTGTCCTGTGGGCGTCTCCTTCTCCTAGGCTGCAGCGCTGGCCAATCGCAGCGCACAGCTCACAGCCTGGGAGGTTTTTTTCTCCCAGGCTGTGAGCTGTGCACTGCGATTGGCCAGCCATATCTCCAGAGAAGGGCAGACACCGCCTACTATAACTTAGTGAGTAAAGATACCGGAGGGGAGAATGGAGCGGCGCCCGGGGATAATAGTAAGTGCAGTGAGATCCCCGGGCGCCGCTCTATATGTCAGCATACTTAGTTCACATTGTTTTTACAAGTGAAAGGTCCTCTTTAAAGAGGACCTTTCACCGATTCTTACCCTATGAACGAAGTATACAGACATGTGGAGCGGCACCCGGGGATCTCACTGCACTTACTATTATCCCCGGGCGCCGCTCCGTTCTCCTGCTATGCCCTCCGGTATCTCCGTTCCCTAAGTTATGGTAGGCGGAGTCTGCCCTAGCGCTGGCCAATCGCATTGCAGAGCTCACAGCCTGGGAGAAAATAACCTCCCAGGCTGTGAGCTCTGCGCTGCGATTGGCCAGCGCTAGGGCAGACTCCGCCTACCATAACTTAGGGACTGGTATCTCCGCCTACTATAACTTAGTGAGCGGAGATACCGGAGGGCATAGCGGCAGAACGGAGTGGCGCCCGGGGATAATAGTAAGTGCAGTGAGATCCCCGGGCGCCGCTCCACATATCTGTATAGTTAGTTCATAGGGTAAGAATCGGTGAAAGGTCCTCTTTAAGTATGGTTTCCATTAATTTCCCCACTATTGATGTCAGGCTTACTGGCCTATAGTTGCCAGATTCCTCCCTACTACCTTTCTTGTGAATGGGCACAACATTTTCTAATTTCCAATCTTCTGGGACTACTCCTGTTGCCAGTGATTGGTTACATACATCTGTAAATGGTTTTGCTAGTTCACCGCTGAGCTCTTTTAATAGCTTTGGGTGTATCCCATCAGGCCCCTGTGACTTATTTGTATTAATTTTAGACAGCTGACTTAGAACCTCTTCCTCTGTAAAGACACATGCATCAAAAGATTTATTAGTCCTCCTTCCTAACTGAGGTCCATTTCTTTCATTTTCCTTAGTAAAAACTGAACAGAAGTATTCATTGAGGCAGTCAGCTAGTTCTTTATCTTCTTCCATATACCTTCCTTCTAATGTTTTTAATTTGTTAATTCCTTGTTTTAGTTTCCTTTTTTATTTATGTATCTGAAGAATGCCTTCTGGCCTTTTTTCCCTGACTGAGCCAATTTCTCTTCTGCCTGTGCTTTAGAAGCTTTTATAACTTGTTTGGCCTCTCTCTGCCTAATCTTATAAATTTGTCTGTCATCCTTGTTTTTTTTTATTTTATAATTCCTAAATGCTATCTTTTTGTTTTTAATCATTTTGGCCACTTCTGCTGAGTACCACAGTGGTCTCTTCCTTTTTTTGCTTTTACTGACAATCCTAATGCAATTTTCTGTTGCCTTCAATAGTGCCTCTGTTAAGTAGTCCCATTTCTCCTGGACTCCAATGAAACTTTTCCAATCTGATAGGGACTTGTATGCCACTAATCTAATTTTAGAAAAGTCAGTTTTTCTAAAATCTAAAACTTTTGTTTTTGTGTGGTGTGACTCTGTACTTATAGTAAACCACACTGACTGGTGATCACTAGATCCCAAGCTTTCCTCTACAGTAATATCAGATACCAAATTCCCATTTGTGAATACTAAATCTAAAATGGCCTCCTTCCGGGTTGGCTCCTCCACTACTTGCTGTAGAGATAATTCCAGTAGGGAATTTAGAATATCTGTACTCCTGGCAGAACTAGTTATTTTTGGTTTTCCAGTTTACATCAGGAAGATTGAAGTCTCCCATAATGATAGCTTCCCCCTTCAATGTCATTTTAGCTATTTCATGCTATAAAACTGCTGACTAGTGATTGGTCAGAGGGAATAGTCATTACCGTTAGCAGATGCTTTGAGGGTGTACTGGAAAACAAACTACCTGGTAACATAAAACGGGTAAAATAGGGTGGAGCTGGTACCATGCAGTAGAATAGAAACAGGCTTGTGGGTGCTCTTTCTGAATGACCCCCACAGACTTCATTTTGGGGAACCAAAAGAGACCATGCGCTCCCGGCTGAGAGGGGTCACGGGGCCACTTACACTGCATCATTCTTGCCATGGATGCAGCAGCCACATCATCCCTTAAAGGGGGTTGTCCAGGCTCTAGATATTAAAGGGGTTATCCGGTAATTAATATTGATGACATATTTTCTTGATAACCCCTCTAATGACCTACCCTAAAATAGGTCATCAGTATCTGATTTATGGGGGTCCAACACCCCCACTGATCAGCTGCCAGGTTCCGTGTATGGTCTGTAGCGCTGCCCTAGCTTGTAAAACAGCCTTTGGCAGCACTAAAGACCGCCCATTAGTGCCGGTGACGTCACCGGTATCACTGCTAGGTGGAAGCCTCCACCAAGCAGTGTGAGAATGTAAACAAAAGAAAGCCCTTGTCCTGCATGATTCACCGCAGGGCAAGGGGGAGCATCGGAGATGAAATGCTCCACTCATACGGCTGAATGGGTGAAGCTCTAAACCTGGACAAACCCTTTAATGTGCATTATGAAAATATCATCTTGTGCCCCTTCAGTATGAGATTGGCACTAAGACAAAGCAAAAGCAACTCATCCTTGCTCTAGTCTGCTCCACTCCTTTCTCCTATTTTGTCCAAAAAGGAAAAAAAAAGACTTATTAGACTGTCATGTGTCCAGCGGAGGTGGCGTCATCCTACCACCATGACAGTACGGTTTTGCCCTTCAGTACCAGGGCCCTGGCAAAATAAATATTAACATATTGATATGAACAGTGGGGTACCTTCAATGAAGGCTGACCATGCGACCACTATGGGTCCCAGGGGATGGGGTAGCCCAGAACTGAGCCCTTTATCTTTCTGAAATGAAAACACCATTTTTGTGCAGCCACCACTAAGGGAAGCTCAGTGCTATGAGCGCTGCGATTGGCCAGCGCTACAGCATAGGAGAAAGAGACGCCGGCAGGTTCCCCTGGGTGGAGCCTAACTATGACTATACCGGAGGCTATAACCGGAGAACGGAGCGGCGCCCGGGGATAATAGTAAGTGCAGGGAGATCCCTGGGCGCCGCTCTACACGTCTGTATAGTTAGTTTACATACTTTATTCTGGTGAAAGGTCCTCTTTAATTTATTCCTGCGCACTGAGCTCCCCCTAGTGGTGGCTGCAGGCAGCTAACTTTGTAATAGAAGGGAAGTATTTATGCCAGTTGTCTGTTGTAAATACATTAAGAAATATGGTTTTCAGAATGAAGCACCTGTTCCACTTTACTGCCATGGGAGTCTGATAAAGTGGGGGAGGCCAAGGGTAACGTTTCTTTTTTACAATTTTTTTTTTTGTCTGCTTAATGTGATAAAAATTCATGAGAAATCTGGGAAGTTGCTCTTTTTTTTTTTCTACATTGGCTGGGAGTGATTGACACTTTCATACTGGATAACTGGGAGGGGCAGGTGTGCCCATACTAAGTTTGGCCATGTGGCCCTATGAAGTCTGTGTACACCCCTGGATATGATGATTATAATTTTATTTTTTTTCATTTTCTGAGCAAATTATGTTTAAAGGGTTTCAGTCACCAGATTTTACCCTATTAAGCTAGCTGACATTAGGTTTAGCTGACATTAGCACATTGCTAACTAGCCTATTCCTACTTTTATCTATGCCCCCGTTACGCCAGAAATCTAACTTGTATAATATGCTAATTCGCCTCTAGGAGCTGGGGGGGGGGGGGGGGGGGGGGGCGTTGTTCCTGCTCCTAGAGGCTCCGTTCTCCCACCTTTGTCGCCTCCCTCAAAGTCCTGATTGACTGGGCCAGGCAACGCTCGCATCCGTCTGCCAGCCCTGTGCTCTGGTGAAATCTCGCACCGTTCAGCATTCGGCGCAGGCGCGGTGAGGAAGCTGCCAGTCTGCGAGTGTCTTTCCCTCACCGCGCCTGCGCTGAACGGCACGAGATTTCACCAGAGCACAGGGCTGGCAGACAGATGCGAGCGCTGCCTGGCCCTGTCAATCAGGACTTGGAGAGAGGTGACAAAGGTGGGAGAACGGAGCCTCTAGGAGCAGGAACAACGCCCCCCCCCCCTCCTAGAGGCTAATTAGCATATTATACAAGTTAGATTTCTGGCGTAATGGGGGCATAGATAAAAGTAGGAATAGGCTAGTTAGGTTTAGCTGACATTAGCACATCGCCAATGTCAGCTAGCTTAATAGGGTTAAATCTGGTGACAGAATCCCTTTAAAAAAAAAAAAAAAAATTTAATCCTATAATACTCTTTAACGCTCACTTAGGCCAGGGGTGCCCAACCCGTGGCCCTGCAACTGTTTCAAAACTACAACTCCCGAAATGCCCTGAAAGCTGCAGGCTGTCCAAGCATGCTGGGAGTTGTGGTTTTGCAACAGCTGGAGGGCCGCCGTTGGGCATCCCTGACCCAGGCCATCGAGATCAGATTGGTGGGGGTCCAACTCTCAGCACCTCCATTTGTCAACAGATTGACAGGACTGCTGCATTCTAGCCACTTGTAAGCACCATGTCTCTTTCACTCTACCCGGCACGGCGCTTACCTGGGTGGTATTGCAGCTTTTGTTCACTTGAAGCGATCAGATCTGCAGCATGCGCTCCCTATGTCTTCCAGAAAGGGCGCAAATTCCATTCAGTTCTATGCAAACAGTGAAATATGTGGATATCTCCGCAGCACATTCTGCACATAACCCATGTGGATTGTGAGGCTGGTGTCGTTAAAGATCAGTGGAGGTCTCACACAGTGAACCCACACCAGTCAGCTGATTCAGGCTGGAAGCAGAAGGCTCCGTGTACTGGACTTGCCAGCCAACAGTATTTCAGGTGAGTGGGGGCTGAGCTGCGGATGACGCAGCCTTCTGCTTCCAGTCCTGCCGGTGGCCGGCGTAGTGAACTGATCCGTCGGAGTGCCGGGTTTCAGACCCTGTGATCTGATATTGATGACTTGATCTGGGTTATGTCTAATGTTATTTTGGCCTCTATCTGTTGCCAGTTGTAGAAGACCTCACTCACAAGACGGGAAACTTTAAGCAGTACTCCATCTTTTGCAACATGCTGCAGTCCGCTCTTACTCAGGTAACTTCTCTGCAAACAAAAGCAACTCCTGACAAGATGGTGGTGAATGTTGTACTTATCTGAGGCATGTCACATCTTCTTCCTAGAGCAGCGAATCTGTGACCCTAGACCTCTTGACTTATGCGGATCTGGAGTTGCTTCGCCACAGGAAAGCTGGAGGAGCGCAACGTTCAGCTCCCCCCGCCAGAAGCTCTTCTCTTACATCCAAGCGATACTTGATACTTATCTACTCGGTAGAATTTGACAGGTGAGCCTCATTGGCATCTCTGACTTGGGGCCCGTTCACACAACCGCATACTTGTGTCCGCATCCCTTCTGCAATTTTGTAGAGCAGATGCGGACCCGTTCATTTCAATGGTTCCGTAAAAGATGCGGACAGCACATTGTCTGCTGTCCGCACCTGTACTTCCATTCCATGGCCACGCAAAAAAGATAGAACATGTCCTATTCTTGTCCGCGCACGGCTGGTATCCACTATTGGCAGATCGGCAATTTGTGGACCGCAAGAACGGATACGGTCGTCTGAATGAGCCCTTATACGGGTTCACTTGCTCATGTAAATATTTTTTTCAGGATACATTATCCCCTTCCACTTCCCTACGTTGGGAAACCAGACCCTGTGTACTTAAGACAAGTGATTCGAGGATTGAAGGACGAGCTAGCTGCCCTGAAACTAGCCCCAAGTGAGGAGAGCCGGGAGACTGAGATCCGACGACTGCGAGAAGAGTACGTATAAACGTAATTCCTGGTTTCTGTTGGACAGCTCTTGCTTTTCTATGACCTCTTTCCATTTCTCCCCTCAAAAATTAACATTTTTGTTCGGTATTACCAGGCTCCAGCGGGTGACGCAGGAAAAACAAGAGGCAGATTTTGCATTCCAGAGGCTGCAGGACCTTGAAATTCCTAATGGTAAAGAAGCCAGTCACATACGTATCCTGAAGAGAGCGGTGCAGACGTTGGAGGTAGAGCTGCAGAAAGAGAGGAGCAGGAGTCAGCGGCTCGCAAGCAAGCGGAAGGAGGAATGCGGGCAGTTAACTGAACAGGTACAACAAATGCAGGAGAGAATGAGCAGATCACCCTGCCGTGCCCGTATTGCGGCCCACAAACAGCGGGTCCTCAATATGCGGGCAACGGCCTTGTGCTTGCTGCATCACAGATGCGGACCCATTCACTTTGTAAGGTGCGGTGTGGATGGATCAGTGACCCATTCAATTTCAATGTGTCTGCGGCAGCTGCACGGATGGTGCCTGTGCATTGGGGACTGCAAAATGGCAGTCCCCAATGCACGGAATGGCGGTGTGCATGAGGCCTTATGGGGTTAAACATTGAGAAAATATGTCATTATTATGATGCCTCTGGGCCACATCTTCTGACACTTGTGAATGTCAAAGTACCAAACGCAACTCATTTCTTGAAGGTTTCCAGTTCTTTTCCTAGTAGACCCAGGACTGGTGTAAGCCGATAGCTGATTCATTAGCAGGACATTAAACGGTTTCTGTCACCAGATTTAACCCTATTAAGCTAGCTGACATTAGCGATGTGCTACTTTTATCTATGCCCCCGTTACGCCAGAAATCTAGCTTTTATAATATGCTAATTAGCCTCTAGGAGTGGGGGGAAGGGGGGGGGGGGGCGTTGTTCCTGCTCCTAGAGGCTCCGTTCTCCCACCTTTGTCGCCTCTCTCCAAGTCCTGATTGACAAGGCCAGGCAGCGCTCGCATCCGTCTGCCAGCCCTGTGCTCTGGTGAAATCTCACGCCGTTGAGCATTCGTCGCAGGCGCGGTGAGGAAGCTGGCAGCCTGCGAGTGTCTTTCCCTCACCGCGCCTGCACCGAATACTGAACGGCGTGAGATTTCACCAGAGCACAGGGCTGGCAGACGGATGCGAGCGCTGCCTGGCCCTGTCAATCAGGACTTGGAGAGAGGCGACAAAGGTGGGAGAACGGAGCTTCTAGGAGCAGGAACAACGCCCCCTCTCCTAGAGGCTAATTAGCATATTATACAAGTTTGATTTCTGGTTTAACGGGGGCATAGATAAAAGTAGGAATAGGCTAGTTAGGTTTAGCAGACATTAGCACATCGCCAATGTCAGCTAGCTTAATAGGGTTAAATCTGGTGACAGAAACCCTTTAAGTACTGTTGATCGGGCACCATTTGCGCTATTAGAGAAATCGATCATGCAGACTCCTGACTATCATTTGAGCTTATCGGATATCCTTATCCAAAACTTTGGAATTGGGCTTTCTTTTGCAGGTTTAATATTCTGCTGAGGCTTCCCAAAAGATTTTTGTTCCCATTTGGTCAAAAGACCATTTGTGAGTTCAGGCACTGCTGTTGGTTGAGAAGGTCTGGTTTATAATTGATATGTGACATTCAGGGCAGGGCTCTGTGCAGGCCAACCCCCCCCCCCCCCCCACACCAAACTGGTCACCCACATGTCTTTAGGCTGGGTTCACACCTGAGCGTTTTACAGCGTGTAAAACGCCATACGCCCCAAGAAGTACAGGAGCTACTTTGGGGCGTATGGTCGCGCGTTCCCGTACATAGACTTCCGGGAACGCGCGACTATGGGCGTTGCTTATTTCCTGAGCCGCGTCTGTAAACGCGCGATACAATCGCACATACAGAGCGCTCCTTCGGTACGCTCAGGTCTGAACCCAGCATTATGGACCTTGCTCAGGGACGGAGTCAGGCTGGAACAGGAAGGGGCCTTTATCAAAATTTAGCCACAAAGTTTTGAAGCATACGAGTGTCTAAAATGTCTTTGTAACACCACCCTTCACTGAAAGTGAGAGGCCAAACCCTGGAAAACCGCTCCAATCATCCCTTTTGCACTAAATTGTATTGCGAGAACTATTCATTTCAGGAGGTGGTGTTCTCTGGGCATTTGCCAAACCCAGTGTCCTCCATCAATATGTCAGATAGTGAATTCCTCACTCCGGGGAACGTGTGCTTTCCACCATTCCAGCCAGTGCTTGGCACTGCCCATTTCTGCCTGATGCACAGTTCTTGAGCTGATGTCATTGCCAGGGGCCATTTATTTGGAATGCCTTAGTGGGTGATATAACAGGGGGTAAGTGATTGTTATGAGGTACACACTACAGCACCCAGTAACTGAACTCTGTGTATGTCTGCATGACCTGCCACTTTGTGGCTGAGCTGTTTTTAGTTCTGGATGCTTCCACTTCTCAAAAATAATAGTGACCAAGGCAGATCCAGAAAACCAAAACGTTCAGTGGCTCTCAAGAATGGTGGCATCCTGTGAAAGTGGCATACTTCTGGTTACAACAAACTATCAACTATCCACTGTATGGCGGATATCTGTAAGGTCCATTAGGACCCCACCGATGATGAGATATGTCCCCCATATGAATAGAGTGGCGGTCGAGCATTCAAGCTGTTGCTCCTTTCGGACTCTACAGGACTGCCAGAATGCTGTAGTTGGCTGCCTCCTGCAGTCCTATAGATATCAGTGGAATGGAGTTCCATAAACTGCTGAGCTGTTTTCGGACCTACTATGGTGGTGAATGGAGGACTTGCTCTCTCTGTTCACTTGTGGATCTTGTTCTGGAGATGGTCTCATAGTGATGAATGGACTTGTGCGGCTTCTTCTCCATCAACTGCTATGGGGTTTCTGGAAAATAAGTGCGTGCGTTGGCTCGGTTGTTTTTGGAAGCCCCATTGCATTGAATGGAGAGGATGCCGCACCTGCGTAGTGTGCTCCCCATGCACTTCTAGGGCCATATTCTGGATATAGTGGTGGGTCCCACCTCTGGGGACTGGCTGATATTTCAGGCTTATCCTAACAATATGCAATAAATATCCCAGATGGAATAACCCCTTTAATACCCTGATTCCAGGAAAAAAAAAACTCTGATCTGTAGGAAATATGTGATCGTAGGAGGATCTTGTCTAAAATCTGTTATTCACCCTACTTCATTTATTTTAATAAAGCTGGAAGAATTGCGAGCAGTGGAGAGAACCCTTCGTCTGAAAGTAAAAAGTCTAAGCACAGAACTGGCTATGTATAAAAGAGGGTGAGTTGGGCGATGAGGAAAGGTCTGTTACTTGTACCATGTGCATTTTAAATAGTTGCCATTTGTTCCTCTTTACAGACGTGTGACCCCTTCAGGCCCGTCCCCACAGAGTCGCTCCAGTTCTGCTGGTCAGGGGCCTATTCATCGTAGTTCATCGAGGGGAGAGACTGTTACAAGAAGAGAGAGGTCCACCTCTCGGGAAAGAAGTGGAGTTAGCTCCCGAGAGGGTAGGAGTCTCACTAGGCAGCCAAGGTTATCACCCTCGCCTGTGGGTAAGTGGCATCTCTTGACTTCTAATACACCTGGGGTATCACCTCTGGAACACTGACTTGTCATGGCGCTGCGATCTTCATAGTAACCCCTGTTGAACTGACTTCACACCTTCAATAGCTGTTTGGCCGACAGCCATTCCTCCCAACCCCAATTCTTTCATAAACCTGATGGTACATGCGTGTCAGTGCAGGAGTAGAAAGAAGTCCTCGTCAAGGGTGCTAGCCCCTGTGGACCGTAGAGACAGACTGGCGCTCACCGTTTGCAGTACCTTCTGGATTTATTTCAATGTAGACATAAATGGTAGCATTATACAGTTGTGAAATGCCTGTATCAAGTAAAACTGCGTCATGCTCATGTCTATCTTGAAATCTATTCTGAAGGTATTGCAAGTTACACGTAAGTGCCAGTTGGGAGACCCCCCTTCCTCCATACACATTAGATGGTGAGCTAGTCCTGCCTAAGGCTACTTTCACACTAGCGTTCGGGGCTCCGCTTGTGAGTTCCGTTTGAAGGCTCTCACAAGCGGCCCCGAGCGGATCCGTACAGCCCCAATGCATTCTGAGTGGATGCGGATCCGCTCAGAATGCCTGTCTGGCACCGTTTGGCCTCCGTTCCGCTCAGCAGGCGGACACCTGAACGCAGCTTGCAGCGTTCGGGTGTCCGCCTGGCCGTGCAGAGCCAAACGGATCCATCCAGACTTACAATGTAAGTCAATGGGGACAGATCCGTTTGAAGTTGACACAATATGGTGCAATTTCAAACGGATCCGTCCCCCATTGACTTTCAATGCAAAGTCAGGACGGATCCGTCTGACTAACTTTTAGACTTAGTTTTTTTTCTGAAATATAATGCAGACGGATCCGTTCTGAACGGATACCATCGTTTGCATTATAGGACCGGATCTGTCTGTGCAGACACCAGACGGATCGCACCGAACGCAAGTGTGAAAGTAGCCTTACTTGGACCATTTGTCCAACGTACTTTTAGTATGGATGGTGAGCTTTAGCAATCGGCACCCAGCTTCTCCTATAACTCAAATACCTCTCCATTGAATTCTATGGGAAATACAGGCTGCCTTGAATCCCAATCACACAATAGGTATTTTATTTTATTTTTTCCACCCTACTGCAGCTTCTATGCTTCATTTCTAGTGCAGATGGTCTGGGTGGCGGCATCTGTGCAAAAAGAGAAAAATATATTATTATTTTTTTTTATATGTGGGAAGGTTGTATTTCTATTCGGACACTGCCCACTGGTTAAAAGAAATCTGTCAGCCCAGTTTTGGACCATTTTCTACAGTAATACATGAGTACTACTACTACTGCAGATATGGAGTCCAGGTCACAAATTTTTATTTTCCTACCGGTTCCCCCACTGTCGGCACTTAAAGCTGCACTGAAACATACAGTCCGGACTGCTGTAATGTGCTAACATGATGGAGAGGACTTGTGCTCATGCACGGCAGTCCTGACGATGTATTTCAAAGCGGTTCTGAGAGCTGACAGCAAGGGAACAGTAGGAAAATAAAAGTAGTGATCTGGACTCCACAGTGCTACTCGTATATTACTGTAGATAATGGCCCTAAATCTGGTGACAGAATCCCTTTAAAGGGGTTTCCGGGATTTTAATATTTAATGACGGCGTATGGGACGGCGTATTGTAGTTACACCTGCTTGCCACTGCAAGGTCGACAACAAGCAGGTAAACTATAAAAGGGAAGGTTGTGCTGTCACGGAGCGCGGCCTTCTCTTCAAAGATGTGATTTACGGGGGTGCCGGACCCCCTCCGATCTGATATAGGTGACTTCTCCTGAGTATTCGTTATCCGTATTAAAATCCCGGAAAACCCCTTTAAGGAGGCAGACTGTTGGATGGTTATGTATGTTATTTTTGTCCTTTCCTATCCAAACCCCCCCCCCCCCTCCTTTTTTTTTTTTTTTTTTTTTTTCTCCACCATTTCCCCTCTACTAGACAGATTAAGTCAAACTCTATCACAGGACGTTGCGATACATAACGTTATGTCACTTTATGAAAGCTTTTTTATTTTATTTTTTATTACCTTTTATGTGGATTTCTCTCACTCCATTTGTCCAGGTGTTTGGCTTTTCCCTTTTCTTATATTGCCTTTTATTGTGTTTGTAATAAGCCCCTGCGCTGGCGGTGGATCCGCCGAAGTTATGCAGGGGCTGGCGCCTGTCTAAATGTAAGCCGGCTTCCTTGCTGTCTTACATTTAGACCATTTTCTACGCCTAGGTGTAGAAAATGATGAATGAGACGGGCCTGCCGTCCCGTCCCCTTCCCCACCCACTCCCACTTTTTTATATCAGGCATTAGCAGGGAAAAGTCTCAGATTGCAGCGCATACCACCTTTGTGCCGCAATCTGCGCCAGAAACACGCCTAATATAGGCGCATTTCTGATTGTAAATGACCCCCTATATTTTTACCAGAAATGAAATTTATGTGTGTGCGATGTCCTTTGAATTCAATTATATAATTTCCATAAAGGACCTAGCAACCAGTTGGATATTTTCCTTACGCTAGAAGGAGCCATAATGCCTGCTTTGTTTTCCGACCCATTCTGACTGTATTTGAGCTGCGTTGTTATCAGCTGACGGGAAAGTCAGACTCCGCACTTATAATGGACTTCTTATAGATGGACACAAGATCTTTGTCCGCAACCGAGATTAATATAGAACTGTACTCCATTTAAAAAACAAAAAATACTTTTCTGCACAATTTGATTGCCAGTATTAAACCAAGTTGGTTCAGTCTGAGTGCTGAGACCCCCACCGGTTTCTAGAACAAGGAGAATTGTACATGTCTCGCTCTTTCCTCTTTCCAGTAGACAGTCTATGGGCTCGTCTCAATTCAGTCTCCTGCAGCGAAGAGAGAGTGTGCTATGTGAGCGACTCTCTCTCTTCGTTCTAGAGACCAGTGGGGGTCTGAGCACTACACCCCCCACTGGTCGCTATGACATATCAAAAGTTTTTTTTGAAAGTTCATTCACGACAAGTTCAAGACACTAACAAAAGATGATTGATGTTTTTGGGAATGTTATTGTAAAAAATTAAAGGGGTATTCCATTCTGGGACACTTATGACCGATTGCTGGGATATGCCATTTATGTCGGATAAGTAAGGCACCCACTCCTGTCTCCACAACTGAAGTGAATAGGAAGCAGTAGGGCCTGCGCGGCCACCCCCTGTTAACTGCTGTGGGAGTTCTGAAAATAGATGAGCACATGCTTGGCAATTGCCAGAAGTGAATGGATAGGTGGCCGCACTTGCACGGTGCACTCTCCACTTGCCTCTATGGGAATTCTTAAAATAGCTGAGCGTACTTGCTTGACTATTCTTGGAAGTCCCATGTGCTCTCCTTCACCCCAGGGCCCTGTTCTAGAGATTGGTGTGGGTCCTAGATGTGACAATGATATCTTATCCGATCAATATGCCATCAGTGGCCCAGGGGAGTCAACCCCTTAAATTGTTGTCCAGAAACCTTGCCAGTTTAAGCTTATCACATGAGAAATCTGGCTGCATAAACATCATCCTCATCATTCTGAAAATTTAAAATCTAAAATTCTTGCGAACCTGCCAGCCTATTCAGGAGGCCGTTCCACAGCAATATAGTTACTTAAAAGGGATTTCTGAGATTTTTATACTAATGACCTATCGGTGGGGGTCTGACGCCGGAGACCCCCACCGATTAGCTATTCGAGAGGGCTCCTGTGAGCGCTGCGGCCTTCTCTATGCTTGCCAAGCACAGCGCTGTACATTGTGTATAGCGGCTGTGCTTGGTATTGCAGCTCGGCTCCATTCACTTCAATGGGGCTGAGCTGCACCTAGGCCATGTGACTGATGAATTTGACGTCACTTGGCCTAGGAAAAGCTGAGAGAAAGCCACCGCGCTTACAGGAATGCCAGTGTCTTCTCAAACAGCTGACTGGCAGTCGGACCCCCACCGATCAGATACTCTCTGATCTCTGAAAGCCCCCATTAAAAAAAAAAAAAAAAAAAAAAGGGCATGGTTATAAATTGCTTGTAGTGCTAAATTTTTCACTTCTGTCTAAAATGTTTCCTTGTAGCCATCCGACCTCCTCGGTTTAATCCAACGGACTATGTTAGAGACAAGGAGCGTAGGCAGAAAGAAGTGGACACTAAAAAGTAAGTATATATACTAGAGATCTATTAGGGTGACTGGGATTTTGATACACTCCCTTCTGAGCTGTGCCTTGTGCACAGCTTGGCAGAAAGCTTTCCATGGCAGGCCTGGGAAGCTTCAGCAGCGCCCATGCTGTGGTTACCGATTAGAGCACCGCAGTTTCACCATTCCCCGCCAGTGCGGCCAGGTGCCTGCAGTATGATATAGCTGGCACCCACTGCTTAAGGAGTAGGCTCACTTCAGCAGCCCGCTCCGTACAATTCCCATAATGCTGTACATGCTTTTTAACACTATGGGTCAATGGGAGGCACATGGTGTTATTAATTTTATTCCTCCGTGTGCCTTACATTAATGGTAAGTGAAATCATCATTAACCCCATGTAGCCCATTATATGAGGCAAATGGTTGTACTAAAGTAATAAGATCATGTCTCACATTAAAGGGGTTAAATAACCACCACCACCCCCCCCCCCCCCATATGCCCAGGCCCCTCACACACAACGTACTTGCCTCGCTCCTCGACACCCATGTCTCTTCTGAAGCCCTCACAGAAGCCACTGCATCTCCCCGTCGCGCAGATGAAAACATCTTGCACTGGGGGTGACGCAGCCAATAGCAGGAGGTGATGGGGACAAGCCTCCCTAGCCTCGTGGGTGACGCTAGGGAGGCTCATTCCTGTCGCAGACTGCTATTGACTGGGGGGACATTTCAGGGTTTGAATAACCCCTTTAATACAGACACATGCCTAAAAAAACGCAAGACGCCCCCCTGCAGCAAGATCTTACTGGATGCTGATGAGTAAAAGGACCTTTAATGATGTCATGACCAGTAACAAGTGTATGTTATTGGTCACATAGCAATGACATCAGTGGTCCTTTAAAGAGGACCTGTCACCGCTCCTGACATGTCTGTTTTTAATATTTTCATGCATTCCCCATGTAATACATTCTGGAGCATCTATTCTTATGTCTGTATGTTGTGCCATTCCTTTATTTCTGCTAGACGTTATTAATGACTTGCTAGCAGTCTGCAGTAAGGGTACAGAGGGGTGGTAACCAGTTGAGGATGTGCCCTCCTATTCTGCCTGACACTTCCCCATCGGGCCACTAAGTGTATTCGTTGGTGGCAGTAGCCGGCCGCGTCACACAGAGGAGGATAGGACGCTCTAACTCCTTCTTCACTGTGCAGCCAATGAGGAGAATACGCAATAGCGCAGCTTAGCATCTTAAAAATGCCAATCCCGATATGGTGTCGAATCGGGTATCAAAGTGTCAAAAAAGTATTGAGACTTCTATACTCGATGCAACCCTATGAAAACCACCACAACAAATCAGAACTCTGCCATTACACGTGTAAGAAAAAGAAATAGAAGCACCTGACGTTGGCTGCTGCTTTATCTGTTAAATGACTTTTTTTTACTTTTTGATTGTAAATCCTCTTTTATACAATAGGTGAATACTTGGTCTTGTAATTATTTAATATAATGATAACCCTTTATTCTGGGTTCTAATAATCCTGAAAGGGGATCGGTCACCAGTTTAAGGCTACTTTCACACTAGCGTTTCTATTTTCCGGTATTGAGATCCGTCCTAGGGTCTCAATACCAAAAAAAAAAAACGCTTCAGTTTTGTCCCCATTCATTGTCAGTGGGGACAAAACGTAACTGAACAGAACGGAGCGCTCCAAAATGCATTATGTTCTGTTCTCATACCGGAGAGCAAATCGCTGCATGCTGCGGGTTTACTTTCCGTCCTGGGAATGCGGAGCAAAACAGATTTGTCATGACCCACCATGCAAGTCAATGGGGACAGATCAGTTTTATCTGACACAATAGAAAACTGATTTGTCCCCCATTTTCATTAGAGTTCATGACGGATCCGTCTTGGCCATGTTAAAGATAATACAACCGGATACGTTCATAACGAATGCAGATGGTTGTATTATCAGTAACGGAAGCGTTTTTTTGTTGAACCCTGCCGGATCCAGCAAAAAGGCTAGTGTGAGAGTGGCCTTATTTTGCCCTTTCTGAGGGCAGCCGTGACTGGTGACAGGGACCCTGATTACAATGCAAGATTGTTTCCTGTTTTTTTTGTTTGACCAGAAGTGCTGGAGCTGCCCTCCCAGAGATGATTGACGGCTTTCTTTCTATACAATGTGTAGGCAGAAAGCTGACAATCAGCGGTAGGGATTGTAAGGCAGGGAGCTCATGAATACGAGGACTCTGGAGGCTGTAGAGTACAGTGAGAGGACTGCAGTGCTCGGGACCCGAGGAAGCTGCTTGTCAGTGAATTTCAGAAAATGAATAGTAAAAATAGTAGGGCAATCCCACTGAAGCGTTTCCACATATTTTGTCTTTGTTGGATCTTTTTTGGCAAATTGTCCAGTTTTAAAATAAACAATACTAAGTCCGACTGTCTGAACATTACATTACATTATTGCTCTGCAATTCTCGGCTTCCTTTGATTGGCCCACATACATAACCTATTTGGGGGTTAAAGGGCATCTGTCAGCAGTTTTGTACCTATGACACTGGCTGACCTGTTACATGTGCACTTGGCAGCTGAAGGCATCTGTGTTGGTGCCATGTTCGTACGTGCCCGAATTGCTGAGAAAAATTATGTTTTACTTTATGCAAATAAGGCTCTAGGAGCAACGGGGGCGTTGCCGTTACACCTAGAGGCTCTGCTCTCTTTATAACTGCTGCGCCCTCTTCAATTTTATTGACAGAGCCAGGTGTGATGACATTTTCACTGCCAGACCCGGTCAATAAAAGGAGAGGGCGCGGCAGTTGCAGAGAGAGCTGAGCCCCTAGGAGTAACGGCAACGCCCCCGTTGCTCCTAGAGGCACAATTGCATATAATACATAATTTTTCCCAAGTACTACTTCCCAAGCCCCTACACTTGCCCGGACCAGTAAAGGAAAAGTGACTTACCTGGTACCCGGCGCCGACTCCCTGCTGCTTGACATTCTGCTATGGGCTGCGGCGGTGAATGGCTTACCTTACATCATGCCAAATAGTCTCTGCTGCAAACATCGAGGGAGCCCAATGGAGCATCGCAGGCCTGGAGGTGAAGAAGCAGAGAGCTTGCGCCAGGAAGCAGGTAAGGCATCTTTCCTTTACAGGTCCAACCCATTTTGGAGGTGGGGGTTGCCAAAAAAAACGCACGTTCTTCCACATGCCCTTTAACCCCTTTAAGGACTTAGGACGTACCGGTACGCCATGTTTGCCGAGTCCTTAAGGACTCAGGACGAACCGGGGCGTCCTAAGTTTAAAAGTAGATTGCGGCAGGGGTTAATAGGAACAGGATACCCGCTGAAATCATTCAGCGGGCATCCTGTCACAACGCCGGGGGGGGGGGGGTCCTGCAGTTTGCGGCTTTTACCTGCGGCGGGGGGTGCCATCAGGTCCCCATGCGGCTGTGGGGGGGACCCGATTGCATGGAAGGCAGCGCGATGTCTAAGGAAGGCATCACGCTGCCTTCCGGTGACGAGCCTGTGAGATCCAGCCCCCTGGATCTCACAGGCCGGAAGCTGTATGAGTAATACACACAGTATTACTCATACAGCCAATGCATTCCAATACAGAAGTATTGGAATGCATTGTAAAGGATTAGACCCCCAAAAATTCAAGTCCCAAAGTGGGACAAAAAATTAAGTGAAAAAAAAAGTTGAAAAAATAAAGTTTTCCCCCCAAAAAATTATGTTAAAAGTAAAAATAAACAAAAACGTCATTTTAAAATTGGAAATTAGTAGGGCACACCTTCACTCAGTTACACATGGAGAATTTAGTAAATGAATATTTATTTATTCGAATATGTTGTTAAAAGTACATATCAATCAATATACCTATAGTTATACTACTAAAATTAATGCTTATAATCAATAAAAGAATTATAAGCATTAATTTTAGTAGTATAACTATAGGTATATTAATTGATATGTACTTTTAACAACATATTCGAATAAATAAATATTCATTTACTAAATTCTCCATGTGTGAGTGAAGGTGTGCCCTACTAATTTCCATTTTTATTGTACTAATTTTAGAAGATTGGGTGAATCTTCCCAGTAGGTGCACCCATACCCTCCCTGATCAGTAGGTGAGCCCTCTCTAATATTTATAAAAACGTCATTTTCCCCAAATAAAGTTAAAAAAAAATGGTAAAAAATCGGGGGGGGGGGGGGGGGGAAGTATACATATTAGGTATCGCCGCATCCGTATCGACCGGCTCTATAAACATATCACATGACCTAACCCCTCAGATGAACACTGTAAAAAATAAAAACTGTGCTAAATAAACAATTTTTTTTTGCCACCTTACAACACAAAAAGTACAACAGCAAGCGATCAAAAAGGCATTTGCCCACCAAAATAGTACCAATCCAACCATCACCTCATCCCGCAAAAAATGAGACCCTACCTAAGCTAATCGCCCAAAAACTGAAAAAAACTATGGCTTTCAGAATATGGAGACACTAAAACATTAATTTTTTTATTTATTTATTTTTAAATATTATTGTGTAAAACTTACCCAATATGTATACTTTTTTTTTATTAATGTAAGTTTTACACAATAATATTAAAAAAAAAAAAAAATTAATGTTTTAGTGTCTCCATATTCTGAAAGCCATAGTTTTTTTCAGTTTTTGGGCAATTATCTTAGGTAGGGTCTCATTTTTTGCGGAATGAGGTGATGGTTGGATTGGTACTATTTTGGTGGGCAAACGCCTTTTTGATCGCTTGCTGTTGTACTTTTTGTGTTGTAAGGTGGCAAAAAAAAATTGTTTATTTAGCACAGTTTTTATTTTTTACAGTGTTCATCTGAGGGGTTAGGTCATGTGATATGTTTATAGAGCCGGTCGATACGGATGTGGCGATACCCAATATGTATACTTTTTTTTTATTAATGTATCGCCACATCCGTATCGACCGGCTCATAAAAATATCACATGACCTAACCCCTTAGATGAACACCATAAAAAATAAAAACTGTGCTAAATAAACCATTTTTTGTCACCTTACATCACATAAAGTGTAATAGCAAGCGATCAAAAAGTCACACGCACCCCAAAATAGTGCCAATAAAACCGTCATCTCATCCCGCAAAAATCATACCCTACCCAAAGTAATCGCCCAAAAACTGAAAAAATTATGTCTCTCAGACTATGGAAACACTAAAACATGATTTTTTATTTTTTTTTTGCTTCAAAAAAGAAATCATTGTGTAAAACTTACCCAATATGTATACTTTATTTTATTTATGTATCGCCGCATCCGTGACAACCTGATCTATAAAAATATCACATGATCTAACCTGTCAGATGAATGTTGTAAATAACAAAAAATAAAAACTGCCAAAACAGCTATTTCTTGTTATCTTGCCTCACAAAAAGTGTAATATAGAGCAACAAAAAAATCATATGTACCCTAAACTAGTACCAACAAAACTGCCACCCTATCCCGTAGTTTCTAAAATGGGGCCACTTTTTTGGAGTTTCTATTCTAGGGGTGCATCAGGGGGGATTCAAATGGGACGTGGTGTCAAGAAACCAGTCCAGCAAAATCTGCCTTCCAAAAACCGTATGGCATTCCTTTCCTTCTGCGCTCTGCCGTGTGCCCGTACAGCGGTTTACGACCAGATATGGGGTGTTTCTGTAAACTACAGAATCAGGGCCATAAATATTGAATTTTGTTTGGCTGTTAACCCTTGCTTTGTAACTGGAAAAAAATGATTAAAATGGAAAATCTGCCAAAAAAGTGAAATTTTGAAATTGTATCTCTATTTTCCATTAATTCTTGTGGAACACCTAAAGGGTTAACAAAGTTTGTAAAATCCGTTTTGAATACCTTGAGGGGGGTAGTTTATAGAATGGGGTCATTTTTGGGTGGTTTCTATTATGTAAGCCTTGCAAAGTGACTTCAGACCTGAACTGGTCCCTAAAAATTGGGTTTTTGAAAAATTTGATTTGATTTAGATTTGCTTCTAAGCCTTGTAACATTCCCAAAATGATAGACATATGGGGAATGTAAAGTAATAACTATTTTTGGAGGTACTACTATGTATTATAGAAGTAGAGAAATTGAAACTTAGAAATTTGCAATTTTTTACAAATTTTTGGTAAATTTGGTATTTTTATTTTTTATAAATAATTTTTTTGACTTCATTTTACTAGTGTCATGAAGTACAATATGTGATGAAAAAACAAAGAGTTTTAAAGTTATCAGCACTTAAAGTGACACTGGTGAAATAGGGCCGAGTCCTTAAGGGGTTAAGTAGCAGTAATCTTTGCTGAAGTTATAGGTTTGATTTCTCATATACGGTGGACATGTGGAAGCATCCAGGGCTTTTGGACTGAATTGGAGGATTGCATATTTCAGATTTCCCAGAAAAACAAAAGAGGTTCTTTATTGTCACATCCTTAAAATCATGATATGGATAATAAAACTGAAATCTGTGTCCTTAGCCATAGCAAAAGTCTTCATATCAAAGTGCAGTTTATATAGACCCCCTCCTTCCCCACACTGGTGAATCAAGTCGGTTATCCTCACCAGATTTATCGGCTTGAGGAACTGACTGTGTGGATAGATCGTTCACATGAACGTGTGGAAACCTATGTAAAGCGCTCATAATGGAAGCTCTCATTAGTATTCGCCCCGCAGGACACACTGACATTTTCCCACCACTTTGTGTGTCTGATAGGGTGGAAAATACGGTAGTTCTTTATTTGCACTGATTTCTCACTTCTAAGACTTAATAAACAAATATTTGACTGAAAATTAGTAGAGCAGCATAAAAATGGAGATGATTCCCTCGAAAGTTTAAATACCTAGCACTTGTTTGTAACGCAGAACTGCAGTACAATCTGGAAATGGACATGACTAGAAGCGTCCTGTGTTTTTTTAAAAAAATATTAATTTATTTTAGATGTCGACGGGTTTCCAGTTCCCCTTCCAGTGTGAGAGGCCAGAGACGCAGCTCATCAGGTAAGCACATGTTTGCATACAACTCCTGTCCATGTATATGGGTGAGGACTTTTCCTAAAGGAGCCCCTTAGGTGCAGCGCAGCACCCGTCCTGACCTCCCAGCACTGCCAGGGTCGCATAGCATCATATTGATTTAGGTTGCTATGTAACCCTTAGAGGTCTGGAACGTATCGGATAACACTCACAGCATTAGGTCAGTGCTATCCAATACATCCCAGAACTGTAAGGGTTACATAGCATTATAAATCAATATAATGCTATGCGACCCCAGCAGTGCTGGAAGTTCAGGCCGGGAGCTGCGCTGCGAGTCCGCAGCGTGACACTCGCTCGTTTAAAAAGGGTCTTAGGCCCCTTTCAGACCAGCCAGTTCCACGCATCGGACTTGCAGCGTGAGTATGCGGCAGCTCCCGTCCTGACCTCCCAGCACTGACGGGTCGCATAGCGTTATATTGATGCTATGTAACACTGTATTGTACAACACTGACAGCATTGATCACACAAAGAAACCTATAAAAAAAATATTAAACGATATTGTGACTTTATTGTTAATTATGTTTGAGATAAAATAACAAGGTAATTGCATTCCTGTTCAGTCCATTGTCGCTCCAGAGCAGATGCTCCTGAGGTTCCCCGCCAGTGTTTGTTTACAAGCCGCTAGCGATCTGTCACATGATAGCTGAAGCCAATCGGTGGTCTCGGTCAGGTGACGTCATACTGGCAGCTTGTAAATAGGGAAGCTGGGGACTGCCAGAGCATATGGGTTGCAATGGCAGGAAAGCGATAAAGTGGGCAGGGTTTTTTTTTATTTTATTGGTATGTTGTAAAATGTGCAGCTGTCTTTACTTTTAAGAAACAGAAAACCGATTTAATAGAAAAAAAAAAAAAAAAACAGACCCGATTCAACACCGATCGCATCCGTGCATCAATCTGTTATATCCATCGTGGATCCTGAAGTTTTTGGTTATTTCTTATAGCCTACATCAGGGTTCGGCAACCTCCATCCCTCCAGCTGTTGTGGAACTACAACTCCCAGCATGCACACTTGCTCTGCTCTTCTCATAACTCCCATAGAAATGAATGCAGCATGCTGAGAATTGTAGTTTCACAACAGCTGGAGCGCTGAAGGTTGCTGACCCCTGGCGCACATATTCCTAAGTGCTCTGCAGAGATTGGGGTCTCACAATCCCTATCTCAAACACTCACTGTGGGGTTCATTTCTTACAAAGCCAGTCAGATTAGGAGTGCGGTTTTTGGATTGTTTTGGAATAAAGTGAAGAATCCCAAGGAAACACACAGAAAGGGAGAACATGCTTACTCCATGCAGATGTTGACCTTCAGGACCCTAGTGTTAAAACCTATGACATATCCTTTCTCTATACCAGGGAATCCATGTCTTAGGCTCCTTTATCCGGTAGCCAGCTCTTTAGAAATCGCATCCTATAACTCTGACTTCTGTACTGGATACGGGATCCTAGGAGCAGTCCGCAGCATGGACTGCAGCTGGTCTATGCTGCTATTATGAGACTGAGTCTTTGAAGAAACCATTAGGGTCCATTCACATGTCCGCAACTGTTTTGCGGTCCGCAAATTGCGGATCCACAAAACACGGACACTGCACATGGCCGGCACTATAATAAAAATGCCTTTTCTTGTCCGTGTCTGCGGAGAAGAATAGGACATGCTCTATTTTTTTTTTTTTTGCGGCACCGCTGAATGGAAGTGCGGATGCAGACATTGAAAATGAATGGGTCCGCACCCGTTCCCGGAAAATTGCGGAACGGATGCGGACCCATTGTGCGGACATGTGAATTATTGTGCACATTCCTTCGCTAGAATCATTATCCTCTATAACTGGGGCGACACTTCAAATTAAGTTATTGATGACAGATAGGAGTTAGTGGTTAGGTGTATCCAGTATCTGAATGAATATGAAGCCAAATGTGCCCGGGGCAAGTGTCACTTTCCTCCTCGCCTTCCTCCCTTTGGTAGGTTGTGCATCATACAGGAGACAATGAGCACGGGGGTTGTGCAGAAAAAGAAAACCATGACCACTCTTTTTCCAATAAATATCTCCACGTGTCCACATATTGTGTCTGGTATTGTAGCTTGGATTCTTTACAGTTAAAGGGGTTGTCCCACAAAAATATTCTACAGTTTTCAAAACGGCACCTGGATCTGAATATGTTTTGTAATTGCATGTAATTAAAAATTTAGCATAGCCACTGAGTAATTCAACTGAAATCTATCTGTATAGCGCCACCTGCTGTTTGTTTCTTTCCTTATTTCTTTGACCTGCTCACTGAGATGGCCGCACATGCCCAGTTTCATCCTTCAACTGCCTCCTCAGCTGTGATAGGGAGAGCATGGACACGCCCCTTAGCTGCAGCAGAAAAGACACTCCCCTTGAGCTGTCGGTTTGAAATAAATCTAGCGGAGCAATGAATGGGGAGATCTCAGGATCCATGTGAGGTACAGGGCTGGGTCTAGCTTTGTTAGAAAGAGATTGTCATGTACTATATGATGATGTCTGATTTTAATTTTTTACATTAGTCATGGGATAACCCCTTTAAGGGATCCTAGCTGCAGTACCTTACACAACCTTGTTTTTCTGATGCTGTACAACCCTTATTACATTTAAAGGGGTTTTCCAACAGCTTTATTTTTTATATATATATATATATTATACACCATACACCAATGACTTATCCTCTGGATAGGCCATCAGTATCTGATCGCAGGGGTCTGGTACCCAGGACCCCCGCCGATCAGCTGTTTGAGAAGTAACTCCTCCGCCTTCTCACAGCTCACCAGGCGCAGAGTCGTGCATTGTATAGCGGCTGTGCTTGGTATCTCAGCTCAGCTCCATTCTTATGAATGCGGCTGAGCTTCGCCTATGCCACGTGTCCGATGAACGTGATGCCACATGATCTATAGACAAAGCGGGAGAAGCCCATGGTGCTACGGCGGCAAGCGCCACTGCCTTTTCAAACAGCTGATTGTATTGTGAGGGGGGGGGGGGGGGGGGGCAGTTGTCAGACCCCCACCAATCAGATACTGATGACCTATCCAGAGGATGGGTCATCAATAAAAATAAAAAAATAAAACTGCCAGAAAAAAAACCTTTAATGTAACTGGGGAGGAATCCCACCTTGTGCTCCTCCTCTCCCGTGTTAAACCCTTTGCACAACCTACCAAAAGGAGTGTGTGCGGAGGGAAGTGTAAGTGCTCTATCAGATGTTGGATAGACAGACCTAACCACGGACGACTATAACAATCCCCCCCCCCCCCAGGACAAGAGTGTGGAACTCAACAAATGAGCACAACTCATTGGAAGTACTATGTAACTTGTTGGTTTATATTCTCACATAGTGACTTGTATTTATTCTGTAACAGTTGAAAGTAATCGAAGTCGCCGATCGTATCAAAGCTCTGGGGATGAAATGGACTATCCTGAACCTCTGCGCAGCAGGTAATAGAGGCTCGCACCACATTCCTTTACTCCTGGGTCTGCACCACTGATTTGACAGGCCTCACTACTAGATGTGTATGGCAGGTTTCCATGTTATTCATTGTCTGCCCCAACCTTGTTACAGTGGTGAAAGAAAACCCGCAGCACAGGGACGGCAGCCCTTCACGCGTTCATCCTGGAACAGCAGAAGTAACGTAAGGTTTCAGAATACTGCAACTTGTAGCTTAGTAATCTGAGGTGTCCTCTTAGGGTTTCGGAGTAATATTTGGACATTTTTCTCTACCCTGCAGGGGAAGAAAGATCGATTACCTGTAAAGAAGAGGCTTTCCAGCACTCCAACTTATGACCGAAAGATTGAGAAAGGTACGTGTAAAAATTGCTAAAAGGGCAAGTGGTAAAGGAAAACGCTTCACTACTTTATTACTCTGATTCCTTGCTTCGTTGTTGCCTCCTTGAATGTCTTTGATAACAGTTGGGCAGAAGCTTTAAAGTTGGCCAAGGATATTCGAAAACTGACGGCCAAATGCTGGTGTAGCCGATGACTATGCTGCTCGACTTTCACAAAACTATGTTAAAATTGCTGCTTTTTTTTTCATCTCCCCAATAAAATACCGTTATTTAAAGGGGTTGTCCGGGTTCAGAGCTGAACCCAGATATACCCATATTTTCACCCAGGCAGCCCCCCTGATGTTGGTATCGGAGCATCTAGATCGCGCAGGGCATGGGCTCTCTTGTTTACAGTAACGCACTGCCGGGTGGAAGCTTCTGCCCGGCAGTGTGTTCGGTGACGTCACCAGCTCTGATGGGCGTGCTTTAGCGCTGCCCTAGCCCTTTTACTGGCAGCACCATGGAGAGCCCGGTTCGTCACCGGAACTCCTGAAAATGCCTTTGCCCTGCGCGATTTAGCGCATGGCAAAGGAGAGCATCGGAGCATGAACTGCTCCGATGCTCAAGTCAGGGGGGCTGCCTGGGTGAAAATAGAGGTTTGTCCGGGTTCAGCTCTGAACCCGGACAACCCTTTTAATACACTATAAGATCCCAAAAAAAAAAAAATACAACTTTGTCCTGCAAAGTTCAAGGTCTCGTACAGCTAAGGCTACATGTACACGACCTTATGTGTTTTGCGATCCGCAAATTGCGGATTCTCAAAAGAAAAACGGATGACATCCGTATTTTTTTTATTTTTTTGCGGATCCATTGTAACAATGCCTAAAACGGACAAGATTAGGACATGTTCGATTTTATTTTTTTTGTGGGCCTACGGAACAGACATACTGATACAGACAGCACACTGTGTGCTGTCCGCATTTTTTGCGGACCCATTGAAATGAATGTGTCTGCATCCTATATGCAAAAAAAACGGAACGGACATGGAAAGAAACAACGTTCGTGTGCATGTAGCCTAAATCGAAGACAAAATAAAAAAATTATGACTGCTGGAACATGGGGGGGGGGGGGTGTTTCTGGTCTTTGAAGGCTATATACACCTTCGGGGGCTTTTTTGTTTATGATTGCATTTTACAGAGATTTTTGACTAAAAATTATATTTACAATTGGCCTTTATTAAAAATATTGATCCGTTCTGTCACCAAGGGTTAACTGTTTTTCTAGCTGTGTGACTGGTACTTTCACTTTGTGCCAGTCATCTAATAAACCTAATCTCTAAACTAAGAGGTCATAAACACTTATTTAAGCCACATTCTTATCAGTAAGGCTAATTTCACACTAGCGTTAATATTTTCCAGTATTGAAATCCGTCATAGGGTCTCAATACCGGAAAAAAACACTTCCGTTTTGTCCCCATTCATTGTCAATGGGGACAAAATATAACTGAAGAGAACGAAATGCTCCAAAATGCGTTCCGCTCTCGTACCGGAGCGAAAACAGCATGCTGCTGTTTGCTTTCTTTCATGGGATGCGGAGCAAAACGGATCCGTCATGACCCACAATGCAAGTCAATGGGGATGAATCCGTTTTCTCTGAGACAATCTGACACAATAGAAAACTGATCCGTCCCCCATTGACTTTCAATGGAGTTCATGACGGATCTGTCTTGACTATTTTAAAGGGGTTGTCTGCGTTCAGAGCTGAACCCGGACATGCCCATAATTTCACCCAGGCAGGCCCCCTGACTTGAGCATCGGAGCAGTTCATGCTTCGATGCTCTCCCTTGCCCTGCGCAGGATCGTGCAGGGCAAGGGCTCTTTTATTTACTATAACACTGCCGGGCGGAGGCTTCCGCCCAGCAGTGTGTTCGATGACGTCACCGGCCCTAATGGGCGGGCTTTAGCACTGCCCTAGCCTATTTACAGGCCATCAGTGCCAGTGACGTCACTGGGCTCACTGCTGGGCGGAAGCCTCCTCCTGGCAGCCCGAAGGAGAGCCTGGTATGTCACCAGATCTCCTTTAGGGCAAATGGGAGTATCGGAGCATGAACTGCTCCAATGCTCTTGTCAGGGGGCGTCCTGGGTGAAACTCTGGGTATGTCCGGGTTCAGCTCTGAACCCGGACAACCCCTTTAAAGATAATACAACCGGATCCGTTCATAACGGATGCAGATGGTTGTATTATCAGTAAAAACGCTAGTGCGAAAGTAGCTTAAGATAAGAACTGAGCTATAATGAGATAAGGAGCCCGTCAGCTCCCCAACTGACAGAAAAGAGAAAATCTACAGGCTGCTTCTAGAGCATCTCCGTTAAAAATCTAATAAAGATCAATTTAAAAGATTATTTTTAGCTCAAAATTAGTACTAGGGTTGCACCGGGTATGGAAATATCTTACTTTTGTACCAGTATCGATTTGCCTTTTACGAATACTAGGCTGCGCTACTGCGCAGCCTAGTATCTGAGAACCTGCAGCGCGCTGCTCTCAGCGTGCGCCATGTTCCCTCAGCAGCACAGGGGAGAAGGAAGCAGTCTCTCCCTCCCGCCTGTGCTGCTGCCGCCAATGAGGAGAGAGAGGGGCGGAGGAGGGGAGGGACTGTGACAGGGAGCTGCGATCAGCGGCAGTTAACCCCTCAGGTGCGGCACCCATTTCCTGTATCTGTATTAAACGTTAATTATTATTGGTGGCACAGTGCCCCCCCCCCCCCCTTCCTCCAGTATTAAAAACATTGGTGGCGCAGGGCGCCCTCCCCCCAGTATTAAAATCATTGATGTCAGTGGCCACAGGGTCCCCCTCTCCCCTCTTCATTGGTGGTGCAGTGGCAGTTGTGATTGGAGCCCCAGCAGAGTAATCCTGGGGCTCTGATCGGTTACCATGGCAGCCAGGACACTACTGAAGCCCTGGCTGCCATGGTAACATCCCTGCTGCTGTGTGCACAAAGCCCAGGGCAGCAGGGAGAGTGTGAAGTCCTATTCACCCTGATAGTTCTCTATCAGGGTGAATAGGACAAGGGATTAAAAGATCCCAGGTTTTAGCCCCTAAGGGGGAAAATGGTTATTAAATAAAAAGTACAAAAAACAACACCAATAAGTATAAATCCCCCCCCCCCCCTTTCCCAATTTTACATATAAAATATATAAACAATAAATAAATAAACATATTTTCTCGCACATTCCATTGGGGGACACAGAGCATGGATATAGCCTAGGTCATTACTAGGAGGAGACACTATGCAAATAAAAAAGAGCTCCTCCTCCACGGCCTATACCCCCATTCTCCACCGAGAGGACCCCAGTCTTGCTTAGTGTCGGATAAGGAGGTGACATTTCTAAGACTCTCTACTCCTGTTTTATTTTTTTCAGCAAGAGGACACAGGGTCGCATTTTGCTTCCCTGGTCTCTGAGTGGAGCGAGCGCCTGGGTCGAATTGGCGTCCCCGGCTACCTCCCCCCTCCCTCAAGAAGATAAGTGGAACTGGGCTCGAACTGCAGCTCCGGCGGCCTACCAGATCTGGGGTCACCTACTCCTGCCATCCTACCAGATCACTGCCACTCCTTGTGCCAGCTGACTGAAGAGGTGACCCCCGCTGGTGTGGAGCAGAGGGCGAAGACTGCAGGACGCCGATAAGTATATGCGGCACTCCTGCAGAGCCCCCTGCCCTCCATCTGTCTCCCTGTGTGACACTTAGGGCCCACTGGGTGGGTGGTGTTGGAGGGGGGAAGGATTCCTGTCTGGGGCAATCGTTCTCAAAAGTGGCAGCTTCCTCAGCCTCCTCCCACAGCGGTGCACTAACCTGCGCCACTCGGTTCTCCTACCCTTCCGGCGGCCGCGGCTCTATCCTTAACCCCTGCTACGCTGTTTTTCATACTTCCCACACGCGCGTGGGTTTCGCGCCATCCTTGACGCGATTGGTGGGCAGAGCCCTATTTCTTCAGCTCCGGCTTCCATTCCATCTCAGCGCTCTCCACCCGCGGCTGCTCCTCACGGGTCACGGTAGGATAGTTTGTTTAGCCCTCAGCTTGCTGCAGGAACGGTAGGAGACCCTGACCTTTTTTCTTTTCTGGGATTGTCGCAATCATACCGAAACCTGGGGCCCCCCAAAAATCCAAGGCGGCTCCTCAGGCCCCACTGGGGTCATGTAAGGTCTGCCACTATCGGTCACTGGATCCTGTGACTCTTGCCTTGCCTCTGGACAGGATCATCCTCCTCCTCCCACTCAGCCCAGTCCTCACTCCGCCCCGTCGGAGCCCGCGGAACCCGCATGGGCCTCTGCCATATCTAGGACGGCCGCTGATTTAGCCCAAGTCTCTCGGGCCGCCATGGCCTTCATGGAACGCATGGCAACCACGGATCCTGTGGCTAACACCACTCCACCTCCCAGTGGTTCCCACAGAGGACGCTCGGCCGCTAAGAGGCAGCGTACGCAGCAGCATCCCTCCTCGGATGACTCTACTTCCCCTCCTCGCCTGGAGGCACGTTCAGACACTTCCCCTCCTCGCAGGGACCAAAGGTCGGAAGGGGAACGATCCAGCTCGGACGAGGACACAGAGCTGGAACCCTCGCCCAAACTGTCCACCTTGGTGGCGGCGGTCTGGGACACTTTTGATATCCAGGGGGAATCTCCTTCCACTAGTAGCCAGGAATTCCCTCTTTTCCATTCTAGGAAACCGCAAACGGTTGTATTCCCCATCCATGGCGAATTCGACAAGGTCCTTTCTAAGGCCTGGGACTGCCCTAATCACCGATTTTCTGCCACGAAACGCATGGATACTCTTTATCCATTTCTGGCAGAAAATGTGCAGCAGTGGTCTTCCCCCTCCTAAGGTCGACCCGCCGGTGGCCAGATTGGCTAAGAATACGGCCATACCTTTCTTGGACGGTTCCTCTCAACGGGACTCGGTTGACAGGCGTTTGGATTCTCTTTCCAAAGCCATCTTCACTCTGGCAGGCAAGGGCCTGCGGCCCGCTTTTGCCTCGGCCTGGGTATCCAGAGCGCTTTCGGTATGGTTGCAGCGCCACCATCAGGACCTCGCGAAGCAGGATGCCTCTGCGGACACCTTGAACTTTGTTCTCCAGATGTCTCAGGCGACGAAGTTCCCTTGTGAAGCTTCCTTGATTGTTAGCATTCTTTTTGCGTGTGTTTTGGCCCTCTCGGTCACTCAGCGCAGAGAAGTCTGGTTGAAGGTTTGGGACGCTGACGCTTCCTCCAAGCGTTCCCTCACTAACCTCCCCTTTGCGGGTTCCAGGCTTTTTGGTGCTAAGCTGGACGAGATCATCTCGGACGCGACGGGAGGCAAGAGTACCAACCTGCCCCAATCTAGATCCAAGCGCACCTTCTGAGCCCGATACTCCGGTTCTAGGAACCAGTCCTTTCGTCGCTTCTCCTCTTCCAGGTCTGCGGCGGCCCCCTTCCCGGGTGGCTCTCAGGACTCCCGCAAGAAACCTGCCTTTAAGCCCCAACCTTCCGGATAGCTCGGATATTCCTTCCGGATCCCAAGTCCTCTCGGATACAGGAGTCGGTGTCTCGCCTCCTGCACTCCCGACGTCTCTCCATCCGGGAGTGCATGAAGGTTCTGGGGCTTATGGTGGCCTCCTTCGAGGCCGTCCCCTTTGCCCAGTTTCACACTCGGCCTCTGCAGCGGGCGATCCTGTCCTTTTGGGACAGGACATCGTGCGGTCTGGACTCTCGGGTCCGCCTGCCTCCTTTGGGTTTGTGTAGAACTCCCTTGGTGGCTGTCCTCTCAGAACCTGACTTCAGGGAGGTCCTTCCTTCCGATCTCCTGGACGGTCGTCACCGCCAACGCCAGTCTCCTGGGTTGGGGTGGCGTTCTCCAGGCCTGGACGGTTCAGGGGGTATGGTCGGCGGCAGCCGGACGGTGATGCAGGAGACGGAAAGGATCCTCCAGTGGGCGGAGACTCATGTTCCAGTACTGTCGGCAGTGTACATCCCAGGGGTCGACAATTGGAAGGCAGGCTTTCTCAGTCGCAACACAGTGGATCCGGGAGAGTGGTCTTTACATCCGGAGGTATTCGAGGACGTCTGTCGCCGTTGGGGCCGTCCGGGACGTGAACCTGATGGCGTCCAGGCTCAACAACAAGGTTCTCACGTTCCTGGGCCGTGCTCGGGATCCGGAGGCGTACGGGGTGGACGCTCTGGTGTCTCCGTGGCAAGACTTCCCCCCCCCTCCTCTATGTCTTTCAACCACTGCCTCTACTCCCAAAGGTCCTTCGCAAGATCACGAAGGAAGGGATTCCGACAATTCTCATCGTCTCCAATTGGCCTCGCCGCGCATGGTTCTCGGATGTCACTCAGATGCTGGCAGACGTTCCGTGGCCTCTTCCTCTCAGGGAGGACCTACTGTCTCAAGGACCGCTCTTCCACCAGAATTTACGGTCACTTCGTTTAACGGCGTGGCTGTTGAGACCGCCATCCTAAAGAAGAGGGGCTTCTCGGACTCCGTCGTGAAGACCATGATCAAGGCCAGAAAACCAGTTTCCTCCCGGATATACTATCGTACCTGGAAGGCCTTTCTTGCCTTTTGTGAGAAGCTAGGCGTTTTTGCCCTTCGTTTCTCCGTTCCGGTGGTCCTCTCCTTTCTCCAGTCGGGCCTTGAGATGGGATTGTCCCTGAGCTCCCTGAAAGGTCAGGTCTCTGCTCTAGCCATCTTCTTCCAGCGATCCCTGGCTCTGCTCGGTCCTGTGAGGACCTTCCTACAGGGGGTGGCGCATTTGGTTCCTCCGTATGTTCCTCCCCTGCCCCCCTGGCATCTCAATTTGGTTCTGTCTTCCCTCTAGGTGGCTCCCTTTGAGCCTCTGAGGGAGGTTTCCTTGAGTTTTCTCACCTGGAAGGTGGTCTTTTTGGTGGCCATCACCTCGGTCAGGAGGGTGTCGGAGCTAGCCGCTCTTTCCTCTAGGTAGCCCTTTTTGGTCTTCCACCAGGATAAGGCGGTGCTACGCCCGGTCCCTTCCTTTTTACCCAAGGTGGTCTCTGCCTTCCACCTTAATGAGGATATAGTCCTGCCCTCTTTTTGTCCATCCCCGGCGAACCGCGAGGAGCGCACTCCCCATTCCCTGGACGTTGTCTGTGCTCTGCGGGTGTACCTTTCGGTAACTGTCCCTTTCCGCCGCACGGACTCCCTTTTCGTGATTCCTAAAGGGCCTCGTAAGGGTCTGGCGGCTTCCAAGGTCTCGGTGGATTCGGTCGGCTATTGCCCCGACCTATCGTTCCCGTGGCAGGGTTCCCCCAGCTGGGGTTACCGCGCACGCCACCAGGGCGGTGGGGGCCTCCTGGGCTAGGCGGAATCACGCCTCGGCATCTCAAATTTGTAAGGCGGCCACCTGGTCGTCCTTACATACCTTTACAAAGTTTTACCAACTGCACTCTTTGGCATCGGCTGGTGCTGCCCTTGGGCGCAAGGTATTGCAGGCGGTTGTTCCTGTTTGACTGCTGGGCGTTTCCCCCTGGAGGTGCTGATCTTTTTCCCACCCCATGGACTGCTCTGGGACATCCCATGGTCTGTGTCCCCCAATGGAATGTGCGAGAGAAGGAGATTTTTTTTGTGAAACTCACCTGTAAAATCTTTTTCTCGTCTTTTCCATTGGGGGACACAGCTCCCACCCATTCTTGCCTGTTGCAGGAGGGGTTGGTTTAGCTCTTCGGGACTTCATGGTTAACGATCCGATGGCGGTATTCCTTCTGGTCTCTGTAGTGTTTTTTTGACTCCTACTGCTTTTGCACGCACTGGGGTCCTCTCGGTGGAGCATGGGGATATAGTAATGACCTAGGCTATACCCATGGTCTGTGTCCCCCAATTGAAAAGACGAGAAAAAGATTTTACAGGTGAGTTTCACAAAAAATCTCCTTACATATAGGTCTGAAAAGTCCAAACTATTAAAATATTTTTATAAATCTCCTATGCGGTGAACGCCGTAACAGGAAAAAAAAAAAAAAAAAACTGCACGATTCGCCATTGTTTTTAGTCCCCTTGTCCCCCCAAAAAATAGGATAGGACTGTTTGATTATGGGCCGGACGTTCCATAAAATGCGGAATGCACGCGGCTTTTTTGGTGTTTTATTTTTTTCGTGTGGAATCGAATGGTATCGAGTATCGCAATACTTTTTTATGGTATTGAAATCGAATTAAAATTTTGGTTTCGTGACAACCCTAATGAGTACAATGCAATAATGAAAAAAATTTCCCCCAAAGGTGTACATAGCCCTTAAGGATAGAATTTAGCTGTGCCACTAAGGGGTTAAAAATGCACTTGTGTCCCCTGAGTTGTGCCCCAACTAGATTTTACTTTGGGGTTGGGTTTTTCCAATTTTAATGTGACTTGAGGGGTTGAAGTAGTTGTCGTCATCCTCATCACCGCAGGTCCAGCCTCAGAAGCCACCTGCACTGGGGGACGCTGCAGCCGGCTGTACGTTTCCATTGAAGCAGTTAAAGGGGTATTCTGTTTAGATTAAGGACCCCCACCAATCTATTAGTTATCCCCTACCTAACCAGAATACCCCTTTAATAGAGGTGAAATGTAGTATCGCGTGTGGTCATTCACATGGGTTTGTTAGTGGCTCTGTCTGGTGTCCGATGAAACAAGTTGGCATACGGAACCAATAAAGATGCTGTGTCCGGTGGTCCTAATTGACGGTGTTACACATTGGGTCTGTGCTTTGTAAGTGTGCAGGACTTGCTTCAGTTAAAGCTGTGGTCCGAGTTCTGGATAGAGCATCGATATTGGATTAATTGGGGGGCGGGGGGGCCTGGCACCAGGCGACCAGAACTATAGCTCCATTCCCTCTGTAGTGGCCGTGCCAGGTTACTGCAGCTTGGCTCAGTGAGGAAGGACCCCACATATCTATATATTCATCTGAAACTGTTGCATTTTGTTTAATATGGATGTAAAAGTTGCAGTAACCAGTGTGAAACCTCTTATACGGTTATAACTGACCACACATTTCATCTCTTTCCCCATATCCAGAAAACCGCTTTGACCCACTTTCTGACCTTTCGGACATTGACTCTCGACTGCAAGCATTGCAGGATTACATGAGAAATCTGGATACACGCACCTAAGATGGCAACTCTGGAGCGGCGATGAATTTGGACAACCTGCCGGCTTCCGAGTTTTAAGATGCAGTGAAACTGGCAGCTGATTTCAGAAACGAAATGCATTATAAGTGTGGATTTTTACTCTGCTAAATTATATATAATCAGGGGGAAAAGAGAAAAGCTTTATCGGAGGCTTTTCCTTCGTGCTTCATCATTGCTGAACTGCGTCAGTGAGTGCGCAAAAGTATCCTGCAATGAGCTGTCATGTGGATGCAGAAAGGTCTCAATGATAATAGACGTAAAAACTGACATTGCAGCTCCTGTTCTATAGAAGTCTTTGTGTATATGTATTTATGTGTGAAAGGCATTCCTGAGTTGTTCGTACGTACCCCTAATGCATCAGTTGAACATTAAGGGTACGTGCACACAGCAAGAAAACTGCACATAAATGCGCACTATTAATGGTGGTTTTAGTGCGGTCTTTGGTGCGGATTCTCTGCTTCTGTTAACAACTCCATTGAAGTCTATGGGGAAAACCACTCTACAGAAGGTGCGCGATCACACGGACAATTGACGTGGGGACTTTAAAATCTGCACGGCCGGTCAATTTCCGCACAGAAGAAAGAAAAAAAAAAAGCAAAGTGTACAGGAGAATTGTCAGATCTCGTTCACTTTGCTGGTACTGTATCCGTGGAGAGAAAACGCACGTTATCCACGTTCTGTTCACATTTGCAGCACGGCTTCCATTTATATCCGAGCCCCGACAGTTAAGCCGGATCCGTTCTTAAATGGATATCCATGAACCCCAGCAGCACCCATTTGCTTGTTTTATATTTTTGATGACAAGAATAGCGTTGCAGACTGCACTACTGTTGCTATAAAAGCTGACGACCACCACGACAGCGGCTCTCAATGCAAATGTGAACAGCACCTAACCTACAGCCGTGTAATCCAGTTAAACCGAGTAGTTAAACTGGACCAGTGTTCAGCTGAGACCAGTTCAAATCTGAGCATGCACATAGCCCAAAAGAGGGAATCTTAAAGGGGGTATCCAATCCCTATAGTGACCCCTAGAATGCCTGTGCCCCTCCTCTAGAGTATACTTCCCCCCTGCACCCGCGTCCCTCTGGGTCCCTGCACGGCCGCCGCATCTCCCCATCGCTGGATGTTTCGATGCAGAGTCAGCCATGCAGGGATCCGGAGGGACACGGGTGTCCCGGGTAAGTATGCTCTAGAGGAGGGGCCTGGGGGTCATTATAGGGATTGGATAACCCCTTTAAAGGGGTTGTACTGAATTACAAAAGAATCCCTGCTTTCTTCCAAAAAGGTTTAATCCTGTCGACGGGATTTGTGTGGCATTGCAGCTCAACCCCATTTCCTTTAGGGCTCATGCACACAAACGTGTTTTTTCTTCTTTTATGCGGATGGCACACTGACCTCTTCTTTCCTTTTGGGGCCATGCACACATCCACATTTTTTTGCGAATCTGTGTGGCCGCTCCACCGATGATAGAACATGTCCTATTCTGGTCCATTTTGAGGAACAAGAATAGGATGTCTATTGATGGGAGTGAGAAGAATGCGAAATGCACAAAGAAGGAAACCAAATTTTACGGATCCGTGGATTACGGACCAAATTCCGGTCACGTGCAGGAGACCTTAATGGGGTTGAGCTCTAATACTGCGCACAACCATGGACCTCATGCACACAACTGTATTTTTGGTCCGCATCCGATATGCATTTTTTGCGGGTTGGATGCGGACCCATGCATTTCAATGGGGCCAGAAAAAATGCTGTCCACCTCCATTTGTCTGTGCCGTAGTCCCGCGAAAAAGAGAAAATGTCTGATGCCTGTTTGTTTTGCAGACCAGGATAGGGCATTTCTATTGAAGGGGAAAAGAAAATGGTGGCATACACATGGCCAGTAGGATTCCGTGTTTTACCTTAAAAAAAAAAATTAAAAAAACAACACACATGGTCGTGTGCATGAGGCCTAACATTGAAACCTCCATGGTAAATCTAAGACCTCTTTTAGTAGAGTTTCTATTCTAGTCCATTGATTTTGTCATGATCAGGTTATTCCGGCACTACACACATTGCCGTCTTGTTGCTTGCTCGTCATTGCTGCGGATACCAGGGAGGTGAATTGTACGGTGATATCTGCGGGATTGTCACCAGGCAAATATTTGCTTATGTCGCCTGAATTATTTTCTTCCCCTGCCTGAAACGGATTAGTCGTACATTGTACACATTTCCCATTGTACAGCCTAGATAAAATGAGGGAGTGCTAGGAAGGGCTTCTCTGCTGATCATCCTGGTTTTTATGTTTTGGTGGGTGGACGGGAAGGTTTTTTTTTATTTTTTAATGTGAAAGATTTTATTTATTTGACTTGAATTTTAATGTTCTGAATGTGAGTTGAAATATTTGGTTTTAAAAATATATTTGTATATAATCCAAAGTACTTTGTTGTCTTCATTTTTTTTTTTTGCAAAGGGGCGGCACATTTTCAAGCAGAGTTTCCACACAGATTTTTGCTCAGGTTTCTTTCCGTAACACACCACTACCCTTGTGTTACTTGTGGATTTTGATGCACTAAAAATCGATAGGCTGCAGATTTCAAAACCCGCACGGGCGGGTCAATCTCTGCATGGAAAATATATGTCAGATCTCATTCACTTTGCTGCAGTTTTCAGTGCGGGAAAAAACACCTGTAATACGCAACGTGTGCGGGGTAGCCTAAGGCCTCTTTGACACGAACAATACGGATTGTGTCAGGAACTGTTTGGTGAAAAACGGATGGTTTTGCACGCAAGTTCAGTGTGTGTGTGTGTGTGTGTGTGTGTGTGTGTGTGTGAAAAAAAACTGAAGAATAACAATCTACATCTCCTGCGACCTTTGGCGAAAAACACTGAGGGACATTTATCAAGGCCTACACACCACAATTGTTTCCTAAAAAAAGTGGCACATTCCGGCGCATGGCATGTGTGCACCATAATTTGCGACTTTTTGAGGTTCTCGTAATTTTTTTGAAGTGCAGAGAAAAAGGGGGCGTGACTTAGCAGAAGGGGGCACCACCGCTGCATTTACTATGACTTTCACCAGGCGGAAGTTACAGTTGAAGTCTACACCAGCCTGTAGCAAGGATGCGCCTGATTTGTTAAGAGGCTTCTGCCTCTTGAAGGGGTTTTCCAGGCTTCTAATATTGATGACCTATCCTCCCAGGATAGGTCATCACTATCAGATCGGCTGTATGAAGGGAAGGCGCGCGCAGTGTCTCTTACTCCATGCTGCCACTATGGCAAAGACTATCTGATATTGATGACCTATCCTGAGGTCATCAAAATCAGGCGCATCTCGCTCCAGCGCAGGGAGATCAGGACTGATGGATGGATCCAAATAGTAGTGTAGAAGCAGCACTGTGCGGTCTCAGGATAATGCGTCTATGTCAATGCAGCAGCCTAACCGTAGGCCCTTGATCCATCAGGCCAAATCGTATACGTGTAGAAAAGAAGATGGCTTCGGCAGCATTCCGCAATATCAAAAATACTTTAATCGTACCTCCAGACACAGATGGCAACGAACGTTTCGACTGTGTAACAGTCTTTGTCAAGCCTAATGACACAAAATCTGATAGGCATATATATACCCCCCTCATATAAAATACACACCCCGTTACATCATTAGTGCAGATCACTACACAATAGGATACACATGTTCATACTTTAACTCACAGCTAACGACATGTCCAACGAACTCGTGTAGTTCTCCTCGGCGTTCCCTTATCTGTAATGCGCAGTCGCGTCTCAACCCATCTAAAACCCGGAAGTATCATACGTCGCCATGGCGCCCGGAGGCGCACGTGTCTCTAGCCAATGAGCTGCCAGAGGGCCTCACTGACGTCACAGACTGCGCGTCAACCTCGTAACACTCACCCAAGAGCGCACATCCGTGCGTCGATGGCGTGGGTCACATGAGGTACGCAGCCAGTAACAACATCGCGCAGGTACCGGCGCCATGACAACGAAGACGCCACGATCCACGCTGCTTACTGTGGAGTAAATATGTGCTATCCGTATCCAAAATGAACTGGTTTGTGCAACATATAGACAACACAGATAATAGCCCGATTACAGAGGGACATCAAGCCGGACTGTACATATTCATGATCATAACAGGTATAGGGCAAAAACATATCATAGCAAGTACAGATAGCAATACTAACAGTGTATCCCATGTATACTTCACATATGGATCATCATCATAGCACTTTGACATATAAATTTGGGGACCAATCCCCCGGTGGATGCGCTACATATAGGTTAAAATCATAATGTCCCTATACTAAGAGGACAAAACAATGACACACATCAATCGATGGATGAGACATTGAACTCTAGATTCAAACCAAAGGGTTGAAGGGACCTAAGGGTATGGATCCATTTAAGTTCCTTTTTCCTCAGGATTCCCTTCCTGTCCCCACCCCTTCTCAAATATCCCACGCTATCAATAGCCCGAAATCTCAATTGATTGATAGAATGTTTGCAATCAATGAAGTGTTTGGCAACCGGTTTGTCGAGTGCACCTGTTCTTATTGTACTTTTATGTTTATTAATTCTTTCCCTCAATTCCATCGTAGTCTCCCCCACATAGATCAAGCTACATGGGCACTGTATCATGTAAACCACATCTGTGGACTTACATGTATAGTGACCCTTGATTTTGAACCGTTTACCACTATAGGGATGTGTAAAACCGTCGCCTTTCATGATGCCACCACAGTTGCAACAGGAAAGGCAAGGGAAATTACCATTCCTCATTGGTGCTAGTCTTTTCTGTCTTTCGATGTCCTTACCCCCTATATCCGCTTTCACCAATCTATCCCGTAGGTTGGGGCTCCGTTTGTATGCCATCATTGGGGGAACTGAAAATTCAGTGACTGTAGGCAATCCTTTCTGCAGGATCTGCCATTCCTGACGTAGGATGGTGGCTATATTGCCGCTATCACTCCCAAAGATGGATACAAATGGAATTCGGGGGGTCTCATGTTTCTGTGGTTTCTTTACCAAAGTGGAACAACGTTCCATAGATGTAATCCTATGCTTGGTACGGTTAATCAATTTGGTGGGATAACCTCTCTTACTAAACTTATCGCACATCTCATCAACTCTGAATTCAAAGAGGGTGTCATCTGATACGATGCGACGTACTCTAAGTAATTGACTCCACGGAAGGGAGCTTACCATATTCTGAGGGTGACTACTGTCATACATTAACAAGGTGTTCTTGTCTGTAGGTTTTTGGAAGAGATCAGTACAGATCCTTCCATTGAGCACCTGAACTCGGACGTCAAGGAACTGCAGCTCACGGGCAGAATGCATCACGGTGAACTGCAGGTCCCGGACCCCAGAGTTCAGGTGCGCATGGAACTCATCCAACTCGGGCACAGTCCCCGTCCAAATCAAGAAAATGTCGTCGATGTAGCGCCACCAGCACAGGACTCTCTCAAAAAATGTGGAGTGATACACCAGCCGATCCTCCACCTCCGCCATGAAGATGTTTGCGTAGGTGGGGGCCACATTGGACCCCATCGCCACACCCCGCTTTTGCTGGTAGAAGGTGTCCCCGAAGAGAAAATAATTCCTCCTCAGGACCACCTCCAGGAGGGCGAGGATCAGCCGGCGCGCCCCAGGAGAGAGCCCTGTGCCGGCCAGGGCCACATCGACGACATTTAGACCATAAGAGTGATCAATGGATGTATACAGGGATACAACATCAAAACTCACAAGCAAAAACTCCGCCGGCAAATCAAGTGAATTCAGCTTTGTCAAGAAATGGCCAGTATCACTGATATAGGAGGGAGCCGTGGTCGCGTGGATCCGCAACACTTTGTCCAAAAAGATGGATACAGGATTAAAGATGGAACCCCTGCCCGACACTATAGGTCGGCCAGGGGGATCCACAAGACTCTTGTGGATCTTTGGTAATACATATATCACAGGGGTGATCGGATGGCTCACCCGCAGAAAGCTGTTTAGTTCATCGTCAATGACTCCTTGACTAAGAGCCTCATCCAATAACACCCCTATGATATCTGCTATGTCCCACCTCGGATCCTTGCCCAACATCTCATAGACATTAATATCTCCTACCTGTCTTTTGATCTCGTCAATATATTTACAGGTGTCCATCACGACCACGGCGCCCCCCTTGTCAGCTGGCTTGATCGTCAATTGCTTGTTGTGTTCCAGTTCAAGAACAGCCCGCCTCTCATCTTGAGATAGGTTCTTGATTTGGACGGGGACTGTGCCCGAGTTGGATGAGTTCCATGCGCACCTGAACTCTGGGGTCCGGGACCTGCAGTTCACCGTGATGCATTCTGCCCGTGAGCTGCAGTTCCTTGACGTCCGAGTTCAGGTGCTCAATGGAAGGATCTGTACTGATCTCTTCCAAAAACCTACAGACAAGAACACCTTGTTAATGTATGACAGTAGTCACCCTCAGAATATGGTAAGCTCCCTTCCGTGGAGTCAATTACTTAGAGTACGTCGCATCGTATCAGATGACACCCTCTTTGAATTCAGAGTTGATGAGATGTGCGATAAGTTTAGTAAGAGAGGTTATCCCACCAAATTGATTAACCGTACCAAGCATAGGATTACATCTATGGAACGTTGTTCCACTTTGGTAAAGAAACCACAGAAACATGAGACCCCCCGAATTCCATTTGTATCCATCTTTGGGAGTGATAGCGGCAATATAGCCACCATCCTACGTCAGGAATGGCAGATCCTGCAGAAAGGATTGCCTACAGTCACTGAATTTTCAGTTCCCCCAATGATGGCATACAAACGGAGCCCCAACCTACGGGATAGATTGGTGAAAGCGGATATAGGGGGTAAGGACATCGAAAGACAGAAAAGACTAGCACCAATGAGGAATGGTAATTTCCCTTGCCTTTCCTGTTGCAACTGTGGTGGCATCATGAAAGGCGACGGTTTTACACATCCCTATAGTGGTAAACGGTTCAAAATCAAGGGTCACTATACATGTAAGTCCACAGATGTGGTTTACATGATACAGTGCCCATGTAGCTTGATCTATGTGGGGGAGACTACGATGGAATTGAGGGAAAGAATTAATAAACATAAAAGTACAATAAGAACAGGTGCACTCGACAAACCGGTTGCCAAACACTTCATTGATTGCAAACATTCTATCAATCAATTGAGATTTCGGGCTATTGATAGCGTGGGATATTTGAGAAGGGGTGGGGACAGGAAGGGAATCCTGAGGAAAAAGGAACTTAAATGGATCCATACCCTTAGGTCCCTTCAACCCTTTGGTTTGAATCTAGAGTTCAATGTCTCATCCATCGATTGATGTGTGTCATTGTTTTGTCCTCTTAGTATAGGGACATTATGATTTTAACCTATATGTAGCGCATCCACCGGGGGATTGGTCCCCAAATTTATATGTCAAAGTGCTATGATGATGATCCATATGTGAAGTATACATGGGATACACTGTTAGTATTGCTATCTGTACTTGCTATGATATGTTTTTGCCCTATACCTGTTATGATCATGAATATGTACAGTCCGGCTTGATGTCCCTCTGTAATCGGGCTATTATCTGTGTTGTCTATATGTTGCACAAACCAGTTCATTTTGGATACGGATAGCACATATTTACTCCACAGTAAGCAGCGTGGATCGTGGCGTCTTCGTTGTCATGGCGCCGGTACCTGCGCGATGTTGTTACTGGCTGCGTACCTCATGTGACCCACGCCATCGACGCACGGATGTGCGCTCTTGGGTGAGTGTTACGAGGTTGACGCGCAGTCTGTGACGTCAGTGAGGCCCTCTGGCAGCTCATTGGCTAGAGACACGTGCGCCTCCGGGCGCCATGGCGACGTATGATACTTCCGGGTTTTAGATGGGTTGAGACGCGACTGCGCATTACAGATAAGGGAACGCCGAGGAGAACTACACGAGTTCGTTGGACATGTCGTTAGCTGTGAGTTAAAGTATGAACATGTGTATCCTATTGTGTAGTGATCTGCACTAATGATGTAACGGGGTGTGTATTTTATATGAGGGGGGTATATATATGCCTATCAGATTTTGTGTCATTAGGCTTGACAAAGACTGTTACACAGTCGAAACGTTCGTTGCCATCTGTGTCTGGAGGTACGATTAAAGTATTTTTGATATTGCGGAATGCTGCCGAAGCCATCTTCTTTTCTACATGATGGATGGATCCGTCAGTCTTGATATATCTCCCCCATTGTATCTGGATGCCTTCCGTTTTTCATGCAAGCTCCAAGCTTCATTTCTATGGAGCCCGGGCTGTGTGAAAAACACGCAATGTAGAACATAGGCATAAGAAGTATCTAATGGGGTACAAACCACTATGGGAATGAAGTAGCGTCACCGATAATTCCTCTTCAGCCAGCCGCGCAGCCTTGTGTTTCTCCATAGTTACATCCTGACCATACACAAAACGATAGTTTTGCAAAATTGCTTGAATTTTTTTTTCTTAATTTTTTGCTGCAATCAGTCGGTTCTAGAAGAGGAGACGATGAGGTTTACAAACCCCTTTACGGTGGCGCATTGACTCTGAGGTTTTTCTTATATGTTCAAGATCCAACCTGCAGCACCGGCTTTCCGTGAACCGATGACAGATTTGTTACGCTATCTCGTTCTGGCATCTGACAATTTAAATGCAGATTTCTCTCTGTTGAAACCACAGCGAGAGAACAGGTGAACGTTCTGCAGGAGTCGGGCGGATACTCTGCAGAGCTTTCTGGATAGATCACGGTTATATATAGAAATCCCACAAGTATTTCCGATGAGCTGTCTGGATAAGCGACCCTTTGCTAGGACCAAATGCCCATCGTTGCCTACGGCGCGGTAGAGATCCGTCAGCTGGATGACGCTCATTCCAACATTCACAAATGACTGTGCTGAACCGTCTTCGTATTGCATGGGGCTAAGTTTAATTCGGTTCCCTGGCACGCTGCCAGTTCTCTGTGGGCATGGCGCTGATTCTGGCAAGGGCTTAATCATTTACTTTGGAGCCTTTGCAAGTTGTCTGCTCTGCCAGTTTTTTGTTGTTTTTTTTTTTTGCATAACTTGAGCCAATAGGCTCATGTTGGACGGCATGTCGGCAAGGGTTAAACGTTCCGCCAGCTGTGTCTGCAGCGTCCAGAGTTGGTGCCTGCCTGGCAGGGAGGGTTAAACGATGTGCGCTGATCTGCACTATGTTTGGTTACATTCCTGTGCAGAGAGTTTTTCGGATGTTTATATTTAGAGCGCGTGGAACTTATGAATAGGGAGCGAGAGATGGAAAGAATGAGATTTCTATCTATATCTGCACATCTATCTGCCTGCTATGGTTTCACAACAGCTGCTGCACCTCCCTTTACAGCTCCTGTACCGCTGCACCGGGGGGCAGGTAGAGGCGCACCTGAGATCGCAGTGCAGCGCATCTAGTCTCGTCAGCCTACAAGCTAGTGTTTCCTGGTATCAGCCAACCTGTTCGTCAGTGGATTTACTGTCCGACTCCGGTGATCCCAGCCTTGTCTCCCACATCTCGGAACATTTTATAAGTTACAGACTTTAGGTTTAATGGGCTTTTAAAGAGAGAGCGATAAGCGTTTTCCATGTTGGCACATTTATGAAGGTGTATAGAAGTAAGATTTAAGAGGTGAAGGCAGAGTATAGGGAATGTAAACTAAGGAGGGGAGGTATGGAACGGGGTGCACTTGTAAGGACTGATGAAAAGCAAATCAGCATTCCTTTTTTATCAGGAAAAATATGGCCCTCAAACTGACCTTTTAAAAGGCTTTTCTAAAAAAATATTTTTTTTAACTGATTACCTCTGATTGGTGGAGAGTCCAACACCCGGGGGCGCCCACCAATCGGCTGTTTGTTTCTCTGAGCGCCACTACCCTTTCAGGCCTCATGCACACGACCGTATTTTGTTTCCGTGTCCGTTCCGTTTTTTTTTTGCGGATAGGATGCACCGTGTGCTGTCCGCATCAGTATGTCCGTTCCGTTGCTCCGCAAAAAAAATAGGTCATGTCCTATTTTTTTCTAGTTTGCGGACAAGGATAGGCATTATTACAATGGATCCGCAAAAAAAAAAAGGATGCCATACGGAAAGTCATCCTTTTTTTTTGCGGACCGCAAAACACATACGGTCGTGTGCATGTAGCCTTACACAGCGCTGTGCTTGGTATCACGCTCAGTCCCTTTCACTTCTACGGAGCTGAGCTGCACTTAGGCCATGTAACAGATGACTGTGACTTCACATGGCCTAGGCTAAGGCTACTTTCACACCTGCGTTAGGTGCGGATCCGTCTTGTATCTGCACAGACGGATCCGCGCCTATAAATGCAAACGCTTGTATCCGTTCAGAACGGATCCGTTTGCATTATTCTTTTTAAAAAAAAGTCCAAGTCAAAACGGATCTGTTTTGACTTACATTGAAAGTCAATGGGGGACGGATCCGTTTTCAATTGCACCATATTGTGTCAGTGAAAACGGATCCGTCCCCATTGACTTACATTGTAAGTCAGGATGGATCCGTTTGGCTCCGCACGGCCAGGCTGCAAGCAGCGTTTTGGTGTCCGCCTCCAGAGCGGAATGGCGACTGAACGGAGCCAAACTGATGCATTCTGAACGGATCCTTATCCATTCAGAATGCATTGGGGCTGAACTGATCCGTTTTGAATCGTTTGTGAGATCCCTGAAACGGATCTCGCAAACGGAATTCAAAACGCCAGTGTGAAAGTAGCCTAAGCTGTGAGAAGGCCGTGGTGCTGCTGCCTTCTCAAACAGCCGATCAGCAGGGATCCCGGGGATCTCCATCGATCAGATACTGATGACCTATAGGACATCAGTTAAAAAAAAAAACCTTTAAGGCCCCTTTTCACACAAGCGAGTTTTCAGTACAGGTGCAAAGTATGAATTGAACGCATTGCACCCGCACTGAATCCTGACCCATTCATTTCTGGTTTTCACTCATCGTTTCTGCGTTACATGAAAATCGCAGCATGCTCTATATTGTGCGTTTTTTCACGCCGCTCTGGTTCCATAAAAGTCAAAGGCGCCTCGGTTGTATCAGCATACAATGCCAGGAGATGTAGATTGTTATTCTTCAGCTTTTTTTCAAGCATGTAAAAAAAACTCATCAAAAACTGATTGCACCTGCGCAGGAAAAAACTGACACTCTGAATGCACTCGCCGGCAAAACTGACTGAATTTGTGTATAAAACCATCAGTTTTTTTTCCTGAACAGACCATGGGAGAATCCGTAACTCTCGTGTGAAAGAGGCCTAAAGGTGTCTAAACATCTCTCAAAATAAAAAAAAATATACATATAAAAAAATGTCAGCTTCAGATAATGGGAGTGTGAACTATTCCTCAGGGACATGCAAAGACCCGGAACACACAGAATGGAAATAGGTCAAGAATTAAAAGGGAAACTGATGGCATGAATATTGTATTGGGAGAAATAAGTGCATAAAAATGGGCTCTCCAAGACTAGGATTCCTTATTGATCTTGTCAGGCAGGGTTAAAACCCTTCACTTGTCACCAGCACACTGCTTCCGATGCGGAGCTCCCTTCTCTGCTTCTGGTCCCCGTTGGACCAGAAGTGTGAGATGCTGTCTACAGGCTGACGGCCTCAGTGGGGACACGTGCAGGTAAAGCATATGAATGCTGAGACCATGGATCTTTGACAGCGGTGACCTGTAGATGGCACATCAGACTTCCAACCCAGCGGGGACCAGAATCGTAGGACAAGGGAGCTTGGTGCTGAAGGTGGAGCGCTGCGCTGGATGTCTCTTTTTAGTTTATTTTTTAAAAATCCCTTCACCTTGCCTGGCAGTATTCATGTGGTGGAAATTTGGAGGGGATTTTATCAAATCTACTATGCCAGTTTTGTGGCATAAAAATTGGCGCAAGTGATGCCCACCTGTAACATTTGGTGAGCCTCACCACTGTTGGGGCTCATGCACATGAGCGTGTGTGCCCCATGGCCATGCTGAGGACCCCAAAAAGCGGTCCGCAATGCACGGGCATCGGCTGGGTGCACGCTGTTTGTGGAAGCGGACCCAACGACTTGAATGGATCTGCGATCTGCAATATACGGTCCGCACTGCAAAAAGATAGAACGTGTTCTATTTTTTTGTGGTGCGGAGCAATGGCGTACATAGAGAAGTAAGGGCCCCATAGCAAGGCTCAAACCAGGCCCCCCACACAGGACAGAAGGGTTTCTGCAATTTTTCCACTGCCTCATTTGCTAAAAGTTGTTCCTTTAGAAGGTAGAGTCCTGACCAAGTTTTCACCCCCAGTAGAAGAGGAGATGATCCCAACTAAGACTGGGCCCCCTCTTGCTCTGGGCCCCATAGCAATCATACGCACTGTGCCCTTTTATTGCGGACCCGCTATATAGGCGCTTACACTCATGTGCATGAGCCCTTAGAAGTGGTGTGAAAAGTAGTCAGGATTTCAGATTAGAACACCTTTAATGTCTCCTGCACATGACCGTTCCGTTTTTTGCGGTCTGCAAATTGCAGATCCGCAAAACATGTCAGCCGGCCATGTGCCTTCCGCAATTTGCGGAACGGAACAGGCGGCCCATTGTAGAAATGCCTATTCTTGTCCGCAAAACGGACAAGAATAGGACATGTTATATTTTTTTTGCAGAGTCACGGAACGAAGCAACGGAATGCTGTCCACATCCTTTGCGGCCCCATTGAAGTGAATGGGTCCGCACCCGAGCCGCAAAAACTGCGGCTCGGATGCGGACCAGAACAACAGTCGTGTGCATGAGGCCTAAGTCTAATTTATGATGTGCGACTTTTTAAAAAGTGGGGAAAAATTTGCATCTCCAAGCCAGGCAATCCCCTGGTATACTTTTACAGACACAGGCGTGCACCACATTGCATTTGTAAATTTGGCGCTACTTCAAAAAGCGAAGAAAGACTTAAAACTAACACCAAAATCACTGGAAATGATAAAATCCCCTTCCAAGCTTTTAGTGTCAAAAGCTGCCTAAAAGAAACTAGCTGACCTGTTACATGGGCACTTGGCAGCTGAAGACATCTGTGTTGGTTCCGTGTTCATATGTGCCCACATTGCTGAGAAAAATACTGTATTAATATATGCAAATGAGCCTTCTAGGAGCAACGGGGGCGTTACCATTACACCTGGAGGCTCTACTCTCTCTGCAACTGTCGCATCCTGTGCACTTTGATTGACAGAACCAGGTATGATGATGTCTTCACTGCCTGGCCCTGTCAATCAAAGTGCAGAGAGTGCGGCAGTTTTAGAGAGAGCTGAGCCTCTAGGTGTAATGGGAACGCCCCCGTTGCTCCTAGAGGCTCATTTGCATATATTAAAGCATAATTTTTCTCAGCAATGCAGACACATATGAACATGGGACCAACACAGATGCCTTCAGCTGCCAAGCGCACATGTAACAGGTCAGTCAGTGCCATAGGTACAAATCTGCTGACAGATGCCTTTTAAAAACTTGCAGCTAATTGCTGGGAGACATTTTGTGATTAGCTTATTGTTAAGAGAGAGTTCACAGTGGAGAGCACCTTCAAGAAAATGGCAAAAGGAAAGTCAGAGGGGGGACCAAAGGGATCAAATCTGAAGCAGAAAGTTCTAAGAGCAGATGGAGAACATCAGGTCTGTGATAAGATGCAACAAGAAGAAGGGAATGAAGGATAAGGAGAAGGATGCAGCAGCGAGAGAAGACTGGAGAATAGATGACTAGAAAAACCTGATTGGGCATGACAGAAACGAACTTGAGAGAGAATGAGTCTGACTTCGAGAAAAAGAAGTGAGTAATTCAAGCTTGTAGGAGTTAAAGGGACAAGGGAGGTGGAGAAGGGGGGGTTGGATAGTGACAGGAAGGAGGGAGAAAAAGGGTGGGACAGAAAACAGAATCTAGAGGATAGGGAGAGAGAAGCGGAGAATGAGGATCGCCAAGTAAAGGAATAAGGTGGGAGAGAACCTGCTAGATCAGAAGAGCAGCAAAGGGCAGGGGGTGTGAAGTTTCAGATGCAGAACTCGCAAGAACTTACTACATTGCATTGCCCAAGAAGTTCATAATGCTTGCCGCTAAAGCTAAGAAAAAGTATTAGCTTGTAGCCATGAGAAGAAGTTAGATTGTCTATTAGCATTCTTCAGAGATAGAAGACGACGTACAGGAACTAAAGTCCATCATTCTCCAGGTTAGAAGTTCATATAGCACGTTGATTATGGTTTCTTATAATATTTAGCCAGATCTGTAGAATTCATGGGCACAAGAAGAGCCGTCAGCAGCTGTGACATGGACAGGTGGCCGTGAACATCGAGTAACCCCACTCACAGGATGGAGCATACACTCCTGCCACCAGCTCTCCTGAGTCTAGATGCTCTACTGGACCTCCTGCTCTGCGTGTGTCACGAGTTGGTCACATCGCCATTGGTCAGTGAGACCCATATAGCAGATTTTCTACACTGGGGTGAGTGCCTTCTATTATTTGTGTTTACGTTTTTAGGCCGTAGCGTTGTCGACAATAAAAAAAAAAAAATGCCGAAGTTGACTTGCGAATTGTGATTTCAAGTTGTTGGGAATTATGAATCACATGGCTTCACTCATTTTTGTATTCATATGAAATAAAAGATCGTAGACGTGTAATCATTTTTCGGAATGTTCTTTTAGACTGAAAGCTGTTTTGTAACCTATTTCAATAGTGTCCAGATCTATACGGTATATTATATGTACTGTAGGTGTTTATGCTCACACTAGTCTGACTGGAAGGGTTGGTTCACAACACAGGGAGTGCCAGTGTCTGCAGCAGAACGCCCTGTAATTATAGATACATATCTGGCTGCTCTACGGATTGACACAATCAGAGCTCCTTCCTAACGTAGAAGGGTAACAGCCAGGTTTATGTGACCGTACTGCTAAAGTTTAGGTTTCTTGGTCTGGCACACCTTCCACAGGGGAGAAGAAACAGAGGGTGGTCTACATGTTCTTAATGTTGGCACAATTAGACGGTACTTTGGAGCGTTCTTCTAGTTCTTTATGCCAAAAGCCTCCTGGGAGTTGATCCCTATGCTATGACAGTAGGCCAAAGAATGCAAAAGAGTACCTCCACCTGCCAGCGAATACACCTACTAGGAGTCTTCTCTCCACTTGTAGACCGATTTGGACGAATGAAACGGCATGTTCCTCATTGCAGATCGACAATGACGGGAGTTTTCCTCATGAGTAAACCCATCTCCTTGTAAGAGATGAGAGATTAATGGCTTGCTCCCCGACTCCCTATTCTGGGAACTATATAAACTGATAGATCCTCAGATAGAGGTGACCATGCCGTCTCGGTCTCCAAGGGAGTGGGAATGAGTTAATTCCCCAGACGGGGAGGTAACACTATTACATTAACCATATGTGGAGTCTGTAAGAGCACCGACTGACACAGGCCATATAAGGAAGAGGTCTTACATTTCTCCCCCCTGGACTAAGTGCTCATACCGCTGTCCCCACACCCAGTGGTCCCTTATCCCTCCCCGGGCATATTGCACTTATTGCCCCTTTCCCCGATCCGATCAATAACTGCATCCCTGACTCCAATTATTAATATTTTACACTAGCTCCATGAGGACCACCATCTGGCATTACTGCACCAGGCTTGGTTACATGCACTCTCTATCTTTAGACATGTATTGTTATCTCAGCTTGTCATGAACTCCTAAGTAGGTTCATGGCCTAGACCACTCTGATCCTCCACTTAATTTACTGGTTGTACCTCTTGACATTTGACATTGACCTCAGTATGCAAGAAGTAAGAAAAGGCTAGTCCTGTTCATGTGGTTGGGTGGTCTACTGTGGACATTCGGTGGTCAAGCTAACCGGTGGTCAGGATCTGAGCACTTGTCTGTCACATTAGGATCAGGGTTACACTGTGATAACATTTCAAGATCATTAGCACAAGCAAAGTGTAAATGGGTTGAAATGCTAATTCTCAAGACTGATCTCTTCTTAAGGCATGGTCTTGAGATGCGTCAAAAGCTTTACATAGAAACTTATTTTGCCCCAAGCTTAAAATAATGGTTTAATCATGGTATTTAAGGCTTTACCCCAGCAGACTGATTGTTATGGGCATGCTCTCTGACAAACCTAATGAAAAGGCTGTGGTTGACAGCTTGACAGCCATGACTCAGCTGATCAGCTCAAGGATGGACTTTGCAAGACAAGAGGAGAATAACTTGGCAGCAGACACATCATGCCATTCTTCAGTATCTCATATGAAACGACTTGGCACTGGGCTCGCAATGTTATGTGTGACTCTAGTGGGGCCACGAAACATGTTTCCTGTGGATAGGAATGGCAAAAGAGCTAAATCATTGTAATAATCTGCCTCGTCTGGTGCAGTAACTGCTAAACCTTTAGAACATGGCTTTACCTCTAATGTTTCTTTTATCGTTCTTATTCCCTTTTGGATTTGGTGTCTCCTCTTTAAAGGGGTTTTACTGTAAAATAATTTTATGACATGTCCCTTATAAGACCTGGAGGTTTTTGTGTAAATCCTTAAATTTGGTGGAGTGCGCAGTGCTGGACTGGGGTTTCTTGGGCCTACCAGAGGAAATTATTCTTAGGGCCCAACTCAGGTGTCACTATTAATGTTTAATAGGTTTCCTCAGGATAGATCATCAATATCAGATCAGTGGTGATCCAACACCCAGCATCCCCACCAATCAGCTGTTTGAAGAGGCTGCGGCGCTTCATTTCCTCTTCCTAGGCCAGTGACGTCACAGTCTTCATCAGTCATCAACTACATGGCCTAGGCGCAACTTAATCCCATTCAAGGGAATGGGGTTTAGCTGCTATACAAAGTACGGCTGCTATGCAATGGACGGCGCTGTGCTTGGTAAGCTGCGAGGAGGCTTTGGTAGTCACAAGAGCGCAGTGGCCTCCTCAAACAGCTGATCATTGGGGGTTCCTGGTGTCGGACCCCCCCCCCCCCCCCCCATATCTAATATTGATAAATATTAAAATCTCAAACAACCCATTCAAAGAATCAAAGAACGTGGTACATGATTATCTCCAAAGGCAGCTCCAAATGTTTTCTTTTTTTCTCCTGGATCTTTGGGGTCCATTATTGCATCAGTGCCTGGACCCACCAGAGGATCACTGGTACACTGGTGGGCCAGTCCGACCTTGGGCATAGGGACCTCAAATGCTTGAGACAGTTCACATGTAATATTGTGTCTCTTGGTAACTCCATGTTTTACTGCAGTGTTGCTATGCCATAAGTTGGTTTTTAGAGGTGAAATGTCATAAGAAAATGTGTTTTACCTGTAATAACCATATCGCAAAAGGTCTGCTCTTAGGTTGCCCATACATTTTATATAGCTGTTGGTCGAACTTGGTCCAGGCGGCAGTCAGTGGCGTAACTAAAAAATGACTGGGCCCCACAGCAAATTTTTGAACAGTGCCCCCCTCAGCAACTTCGCAACCTCCTCCTCCCGTGCAACCCTCACTCCTGCAGCTCGTCAACATTGCTCCCTCTAAGACCCGCTCCATCCGTTTTCTATACTGTATGTCATGTCGTTGCAAATAATGTAATTGTATAATATTGTTGAATGGACCCTGATAAAATCTTTTAGTCCTCCTCCTGGAGGGGCCCCTTCTGAGCTCTGGCCCCAAAGCAGCCGCTCCCCCTATAGCTATACTCCTGCCAGGCAGCTTTGCATGCACAGCTATATGGGGAAAAGGGAGTAACCCTCTGCCTTGAGAACAGGTCTTGAGAACCGAGGGATTGGCCATGTTCAAATCCAACAGCCTGATCCTCCTTTGCCCCAACATGATCCTTCTGGGGAAAGTCAGGACACCCTAATATGCATTAGATAGCTGGCCAATCCCACCATCTAATCTGTATGGAAAGCATTACATGCTACCTGGCCCTCGTTTTGAGCTTATCCATTTTTCATCTGGCTTTATTCTGTGTTCTGTGCAAGGATCGAGTATGGTGACACACTAAACCTTAGGTGCCTCTGTATGGCAATGCTTCTAGACAGGGGCGTAAACAGATCTTTTAGGGCCCTATAGCAAAACTTAGTATGAGCTCCCTCTTGCTTCAGCCACCAAGTATGTGTCAAATACTCCCAGACAACGCAAAGTACAAACTTGTGACAATTTTAAATTTAAAAGACATTTTTAATCATAAAAAATTATAATAATAAAAATTGCCCTCTGCCTCACTCACTTTACTTGACTTCTAGGTTAGAAATAGTGGAACAGGTGCTTCATAAATACGACAATTATCTTAACCACCATATTTCTCAATGTAATTACATCAGACAACTGGCATAAATACACTGATAAATCTGCTGCTTGCCTTCACACAGTATATAAAAAAACAAACTATGTGCCTGCAGCCACCACTAGGGGGAGCTCAGTGCATAGGAAAATATATAGTTGCCATTGAATGTAATAGAAGCTGTAAGTAATCAGTCTGCACTAAGATCCACCTAGTAGTAGCTGTCAAAAAGTGCATTGATTCTTCGTAGGGAACAGGAGTTCAGCACCTCACATGTCCTATTGCAGTTACGTGATCTGCTTAAATGTCAGGTACACCACTGTATTTAAAGCCTTCTTCTTCATCCATGTATTATCTCCTCTAGTTCTACATCCAGTGTTTCTCTACAGTTGTTTTTACATTCTGTCCAATGTCCACAATCTTCTTCACTGTTTCACTTTTGGCATGGCTTTGTGCACATCACGTTGTGGCAGTACAGTTGAAGTATACTGTTATACAGTAGAAGCCTGGTTATGGTTATGGTTATGCTACCATATACTTTTTTGGTATACAGATATAGGGACACAGGGGCAGACTGGGAACTTAAAGTGGCCCTGGATAAAAACTAAAAGTAGCCTCATATGGTAGGCAGGTCCAAATCAACAGAAAGTGGGTTAACACAAGTAGGCGGGATTAGCAATACTGTAGCACAAAATACAGTCCCAGCAGAACCATATACCACAGTGCAGCGCAATAACTGTCCCTCTGTGGTGACCATCAATAGCTGCCATTTTCTGACCCCCTCCTCCAGTGCGTGGACTTAGGAGATGATACGCGGGATACAGCTGTTGAATTCAGGAATTCATGTGCGGTCGCTGGCCGGGTACATGAGTACCTGATTCTCACAAAGTTAAACCGCTGAGAACTAATTATGTATCTGGCCAACGGCAAAGAGCAGGGCTTCGGTGGCCCCCTGTGTGATGGGCCACCAGGAAATTTCCCTGGTCTACGGCCAGTCCACCCTTGTGGGGATAAAATGTGATACCTATATGGTATCTCGGCTCCATCTCTTTACTAGAAACAATTGGGGCTTGATAAAATTAGATTATTGTTGACCATCCTCACTCATATCAGCGGGACCAGCCGACCGTATGGGGGTCTTCCAAGAGAAGGGTTGGGCAGTTAGATTTCCTCATGTAGGATCCTGTTGTTCTCAGGGAAGATAAGCTGCCACCCGATGTGTTGGGCAGCACGTAAATACCCACTCACTGTTGAGAACATATGTGTGCTGGGCCAAGCCAAGCATTCATGTAGATGGAGGAGTCAGGAGGAATAGCAGTAAACTGAATAAGCTTCTAGCCAGCCATGTGTATGGCCGGCCTTAAACTTAATTGTATCTGGAGGTCCATGCAAGGGCAAACTACTAAACATACTTATCATACATGCCGTTGCCATGTCTGTAGAAAGTCCCCAGATAAGCACCTTTATTTCTTATTGCTTTGGTACCACTAGGTCCAATGATCAGGAGAATCAGGAGTTATCCTATGGTTAATGTAAAAAATGAAAATCAGACATCACATAGTTCATGACAATGTATTTCTAACAAAACTAGAACCAGCCCTGTACCTCACATGGATCCAGAGATCTCACCATTGATTGCTCCGTTGCATTTATTTTAAGCTGGCAGCTCAGGGTGCGTATACTTTCTTGTGAGGCATGTCCTTTCTGCTGCAGTTCTCTACTTTTACAGTTCAGTGGATGTGTCCTTAATTCTGCAACTCTCTCCCTGTTGCGGTCACCGCTTACAACTGTAGATATGGCTGGTGGCAGCTGAAAGTTGGAACTGAGCATGTGCAACCACCTCAGTGAAGTGGACAGAGAAATTAGAAAACAGAAAAAACAGCAGATGATGCTCTACAGAAAGATTTTATTGAATAACTCAATGGCTATACAAAATTTTAATTACATGTAATTACAAGTCATCAGATCCAGGTGCTGCCTTTAAAAAATTTAGAATGTTTTTTGTGGGACAACCCCTTTAAATTGTTTTATACATAAGACTCACTAGTATGCGTTCACTATAGCAGATAATGCACCATCTGCTGAAAAATATTAAAGGACCTGCTATTACTGAAGTTTGAAGTATTTCCCCATCCAGTTTCTCCCTCGGGATTAGGACACCTTGACTGTTTTCCGTCCTCAGGTGCTGCAATGCAAATGGCTGTCACTTTAGAAGACCTATGTAAGAGTCAATAACTTGCATACAACTTTCAGAAAAGATCCAAAGTTCTGACTCTCTCAACCCTGGCTGAACAAGAGATCTCATTGTACTGATGAACAGGGCGGATTGGCCATAGACCTTACAGGGAAATTTCCCAGTGGGCCGATGCCCAAGCCCACATCTCTGAGTACATAATAAGCTATCAGAGGTAATTAACTCTGTGAGGATCAGGTACTCATGTACCCGGCCAGCGTCATGCCCTCCTGAATTCAACTATGTCCCGCATCTCGCCTCCATCTCAGCCCACTGCCACATATCTTAATCAGAGACAACTGGTAGAGGAGGAGAGAAAATGGCCTCTATTGATGGCCAACTCAGGGACAGCTTTTGTGGCAATATATTGGGAGGCACTATGGTATGTGGTATTTTGCACTATGGTATTGCTGAACCCTCTCCTAAGGTTGCCCTGTCTTAATTTAGATCCTCCTACAACATGAGGCCACTTTTAGGTATTTTTTTTCCAGGGCCACTTTAGGTTCCCGATCCGCCCCTGCTGATGAAGCGTATTCCATTGACTAATGAAAGTTCCTTTCACCATGACAGAAGGTCATCTCAGAATTTCTTGACCTCTATGATAACACTCTGGTTTCTATGTCAGCAGAACTTCTTGGTGACCGCTAATATTCTCATGTTGTATAGTAGAGAGTGCGTTATCTCAGTATGTCTTGTTGTGCTTAGTAGAATTCTTCAAAATCCAGACATAAACAATATATACCAATATCTGTACATGTGAAAGATGCTATCTTCAGATGTCCAACTATAACCCCTTCATATAACATACACATTTCTTTTTTCGGTAGCTGAGCCATTAGTCCAGAACATACGGGAGCAGAGGATGAAAAGAAGTGACTTTGACATCATTAAAGTGATTGGACAGGGAGCATTCAGTGAGGTAAGAGCTGAGCTTCATATATATGATATCTGTCTAATGGCTAATCCGGGTCTAAAGATTAACACTGGTGTGAAGAAAATGTTCTAGAAGAATGGAGAAACATTGGACGGAGATACATTTGACTCACCAAATGAAGTGGTTCTCCGAGCTCTTGCTTAGTTATATAGGACTTGTGCATGTCCTTTTCAATCTCCTATAATCCATGAGGACTAATAATTAAGATATTTGTGTAAGGACTTCCCCCCCCCTCAAACTATCTAAATGATGGCTACTACCAACTTTTCATTGGGTTATCCTAGGGGTGTCTGCTGGGTCATGTGCCCTGGATGTCAGGAGGGAGCCAGCAAGCCACCCGCTCAGGGGATTTAGAAACAGGGCGAAGGCTAAAATATGAAACTTTTCCCTGGATGGAGCAAAGCCTATGAACTCCCCAGGGTTGTCCACTGCTGGACCTCATGAAACCTGTTCTCTGGACGCCGTTATGAGTGTAGTTTGTCCTCACCACAGGATGCTGTGATCACCTAGTAAGTTAGTCCAGCCATAGTTTGTTAAAGTATGTTACAACCTAAATATAAGGTCATTGCATTGGGATTTGTTCTGAATATGTGTTTTCAAAGGTATTTCCCCCTAAAATGAGTCCTTGTGTTGTCTCGCCGTTTCATGCAAAAAAAACAAAAAATCCAATTTAGTAGTTCTATCCTTTTTTTCAGAGATCTAGATGAAAATTTTATGGCCACCATTACAGATTTCAAGGGGGATTTCATGCAGCTTTCTTTGTAATTTGCTCAAGTAAAATCTGCAGCGGATTACTGCACACCTCAAGTGGATGAAATTTCACGAACTGCATGGAAAAAACGAGCATGCTGCGTATTTTCACTGCACTTTTGATGTAGCAAGGGATCGATTTTTGGAGAGATCAACTCTGTGTGGACTTAGAGCCCTTTTACAAAGGAAGAGGATCGGGGCAAATATTGGGAACAAACGTTCCTACCAATGCTCGTTCCTGAAAATCGGGTAAATGGGCTGCTGATCATCTGACAAATGAGCTAATTGCATCTTTCATGCGGCACCAAATATTCTCGTTTGCTGGCAGCATATCGGCCTATGTAAACAGGGTAAGTGTATGGGGACAAATGACCGTAGTAGTAGCGATCGTTTATCCCCATACATCACTGATCACTGCTGCATTTGAATGCAGCTAGCAAGCGGACGAAGAGGAAGGATGAAATTCTGTAAAAAATCCCTTGCTTTTGCAGTGGTGTGTTATGGCGTTCGTTCCTGTAGATGAGAAGGGTTTAAAAGCAGCTGGAGCGCTCTACAGCGAAGAAGCGGCTGTTACAAACAAACAGCCTGGGATCCCAGCACACCCAGTGCTTCACAACCAGGATTGGAGGTATTTCCGACCTCGGCTGTTAACCCATTGATCATGCTATGGTCCATACCGCCGCATGATCAAAGGGGACTCCACCTCCAATGGGGTCACCGGGTTTCCCAGTGACCCGATCAGCGGCTGGGGGAGCCATCCACAGTCAGCCCTGAGGTCCTCTGCGCAGTAAGCCTGCCCTTGGGGCATAATAGTGTTGTCCTATCACCGCACCCTCCCCCCCAAAAAAAAAAATCTGAACATGAATGATGTAAAAAAAACAAAAAAGACGACAAAATTTTTTTTATATAGGTACGCAGCAAAAAAAAATAAAAAATTATAAATGACACCGTAATGTACTGAACATCTGCAAAAAAATTATAATATTTTCCCCTACATAAAACAAGCCCTCAGCCTGCCACATCAAAGGAAAAGGCAGCTGAAATGCATAGAGGAATAAACTGAAAAACTTTGCTGGTCAGTAAGTTGTTTTCAGGCCCGTTCATTTAGGCTAGTTTCACATCTGCAGCATTGTGATCCAACCGCCAGCTCCAGTAGAGAACGTCGGAAATTGGCCGGACACAAACCGCGGCGTGCAGCAGTTTCTATTGTACTCATAGTTAATCGGACCGGTGGGCATTCCGGTTGCATCTGGCAGAGCCGGATCTGGAGATTTCGGAATTGCTGCCGCAGATGTGAAACTAGCCCAAGGGGTTTAAAAGGGTTGTCCACTTTGGGAAATCTCTTCCTGCTAGAAGGGTCCCCTTACAATATCAGCCATAAGCTGGAATCCCTGCAGCGCCGTCACAGGAGGAAAGAAGCACTGCATTGTTCCCATTTAAAGAGGAGCTGTCACCTCTCCTGACATGTCTGTTTTAGTAACTACTTGCGTCCCCCGTGTAATAACAATTCTAGAGCATCTATTCTTATGATTCTATATTATGCCATTCCTCTATTATTCCTGAATGAATTGCTGGCAGTTTACAATGAAGGTCCAGATAGGTGTTACCAGAAGGGGGTGTGTCCCTGCACAGTCTGACATTGCCCAGTCAGTGCTGCCAGTGTCAGACTGTGCAGGGACCCACCCCCAACTGGTAACACCCATCTGGACCCTCATTGCAAACTGCTGGCAATTCATTCATAACTTCTAGCAGGAATAACACAGGAATGGCACATCATAGAGTCATAGGAATAGATGCTCCAGAATTGTTATTACAGGGGGGATGCAAGTAGTCACTAAAACAGACATGTCAGGAGAGGAGACAGATACTGTTGAAGTAAATGGAATGTGTCAGGTCCTCCTAAGAGAGAGAGAGAGAGATGCTCTTTGAATGTTCTTTGCTATGGCTAATAAATGGAGGTCCTGAACGGGGGAAATCATGGATGGCTCTTTGTTTTCCAAGACAGAAAGGATATTTTGGGAGGCATGGATCATCTTTGCCAAATTTGTTGCCATTTATAAAGACATGTTCTCAACATGTATGGTCAGAAATATATGTTAGCTGAGAAAGGCATGGACTCGGGCTCTCTAGATGCTGAGGAACTGCAAGTCCTAGGATTCCTGACCAGCCTATGGTTTGCATGGCGTGTGGGGTCATGACCTAAAGGATGAACATATTATGCAGGAATGGAACCGGGGATTAAAAAATAAAGTCCTGTTGTTTGTACCGGATTGGAATAAAAGCTTTCCATTAGACGTTAGACAGGTATGGTTAGTTTTTTTCAAGATCTAGGTCAATGCAGTTTTTCCCACGACCATATATGTCATAGGAATATGGATCTTGGTTTATCTGTATGGGTAGCAATATTGGTGGCCATGTATTGGGTTAACAGGCCCACTGCAGAGGTTTCATGTATAGACATCATGTGGTCGGGTCTGTGGATTTATTAACCCCAGGTACTGAAATCAGATATATGGTTGGTCACTTTGCCAACATGTAAAGCTACAGGGATTTATTCAGGGACAGTGAATCATGCCAATATAAGTCTTTAAAGAGGTTTTCCTGAGATGACTTGAATAGGTCATCAGTATCTGATTGGTGGGGTTCCGACACCTGCTGTTTGAGAAGGCACCGCAGTAGATCCGTGGCCGTCTCACAGTTTTGCCTAGGCCAGTGATGACACGTCATGGCCTAGGCGCGGCTCAGCCCCATAGAAGTGAATAGGGCTGAGCGCGATACCAAGCGCAGCTACTATTCAATCTACGGCGCTGTGCTTGGTGAGCTGTAAGGAGGCCGCAGCGCTACTGCCAGCTGATCAGCAAGAGTCCCGGGTGTCCGATCCCCACCGATCAGATACGGAAAACCCCTTTAAGACTTTTCTTGCCTAGATCCTGAGTTACAGCCTGTAATATAGTCCAGAGCTGCATTCACAATCCTGCTGGTTATTATTGCAAACAGCCATACAGTTTATAATCCAGTGGGGCACTTCTTTTTTTTCTTCTCAACATCAGATTCGTATGCAGATTCCTACATTGTTTTTAGAACGCAGACATGGAGCCAGCAAGGAAATGCTGGGAGTTTTCAGCTCTGAAGTTTGCAGAATTACGAATGCAGCTCTGAGTAATAACACAGGCTGTAACTTAAACAATATCAAATAGCGTCAATGTTTGAGTATTAATAATTACGGCGTAGACAGGATATTTGTGTACAGTAAATCCACGTGAATTCTCATAATTGTATTTTATGATCTGTTATTATGGCGCCCATACACATTAGATGCACTCTCCCGCCGACCATCAAATATCTGTCTTTCATGACTCTTTGCCAACAGATGATTGGGCGTTTTCGATTTCAATCATTTTTTCTCCTGGGAGATAGCTCACTGCTAGAGATGTCTGCCAGAGGCTTATTTCATTCTCTCCATTGACATCACATGCTAGTTCAGCCGAACCGAGTGTCAAGGGCGGACTGGGAACTAAAAGTGGCCCTGGAAAAAAAGGTAAAAGTGGCCCCATGTGCAGGCAGGTCCAAATTGACAGAAGGTGGCGCAACATAATTAGGCAGGGCCAACATATGTAAGGATGGCCAGCAGTACCATAGGGTAGAGCAATATACCACCCCTGCTGAGCCAAATACCACAGTGCAGCACAAAATACCGCCACCTGCCCCACAGTATTCAACTGTGTCACTGTCCTGAGGATGTCATGGGGACCTGCAGCTGCCTTCCTACTTGCGTAGGAGAGAATCAGATCTTTATATACCTGGCTGGCGGCCATGAGGAGGGCTTGGGTGGCCTTCCTAGGCATCAGCCCACGAGGAAACTTCCCTGTAGGGTCTATGGACAATCTGCCATGTGTATGGGGAGGGGGTATAGAGGAACAATGAGAATTCAGCCAACAGCTTTCTGAGGCTTCATGCGCACGACCGTATCCATTTTGTGGTCCGGAAACCGCAGACCCCGGCCGTGTGCGTGCTGCCACTTTCTTTCTTCCTTCTATAGAAATGTCCTACCCTTGTCCGCAAAAATGGACAAGAATAGGACATGTTCTATTTTTGTCACTCTGAAGCAGAGCCAAAATACGGTTGTGTGCCTGAGGCCTAAGGGTTGGTTTGTCCAGGATTTATATTGATGGCCTTTTCTTTTACCATTCAAAAGCTTGCGCCATATGCTGATTACTGCGTCTTTGGGTTAAATTCATCGAGAGGCGCTATATGAACATGACGGTATGTGTCTCTGATCTGGCAAAAAAGCACCGGATGAAACACAAAGAAAACCTTGGAGATACAACAAAGGGTCTAAGGGCAAATTCAAACATAATTTAGCCAGATTATATTGTACCTGCTCCTTCAGAATGGAACTAGGATTGGGCAGCAGCGGCGTAACTACCATAGCGGCAGAGCATGCGACTGCTATGGGGCCCAGGGAAAGACGGGGCCCAGTCTTAATTGGGATTATCTCCTCTTCTACTGGAGGTGAAAACTTGGTCAGGACTCTGCCCTCTAAAGGAACAACATTTAGCAAACAAGGCAGTGGAAAAAATGGTCCAAGGATCATTGAAAGGGGTTTAGGTGGAAACCCTTCTGTCCTGTGTGGGGGACCTGGTTTAATACTTGCTATGGGGCCCTTACTTCTCTATGTACGCCACTGTTGGGCAGTCCCTAGAAATATGGGCAAAATATTACCAAAGCACAGCATCATTACCTGACTATACGTAGGCAGATTTTCAACCAAATTCGAGGGTGGCGGTATTGTTCACTTTTGGGGTAGTTGTACCTGTTTCCTCATAACGTGGTTCTCGCTGTAATTTACAGCATCAGATAGATTTTGCAGAGTATTGAAGGTGATTTCATATAATCCCATTCGCACAGGACACAAGATTACGATTTTCAGGGTTTGCTGTTGTTTTTTTTTCATGCCTTTGACTGCGTTCAGTAAGCGAAGCTACATGTTAAATCCATGTATAATCTCATAAAGCCAGAAATAGTAGGACAAGTCTTTACAAGGGAATTTCCTAAATAGTGTCGTAGTTTAACATTCTAATTTTGGCTTGGCACAAACGTTATAATATTAGTCAGCATGCTAAATAACCTATAAAAGAGAAAAACCAAAACCCTGCCAACTTGACTATGGTGTGAAGTGTATAGGACTGATGGTATATTGATACATAGCAGATTTGTTGCAGAAATTTCTGCAACTGTCCCAGTCATCTGAATGGGGCTCAGAGAAATCCATAGAATTGCCATGGAAATTACCCCCATTCAGATGAATGGAACTGTTGTAAAAATGGCTGCATTTGAATAAACCCTTAAAGTAGAAATCCTAAGAGCAGGGGCGCGCACCGTCAATGAGGCGATGTGAGACAATCACCTTAGGAAGCACCACCTTAAGAAATGCAGTGGGCGCCGGTACTATTAAGTAATGAGCACTCCCATTGTGGAAGCGATCATCTCTCTATATCCAACTGTATTGCTGTCCTCAGAACTGAGATACAGTCGAATGCTGCTGCGGGGCACAGGAGAGGTCTCCCTGCCCCATCGTTCCCTCTTATAGGCCACAGCTACTAGGCCTGTATTGCTTAGTAAAAAAAATGGTGGTGTAGCCCTAGTAACTAATCTTAGTTTTTTCAAGGTGACCACACACACATGAAACACCTCCTAGCCGAACACTCATCTGACAGCTGTTTCTCAGGGGTCCACCATAGGCATGCACACATTTAGCTCAGCTAGGCATGCATGTTTATTTTAATGGGGAAAGGAGACTAAGACACTGTCAGACACCTCTGCCTCTGTTGGCAGCTTATCTCCTCCTCCAGTTAAAGGCTTGGTAGCTGAAACGCGCGTCGGGGTGGACGCTGGACCCCTCTCACTTATGGGTATGGATTTATCTCTGTTTGTTGTAATTTATGAATGTTTATACAATTTATGCCTATTTGGCATCCTGTGGATACTTTCTATATACCGTATATTAACTTGACAATTATTGTGTATGCATCATTGGATTGTATCCTGCGTTATGACACATGTATTATGGGGTGGTCGGGGCCCAGTCTTCTTTGTGATTAATGTTTTATCATAGCTTTTTGATAAAGCTTTTATTGTCTGCTACCAATGAATTAAATAAAGATAATATTTTTAGATATACATTTTATGATGCACATGTTTTTTTTTTTTTATATACGTGATAGATTGTCAGCTGACCTGCCAAGATTTTTGGGTTCAACTGATCTTTGTGTAATGTGTGTGGTTTTCGACCCAAATGGCATATTTAGACCTTGAGACATAATTTAGGATTATCACCAAGCCAGTACTTCATTTGCAGAGTGCTGTTGATTGCCCATTTTTAGTGCAGAGTATAGAACTGACTTGTCTGGGTGAAAGGCCTTTGTCTGGAATCTATTCTTCTTGTGGGGAGCACCTGTTACATGGAAGGAGCCTTATAGGCGTGCAGTGCTCCCCTGGGAAAAAGGTATGCCAATTGACTCTCTTTCCAAGACTGAAAAGAAGGCTGAGCCTTTGGAGTTACCAGTTGGAAGGTAGCTATCCTATAAGTCAGTGGTCGACCTTTAAACAGGCCTTGAGACATATATTAGGAGTATAGCTAACCCAGTACCTCATCTGCAGACAACGGTTTCAGGGTGATTGCCCCTCATCAGTGGAGATCAGAAAGGCGAGAGGCCTTTGTTGGGGATCTGAGTAGTGCTAATTTTCTTGTGGAGAGCTCCTGCTAGGTGGAAGGCGCTTTATAGCCATGCAATGCTCCTCTGGGAAAAAGGTATGCAAGTTAACTCTCTTTCCAAAACAGAAAAGAAGCCAGAGCCTCTGGAGCCACCAGTTGGAAGGTAGCTATCCTAAGTCAATGGTCAAACTTTTAAACAGGCCTTGAGACATAAGTTACGATTATAGCTAATCCAGTACCTCATCTGGAGACAGCTGTTTCTGCAGTTGATTGTCCCTCATCAGTGCAGAGCAGAAAGAACTGACTTGGCTGGATAAAAAGCTTTGGTTGGAGATCTGGGTATTATTCCTCCTTCTAAAGAGCAGTGGTGAGCAGGTGTGATTACACCTAATCTGTCCCATTAATTTCAATGGGATGGCTTGTTCCTATGCAAGTGTATAGGAGAAAGCCGCCCCATTGAAATGATGTCATCAATAAAAATAAAATTAAAATAACTTGGACAACACCTTTAAAAAAAATGTGGCTGTCCATGATTTTCGGATCAGTTGTCAGCTGGACGAGGATAAGTCCTAAAATATCCTCTGAACAGTTCTTGTGACCTTTAATTATCTGTTACTAAGCATTTAATTTTTCTTACCCCGATCATCTGTTCAATAATAGGACATAGGAGACTTTAATACTGTGAGTTATATCAGAAAGAACCTAATCCAAGGACAGAGCTGTTCAAATAAACCACTCCTGTTCTATGACTGAGCTTTTACATGGCAACCTTTTTTGTTATTGAAAGTCTGAGTGCATGCTTCTTTCTACCAAAGTGCAAGAAAAAGTCCAGTGTACTACACAAAAAAAGTGCAGAGAATGCGGTCTTGCAAAAGCAATTTCCAAAAGCAGAAGGGGCACAGCCTATTCCCCATCCCTCCAAGCCAGGGACAAGTAGTCGCCCCTAGTAGAAGCTTATGGCGACATATGGTTCTGTAGCATCTGTCACTCAATCATTCTTCATAGCTCAGAGCTACTACACACTTGACCTTAGCCCAAAGGCTGAGAAGCAATGATGGCTCAGAGCTGGGTTATGGGGGCATGAGGGCAAGAAACCTCCAGACCAGTAGGATGTACATCCATAAAAACATTGCATCCCAAACAAAGAATGTAGCCAATGAACACACAGTGAGCTTAAAGGGGTTTTGCCATCACATACAATGGGGGCATATCGCTAGGATATGCTCCCATTGTAAGATAGGTGTGGGTCACACCTTTGGGACCCGCACCTACAACGAGAACGGAGCGGGGAAATGAATGGAGGGCGCACTGCGCATGCGCAGCCGCCCTCCATTCATTTCAATGGGGCTGTCAAAAATTGCCGAACGCTAGCTCGGCTATTTCCATCTGCCCCATAGAAATGAATGGGAGCAGGGGCCGCGCGTGCGTTGTGCGCTCCCATTCACTTGTATAAGAGCAATGGGGAGCAGCCTATGGTGGTGGACAGATCCCAGGAAACCCGGGGTCCACCAGCCACAGCTCTCCCCGCACCGTTCTCCTTGTAGGTGTGATTTCCAGATTTGGACCCGCACCTATCAGACATTGGGGCATATCCTAGCGATATACCCCCATTGTATGTGATGGGAATACCCCTTTAAAGGCTATGTACACTTTCGGAGGCGCATTCTTATCAGTAAGATAATAACTGAGCTATAATAAGTGTTTATAAAGTCAGAGAGCAGACATAAGGAGCCCGTCAGCTCCCCAACTGACAGAGCAGAGAGAAAATCCAGAGGCTGCTACTAGAGCATTTCAGCTATGTACAGAAAAAAGGACTCCATATTTTTAATAAAGACCAAGTGAAAAAATGATTTTTAGCTCAAAATGAGTACAATGCAATAATTAAAAATAATTGCCCCCAAAGGTGTAACATAGCCTTTAAAGGCGTTCTCTGGGACCATACTTAAAAAAGAATTCCTTTTAAAGGGGTTCTCCAGGATTTTCATATTGATGGCCTATCTTCAGGATAGGTAATCAATATGAGATTAATGGGGGTCCATCTTCCCAGAACCCCCTAGCAGTTTGAGTAAGCTACGGTGCTTACAAGATCTCTGGTGAGCGCCGCAACCTTCTTACAGCTTACCATGCAGAGGCTGTCCATTGGATAGCGGATGTGCTTGGTGTTGCAGCTCAGCCCTATTCACTTGAATTTGACTATCCTGAGGATAGGCCATCAATATAAAAATCCTTGAGAACCTCTTTATCTGTGGATAGAAGATGTTTCCTAAATTACTTACTCCTTCATAGTAGCGCCATTTTCTCTAGTGGGCGCATTCAGGTTTCACCACTTCCTGTGACATCCCGGTCTAGACACAGTCTTCTGTCTTCCAGTCTGTGCAATATATGAGCATCATCACTGACATCACCTGTACTGAACTGGTGGGCAGGGGGAGCATGCGATGGAACAGATGCCGACGCAACACATGCTGAGTTTCTTTTGCCAACCCAGCCAGAAATTTCAAAACCAGAAGTTCAGGATCCGAACAATTGCAGCATTGATGACTATTACTACTCGAGCATAGCGCTACAGTACATAGGCTGAAATATACATTGTCTAAGGGTAAGCTCAGCGATTAAAAAGAACATTTTGATCCTATAGAACTACTTTAAAATTAGGAGAAAAAGTCATGACAGCCAAGACAACAGACTAATTAAAAAATTTTGTTTCATGTTTGCAAAAGCTAGAAGGCCCAGACAAATGGAGGTGTACTGTATGTGCTCAAAGGAGTGAAAGTGCATGCAAATGTAGGATCCCATCCCCATTAATTTCAGGCACCATTTCTCGGGCTTTCAAACTCCCAAATTTCTCTGGAGTCGTTGTGTCGCTAATGTGTATCACATTTCTAAATCTTAACAGGGCAACATACATGATCCCTGGGACCCCTTCTGAATTGGTGAGAAGATCATGGTTGGGGGCCACTGGGTAAACCATTGACTGATATGCTTAGTCTTTAAATGGAGATCTCTGAAGTTAATGGCCTGTAAATAATCTACTTTCTTGTTATAAATTGACCTTTTATTGGGAAATGTTTTCTCCTATTCTAGTTAATAATCGTAGCTTGAAACTCTTGGGGCCCAATGCCAAAAATGACCTGGGTCACCACCGAACAGGCGTCAGCCTTGCATTCTTCTGAAATATTATCAGATTGACGGGCGTATAAAGATTATATAGACAATGCAAAAGTATTCACATTGTGTTACAGTGTGATGCCCCCACATACAAATAATGGCTGCTCTCTGTTATAGCATTAAGACTTTTGGACCCCCCAGGAGCAGCGGCCCGGTTGCTGCCTCTGAACCATCTAAAGCTACTTTGTACAGACGAAATTTGTACATACCAATTTCCACATGTTAATGGGAAATATCTGCTCTGTTTTGATTGTCTACGAGCTTTCATAATGGTTCTCTGCTGAACAATATCTCCCTTGTGTTGATGGCTTTGTCTCCTCTTGATTTCAGGTTGCAGTTGTGCGGAAGAAAAGCAACGCTCAGGTTTACGCCCTGAAGATAATGAACAAGTGGGACCTTCTAAAAAGATCAGATGTGAGAGGAGAGGACGTATAGAGGGATGGTGTGTGGGGAGTAGTGGGACAGTGTATAGACCAAGGACAGAAAGTGAAGAGGTCTCATGCTCATGTCCATTTTCTTTCTCTAGGTTGCCTGCTTTAGAGAAGAGCGAGAAGTTCTGGTGAATGGAGACAAGAGATGGATAACGCAGTTGCACTTTGCCTTTCAGGATGATAATTATCTTGTAAGTTTTCACTTATACTACAGGACACATGGACATGTTTGGTATTTCAAGTCAGTCCCATTCAGGTGAAGCACCTGGCTTTCACCAAAATCTGAAATTTCAGGTTTGACTGCAGTTGATTCCAGTGCCCTCATTACTTCCAACCAGATAAAACTTACATAAGTCTGCAAAGTTCAGATTTATGGTGCTCCTTGGCAAGGTCTTCATCCTGCAAAACCAACAGGAAATTAACACGAGAATTTGTTTCCATGAGTAAAATAGTACTAGAATAGGATAATTGTAATGTGATGAAACTGAAAGAAGATATTTTAGGAAATGTCACATGACACTTGACTTGCAAAACAGCGATGTTTTACTTATTGTCACTTGACTATTTAAGAGGGTACATGTAAAAACTTCAGTAACACAGTGAGCAACAGTAAGTCTCTCTTAGGTATAGGCCATGGTACTCAGGTGTGTGGCTTCTTTAATGGTCTGTGGAATTCGTCACACAACACAGTCAATGTACTAAATTATAACAACATAATCACTGATGTCTTAGTTAATCATGCTATTAGTACACCAGGTGCCTCCTGCTTTTTGACGATCTCCTCTGCAGACATGAGTTAGTCATTTTTCTGCTTCTCATACACATTGAGTGGCTGATCCCTGCAGTCTCTGGTCTGACTTAGTGACCCAACTAACCTGGGGTGATGCAACCCACATGTAGGCTTCCCACGTAGCTACTTCTCCTGGTTCTTTTCATGCTCTTCACACACTCTCCTCAGTTCTGCCTACTGCTTGTCACAGGGGATTGTGCCTTTCTTCAGACTCTGTACCACAGGAACCAGATTCCCTTGTGTAATGACCTCCAATAAAGGCTACACATGACCTCTTTAACCTGCTGAGACACTATTTTGATAGGCCGTGTTTTCAATTTTGCATTGAGGCACAGGAAATTCAAATTATGTCTTAGGGCCTGGGCTATACTGAGACGTTTTGTAGAACTACTTATCTACTGTATCTAGCTCTCATGCATGTGGAGTTTTAGGCAGAACACCCACATCTCAGCTTACTGGCCCCTATGTGTATTAATGAGGAACACTCCACATCTCAGTTTACTGGCCCCTATGTGTATTAATGAATGAAGAAAGGAAGGGTTAACTGAAGCCGTATATGAATTTTGGGTTTCTTATTAGATAGATCTCCTGCTACTGACTGATGACCAGTAATACTTCTCTTTCCTAGTACCTTGTGATGGATTATTATGTGGGAGGTGACCTTCTATCCATGCTCAGTAAGTTTCCAGATGGGTTTCCTCTACACATGGCAATCTTCTACCTGGCTGAGATGATCATGGCTGTTAATTCTGTCCATTCTCTGGGTTACATACATAGGTGAGAGATGTGCAAATATTTATTTATTGCTATGAGCCATGTAAAATAATCTTTATTTACCCTTACATTCTTTTCTTCCTATTCCTCAGAGATATAAAGCCAGACAACATGCTGTTAAACCGGTCAGGACATATCCACCTTGGTGATTTTGGTTCTTGTTTGAAATTGCGCCAAGATGGCACGGTATGTTCAACCTAGAGTTTATTCCTGGTGCCCTTCAACATATAATAGGTTTAACTAAAGACTTCTGACTTTTCTTGAAGGTGTCCTGCTCTGTTGCTGTTGGAACTCCTGACTACCTATCTCCAGAAATTCTTCTTGCCCTTGAAGACCATACCTTGTCTTACAGTGTTGAATGTGATTGGTGGTCTATAGGGGCCTGTGCCTACGAGATGTTCTTTGGACACCCTCCCTTTTATGCAGAATCTGTTGTGGAAACATATGGAAAGATTCTTCACTATAAAGTAAGTAAACTCAAGCTGCTGGTATACCAGACTTCACTTTATGATACTTTCCAAGGCCTGCTTTATACAGTTTAGAAGACTCATTTTCATTTACCCTATTAGGAAGTTAGTAAAGGGAGCTCCTATGTTCAGGATCCTCATCTGTTCTGGAAGACCTGTCCAGTCCAACATTACACAGACATCCAAGTGACCTAAATGGGTTCTCTGGGGTTTTGATAATGATGGCCTATCCTTAGGATAGGTCATCAATATCTGATCTGAAGGGGTTTGACTCCCAATACCCGTGCCAATCAGCTGTTCTGCGGCAATGGAACTACACCAGTTTACTTTGAAGTGAATGGGAGTAGTGCTAAAATAACCAGCTCTAGGCACTACACAGTGGACAGAGCTGTGTAGTTCTACCACCTTTTTACAGTCCCAGAGCTATGATTTGAGGGAGAGTGCCAGAGATACAAGTAATCATTTGGTATACCATGTCTGTCAAGAAGATGATCAGCTGTGTGGGTACTTGAAAGCAAGTGCCGAATTCCCCTACAGCGCTGCTACAGGAGAAGCAAAGCATTATACACTGTATGGACATGCTGAGTCCTCCAGATCAGGAGACTCTCTTTGTAACTACTCTCTGCTATGGCTAATACCACAATGTTAAATAAGGAAATTAGAAAATGGGTTATCTTAAAGCTTATGCACACCCTTGGGGGTATTTTTTTTTTATGATTGCATTGTACTCACTTTCAGCTAAAAATCATTTTTTCAATTGGTCTTTAGTAAAAAAAATGTTGAACCCCTGTCTTTGTGCAGCCTTGAGTTTCTCTAGTAGCAGTGTTTAAAATTTCACTCTGTTCCATCAGGCAGCTCAGCTGACAGCTCTCTGACCTCCATAACACCCATTATAGCTCAATTCTTATCTTACTAATAAGAATATGGCTTAAAAATGTGTTTATGACCTTTTAGTAATTTAGAGATAAGGTTTATTAGATGACTGGCACAAAGTAAAAGTAAAAAGTACGATTCACACACATAGAAAACCAGTTAACCCTTTGTGACAGAACGGCTCAATATTTGTAATAAAGACCAATTAAAAAAAATATTTTTAGCCCAAAATGAGTAAAATGCAATCATAAAATAAAAAATTGCCCTTGAAGGTGTACATAGCCTTTAAAGGGTTTCTGTCTGCAGAAAATGCTTATTAACCTGGCTGACATTAGTGATGTACTAATGTCAGCTGAACATAACTATATTAGTGCCATCTCACTGCCTGCCCCCGTTATTGAGAAAAAAATAACTTTTATAATATGCAAATGAGCCTCTAGGAGCAGGGGGGCATTGCTCTTGCTCCTAGAGGCTCCGTTCTCCCATCTCTGGCCACGCCCTGCTACACTTGATTGACAGGGCCAGGCAGCGCTGGTCTCTTGCCAGCCCTGTCTGCCATGGAAATCTTGCGCCTGCGTCGTCCTGTTTAGTATTAGGCGCAGTGAAGTGAGTGAAGCCGTCAGACGGCGAGCGTCCCTCACTTACTGCACCTGCGCCAAATACTAAACGGGTCGGCGCAGGCGCAAGATTTCCACGACAGACAGCGCCGGCAAGAGGAGACCATCGCTGCCTGGCCCTGTCAATTAAGTGTAGCAGGGCGTGGCCAGAGGAGGCAGAACAGAGCCTCGCAGGAGGCAGTGAGATGGCACTAATATAGTTATGTTCAGCTGACATTAGTACATCACTAATGTCAGCCAGGCTAATAACCATTTTCCTGCTGACAGAAACCCTTTAACCCCTTAAGGACCGGGCTCATATTCACCTTAAAGAGGACTTTTCACCAGAGGAAAGCCTCTAAACTAACTATACAGGAGTGTAGAGCGGCGCCCAGGGATCCCGCTGCACTTACTGTTATCCCCGGGCGCCGCTCCGTTCGCCCGGTATAGCCTCCGGTATGTAAGAATTTAGGCTCCACCCAGTTGAGCCTGCCGGCGTCGTCTTCTCCTATGCTGTACCGCTGGCCAATCGCAGCGCTCAGCTCATAGCCTGGCTATGAGCTGAGCGCTGTGATTGGCCAGCACTACAGCATAGGAGAAGAAGACGCCGGCAGGATCAAGTGGGTGGAGCCTAACTTCTTACATACCGGAGGCTATACCGCGGCGCCCGGGGATAACAGTAAGTGCAGCGGGATCCCTGGGCGCCGCTCTACACTCCTGTATAGTTAGTTTAGAGGCTTTCCTCTGGTGAAAGGTCCTCTTTAAGGACCAGGCCATTTTTTGAAAATCTGACCAGTGTCACTTTATGTGTGAATAACTTTAAAACGCTTTTAGTTATCCAGGCCATTCTGAGATAGTTTTTTCGTCACATATTGTACTTCATGACACTGGTAAAAGGGAGTCGAAAAAATTCATTTTTATTTATAAAAAATACCAAATTTACCCAAAATTTTGAAAAATTAGCAAATTTCCAAGTTTCAATTTCTCTACTTCTATAATACATAGTAATACCTCCTAAAATAGTTATTTATTTACATTCCCCATATGTCTACTTCATGTTTGGATCATTTTGGGAATGCCATTTTATTTTTTGGGGACATTACAAGGCTTAAAAGTTTAGAAGCAAATCTTGAAATTTTTCAGAAATTTTCCAAAACCCACTTTTTACGGACCAGTTCAGGTCTGAAGTCACTTTGTGAGGCTGACATAATAGAAACCACCCAAAAATGACCCCATTTTAGAATCTACACCCCTCAAGGTATCAAAACTGATTTTACAAACTTTGTTAACCCTTTAGGTGTTTCACAAGAGTTATTGGCAAATGGAGATGAAATTTCAGAATTTCTATTTTTTGGCAAATTTTCCATTTTAATCCATTTTTTCCAGTAACAAAGCAAGGGTTAACAGCCAAACAAAACTCAATATTTATTGCCCTGATTCTGTAGTTTATAGAAACACCCCATATGTGGACGTAACGATATGTGGTCGTAAGCTACTGTACGGGGGCGCACGGCAGGGCGCAGAAGGAAAGGAACACCATATGGTTTCTGGAAGGCAGATTTTGCTGGACTGGTTTATTTACACCGTGTCCCATTTGAAGCACCCCTGATGCACCCCTAGAGTAGAAACTCCAAAAAAGTGACCCCATTTTGGAAACTACACCCCTCAAGGTATTCAAAACAGATTTTACAAACTTTGTTAACCCTTTAGGTGTTCCACAAGAGTTATTGGCAAACGGAGATGAAATTTCAGAATTTAAATTTTTTGTAACCTTGCCTCACAAAAATGTAATATATAGCAACCAAAAATCATATAGCTAGAAAAAAAGCTGCAGCACCCCTGGGGGAGTCTAGGGTCGCACAGCTGAGTCATCAGGGTGAAGCCCCAAAAAAACACGTTTTTTTCCCCCCTAAAACTATCGCTCAGTCTCCCAGCCTAATATAACCTTTCCCTAAACCTGTCCCTGCAAACTTTTGAGTAACAGATGGCACTATGGTGGCTCACGTGGGGGTGCTGGGCTCAAAGGTGGACGGACGGGCTCCTCTTTCCTGGCTCCACGGAAGCAGTGTGGAGGAGGAGAGCAGAGCTAGGGGAAGTTAACCCCCGCCCGCCCAGCCAATAGGATGTGATCCTGAGAGGTGATGTCACCGCCACCTCTCAGGATCTAAGGATGGTGATTGGTGGTGTATTATCACACCACCGATCACCATCCTATTCCGGGTTATCGGGTCAACGGAGACCTGAATGACCCGGAAACGCAGCAAACCGCAGGTCTGAATTGACCTGCGGTTTGCTGCGATCGCCGATACGGGGGGGGGGGGGTGTCACAGGACCCCCTTCGGCATTGTCACAGAGTGCCTGCTGAATGATTTCCAATCACCACCCGCCTTAAGGACTCGGAGGTTAAAGGGGTTGTCTCACTTCAGCAAATGGCATTTATCTAATGTATACTTATTGTCTATATTTCCTCCTTTGCTGACTTGATTCATTATACACTGCTAGTATCCAGGAGTTATGACCACCCATCCAGCAGCAGTGGTCATGATTGCACACTGTAGGAAAAAGCCCTGGCCTCTCTGCGCTACAGCAGTGGCCTTAACACCTGGAAACGAGCAGTGTATAATGTGATGGAAATAATGAATCCAGCCAGGAAAGGAGGCAATATGGACAATCACAATTCATTAGTAAGGGCCTTCTATTAACTTTATCTACATGATAAATGCCATTTGCTGCAGTGAGACAAACACAAAGAATATTCCATCTTTAAGAACAGTACATAATTCTCTTCCTATCTTCCAGACCTGGCTCTATTTTTCTAGCCTAGCTGGCACATATGAGAACTGATTATATTGTAATTAGTCTCCTATGGGGTACAGGCATAGAAGGATATTCCATTTCCATATGGGATGCATTTTATGGGCATTTCTGCTATACCTTATGCCATTCTGTGCTCGTACTTGTACATTTGCCAAAACAACGGGCAAGATGTTGGGCTGATGCTAGTTTTTGGATGCCCTAGCCAAAATAATGGGCCATACTATATTTCCTGACCTGAACATTTACAAAATGACAGGTCAAGGAGCAGATCTAGTTGACTCTTACATTTCCTTTGCAGGAGCACTTTAACTTTCCCTCCTCAGTGAGTGACCTACCACCAGAGGTCTTAGATTTCATCTCATCCCTAATTTGTGACCGTGAAACCCGCCTGGGCGTTGGTGGACTCCATGATTTCCAAACCCATCCACTCTTTGTTGAGATCGACTGGGAAAGGTTGCGGGAATGCACTCCACCTTTCGTTCCTGAGTCAACGGGAGCCACAGACACTTCCAATTTTGATATCGTAGAAGATAAGCTATCAGAAATGATCAGTGGGGGCGGAGTGAGTATATTTATGCATTATTGGTCAAGTATTAACTGAATTTTCCATTTTATTAACTGGCAGACTTTGCACTCAACCAAACAATATGAAAACCATAACAAGGCTTATCGTATTACTTGTTCAAATATTCTATTCTAAATTAATATAGAGGAGGTTCTTATTCAGGACCCTCATCTACTAACCAAAGAGGATCTTTTTCAGTCTCTGGAGGACACAGTGCACCCATGCATCACATTGATTTCAATGAGAACTGTGCAATACCACCTTTCTCCTGCAGTGGCGCTGCAGGGTAATTTAACACTTGCTGTTAAATGAAGATGGGCAGCTCTTCTCTATTCTTTCTTCTTAGGAAACCATATCGGATGTTGGGGACAGCTCTCCTCTTGGAGTCAACCTTCCTTTTGTTGGCTACTCATATACATTCAGGTAAGAGCAATGGGATCTTTCGTTTGAGGTTAATGAGCCGCCTATCATTGAGCTTTCAATCTTTAGTAAATAATGCTTCTCTGTTTCCTAGGGAGAACGGCAGGGATCATGTTTGGGGAAACTTGAGAAACGCATGTGCATGTAAATTGGGATCACATCCAGACCTTCAAAAAATGAGCCATGGGGAGAACTTGGTGAGAAATCTTGCCCTATACAGAAAGCAAATTCTATAGGAGACATTTATCATACCCCTACAATTGTTTCTGCACTCAAACAGTCCCCCCACATTGGGGTTAACATCATGGGGCAGGGGTTGCATGGAGGCATTTCTTAGAATTTACGCCCCGGAAAACTGGTGTTAATTATAGCTGAAATCCACTCGGCTGGTGTAGATTTCAGTTCTGGGGCACAGACCAGCACTGTCATCAACATCAGAACGGTGGAGGCCACATCCTCTTCCTAGGCCAGTGATGTCAGGTCTATTGGTCACATGGCCTAGGCGCAGCTCAGTCCCATTCAAGTGAATGGGGCTGAGCTGCAGTACCAAACACGGCTGCTCTCCAATGGACAGCACTGTGTTGGTAAGCTGCGAGAAGGCCGTAGCACTCATCGGGGGACCGCAGCATCCTCAAACAGCTGATTGGTGGTCCAAGTGTTGTACCCCCTCCAATCTGATATTAATGACCTATGCAGAGGATAGGTCATCAAAATCAGAATCTCAGAAACCCTTTTAAGAGGTCTCTGCCTCTAAGGCTAGCGCACCCAGCAGCTTCCAGGTAGCGGCCGGATCTCCGCTGGACCCTATTATAGTTAACGGGGTCGGTAGGCATTGCGGTAACATCCGGCAATGCAGGAGCCAGAGAGTTTCGGCAGGTTGTTCTTCGCCGGACAAGCCTGCCAGAGCTAGTCATTTTAATGTGAAAAGTGCCATAACAGTTGTTGTGCATCTGACGCCAGTATAAAATACTGGTGTTAATTAATGTTCTCCAGTGTTTATACATTGCATGTCAGACTGAAAATGCCAAAAATCCACAGGCTTTATAAAAAAAAAAAGGTTAGATAGTGAATGGATGTAACAGTCTCATCTTGGACAGTACATCTAATTCAGGCATGATAACAGAACGTATATCTCATACCTCCAGGAATCACATTTGGATCCCTCCTTGTTATCTGAGTTGCGCAATGCTCTGCAGAGTGAGTCAGAGGCCAGGGAGGCTCTGTCTTCTGAAATTAGCCTCCTTCAAGCAGCCAATCAGAGCCTGGCCAGGTGAGAACATCTGTCAGTCCATTGAAGATGATCTGTGAGGAAGTAAACATGTAGACACTTTCTTGACCTGGGCAACGTTATCCATGTTAGCAATCTGCTTGACCTTTATTCATGTATTATATGCATTGTAATGGTGTTGTGTTTTATGTTTTTGTCCTTCTGGAAGAGATCTAAGTTGCCCATGGAACACTGCCAAAAAGCTTAATGCAAAGCTGGTTCGGTCTTTCTACTGAGAGCCAGTAACCCCCCCCCTTAAAGCCGCATGAAGGGCTTCTCATCTATCCAGCCAATGCCGTGCTCTGTACTGACAAGTGCTATATTTTTGTGCTTTGCAAACAAAGATTGAGGTGATGGGACCTGAACTTCAGTCCTGTTTCCATAACTCATCACAGGCTATATCCATGCACCGATCCATGCAACAACTCCTTACCACAGACATGCTGGTGGGGAAGAATGGAGTAGTAAGTCCCCCTCTTCCAGGGACTGGTTGGGCTTCCAGCAGTTTGCCTTCCCCTAGATCATTACACTATGACATTGATGGACTTTCTCATCCATTATACATATAGAAAAAATCATTACATGAAAGGGTTGAAGCTGATTTGGCCAATGCTCAACACCATCATGGCTTTGGTGCATTACTTCTGGTGTTACTGTCTACTTTGGTTGTTTTCACAGTCGCCTGTATGAAGCTGACCAGTTGAACTCTGAACTCCAGAGCAAAATCTGCTCATTGGAGCAGCAACTAAAAGACAGAGAGAGAGGTGAAGAGGAAGGAGAAGAAAGAGGTGAGGAAGAGACACAACTTAATTAAAATCTAAAGGTTTGTACACATGAGGTATAATGCAAGCATCTCAGCTGAGTGCCATAGGGCTATGTTTATTCTATGGTGAACACCGCTAGGACACCTTTCGGTCATAGCTATGGTAAGCATGCTTCAGTGCTGTAGGGATCATATGATCCTGGTCCAGCACTTCAGTTTATGTTCTTAGGAGGCTTCTACCATAGTGAGCAATGGCAACTAGCTGTCCAGCCTTGGCCACCATGCAGTCTAATTCTGGCTACATGCTTGATTCTTTTTACCTTCTATGTACAACACTACCGCACTGCTATACTGACCATTCATGATGTATTTTGCCATCTGTCTCAACCCAACTTTAAATCCTCTTTACATAGCTGTCTTCTGTATGCATCATTGTAAATATCTTCCTTTCTTCTAACAAGCCTCTGATATCTGCCATCCAACCTCTTACAGAAAAACATTTCCTACCCCGAAGATGTGAAACCTGCAAACAGAAATCTGAACCTACCTCTAGGATTAGACAAGTGAGACTTCTATAGGAACTGGAAATGGGAGTCAAGCTGGGTATTTTAATTCTAGGGGATGGTGGAGGGAAGAAGAGGGGTGGCAGCTCACCAGGGACTAAATTTTGGAAAGAGGGCCAGTAGCACAGTATGTTCCCAGGCAGAATGACTCTAAAAGTGTCTTGGGACTTTGGCCCATTTGAATGACTTTGTGTACCTGAGACACATAGACAACCCTGGTATACAAGCCCAGCCTTGTATAACTCAATAAAGGCCAAAAATAGGGGAACTCCCATAGAGATTGACGGTAGACTGCTTGTTGAGATGGACATACTTTGTCTAGTGGGAGATGTTTTTTGGGACATTGGAAGCATTAGGAATATTTAAGCCCCGGACCTGATTCCAAACCTTTGTCTATCTTCTCTCTCAGCTAGATAGCTGTATACCTTCCTATTGCCACCCCTTAGTGACACCAGTTCACCGTCACATGCTGCTCTTCTCACGGGTATGTCACATGCATGTCACCTATTATGTTGTCCTATGTTGATCGGGGGTGACTCCCACCCAACCCTGTTGTGTCAATGTGGTGTTAGACTGGTCTTCTGTGTCTGTTTCGTCCCTGTGTGTTGGGAAGTGGGAATATATATCTGATGAATGATTCTGTATGTGCAGAGCAGAATCTAGAGTCCTATGCCTCTTTGTTGTCTTTCAGTGTTAATTCGGCATCATCAGTATTTTTCTATGAGCTAACAAATCTATATGGATTCGGAATGGTTCTTCATAGGCCCATGTGACCATCTGAGTATAGAAATACTCTAACATCAGGAATGATGAAACTTTTGTAGTCGTAGATCTAGTTTTTTTATGAGCAGATTATCTGCAATCCAGAAAACACTGGGGTGAAAAGAGTTTTGCAATCCATCACATCATTTAGAATCTATAATTTTACATACATTAGAAGGCAATGCACACATTCAAATCATAGTCAAAACATTTCAGTTTAATTTTTTTGTAAATTACATTTTTATTTTTGCATTCTACGACAAAATTAATATTTCTTTTTTTTCCCATTATTCTCCCTTTTTTACCTTAATTTTTTTTATTTTAAAGGGGTTGTCCACATTATTAAAGCTGATGGCCTACCCTTAGGATAGACCATCAATATTAGATTGATGGGAGTCTAAATATTTGCAACCCCGCCAAATCAACTGTTTGAAGAGGGGTGCGACTCTCATGAGAAAAGTTTGGTGTGTGCAGTGTGAACCAGTTTAAACAATGATGAGGCATGTGTGCTGTGGCCCCTCCAAACAGCTGGCTGGTGTTGGTGCTGAGAATTGATCTCTCATGATCCTAAGGATTATAAAAACCTGGATAACCCCTTTAACCTAGCTGAACCTTTAACAATTGACTTATCTTTGTGTCACTGTCTTCTACAGGTACCTAAACCCAACTCTGGCTGGGTAGGATATCTCCTGCACCTGAGCATGTGGTCCTTGAAGTGGATGGTGCCTCCAGTCCTCTGAGTGACATCTTTGAGATACCATTTTCAAAGACGTTAATAACAGAGAGAAGGAGTAAAAAAAAAGTGACGTGTCAAAAACATCTAATGACCCTTAATAGCACTGTGTCCATGTTTACCATGTGCCCCAGACAATAGTGCCTGCTTGCTTGTCAGGCTGAACAAATGGGTTACAAAATTGTTGTTTTTTATCACCTATTGGCTGCTGACCTTACTAAAACCAAGCTTACCGTCCTAACTGTTTTCAAGATGGTTGGGTTTTGGTTATTGGATTGTTTTTGGAGGCCATGCTTCCCATTAGCTATTAGATAGACTGATACAATTGGCATTTGTGCATTGTCGGACTGGGGGTTCCTTGGGCCCATCAGAGGAGATGATTCTGAATGACCGCTTTCAATCCATTTTAATTGCATCATGAATTTGTTACATTTTTGAATCAACCCCTAAGAACCCTTGTAGCAAATGATTGTCTCCAAAGTCAGCTCCAAATGGGGTTGGACCCCTTTAATTGTGCCAGAACCTGGGCCCACCAGAAAGAAAGTCCTCCAATCCGACTCTGTATTTGTGCCTACTAGATTAAGGAACAATAAAATTTCTGCAAGTTCCTGCAGGGCAGCCCAGCTAATTCTATAGCCTAACTTCCCTGACAACTTTCACATACAAAAATGAGTAGTACGTACTTTTGCAGAATCTGCTAATATCTTTTCTTTCAGCTCCCCTTTCGTCTCTGGGCTTTCTGCAGATGCGGATTCTGCAGTGGTTTCTTCCTGCTGTACAGGGGACTCCCTCTCTGTGCCACACAGACTTGTTCTAGGCTCGTCTCACACATAAAACAGGAGACATGAAATGGCTACACCATAGATCAGTGATGGCGAACCTTTTAGAGACCGAGTGCCCAAACTGCAACCTAAAACCCACTTATTTATTGCAAAGTGCCAACATGGCAAATTAACCTGAATGCTACAGTCCAATATAGTATATCTTCCATTTAGCTATAATAGCCTGCCTACATTCAATCCAGACCCCCCCCCCCCCCCAGGCAGGCCCCCTGTCCAACATACAACATATACATTTACTACACTTTTTTGACACTTGATATGCATATCAAAAGTGTTGATAGCGAGGGTCCCAGCTCTGAAACCCCTGGTGATCTCTATAAAGAGCTGTCTGAAGCGCTCAGCAGAGTGCTGCTTCTCCTCACTGCTGGATGATGAAGATGTCCCATAGACTTTATATTGAGACTGTCTTCACTACAGCGGTAAGGAGAAGCACCGCTCTGCTGAGCGCTTCAGTGGGGGTCCCACCTCTGAGACCCCCGCTAAAGCCCACTGCCCACCACTGAGACATCAAGGCCGCTTACCGTGCCAGGTGCCTCTGGGTGAAGATCGCACACCACTGCAGGAGCCTCCCCCACCACATCTAGAAAGCGGTGTGCCGAATGCTCCGGCAGCCCGCTCAAAGCAACCAATAACAAAGCTCCTTTTTGCAGGTCATGCATGCCCCCCTCTGGCATGCGTGCCATAGGTTCGCCACCACTGCCATAGATTATGTCTCTTCAAAGTAAAAAAGCATGGGTAAAAGGTGGGAGAACATGGGTTATGCGTTATGTGTGGGCAGAGAGGGAGGTTTGGGGGAGGCATTATGCCTAAAACAAAGTCAGCTGGGAGTTGTAGTTCATAGTAATAGTCTTCTTCTAATGAGATTATCCATAATCCTTATCTGCATGACGTGTGATTTGTTTCACTGTCACAGTCTTAACACAAACGCACAGACACACATAAGAATACATACACACAGACAGACCTCACAGGCATTGTGATAATAGGTCTTAAAAAGCACAATTTCTGAGTAAAGCATCCTTTCCGACCATCCGCCATATCTGGGAATAAACCGTGCCCATCTTATGTCTTAAAAGTAGTAACACTCCCACGTTACCCACGGCATCCTGCCCAAACTGGTCCTGCCCAAAAACGAATAAATGACCGTAGGGATTGTCCCCAGTTCCCCACATGCCTTAGGTGTGTGACATTTTTGGGCAATGTCAATGTTCTTATTTGCACTAGTTTTTATAAATCTATATCGATTTATGTATGATGATCTATTTAAAGGTGTACTCTACTCTCATACATTTATGGCATATCCACAGGGAGCATCCTGTAGCTATACCATAAATTCTTCAGGTGGTAATAACCTTTTAAAGAGAATTTAAAAAATCCTGTTAAAGGGGTTATCCCATGATTTATGTAAAAAATTAAAATCAGACATCATATAGTACATGAGAATCTCTTTCTAACAAAGCTATCACAACAGCCATGGCCTTTTCGTACATGCATTTCTGATTAGCTCTACAATATTGCATCCCCTGCCCTAATATGTCTACATCATTTGACAGGAGCCTGAGAAAATTGAGTAAAAATTGCAGTGGGAGCTGTAAGACCTCCCTGATGTAGACCAGACTCTTCTGTCGTAGATTTTTGTTTTTTTATATCCTATAAACCTAAGCTTTTTCTTTGAGAAAAGTTAGATCCAAGGCAAAAATTACTTTATAATACGAAGTGTGGTCCTTAGGGTACCGTCATAAACACCTGTTTTGGCAAGTTAAGAGGAAAGGTGGTTCAGGTAGAGTATCTTACCTAGGTTCTTTGTACCTACAAACTACTGTGCCTTAGATACAGGGCAGCAAACCAAATCTTGGTTTTGGTTGAGTATTGATCAGATCCGGTGTTGTTGGCAATAAGATTTTTAGAAATTCCATTCACAAATTTTGGTATTTTTTTTTTTTTACCCACAGCACACCATTTTTGGCTAGGTGTATGAGCCCTCAGAGGGATCTCCCAAGACAAAAAAGTCAGATCATAGAAATTCAAAGGTGAGAATCCAAATTCTGAGACTCTCACAGGTCCAGTGATGGAGTGTACTGTATACACATATACAAAAAAAAAAAAAATCAGTCATTGCAGCAGGGGAGGTCAATCTTCTACAGCAGGCACTAGAATTGACATCAGCTGGCCAATATCTGGAGTAGAGAGCATCATCTTTAAAAATTGGCCCATATTTATGACTTTAAAGGGTGTGTTCTCATGGTCCAACCTTGGCAACAAAAAAAAAGTGATATGCCGCAACATGTGAATATACAATGATAGCAATAGGTACGCCAGTGCAGCACCATCATCATCATCATGTCAGCAGTTGTCCGATCTGGATCAGTAGCAGAGTAAAGCTGTAGAAATCCCACCCTGGCTGGAGTCCTCTCAGTAGGTCTTCTTCATACTTTATTATTAGCTGCTGCTGGCCATAGGATTTTATGAGTAATTACCATAATTACCTATTTATAGGACTTGCTTTTCCAGCAAGGAATGCGGACGTACAAACATGACCCATTTCATCAGGGAGGCATTTGTTTTGACTGGTATTTCCCACGCATTTCAGTGCTCTTATGCGGCCTCCATAAAAGACTGCTTTTCAACAGTTCATTAACTGAAATGGACCAATGTTATATTTGTATAACTGGGTATAGGCAGCAGTGACAATGTGTACTTTTTCACAGTTGGTATAGCTATAGGGAGTGCAGAAGTAGTAGTCACAACCGGACCCTGATGCCTGTGGGGCCCTCTGCCACATAAGAATACACTATATTATAAATAGAACATGATAGCTGAGGTACTGTGTTACAGATTTCACTTTGGGCCACCAGTATTATAAGCAGAACATGATAGCTGAGGAACCAAGCCAGATTTCATTTGGGCTAACTGTATCATAAATAGAACATGATGGCTGAGGGACCGTGTTACAGATTTCACTTTGGGCCACCAGTATTATAAGCAGAACATGATAGCTGAGGAACCATGCCAGATTTCATTTGGGCTAACTGTATCATAAATAGAACATGATGGCTGAGGAACCATGCCAGATTTCACTTTGGGCCACCAGTATTATAAATAGAATATGATATCTGAGGAACCAAGCTACAGCCTTGACTTTGGGCCAACTGTATCATAAATAGAACATGATAGCTGAGGGACCGTGTTACAGACTTTACTTTGGGCCTATGCACATTGTAGTCAATTTATCGATTTCATGGAGCTTTTTTTTTTAAAGACGTCTTTAACTTTACCATATCATACTATTATCAACCAGTATACAGCAGCTGGGCCACCCACAGATGAGAACAGGTGGGTCCAGGTGGTGTTATGCATAGAAGAAAGGTTGGTCCCATAATAAAAATCAAAATGGGCCAATCCATGATGTGGTGCTGTGTTTTGCCACCCTGGACAGAGTAGTCCACTGTCTCTTTCCACACCATTTTCATGCCCATTGGGCCAGTTCTGCAGGCTTTGAATGAAGTTTCGCTGCAGAGTAGAGTCCTCCATAGGCTCTTATCACCCAGTAGCTAAGGGGATGGAGTGGGCTTCTACCCCCAAGGGCCCCATAGCACCCACTTGTTCTGCCTCTATAGCATATTATGTATTTGGGTCCAGGCACTAATGTGAACAGAGGCACGGCCAGCAGCATTACATTCAAATCAATTAAGGTCTTTTTGTTAGTAGGTTTCTTGGCCTATGGTCCAAACACTTACATAGACAGTGGGTACACTTTTCTTCAAATGAGACTTAGGACTAGATTTTTGGCAGATTCCCAGTGACCTGTCCTGCTTAGGGATTTATTACAAGGACCAGACGCTGGTTTCATTTGTTCCAGAGAACTTTTAAATAGAATAAGCGGTGGCAAGAGGCCCAGATTCCAAGAGGGGCTTCTATCTTTCCAGTGATATTTAGGCAAAGTATATATGGGACAATTAAAGGAAACCTAGCAACCAAGGAACATCCATTGACAACAACAGTCTCAAGTAATCGTCGTTTTTTCCTGTTCTATGTATGAGTCCATATATCTTATGACTGAGGCGGAAAATATACAGCATATAAGGCCATGTACTGCAGCAGGGTTATACGTGGCCAACTATCTAACCCACCCAAATACAGGAAGACTTGATAGATATCCTGCCACATAACACAGCAGTATTATAAATGGCACATTACAGATTCTGCATTAGGGCCTAGGTGCTTCAAATTAGGCTTCCTCTTCTATAACATCCCCTTGGTGCCAGATATATAGTTTTTTTCCCGTGCTGTCAGACCAAACCAATAGGATATTGCCACTCAGTGTCTTGATCTACTAGATTTTTGTCTTACAGATCTGGCAATTTTAGAAAAATCTGCCAACAGCCAAATGCCAACGGGTGCCCCTAGATGCCATATTTCGATCAGATGGGTAGGACAGATTTGTACCTATGTCACCCTGTCGTTTACACTTTCTGCATTCGTATGTTCATTCCTCAAATGTTAGAACATGTCCTATACTGGTCTGCAAAATGCAGACTGCAGACCTTTGAAGTCAATGGGTCGGCAAAAAAATGCAGACAGCACAAGGACCGCTTCCGTATTTTGCGGATATGTGGTTTACGGAAAGTGTGCATGAGGCCTAGGGGTGTTTTCACATACACTTTTTTTTCTGATGCAGTTTTCTGAACCAGAGCAAAAAGTGTATTCCAGTAGGTCATCAGTATCAAAATCTCAGAAAACCCCTTTAATTTCTAGGTGGAAAACTGTGCATGAAATTTTCAAAATCATATCCACTTAGCAGGCAGTGTATTACATGAAAATCATCACGGAAAATCCATGCGTAATGCAAACAAAGTACGTATACCCTCAGGGTTGTGCCCACAGGGAGGGACAAACCTTAAAGAAGCAGTCCCACAATTTTTTTTTTCTCTGATCTGTTAGAAAAGTCCTGTAGCGAGGGTAATCATCTTACCAGTGACTGTATTTGTGAGTTATCCCCTCCCTTTTGATCCTCAGCTGTGTCATGTAAAAATCTGACTGCCCAAATAAGACTACATGCACGCGACCGTTGTGTGTTTTGCGGTCCGCAAAACACGGATGGCATCCGTGTGCGTTACGCAATTTTTCGGAACGGCATGGACGGCCATTAATATGACTGCCACGGAACGGAGCAACGGATTTGGACAGCACACGGAGTGCTGTCCGCATCTATTGCGGCCCCAATGAAATGAATGGGTCCGCATCCAAGCCGCAAAAACTGCGTCTCGGATGCGGACAAAAACCACGGTTGTGTGCATGAGGCCTAACACAGCATCTTATGTGTGGACAGGAAGCCAGTTTCACTATACATTCCTAGGGAAGCCTCATTGTCAGTCTCAAAGGAAGTATTAGAAAAGTAACTGACTTCCTGTCCTGTGTCAGTTGGAGATCAGAGTGCTGGTCACATGACACAGCTAAGGATCAGAAGGGAGGTTATAACTCACAAATACAGTCACTGGTAAGAAGATTGCCTTCACTACAGAATACATTATGCACACTTTTAACAGGTCAGAGAATAAAAAAAATTGTGGAAGTGCTACTTTAAGGGTAGATTTATTTTCTGCTGTATAATTGCAGTTGGAAAATCCACAGCAACATCAAAGTGAATGAGCTTTTATGAAATCCAGGCAAAAATTGACCTGCGGAACGGGTTTCAAATCTGCAGCATATGCAATGTATAGAATGAAATCTGTGGCAAATCTCACCTGGCTTTTGCAGCAGATTGGTTGCAGATTTTGTTTTCTGCAATTACGTTCATGTGAACATACCCTTAAGGTAACACAGACACATTTTAACTTTCGTATTACATTTTTTTAAATCTACCGGACCCAACGTAGATTATGATAGAACCCTATAGACATCGATCTGAGCAGTTCAGAACCAGGTGGGGGGGGGGAGAATGGTCTGGATCTTATCCATATCAGGGATGTTGAAAATGATAGCCTATATGAAACTAACCCTCTAAGCAAGTTGTCAGCACAACCTTGGCCGCTTTTGAAGAATGTATATTAGGAAGCAGAAGCGCCGGAGATCTGATTTAAAAGAAATGCACACATTTGGAAATGGAGCCAGGGACAGTTATTTTCTCAACCTCTTCATTCATGTTGCAGATCTAGATTGGTTTTCTTAAAGATGCACTGTATTTTTCCTTGGATATCAACTTTGCTTACTCAGAAAAGCATTCCGAGTTTACTCACTGCATGCTGCCAAATAGTGTACCTGTGAATGTAAGTCCCACGTTGTAAATCACCAAAACCAATCCCTGAGAATTTCGTTTACATGATACATGAATGAATTTTTACCATTTGATCTATGCACACAAGAGTGTTTTATTTTTATATCTATATAGATGTATATATATACCTGTTTATATATAGATATATATATAGATATATGAATCCAGATGTAATATATTTTATTTATGTTTTTGTTACTACCAAGGTTATGTATATATGCCTATTGTATATATGACTGTATATATTTGGAAGAAAGCGAACATGCGAGTGTATAGTAGGTTAAGATCAATGTACGAGTGGTTCTCATAGATGTCTGTATTTATAGAGATATATAAATTGTGTGAATTTAAGTGGTGAATAAAAGATGAAAAATATATGAATTGACATGTGTGCCCTGCATTTTTTTTCTCTTCTCTCCGCTAAGCTTCTTTCATACTGGTTCCAATGATATCCATCGTTCTGCTTTGTTATTTGAATAAATCAATGGATGGGCAGTTAGAAAACCGAGAATAGCTATGAAAACGTTGTGGTCGCCATCGGATAAAGGTGGGGTTCAATTTCCGGATCTGAGGAGATATAATTTAGCAAGCCTCTTTCGACATTGTAGAGATTGGCTACATCAGACCTCTCATTATTTAAATACTTTATTGGAGAAGGAACTGGCCGCAGGGTGGGACTTGGGAGCTATATTGCATTCCAGACTGGCATCTCCACCTTCAGATATCAAATTATCAGTGATGATTAGGGACACGGTAGTGACTCATTTTAGTCTTCCAAACATATGCCTTTGTGGAATCATCCAGAATTCAATGCAGGTAATAACAATAAATGGTTTCGCACGTGGAAGTCCAGAGGAATATACTCCTTAAAACACTTAGGCCTCTTTCACACGGGGCGAGATTTCCACGCGGGTGCAATTCGTGAGGTGAACGCATTGAATCCGGACCCATTCATTTCTATGGGGCTGTGCACATGAGCGGTGATTTTCAAGCATCACTTGAAAATCGCAGCATGCTCTATTTTGTGCATTTTTCGCGTAACGCAGGCCCCATAGAAATGAATGGGGATGCGTGAAAATCGCAAGCATCCGCAAGCAAGTGCGGATGCGGTGCGATTTTCACGCATGGTTGCTAGGAGACGATCGGGATGGAGACCCGATCATTATTATTTTCCCTTATAACAGGGTTATAAGGGAAAATAATAGCATTCTTAGTACAGAATGCATAGTACAATAGGGCTGGAGGGGTTAAAAAAATAATAATAATTTAACTCACCTTAATCCACTTGTTCACGCAGCCCGGCTTCTCTTCTGTCTTCTTCTTTGCTGTGCAGGAGGAAAAGGACCTGTGGTGACATCACTGCGCTCATCACATGATCCATCACCATGGTGATGGATCATGTGACGGACCGTGTGTTGAGCGCAGTGACGTCACCACAGGTCCTTTTCCTGTGCACAGCAAAGAAGAAGAAAGAAGAGATGCCGGCTGCGCGAGCAAGTGGATTAAGGTGAGTTAAATTACAGTTGTGTTCAAAATTATTCAACCCCCAATGCTGTAAAGGGTTTTAGGGAATTTAGTGTACATTTGTAATTGTGTTCAGAATGAAATCTTACAAGGACTTTTTAAAGAACCAAATGCAACTAAAATGACCAATTGTTTTTGTAATACAGTATTAAATGTTTTTTTGTGATTTCTTCATTGACACAATTATTCAACCCCTTAAAGACTACCACTCTTAAGAACAGAGGTTCATTCAAGTGTTTTCGATCAGGTATTGAAAACACCTGTGGATGTCAAGGAGCAGCAATCAAGCATAATAAGCACCAATTAGGCAGATTTAAAAGGACTGTGATACTCAGCTCCTTCTAGACATTTACTGGTGTGTTTACAAACATGGTGAAGTCAAGAGAATGGTCCAGGAAGACAAGAGAAGAGGTGATTTCTCTTCACAGGAAGGGCAATGGCTATAAGAAGATTGCAAAGATGTTAAACATACCAAGAGACACCATAGGAAGTAGAGTTGAGCGAACACCTGGATGTTCGGGTTCGACGAGTTCGGCCGAACTTTCGAAAAATGTTCGGGTTCGGGATCCGAACTCGACCCGAACTTCATCCCGAACCCAAACCCCATAGAAGTCAATGGGGACCCGAACTTTTGGGCACTAAAAAGGCTGTAAAACACACCCGGAAAGGGCTAGAGGGCTGCAAAAGGCAGCAAAATGTAGTTAAATCCCCTGCAAACAAATGTAGATAGGGAAATGATGAGTTAACATAAAATAAATAAAAATTAAACAATATTAATTGGAGTGAGGTCCCATAGCACAGAATCAGGCTTCAAGTCACCCACCAATGGAGAAGGTCACTTACTATTATTTTGACCACAGCACCCAGACAAAGGAGAGAGGTCCCACAGCAGAGAACCAGGCATCATATCACCCACCACAGGAGTAGGCCACCATTTTGTTACTTTGACCCCTACACCCAGACGGAGGAGAGAGGTTACACAGCAGAGAATCAGGCATTTAGATCACCCACCACAGGAGTAGGCCACCATTGAATCAGACCCCGGCAACCATGTCAGATGGCACAAGCATAAGCTTTATATCAATCAGCACAGGAGAAGGCGACTTTGACAGACTTTGACCCCTACACCCGGACGGAGGAGAGAGGTTTCAAAGCAGAGAATCAGGCATTTAGATCACCCACTACAGGAGTAGGCCCCAATTTAATGGGACCCCGGCAACCATGTCAGATGGCACAACCATCAGCTTCATATCAATCAGCACAGGAGAAGGCGACTTTGAAAGACTTTGACCCCTACACCCAGACGGAGGAGAGAGGTTTCACAGCAGAGAATCAGGCATTTAGATCACCCACCACAGGAGTAGGCCCCCATTGAATCAGACCCTGGCAACCATGTCAGATGGCACAACCATCAGCTTTATATCAATCAGCACAGGAGAAGGCGACTTTGAAAGACTTTGACCCCTACACCCAGATGGAGGAGAGAGGTTTCACAGCAGAGAATCAGGCATCATATCAACCACCACAGGAGAAGCCACCATTTAGTTACTTTGACCCCTGCACCCAGGAAGAGGAGAGAGGCACCACAGCACATATTCTGGCATCATATCAGCCACCACAGGAGAAGCCACCATTCAGTTACTTTGACCCCCGCACCCAGGAAGAGGAGAGAGGCACCACAGCACATATTCTGGCATCATATCAGCCACCACAGGAGAAGCCACCATTGAGTTACTTTGACCCCCGCACCCAGGAAGAGGAGAGAGGCACCACAGCACATATTCTGGCATCATATCAGCCACCACAGGAGAAGCCACCATTGAGTTACTTTGACCCCTGCACCCAGGAAGAGGAGAGAGGCCCCACAGCACATATTCTGGCATCATATCAGCCACCACAGGAGAAGCCACCATTTAGTTACTTTGACCCCTTCACCCAAACAGAGGAGAGAGGTTCCACATCAGAGAATCAGGCATCATATCAACCACCACAGGAGTAGGCCCCAATTTAATGGGACCCCGGCAACCATGTCAGATGGCACAACCATCAGCTTCATATCAATCAGCACAGGAGAAGGCGACTTTGAAAGACTTTGACCCCTACACCCAGACGGAGGAGAGAGGTTTCACAGCAGAGAATCAGGCATTTAGATCACCCACCACAGGAGTAGGCCCCCATTGAATCAGACCCTGGCAACCATGTCAGATGGCACAACCATCAGCTTTATATCAATCAGCACAGGAGAAGGCGACTTTGAAAGACTTTGACCCCTACACCCAGATGGAGGAGAGAGGTTTCACAGCAGAGAATCAGGCATCATATCAACCACCACAGGAGAAGCCACCATTTAGTTACTTTGACCCCTGCACCCAGGAAGAGGAGAGAGGCACCACAGCACATATTCTGGCATCATATCAGCCACCACAGGAGAAGCCACCATTGAGTTACTTTGACCCCCGCACCCAGGAAGAGGAGAGAGGCACCACAGCACATATTCTGGCATCATATCAGCCACCACAGGAGAAGCCACCATTGAGTTACTTTGACCCCCGCACCCAGGAAGAGGAGAGAGGCACCACAGCACATATTCTGGCATCATATCAGCCACCACAGGAGAAGCCACCATTGAGTTACTTTGACCCCTGCACCCAGGAAGAGGAGAGAGGCCCCACAGCACATATTCTGGCATCATATCAGCCACCACAGGAGAAGCCACCATTTAGTTACTTTGACCCCTTCACCCAAACAGAGGAGAGAGGTTCCACATCAGAGAATCAGGCATCATATCAACCACCACAGGAGTAGGCCACAATTTAATGGGACCCCGGCAACCATGTCAGATGGCACAACCATCAGCTTCATATCAATCAGCACAGGAGAAGGCGACTTTGAAAGACTTTGACCCCTACACCCAGACGGAGGAGAGAGGTTTCACAGCAGAGAATCAGGCATTTAGATCACCCACCACAGGAGTAGGCCCCCATTGAATCAGACCCTGGCAACCATGTCAGATGGCACAACCATCAGCTTTATATCAATCAGCACAGGAGAAGGCGACTTTGAAAGACTTTGACCCCTACACCCAGATGGAGGAGAGAGGTTTCACAGCAGAGAATCAGGCATCATATCAACCACCACAGGAGAAGCCACCATTTAGTTACTTTGACCCCTGCACCCAGGAAGAGGAGAGAGGCACCCCAGCACATATTCTGGCATCATATCAGCCACCACAGGAGAAGCCACCATTGAGTTACTTTGACCCCCGCACCCAGGAAGAGGAGAGAGGCACCACAGCACATATTCTGGCATCATATCAGCCACCACAGGAGAAGCCACCATTGAGTTACTTTGACCCCCGCACCCAGGAAGAGGAGAGAGGCACCACAGCACATATTCTGGCATCATATCAGCCACCACAGGAGAAGCCACCATTGAGTTACTTTGACCCCTGCACCCAGGAAGAGGAGAGAGGCCCCACAGCACATATTCTGGCATCATATCAGCCACCACAGGAGAAGCCACCATTGAGTTACTTTGACCCCTGCACCCAGGAAGAGGAGAGAGGCACCACAGCACATATTCTGGCATCATATCAGCCACCACAGGAGAAGCCACCATTGAGTTACTTTGACCCCTGCACCCAGGAAGAGGAGAGAGGCCCCACAGCACATATTCTGGCATCATATCAGCCACCACAGGAGAAGCCACCATTGAGTTACTTTGACCCCCGCACCCAGGAAGAGGAGAGAGGCACCACAGCACATATTCAGGCATCATATCACACACCACAGGAGAAGGCCTCTTTCAGTGATTTAGGCCTTTGGACCCAGACAGAGGAGAGAGGCACCACAGCACATATTCTGGCATCATATCAGCCACCACAGGAGAAGCCACCATTGAGTTACTTTGACCCCTGCACCCAGGAAGAGGAGAGAGGCCCCACAGCACATATTCTGGCATCATATCAGCCACCACAGGAGAAGCCACCATTTAGTTACTTTGACCCCTGCACCCAGGAAGAGGAGAGAGGCACCACAGCACATATTCTGGCATCATATCAGCCACCACAGGAGTAGGCCACAATTTAGTTTATTTGACCCCTGCACCCAGGAAGAGGAGAGAGGCCCCACAGCACATATTCTGGCATCATATCACACACCACAGGAGAAGGCCTCTTTCAGTGATTTAGGCCTTTGGACCCAGACAGAGGAGAGAGGTCAGAGATTAGCTTCATATCCCCCAGCACAGCAGAAGACCGCTTTATTTAACTTAGGCCTCAGCACCCAGACAGAAGACAGAGGTAGCATGGCAGAGGTTATGGCTTCATGTCACCCGTTAGTTTAACCGGCCACTTTCATCTGGTTAGGCCCCGGCGCCCAGACAGAGAAGAGTTTCATTCAACTGTGGGTTTCATAAAATTTGTATCAAATAAAGAAGTGGCCCGTAGCACAACAAGACATGTTTTAGGCAGTTAATAAGGACTACTCTGCACAAGGGAGGGACAGGTCCTGTGGGATCCATGCCTGGTTCATCTTTATGAAGGTCAGCTTGTCCACGTTGGCTGTGGACAGGCGGCTGCGCTTGTCAGTAATGACGCCCCCTGCCGTGCTGAATACGCGTTCAGATAAAACGCTGGCCGCCGGGCAGGAAAGCACCTCCAAGGCATAACATGCTAACTCTGGCCACGTGGACAATTTCGAAACCCAGTAGTTGAATGGGGCCGAACCATCCGTCAGGATGTGGAGGGGTGTGCAGACATACTGTTCAACCATGTTAGTGAAATGCTGCCTCCTGCTAACACGTTCCGTATCAGGTGTCGGTGCAGATAGCTGTGGCGTGGAGACAAAACTTTTCCACATTTCTGCCATGCTAACCCTGCCCTCAGATGAGCTGGCCGTGACACAGCTGCGTTGGCGACCTCTTGCCACTCCTCTGCCTTCACCTTCCACCTGTTCCCCTGTGACATGTGGGAATGCTCTCAAGAGCGCCTCTATCAGCGTGCGCTTGTACTCGCGCATCTTACGGTCGCGCTCCAGTTCAGGAATTAAAGTGGGCACATTGTCTTTATACCGGGGATCCAGCAGGGTGGCCACCCAGTAGTCTGCACACGTTAAAACGTGGGCAACTCTGCTGTCGTTGCGCAGGCATTGGAGCATATATTCGCTCATGTGGGCCAGGCTACCCATGGGTAAGGACAAGCTGTCCTCTGTGGGAGGCGTATCGTCATCGTCCACCGTATCCCCCCAGCCACGCACCAGTGATGGGCCTGGGCTGCCACCCCGCTGTGAACTTGCGTCATCCTCGTCCCCCTCCACCTCCTCCTCCTCATCCTCCTCGTCCTCCAGTACAGTGCCTTGGCTGGCGACTTGTGAACCTGTCCTCTGCTGCTTAAACAAACCTCCCTCTGAGCCACTTCGAACAGACTGGCCCGAAAGTGTTAGAAACGAGCCCTCATCCTCCTCCACCTGGGCCACCTCCTCTAACATCATTGCCCTAAGTGTTTTCTCAAGGAGACATAGAAGTGGTATTGTAACGCTGATAACAGTGTCATCGCCACTGGCCATGTTGGTGGAGTACTCGAAACAGCGCAGCAGGGCACACAGGTCTCGCATGGAGGCCCAATCATTGGTGGTGAAGTGGTGCTGTTCGGCAGTACGACTGACGCGAGCGTGCTGCAGCTGAAACTCCACTATGGCCTGCTGCTGCTCGCACAGTCTCTCCAGCATGTGCAAGGTGGAGTTCCACCGGGTGGGCACGTCGCATATGAGGCGGTAAGCGGGAAGGCCGAAGTTCCGCTGTAGCGCAGACAGGCGAGCAGCGGCAGGATGTGAACGGCGGAAGCGCGCACAGACGGCCCGCACTTTATGCAGCAGCTCTGACATGTTGGGGTAGTGGTGAATGAACCTCTGCACCACCAAGTTCAGCACATGCGCCAGGCAAGGGATGTGCGTCAAACCGGCTAGTCCCAGAGCTGCCACGAGATTTCGCCCATTATTGCATACCACCAGGCCTGTCTTGAGGCCCACCGGCAGAAACCACTCGTCGGTCTGTTGTTCAATACCCCGCCACAACTCCTGTGCGGTGTGGGGCCTGTCCCCCAAACATATGAGTTTCAGAATGGCCTGCTGACGTTTACCCCAGGCTGTGCTGAAGTTGGTGGTGAAGGTGTGTGGCTGACCGGATGAGCTGGTGGAAGCAGTGGAGGAGGAAGCCGAGTAGGAGGAGGAGGCTACAGGAGGCAGAGAATGATGCCCTGCGATCCTAGGGGGCGGAAGGACGTGCGCCAAGGAACTGTCCGCCGGGGGCCCAGCCGCCACTACATTCATCCAGTGTGCAGTTAGTGAGATATAGCGTCCCTGGCCGTGCTTACTGGTCCACGTATCTGTGGTTAGGTGGACCTTGCCACAAATGGCGTTGCGCAGTGCACACTTGATTTTATCGGACACTTGCATGTGCAGGGAAGGCACGGCTGTCTTGGAGAAGTAGTGGCGGCTGGGAACCACATACTGCGGGACAGCCATGGCCATCAGCTTTTTGAAGCTGTCTGTGTCCACCAGCCGGAATGACAGCATTTCAAAGGCCAGCAGTTTAGAAATGCTGGCGTTCAGGCCAAGGGCTCGAGGGTGACTCGGGGGGAATTTGCGCTTCCTCTCTAAGGTTTGAGATATTGAGAGCTGAACGCTGCTGTGTGATATAGTGGAGACGCTAGTTGACGGTGGCGGTGGTGGTGGTGTCGGTGGCACATCCTCTGTTTGCTGCTCGGCAGGTGGCAACATTCCTCTCGAGGCGGAAGCCGAGGCAGCAGCGGTAGAGGGAGCAGGGGGAGCCTCAGCGAGTGCCTGGTTTTTAAGGTGTGTACCCCACTGCAGTTCATGCTTTGCATGTAGATGCCTGGTCATGCAGGTTGTGCTGAGGTTCAGAACGTTAATGCCTCGCCTCAGGCTCTGATGGCAGAGCGTGCAAGTCACTCGGGTCTTGTCGGTAGGACATTGTTTAAAGAAGTGCCATGCCAGGGAACTCTTTGAAGCTGCCTTTGTGGGGCTGGGTCCCTGTTGGCGATGTCCAGTAGCAGGCGAACTCTGGGGGCGGCGGCTCGTCTGCTTTGGCCCCCTGCTCCCTCTTTGGCTTCGCTGTTGTCTCGGTCTCACCACTACCTCTTCCTCTGAACTGTGAAAGTCATCGCCACGACCTTCAGTCCATGTGGGGTCTAAGACCTCATCGTCCTCTGCATCGTCTTTCACCCAGTCTCCCTCCCTGACCTCCTCCTGTTCAGTCTGCACACTGCAAAAAGACGCGGCAGTGGGCACCTGTGTTTCGTCATCATCAGAGAGTCGGTGACTCTGCTGTGGTGGTATTCCCATGTCCTCTTCACCTGGAGACATAAGTGGTTGTGCGTCAGTGCATGGTATGTCTTCCTCCACTGGGGAAGGGCTAGGTGGACGCCCCTGGGAAACCCTGGAAGCAGAGTCTTCAAACAGAAGAAGAGACTGCTGCATAACTTGTGGCTCAGACCGTTTCCCTGATATGCTTGGGGGTGATGTGACAGACTGATGGGCTTGGTTTTCAGGTGCCACCTGTGCGCTTTCCGCAGAAGACTGGGTGGAAGACCATGTGGTGAACGTGCTGGAAGCACTGTCGGCCACCCAATCGATTAATGCCTGTACCTGCTCAGGCCTTACCATCCTAAGAGCGGCATTGTGCCCCACGAGATATTGCGGTACATTCTGCCGGCTAGTTGAGGGAGTTCGTTCCCTACTGTGTGCGCCTGGGGCCGAACGGCCACGTCCTCTACCAGCAACAGAGGCTCCACGGACACCACCACGACCGCGTCCTCGTCCCTTAATAGTATTTTTCTTCATTGTTGCGATTCAACTCGCACCACAATGAAATATATTATTTTTTATAAGCAAAATCCCCTCACTGGAATACTTTCAGTCTTTTGACTGTATGGATTACAGATGGAATGACTGTTATATGTGAGTACCGCTTTCTTTGACAGATTCTAGTATGGGTACATATATGTTTTCCCAACCCCAGCACATTAGTTTGCTAATTCCAGATGTATGAAACGCAGGCCTAACTGTATCTAGTATATTGAACGCCAGATAAACTAACTTGGCCTTTTTTAAATAAAAAAAATTCCCTCACTGGAATACTTTCAGTCTTTTGACTGTATGGATTACAGATGGAATGACTGTTATATGTGAGTACCGCTTTCTTTGACAGATTCTAGTATGGGTACATATATGTTTTCCCAACCCCAGCACATTAGTTTGCTAATTCCAGATGTATGAAACGCAGGCCTAACTGTATCTAGTATATTGAACGCCAGATAAACTAACTTGGCCTTTTTTAAATAAAAAAAATTCCCTCACTGGAATACTTTCAGTCTTTTGACTGTATGGATTACAGATGGAATGACTGTTATATGTGAGTACCGCTTTCTTTGACAGATTCTAGTATGGGTACATATATGTTTTCCCAACCCCAGCACATTAGTTTGCTAATTCCAGATGTATGAAACGCAGGCCTAACTGTATCTAGTATATTGAACGCCAGATAAACTAACTTGGCCTTTTTTAAATAAAAAAAAAATTCCCTCACTGGAATACTTTATGGCTTTTCACTGTATGGATTACAGGTGGACTGGTATTAGTAGGGGTGACACAAGCACACCCAAGTCCCTGATGTAGGATTTCTATGGCACAGACCACTATTACAAGTGATTAATGGACGTTGGGAGAGATTGTGCTGCAGCACTAGTCCCAAGATAGCCGCCGCCTATCAGCCCAGTAACATGTGCCACAAAATGGTCTGCACAACCTTTAAAAAAAATAGCCTTGGACTGTGCTGCTAAATCGCTATTGGTCTGAATCCCAGGTGTAGATGTCTGACTTGTTTGGAGCTTTGGAATGCACACTGTGGCAGCTTCTGCTGCAGCACTACAAGTCGCAAAATGGCGGCCGGCGGTCAGCCCAGGTACATGTGGATGGAAAAATCACTCTGGCCACTCTAAAAATAGCCAATCCCTATCAAAAAAGCAGCTCAGCTGCAGTTGTTCAGATGAATCACAGGTGGAGGAGAGAAATTTGCTTCCAGTTATTCAATTATCCCTGCCTATTCTCGCCCTAGCATCAGCTGCGTCTATCCCTGTTCTATTCACATCGGGAGTGAGCACGTCCCGACGTGCGCACAAGCTTATAAAGAGGCTGAGTCACATGCTGCACTTGGCCAATCACAGCCTTGCCAATAGTAGGCATGGCTGCGATGGCATCTTAGGGCAAGTAGTATGATGCATGTTGATTGGCTGCTTTGCAGCCTTTCAAAATGTGCCAAAATACATGCCGAACGACGAACCCGAACCCGAACTTTTACGAAAAAGTTCGGGTTCGGGTCCGTGTCACGAACACCCCAAAATTCGGTACGGACCCGAACTATGCTCGAACTGTTCGCTCAACACTAATAGGAAGCATCATTCGCAAATTCAAGGCAAAGGGCACTGTTGAAGCGCTACCTGGTCGTGGCAGAAAGAAGATGCTGACTTTGATTGCTGTGCGCTACCTGAAGCGCAAAGTGGAGAAAAGTCCCTGTGTGACTGCTGAGGAACTGAAAAAAGATTTGTCAGATGTGGGTACTGAAGTTTCAGCTCAGACAATAAGGCGCACACTGCGTAATGAAGGCCTCCATGCCAGAACTCCCAGGCGCACCCCCTTGCTGTCTCCCAGTGCTTTAAGTGGGCCAAAAGAGGTGCCGGTACTCTATTAGGCGCCGGTGCTCCCCCCCCCTGCACATCAGACCCCCCCCATCACACACATATATATTAGTTCCTCTATGTACCAGTACAGTACCCCCCCCCACCACCGCACATTCGTTCCTCTCTGTACCAGTACCCCCCCTGCACACCAGCCCCCCCCCCCCCACTCATCACACACACACACATTAATTCCTCTCTGTACCAGTACCCCCCTGGCAGGGGGGTACTGGTACAGAGAGGAATTAATGTGTGTGTGTGTGTGATGAGGGGGGGGTCTGATGTGCAGGGGGGTACTGGTTCAGAGAGGAACGAATGTGCGGTGGTGGGGGGGGGGGGTACTGGTACATAGAGGAACTAATATATAGGTGTGTGATGGGGGGTTTGATGTGCAGAGGGGTACTGGTACAGAGAGGCACTAATGTGTGGTGGTGGTGGGGGGGGGGGGGTACTGGTAAAGAGAGGAACTAATGTGTGTGATGAGGGGGGGGGGGTCTGATGTGCAGGGGGGTACTGGTACAGAGAGGAACGAATGTGCGGTGGTGGGGGGGGGGTCCTGGTACATAGAGGAACTAATATATATGTGTGTGATGGGGGGGTCTGATGTGCAGGGGCCCCCTACACATCAGACCCACCCATCAGACACATATATATTAGTTCCTCTATGTACCAGTACCCCCCCCCCCACCATCGCACATTCGTTCCTCTCTGTACCAGTACCCCCCTGCACATCAGACCCCCCCCCCCCCCCTCATCACACACATTAATTCCTCTCTGTACCAGTACCCCCTGCCAGGGGGGGGGGGGGTACTGGTACAGAGAGGAACTAATGTGTGTGGGGGGGGGGGGGGGGCCTGTCACTCACCAGTACTCTTCAGAAGTTGGATTCCAAAGCAAAGTCGATGTTCTTTGCTGCACCGTCCGACTCCTGACTCCAAGGAGGACCAGTCACTGGTCGCCGCACTGATCGCTCCTCAGTCACAGGCGCGCGGGAAGGAGTTGACGTCACCTAACGTGAGGTCAACTCCCTGCCTGCGCCAGCCTGAGCCGTACTCTGCAACGACCCGCCCCCCTCCACTAGCTGCCCAGCCAACGACATTAGGGAGGAGATACTGCCAGCTCTCCGCTGCGCTCCGGCAGGGCCGGCCTTAGGTGTCCAGGCGCCCTGTGCGAGCTAACCTTGTGGCGCCCCCCCCCCCCCCCCCCAAAAAAAAACAAAAAAACACTGCTTGTTGCTGGCATCATGGCATAGGCTGGCTGACTATCCAACCAAGTAGTTACCAGCCCGCACACCCCAAAGGCCGGTGTAATGTTATACTTCCCTACTTCGTGAGATTTCCCTACCTTCGTCACTTCCGGTCGCACCGGACATGACGTGAGGAGGTGTGCAGCGCCGCGCAGGCGCACAATGACAGGTTAGGGAAGTTTCACAGCAGAGTGCGCATGCGCCAGGAGTCTCGCCGGCGGTTAGGGTAGGGAAAAACTATGGGCCAGTGCGCAGGCGCAGTGATCGGATGGATGTTCTCAGCTGGACACCGGCCGACACTGCGCATGCACCGGGAGCCTCACCAGCGGTTAGGGAAGGGAAAAATTATGTACGGGTCAGTGCTTTTTCCCTACCCTAACCGCTGGTGAGGCTCCCAGCGCATGCGCAGTGTCGGCCGGTGTCCTGCTGAGAACATCCATCCGATCACCGCACCTGTGCACTGGCCCATAATTTTTCCCTACCCTAACCGCCGGCGAGGCTCCCAGCGCATGCGCACTCTGCTGTGAATTTTCCCTAACCCGTCATTGTGCGCAGTGCGCCCCCCCAATATAATAAACATTGGTGGCGCAGTGCGCCCCTCCCAACACTCCAGTATAATAAACATTGGTGGCGCAGTGCGCCCCCCCAACACCCCAGTATAATAAACATTGGTGGCGCAGTGCGCCCCCCCAACACCCCAGTATAATAAACATTGGTGGCGCAGTGCGCCCCCCCAACACTCCAGTATAATAAACATTGGTGGCGCAGTGCGCCCCTCCCAACACTCCAGTATAATAAACATTGGTGGCGCAGTGCGCCCCCCCAACACCCCAGTATAATAAACATTGGTGGCGCAGTGCGCCCCCCCCCAATATAATAAACATTGGCGCAGTGCGCCCCCCCAATATAATAAACATTGGTGGCGCAGTGCGCCCCCCCCAACACCCCAGTATAATAAACATTGGTGGCGCAGTGCGCCCCCCCAACACCCCAGTATAATAAACATTGGTGGCGCAGTGCGCCCCCCCATCACCCCAGTATAATAAACATTGGTGGCGCAGTGCGCCCCCCCCCAATATAATAAACATTGGCGCAGTGCGCCCCCCCCAATATAATAAACATTGGTGGCGCAGTGCGCCCCCCGAACACCCCAGTATAATAAACATTGGTGGCGCAGTGCGCCCCCCCATCACCCCAGTATAATAAACATTGGTGGCGCAGTGCGCCCCCCCAACACCCCAGTATAATAAACATTGGTGGCGCAGTGCGCCCCCCCAATATAATAAACATTGGTGGCGCAGTGCGCCCCCCCCAATATAATAAACATTGGCGCAGTGCGCCCCCCCAATATAATAAACATTGGTGGCGCAGTGCGCCCCCCCGAACACCCCAGTATAATAAACATTGGTGGCGCAGTGCGCCCCCCCAACACCCCAGTATAATAAACATTGGTGGCGCAGTGCGCCCCCCCATCACCCCAGTATAATAAACATTGGTGGCGCAGTGCGCCCCCCCCCAATATAATAAACATTGGCGCAGTGCGCCCCCCCCAATATAATAAACATTGGTGGCGCAGTGCGCCCCCCGAACACCCCAGTATAATAAACATTGGTGGCGCAGTGCGCCCCCCCATCACCCCAGTATAATAAACATTGGTGGCGCAGTGCGCCCCCCCTCAATATAATAAACATTGGTGGCGCAGTGGGCCCCCCCTCAATATAATAAACATTGGTGGCGCAGTGCGCCCCCCCTCAATATAATAATCATTGGTGGCGCAGTGCGCCCCCCCCAATATAATAAACATTGGCGCAGTGCGCCCCCCCAATATAATAATCATTGGTGGCGCAGTGGGCAGTGCCAATGAGGGTTAAAAAATAAAAATAATAATTAACTCACCTCCTCCAATTGATCGTCTTCTGTTCTTTCTTCATGACCTGTCAAAGGACCTGTGGTGACATCACTGTTAGCATCACATGATCCATCACCATGGTAATGGGTCATGTGATGAGCTCAGTGACGTCACCACAGGTCTTGAAGAAAACAGGAGAACGGCAGCTACGCGATCATCTGGAGGAGGTGAGTTAAAAATTTTTTATTATTTTTTAACCCTCACTGGCACTTCCCACTGAGCCACCAATGTTTCTTATACTGGGGTGTTTGGGGGGGAAAGCGCACTGCCTACCAACGTTTCTTATACTGGGGTGTTGGGGGGGGGGGGGCGCACTGTGCCACAAACGTTTCTTATACTGAGGGGGGGGGTGGGGGCGCACTGCCTACCAACGTTTCTTATACTGGGGTGTTGGGGGGGGGGGGGGGGCGCACTGTGCCACAAACGTTTCTTATACAAAAACAGGAGGCGGGTGCTGGAATCAAATAGCCGGCACCCGACCTCTGTGACAGGGAGCTGCGATCAGCTACAATTAACCCCTCCAGTACCGCACCTGAAGGGTTAACTCAACTGCAGCTGATCGCAGCTCCCTGTCACAGAGGTTGGCTGTCGGCTATTTGATTCCAGCACCCGCCTCCTGTTTTTGTATTCAGGTCAGTTATCTTCATTGGTGGCGCAGTGGCCACAGCCCCTCCCCTCCTCCTCCAGTCTCTCTTCTTATTGGCAGCGGCGGGGGGCAGCAGGCAGGTCAGACAGGGGAGGAGGAACGAATCAGGTCAGACAGGGGAGGGCTAGATGGAGGGGGCGCCCCGAGGGAGAACACAAGTTCAGCCTCGCCTGCCGCATATTACATTGCGAGCTGTCGGCCGCCCAGCGCCCCTGTTACTATGGCGCCCTGTGCGGCCGCACAGCCCGCACACCCCAAAGGCCGGCCCTGCGCTCCGGTACCGGAAACCCACGTACTGGGCGCACGGAGAGGTGCTGGTACTCTCCAGGGCAATTTTTGGAAGTGGCGGTACTGAGTACCGCCGCGTTCCGGCCCACTTCAAGCACTGCTGTCTCCAAAGAATAAGAAGAGTCGACTGCAGTATGCCAAAAGTCATGTGGACAAACCACAAAAGTGTTCTGTGGACTGATAAAACAAAATTAGAAATGTTTGGGCCCATGGATCAACGCTATGTTTGGAGGAGGAAGAACAAGGCCTATGAAGAAAAGAACACCTTGCCTACTGTGAAGCATGGCGGGGGGTCAATCATGCTTTGGGGCTGTTTTGCTTCTACAGGTACAGGGAAGCTTCAGCGTGTGCAAGGTACCATGAATTCTCTTCAGTACCAGGAGATATTGGATGAAAATGTGATGCAGTCCATCACAAACCTGAGGCTTGGGAGACGTTGGACCTTTCAACAGGACAATGATCCCAAGCATACCTCCAAGTCCACTAGAGCATGGCTGCAGATTAAAGGCTGGAACATTTTGAAGTGGCCATCGCTGTCACCAGACTTAAATCCGATTGAGACCCTCTGGTGGGACTTAAAGAAAGCAGTTGCAGCGCGCAAGCCTAAGAATGTGACTGAACTGGAGGCTTTTGCCCATGAAGAATGGGCGAAGATACCCGTAGATCGCTGCAAGACACTTGTGTCAAGCTATGCTTCACGTATAAAAGCTGTTATAACTGGAAAAGGATGTTGTACTAAGTACTAAGATTGAATGTCACTTGGGGGTTGAATAAAACTGATAATGATGTGAGCACAGAAAAGACATTTGTGGTTATTTCATTATAAATGTTATGTTATATTTGTCTGACTTACAAGGGCCTCTTTGATTTAATTGTAAACAAGATGACTGAAATGATCAAAATCAATGTCAAACTGGCCAAAACACTCAATTTCAGTGGGGGTTGAATAATTTTGAACATAACTGTATTTATTTTAACCCCTCCATCCCTATTGTACTATGCATTCTGTATTAAAAATGCTATTATTTTCCCTTATAACCATGTTATAAGGGAAAATAATAAAATCTACACAACACCTAACCCAAACCCGAACTTCTGTGAAGAAGTTTGGGTACCAAACATGCCGATTTTTCTCACGCGTGTGCAAAACGCATTAAAATGTTTTGCACTCGCGCAAAAAAAATCGGGCATTTTCCTGCGATGCACCCGCATCTTATGCGGCCCAAAACCATGACGCCCGTGTGAAAGAGGCCTTACTCCATGACAAGGAAGCTCGATACCTGTCTCTGTCAGAATTCCAGGACAAATATGCGCTTCCACAGAGTCACGTTCTACAATTCTATCAAGTAATGTCTTTCTGTAAAGCTAGATTAGGAGATGTTAGTCAGGATTACATCACTAATTGTTTTGATACTTTACTAGGACAAAAGGAACACAAACTTTCGCTCTCAACCATCTATAAATCCCAGAGGGAAAGAGAAAAAAAGATAAAACTCAGGCTCATCTATTCTGGGGGGTGGAAATCATTACTGGGAAGGATAAGTTGATGAACGGGTGGATGAGAGTTAGAAAGGCCGTCACATATGAGGGATGGAGAGAGACGCAGTTTAGGCTCACACACAGAGCAATATTTGGGTTTAATCTACCTGCCTCGGATGTGGCTCCCGAAGGGATAACAGCATGTCCAAAATGTAACCAATCAAGGGCAGATTTGGATCATTATATATGGTCCTGCCCAATGATACAAACCTACTGGAGTTGGATACTATCTTGGATCAAACAGACTTTGCAGACAGAACTACCATGTGAGCCACTCGTGGTTTTGTTTTATAGTTTTCCTGAAGGGAAAAAGATACCGAGACTGATAGATGGGGTTTTATTAGTAGCTTTGAGATGCCTATTAAACAAATGGCTAACGCCACATACGCCTTCTGACAGGGAGTTCCAGGGGCAAATGCGATACTTTTTTTTTTAATAGACCAATTGGAAGCAGAAAAAAAAAAAAAACAGATTTCAACTATCTACTCAAACAAATGGCAGACCTTTATTGGCAAACATCTGACGAATGTAGAAATACTAAATCTTATGCGTATTTTCAACACACAGAATGGTACCTGACGAAGGATATCAAAGGACAGTTGGGACATCTTAAGGTTTTATAGATACTTTATCACATTGTATTGGACTATTGTCACGAGTTGGAGGTCCCAGGAGAGACCACCGCATAGTCAAGCAATAAACAAACGAAAATCAGGTACAGACACATAAGAGTTTATTGCACAAACAAAAACCAGGGAAGGCAGCACAGACAAAACATGAGCTCTATGTACCGTCAGCACAGTGGGAGAAAACCCCCACTTCGCTACTGTCTAGTAATACTCCAGAGGGGCGTGACTAAGCAACTCCTGGAATTCACTAGGGCCCCAGAATATAGGTTAGGCTTTGCCGCAGGAAGTTGCCAGGGTCCACTCTGGAGCGTGAACTAGACAGTGACAGCAGGAACGAATGGACAACAGGTACCAGAAGGTACCAACGGCACATAGGCATACATAACAGAAACAGGCAAATACAAAACAGGGCAACTAATAACACAAGCAGAGGTACATAGCAAGGAAACAGGAGTGACAATGAGCAGAGAAGGACTTGCTCCACCAGTGGTATACTGCGTGGCCTTGCGCATGCCACTCTGCTGCAAAGAAAGGTGCAGCAAGGACTTGCAGAACACAGACATATGAATAAACACAAAGTAAATAAAACATAACTGGCAGAACAGATAACAGAAAGACAGGAAAGAGGACGTCAATGAACAAGTAGGGAAACCCACAGAGCACAGACAGACAGACACGGATCCCATGGGTCAGCAGCATGGGAGAGAGTACAAACCAGGAGCAGGACAAAACAACACACACCAGGAGAGCTGACACAGAACTGAGGAAACCTCAGCCTTAGGCCTCCTGCACACGAACGTTGTGTGCACCCGTGGCCGTTGGCCCGTTGAACGTGTTTTTCTGCGGTCCCATTGACTTTCAATGGGTCCGTCAAAAACTCGGCTACTGCACCGTTTTGGCACCCGCGCCCGTGACCCGTCTTTCCAGGCCGTCAAAAAATATAACCTGTCCTATTTTTTTCACGGTTAACGGTTCGCGGCCCCATTCAAGTCAATGGGGCCGTGAAAAACGCGGTTGCACACCCGTTTGACATCCGCGGCCGCGGCCGCGTCCGCGCCCGTTTTATTTAATCTTCTGGCATGGCCAAATTGTCTGGCAAAACTTGTGGCAATAAATTAAAAAAAAAAAAAAATCAGGAAGTTGAAGGTCACAGGATATGCTAATTTCCTGCAATCTGTGGTAAACAGGTTGTGTGTGGTGAGGGTGGCATTTCATCTGCTCCAAAATTCATCCGCCATGCCACGCTGGAATGTGGATAAACTAATAACCCTGGTACAGGAGAGGCCAGAGTTATGGGACAGCAGGCAAGACGCATATAGTGACCGCATAAAAAAGGATGCTTCATGGGAGCAAGTGGCACGGACCATGCGCCGAAGCGAATGGTCCAAAGCGGATAGTCGAGAGCGGGCCCAATTAGGTAAGTGATAGTAATGTAGTTGGCCTGTCCTTGCCCCCTGTGTGGCCAAAAGATGTAGTTTTAATTTCCCTGAGGTGAAATAGTATTTATTTGGTGGTCCAGACTCGTTGGGCATAATGGCCTGTACATGGCTTTTCAACCCGACATCTTTTTTTCCCCTTTCTACTTTTTGGTGCTCACAAATGTGTATTATGTCATTTCAAAACAGTCAAACAAACCAAAACACGCTGGGCGAGTTGCCGGGACCAATTCCGGAGGGAGATGGCCAACAAAGGCCGGAGTGGTGAGGGAAGCTCCCGGAAACGGCCCTACATTTATACTGCCCAGTTGCAGTTTCTGCGGCCAGTAATGGAATTGAGGACGTAAGTATTATTAATGTATTCTTTAAAATGTTTACAATTTTCACACTTTCCTTTCAATTTGGACTAGCAAAAGTGGCCAATAAACTAATGGATACAGTGGTGTTCTTGTATAGAAGACCTATTCTTTACGTAGGGCAGCCATGTCCTAACTGACTACATTCAGCTCTTTTCCTTCTGAAACTCCCAGCATGGCCGAATAGCTAGAAGCTACCCAGTCCTGCATGGAGTTGGAGTTGGCCATCAGCTGGTGGGCAACAGTTTGGACATGCCTGGTGTTGGATGGCAACCTCATTTTGGTGGTGGAGTCAAACCAGGGGCGACCGCTTTTGAGCTGTGTATGATGCGACGACACGTGTAGTGTGCAGATGTCGCCTCCCCTCTCTGTTTGTGGACGTGTCTAAGCCATTTATTGGCCCTCGTGGAACATAGATGTTTGCAATTCAAACCAGAAAAGAGAATGGAGATGACACTTGCGCACTGCACGCATTATTTCCTCATACTGTAGATCATTGGGTTTTGCGGCTCCCTGTCACACAGCAATAGTTTGTAAAGCTTTCCGAAACCCACACTTTTTACTGGGAGCCATGACTAGTGTTTTTTGGATGTAATTCGTGGGCCAACGTGAGATTTGGACCATTGAGACCTATTATCTAACTTGGGCATGTTTAAGAAATGGTTTCCCTATAGGGATTTCCAATGTTAGTTATATAGCTTAAATGTTAGTGCACCAAACCCCTTCATGGATTACTTACATTGGTCATAGACTCATATAAAATGTCCCAAACCAGCTCCTTGGAAAAAGGTAAATAATGTAGTTCAAACGACGCTTGACCAGCAGGAATCAAACTACTACTCTCACCCTGGTCAAGTGTGTCCTGGTACATGTTGTTTTTCATTGGATGTTGTGATACTACGTACAAATTACAACGTGAAACTTTGGATGGTGGTAGCGGGACACATACAGATGACCAGGACTGAATTTCAGCACTGGGTTTGGTCCTTGAATGAGGAATCCTCTTCTGGGGCTGGACAGCTCCAAAGCGCAAACACTGTTTTGCCATTACAGTAACATTCTGCCTTTCCAAGACTTAGCCCATCAATAGTTTTTTAAGGCAATCCAAATGTGATTTCCCATTTTCCCATAGAAGCTGGTATTCTTTGTGTAAAAGCAAATCTATGATGTATGCTGCCACACCGTATATATATTTAATTCACGCAGCTGTTTTATTACAATGATATACTTGATGTATTTTTAAAAATGTTACAATCAAATTAAATAATGGTTTATTGTTTTTCTTTCAAATACAGTACTGTGGACAGTCTGGATCCGTCCCCCGATTCGGACACGTCGGGGAGTGAAACCCCTGCGGTTTTCACCCCACAAAGAAGTCCTGCTCCACCGCCGGCTGAGGACCCAGAGGACTCCACACAGGCCGAGGCCCCCCTACCACTGGCCAGTTCACCCCGGATTGGACAGCCACAGCCAAGACGTCGGCGACAAGTCCCTCCCTCTACCTCTGGGCAAGAGAGTCGTGAACTGATTAACGCCCGGCTCGAGTTTCTTGCCCAGAGGAGGAGTGATGGTGTGGAGGACAAAATCATCCATGGATTAGGGCCGCTAATGAAGCACGTCACTCCTTTGGAGCATCATGAGTGCCTTGCTTCATTAGCGGTCGTAATCAAGATGTTTGCCCTCCCCAACCATGGGGACATTCTGGCAAAGATTAATGCCATGAAGGTGGAAATAGAAAATGCTGGCCAGCAGCAAAGGGCAGGAGCCTTTGAGGGTGCGGGCCAAACATTTCAAGGGCCTTCATATCACCCTCAACCCCAGTATGGACCACACCACGGCCCCATGCAACAAGTGGGTCAGCCCCTTTACCCGGGCAGTTTCTCTTCTATGGCCCCTCCACAGGCCCATGTAAGGCCACGGGCCTCCTTTACAGCAGGTTCCTTCACCCAGGACCTTCTTAATTTGTGATTTTTTTTGGTGTTTATGATCTTTATATGGTTTTACCCTTAATGTTTGTACCATTGTTTACCTTTGGGTTACGGTACTAAGAATATACCTCATAAATGTTTTTTTTCGCTAAAAAGTAGGCGACTGGTTTTTATTTCGCACACTCCCACGAACATTTCCATGTCCAAATTCGAATTGTATCAAAAACCACACACACTGAAACTGACAAAGCCACACTTTATTTAGATGATCAACATGTTTATTCTTGCATACTGTCATCAAGAGGTATTAGAAAAATTTTTGGAACGTTCCAAACAAAAACAAGATGATTAAGTCAAATTACATTTTGGCAAAATCATCTTTTATATTACTTTATCTGCCAAATAAATTTTGGGTTGTCCAAAAAATCTCAGCCCGCAAGCCCACGTCAAGGGTCCTCATTATCTTGCGAGTCCCTACACTCAACTACCACAATAAATTTATAGTATTCTATCTAGAAAATAATAAAAAAAACTAAAGAGCCCCGAAGATTTCAAAAACTGCCACGAATAGCGTCCCTCTGCCATGGCACGGACCCCTCGGAGCTTGAAAAGTAGTCTGCATAGAGTTCCCGAACTGCAATGCCTGCAGTCCCAGGTCGTCTTTGCAGGGTCCTTTCCAAACCCAAATCTGAAGACGTAGGAAGCTCTTCCATGTCAACAGAAGAGGAAGCCTCGTGAATCCTGGTGAAGTTGTGTAGAACACCACATGCTTTAATCACCAGGGTAGCATTATCCGGAGCCATCTGTATGGATGCCAAAAACACCCTCCACTTGCTAGAGAGTATCCCGAAAGCGCACTCAACATACCGACGGGCACGAGTCAACCGGTAGTTGTAAATACGCCTCCTGACATCCAAACCACGCTTTGGAAAGGGCCGCATAACATGTGGAGTCAATGCAAACCCTTCATCCGCCACGATGACAAATGGAGCCGGCGGACCTGCATATCCGGGCAGTCTTCTGGACTCCGGCAGGGCAAGCTGGTTGGCACGAAGCCGCTCACCCATTCGAGAAGCACTAAAGATGCGAGCATCCGCAGTGCTTCCGTAGGCCCCGATATCAACCATTATAAACCGGTAGTTACTGTCAGCAACTGCCATCAGCACTACCAAAAAATACTGTTTATAATTGAAGAAACGGCTCCCTGAGTGTGGCGGTTTCTTTACACGGATGTGCTTGCCATCCATTGCCCCGATGCAGTTTGGAAACTGCGCAGAATTTTGGAAGCCCTCAGCGATCCGAACCCAATCGTCCACCTTGGGCTGCGGTATCACCGTCTCTCGGAGTTGCTGCCAGATGACATGGCAAGTGTGTCGTACAATACTCGAGATCGTCGAGGTTCCTAAAAGAAACTCAAAATGCAGGGATGCAAAAGAGTTTCCAGTTGCAAGGAATCTGTAGAGAAAAAAAAAAAGACAAACAGTCACCAAAAAAACGAAGTGAAGAACCGATTCAACATTCAAGTATAATGTGGTATACACTCCATGCTTGAAAGCACCCTATGTCTAAGGGTGTGGCACCTATGGGACGGGTGCCTGTGGCGGCATTCAATGTCTACTCTGTGGGCAGCCACAGCCATTGAAGCAACTATGGTTTATAAATATACACCCATGAGTTTGCCAAGCATTCATCAGCACAGGGCACCCTATGAAATCTACTGGCAGCACTGGATTGAAGGCACAAATGCGTGCAAAATGCTAAAATGCAATTCTAACATTTTTACTGTACCGTATTCTTGCCAAATTGCAGGGTTGACAATTTGAAAGTAAAGCTACGGAACTGGGGACAACATAGCCAACTCTGTCTGATAACGTCTCCACAACACTGCCCTATGTCCTCGGTTGATTAAACTGTCCTAAAAATAAAGGTGTATATGCCCGAGACACTACCAGCTATTGGGGTGTGGGCAGTACTAACACAACTAAGTTACATCATCTGAGGTTAGCCCCTTTAAAATGCAGAGTGTTGTGCACGTATGAAATATTGACAACATTAGCCATGATGAGGACGTTTGATGGAAATCGCAGGGGTTGGGACCAGCACAATCCTACAAAATAGGGTACAGACCGGTATACAGCCTTCGAACAGGGTGGTGCACGCAGATAGACATCCTGACAGAGGGCCCAACTTTTTTACAATCCAACAATAATACCCTGCACTCGCCAGTAATCCCAGAAAAATATTTTTAAAAAAAACCCAGACAGGCAGGTTACAGACTGCAGTAACATGGCTGACTGACTAAATCCACCAACTTTCCAAACAAACTACTGGCGAGTGCAGGGGATTCCTGGATTGTCTGGAGGCCGGGAACTGAACTAAAGTTTAAAACTTGCACAAAAGCAAGTTACAAATAAACAATACTGGGATGTTAGGTGCCAGGGATTAAGGGGATAAAAAAACAACACCAACCGAATGAATTAAAAAACCAAAAAGGATAAAGAAACGTTACTTTGGGAAACATTAGCACATGTCTAACAGCAGCCATTTTCGAGCACATGTTCCTCCTGACAGAAGCACTGCACATTACTGTTTTAACTTTAAAAGTACTATACTGCTTACCTCAACGTGACGATGAGCCTTTCCTCAGGAGTAATGCTGCGCCTCATATTGGTGTCCATGAAGGTAAGGACAGTACGTAGAGACGACAGCAAGCGATCAAATGTAGGCACTGTCATCCGACAGAAGGAATAGAACTTCGCAGGATGCAGGCGCAGATCTTGGTAGAGGGAATGAAAATGTCCTTTGCGGTACCGTTGGGAAACTATCGGATGGACCCAAAATCGTCGCCTTCTACTCGGTTCCTCAGGCAACAAAGCACTGCGCGGACCACATTGCCCGGAAACAAGCCAATGCAGTAAGAACTCTTCCTCTGAATCAGACATGGTGAAACAGCAAAGAGAAGCAGCCAAATGAATCTCTGTACTCTGTGAAGACTACAGAAAATGGCCACAAATGCATACTCAGGTGACCCTCATTTATACCAGTATCCTGGGTGGAGTTATTAAAATTACATTTTTTTCACCATGAAAATGAATTCAGGCGGGCCGCAAAAAAAAACGAACACACGGAAGCACAACGGAAGCAAAAACCGGTCACGGAACCACGTTTTGCGGACCGCAAAAAAATACGTTAGTGTGCAGGAGGCCTTATATACAGGTTCCATGGGTGCAGCAGAGAGGCCACACCCATGGAGCAGACAGAGAGGATTAACTCCTAATAGACACACAGGGGAGTTAACCCATACAGAACCACATATAACACACAGAAACAAAACTTCAGCGAGGAGCGCCGAACGAGCAAGGACGGAAGGTCACAGACAGAGATAGTGGCTGTGACAACTATAAGTGAAATGAAATGGACGATTCCGGCACTTATTGTTCTTCCCATAAAATCTTCCTCTTTATTTAATCACATCATGTGCGGAACAGTATCACAAACGAGCAGTTGTTGTAACTGTTGTGATACTGTTCTGCACCTGATGTGATTCAATAAAGAGGAAGATTTGATGGGAAGAACAATAAGTGCCGGAATCGTCCTTTTCATTTCACTTTGTCTATACGTCCAGGAACTTGCTGGCTTGACTCCGGGCACACGGGATATTATATGCCGAATAGGTGAGCTGGACAAACGTTTCTCATATTGGACTATAAGACTTAGTAGAGAGGAGGCACATCCAGAGTTGAAATAAGGTTTGGAAATAACTTTAGGGGGGTTAGAATGGTAAATTGTTATTATACAATATTTTGTGTTGCCAATTGGCTATATGGATGCCATGTTAACACTGTAATACCTTTAATAGTGTTCATTCCTGATAAGAATGTACTGTGATACACATTTTGTTTTGTACCAAAAAATTAAATGTTTCATAAAAAAAAAAAAAAAAAAACAATGGATGCGCCACATAACTGATCCTAACGACACCAGATAGACCCCACTGACAAAAATTGGATCTGTTAGACCCCTTTCACACGGGGCGAGAATTCCACTCGGGTGCAATGCGTGAGGTGAACGCATTGCACCTGCACTGAATCCGGACCCATTCACTTCAATGGGGCTGTGCACATGAGCGGTGATTTTCACGCATCACTTGTGCGTTGTGTGAAAATCGCAGCATGTTCTATATTCTGCATTTTAAATGCAATGCAGGCCCCATAGAAATTAATGGGGCTGCGTGAAAATCGCAAGCAAGTACGGATGCAATGCGATTTTCATGCATGGTTGCTAGGAGATGATGTTAGTAAATTAATAAAAGTCAATTGCGTTCCGATGTTCAGTTTTTTCCGCGAGAGTGCAATGCGTTTTGCACGCATGTGAGCAAAAACTGAATGTTGGTACCCAGACCCGAACCCAGACTTCTTCACTGAAGTTCGGGTTTGGGATCGGTGTTCTGTAGATTTTATTATTTTCCATTATAACATGGTTATAAAGGAAAATAATAGCATTCTGAATACAGAATGCTAAGTATAATGTCAATTGAGGGTTAAAAAAATAATAATAATTAACTCACCTCATCCACTTGATCGCACAGCCGGCATCATCTTCTTTCTTCTTCTTTGAGGACCTGCAAAAGGACCTTTGATGACGTAACGTGGTGAGCGCGGTGACGTCATCAAAGGTCTTTTTGCAGGTCCTCAAAGAAGAAGAAAGAAGACTTTACCGGCTGTGCGATCAAGTGGATGAGGTGAGTTAATTATTTATTATTTTTAACCCTCAATTGACATTATACTTAGCATTCTGTATTAAGAATGCTATTATTTTCCTTTATAACCATGTTATAATGGAAAATAATAAAATCTACAGAACACTGATCCCAAACCCGAACTTCAGTGAAGAAGTCTGGGTTCGGGTCTGGGTACCAACATTCAGTTTTTGCTCACATGCGTGCAAAACGCATTGCACTCTCGCGGAAAAAACTGAACATCGGAACGCAATTGCAGACAAAACTGACTGCAATTGTGTGCCTACTCGCGCAGGTTTCCCGCAATGCACCCTGAACGCATCCGGCCCTCACCCACGACGCCCGTGTGAAGGGGGCCTTAGTGTCTCTGCTCATGAGGCTTGCCTGCATTTCTAGTTATCTTCTCCCAGCCATGTGCTCTCACTAAATATTAAAGGGGTTCTCTGGGAATTAAAGGGGTTATTCAACCCCTCTAATGCCCCCCAAAACGCCCGGGCCACTCACGTGGACGTTGTAGGAAGTCCAAACACGCCATACCTGACTGCATAACGTAAGGGTACTTTCACATTAGCGTTTTTCTTTTCCGGCATAGAGTTCCGCCCTAGGGGCTCAATACCAGAAAAAACTGATCAGTTTTATCCTAATGCATTCTGAATGAAGAGCAATCCGTTCAGGATGCATCAGTTCAGTCCCTCTTACGTTTTTTGGCTGGAAGAAATACTGCAGCACGCTGCAGTTTTCTCTCCGGCCAAAAATCCTGAACACTTGCCGGAATGCCGGATCTGGCATTAATTTCCATTGAAATGCATTAATGCCGGATCCGGCCCCAAGTGTTCCGGTTTTGCGGTCTGCGCATGTGCATACCTTTAAAAATGAGAAAAAAATAAATAACGGATCTGTTTTTCCGGATGACAACCGGAAAGACGGATCCAGTATTGCAATGTGTTTGTGAGACAGATCCACATCCGGATCCGTCTCACAAATGCATCCATCTGCGTCCGGATTCTGGCGATGGAACTGTCTGACGGAATCCTCTGCTGTAAGTGTGAAAGTACCCTAACAAGGATCTCACCTTCTATGAAGCCTACATATATCATATTTAGGGGGTCATTTACTATGCTGAAATACGCCTAAATTAGGCGTATTTCAGGCACAATGGTTAGTTGCGACGCTATCTGCAACGTCACCCCGCTCATGCCAGGTCTAAAATTGTGGGCGGGGAAGGGGATGGTTTTTCTCCTTTTTATTTCATAACTGACTTTGCACAGTTAAGTATGTCTATTTCATTACTTTTTGTAGGTAAGTACTGTACCTTTTTGCATATTAAAGCCTAAACTTTAATGGTTTGCCTCGTTGGTCCAAATGAACCCAAGCATCTGAGTACAAGTGCAGCTAGTGTTACTGTGTGAGTGCATGTGTTAATGCAATAGCTGGCGGCAGCGTGTTCTGTAATGTGTGGACTTTTTGGGGGCGATTTATGCTTAATTTGCAGCCTGAGTGGAAGGTGAGTTTAAGATTGAGTGAGTGGAGTAAATTAACCCCTTACAGTCACACCCGCATCACGTGGCAGGTCGATATGTACGTGACAGACCTGAATAAATTAAGCCACATGACCAAAAGGTCCTTGTGCATCCACACATATTATCTAACTGGAATATTGCTATTGGCCACTAGATGGCAGCATACTCAGTGTTGTTTCCATCTCCCACATACACAGTACAGGCAGTGCTGTACATTTATAGCACAAGGCAGGGTATCCACAGGTTATTCCCCCCTTTCCCCAGTGCAGCCCATGGTATATGAATCTCCCCGATACACAATTGCAGGATACCTGCTATGTCCAGTGCACAGGTCAATTTACCCTCCAAGTACAAAACCTATAGTACCCTGGCTGGCTATTCCCTCATCAGTGTAGCCCCAAATATGAACATATTACATATCCAGCATGGTGTATCGCACATTTATGCAGGACTGATGACAATTTCTAGTGTGACGGGGCAAATAAAACATAAAAGAACATATTGTCATAATTATAGACTTTAGACATGAGTCTAACACTTCATCTAGGTGGAGTAGAATGGCAACAGTGCCAAATAGCAACGGGTACATTTATTTTTGGAAGAGGGTTAAATGCTGTTAAACCTTCTTACAGGTAAAGCAATCTGAAAACCTGAATCCCTCTATGTCTCTGGTATACAGATATAATAACTACTCAGCAAACCATAAACAAGTAAAATATTTAGTACACTTTAGTACAATTATAGTACATGAGAAATTCTATGAATAGCTCACAGACACCACCTAGTGTTCAGATGTGGACCTGCAGCAACCAGTTTTCATTCTCAACCTCCCAGTCTATATTTAAAGGGGTTATCCAAGAGCAGGGGCGTAACTACCATAGCGGCAGACCATGTTACTGCTATAGGGCCCACGGCAAGAGGGGGTCCAGTCATAGCTGGTATCTTCTATTCTACTGGAGGTGAAAACTTGGTCAGGACTTTAACCTCTAAAGCAAGGGTCCTCAAACTACTGCCACATGCGGCCCGCCGAGGACATTTATCCGGCCCACCACCGCCGAGGACATTTATCTGGCCCGCCACTGCCTGTCCGTTACTTTTTTTCCCCAACTTAAGAGACGGACGAAAAGTGGAGAGGGTGAAAGTTGAAGATGGAGAGTGGATAGGGGGCATGTGGGGCCTGCTGGACGCGATTTGCGCGGTAACTTGTGGGCAGTGAATGTTGGGCGCTGGCTCGTGGGAGAGAAAGAGGGAGACGTGACAGCAGACATCACAGCGCAGTGACTTGTGAGCAAGAAGAGCAGTGGCAGCTTGGAAGAAGGCAGCTTAGCCTTGGAAGAAGAGGTCGTTCAATCAAGCCTGAGGTGAGACAGATCCTGACACCCCAGATGACCCCCACATCCCATGGGCACTAATTGGGTTGCGGTGGCACGCACTGATTGGGCCGTGGTGGCAGACACTAATTGGGCAGCGGTGGCAGGCACTAATTGGGCCGTGGTTGTAGGCACTAATTGGGCAGCGGTGACAGGTACTAATTGGGCAGCGGTGACAGGTACTAATTGGGCCATGGTGGCAGGCAATAATTGGGCAGCGGTGGCATGCACTAATTGGGCAGCGGTGGCATACACTAATTGGGCTGCGGTGGCGGGCAGTGATTAGGCTGTGGTGGCATGCACTAATTGGGCAGCGGTGGCGGGCACTGATTAGGCCGTGGTGGAAGGCACTAATTGGGTTGTGGTGGCGGGCACTGATTGGGCCGTGTTGGCAGGCACTTATTGGTCTGCGGTGGCATGCACAAATTGGGCTGCGGTGGTGGGCACTGATTGGGCAGCGGTGGCATGCACTAATTGGGCTGCGGTGGCGGGCACTGATTAGGCTGTGGTGGCATGCACTAATTGGGCAGCAGTGGCGGGCACTGATTAAGCCGTGGTGGCAGGCACTAATTGGGTTGTGGTGGCGGGCACTGATTGGGCCGTGTTGGCAGGCACTTATTGGTCTGCGGTGGCATGCACTAATTGGGCTGCGGTGGTGGGCACTGATTGGGCCATGGTGGCAGGCACTGATTGGGCTGTGCTGGTGAATGGTTCAATGGGCCACTTGACTGGACTTGCCCCCCAGGCCTAAGGCTGCCAGCCCTCCCCTGGCCACGCTTGACTGGCTCTCCTATTTCATTGATGGACACTGATCAGACTGCATTGATGGGCAGTGCAGTCTGTATGTCTCTGTGTGGCCAAAGTTTTTGCTAGTATATTGGTTTTGTAGCGCTGTATATATAGGTATTTTACTAATAGCAATTTGGAATCCCTAGGAAACAATGATGTCAAGAAAAAGAAAAATTGACTCGGAGTGTAGGATATTCAAAGAACAGTGGACTTATGATTACTTTTTCATGCAGTACAAGGAAAGAGCTGTGTGTCTGATATGCCAGAATATAGTGTCTGTGTTCAAAGAATACAATTTGCGTCGCTACTATCAAACTCAACATAAAGATAAATATGATTGTTTGGTCGGAGAAGTGACAAAAGATAAAATATTAAAACTGAAAAATACACTGACAACTCAGGAAAATACTTTTGTGAAGCAGAAGCAGCTAAATATTTCATCCCTGCGAGCAAGTTTTCAAGTTGCCAAGCTAATAGCGCGCACTGGCAGACCATTCGTGGAGGGAGAATTTGTTCAAGAATGCCTTCTTTCTGTGTCCAGAGAGATGTGTCCAGAGAAGGCCGATTTATTTAGTACAGTGAGTCTTTCAGGACCTACAGTTACACGAAGGATTGAAGAAATGAGAGACAATTTGCATCAGCATTTGCAAAACTACGCAAGAAAACTTTCCTATTTTGCCTTGGCACTCGACGCAAGCAATGATGTTCCTGATTCTGCACAACTTCTAATTTTTATTCGTGGGACGAATGACTATTTCGAAGTCACAGAAGAGCTTGTTACACTGCAAAGCATCAAAGGAACAACTGCAGGAGAGGATATCTAGGAAAATGTTTCCCTAAGGCCTCATGCACACGACCGTTGTGTGCATCTGTGGCCGTTGTGCCATTTTCCTTATTCTTTTCACGGACCCATTGACTTTCAATGGGTCCGTGGAAAAATCGGAAAATGCACCGTTTTGCAGCCGCATCCGTGATCCGTGTTTCCTGTCCGTCAAAAAAATAAGACCTGTCCTATTTTTTTGACGGACAACGGTTCACGGACCCATTCAAGTCGAGGCATTCCCATAGTGATGGGGACGCTTCTAGTTAGAATATGCTACGAACTGTGTACATGACTGCCCCCTGCTGCCTGGCAGCACCCGATCTCTTACAGGGGGCTAATTGTGCTGATCTAATTGTGCTGCACCTGAGGGGTTAATTGCGCGGATCACAGCCCCCTGTAAGAGATCGGGTGCTGCCAGGCAGCAGCGGGCAGTCATGTACACAGTTCTCAGTATATTCTAACTAGAAGCGTCCCCATCACCATGGGAACGCCTCTGTGTTAGAATATACTGTCGGATCTGAGTTTCACGATCTAACTCAAATCCGATGGTATATTCTAACATAGAGGCGTTCCCATGGTGATAGGGACGCTTCAAGTTAAAATATACCATCGGATTGGAGAAAACTCCGATCCTATGGTATATTAACTCCTGACTTTACATTGAAAGTCAATGGGGGACGGATCCGTTTGAAATTGCACCATATTGTGTCAACGTCAAACGGATCCGTCCCCATTGACTTGCATTGTAAGTCAGGACGGATCCGTTTGGCTCCGCACGGCCAGGCGGACACCAATACGACTTTTTTTTCATGTCCGTGGATCCTCCAAAAATCAAGGAAGACCCACGGACGAAAAAACGGTCACGGATCATGGACCAACGGAACCCCGTTTTGCGGACCGTGAAAAAATACTGTCGTGTGCATGAGGCCTAACTGTGAATGATTTGGAGCTGGATTGGGCTAAACTAGCCAGTGTCACAACTGATGGTCCTCCTAGCATGGTGGTGTCTAAGAAAGGAGTAATTGCTCGCATTAAACAAGAGATGGACAAACATAACCATTCTCATCCAATAACCATACACTGCCTCCTCCACCAACAGGCGCTGTGTAGTCAATCACTGAAGTGGGACTTCATTAGAGTTCTTGCACTAAACCAAAGACAATTTCAGGAATTTCTGTCTGAGCTAAATGTTGCCCATGAAGATGTTCTGTACCACACAGAAGTCCGGTGGCTGAGTCGAGGGAGAGTTTTGAAACGTTTCCATGTCTTACTTCCACAGATTACAGCTTTTCTGCTTTCAAAAGACACAGAAGTACCAGAGCTCAATGATGCAGAATGGAAACGGCACCTTGCCTTTCTGACAGATGTAACAGAGCTACTCAACCGTTTCAATGTGTAACTTCAAGGAAAGGGGAAGCTCATCTGGGATATGCAATCACATGTGAAAGCATTTGAAGTAAAATTAGGCCTCCTCATCAAACCAGTGAAGGGGGAAAACTTCTGCCATCTCCCCACAACTCAACATAGGGTGGCCAGACGTCCGGTTTTAGGCCGGACAGTCCGGTTTTCAGACTCCCTGCCTCCGTCCGGCACAGTGCCTGGACGGACACAGGGATGTCCTCCTTTTCAGTAGCTCACGTCTCAGACAGCAGCACTGTGCTGTCTGAGCGTAAGCTGCAGCAACTGACCGAGGCTTCTCTCACCCCCAGTCACTAGAGCCGCAGATATGGCTCCCTGTGGATGACTGAGGGGAAGAGAAGCACCCCGGCTGCCCCTGCTCACCTTCCATTCACAAACTTCTTCCCTCTCCTCCCCCGTGTTTTTCCCCCCAGCCGATGGTGGGGGCGTGGCTTTGTGGTTTGGAGGCGTGGTTTGTGTCATTGTGGGAGTGGTTTGGTGTGTTGTGGGTGTGGTTTGGGCCGATCCGGCTTTCTAGGGTGAAGCCAGTGGCCACCCTAACTCAACACCTGTTAGCGGAAAAACCCATCGGCTGCATTCCCAAACAAAACATGTGTGGATTCACTGGAAAAGTTGCAAAAGGAGTTCCAACTTAGATTTAAAGAGCTTCATCTCCATGAACAGGACATACAGCTTTTCTGTAACCCATTTTCTACTGAAAATTGAAAATAACCATACAATTTACCAAATGGAACTGGCTGAGCTGCAGAATTGTGACTCTCTGACTCAAGCAGCCTTCCTAATTTCTATGCATCTCTCCCCTCTGAGACAAATCCTAATCTCAGGAACCATGCACTCGAAATGGCAACCATCTTTGGCAGCACTTATGTCTGTGAACAGACTTTTTCCAGAATGAAACATCTGAAATCTCCAACCAGATCTAGACTAACTGATCCAGCACGCTTGCATCACTTGTTACGACTAGCAGTGACAAATATGGAACCAGACATTGACCATCTCATCCGCCAAAACTTTACTTGTTCTTCATTTTAAATATTGTATTTGTTCCTGTTTTTGTTTTCACTTCAAAATTAGATGTGCAGTGTGCAGAGGAATTTGTTCATAAGTTATTTTTTTTAACTATATTCCGGACCTCCAACAGTCTGAGGGACAGTGAACTGGCCCAGTTTAAAAAGTTTGAGGACCCCTGCTCTAAAGGAACAACTTTTAGCAAATGAGGCAGTGGAAAAATGTCACAAGGGTCAATGAAAAGAGTTTACGCAGAAACCCTTCTGTCCTGTGTGGGGACCCTGGTTTGATCCTTGCTATGGGGCCCTTACTTCTCTATGTACGCCACTGTCCAAGAGTAAAGCAGACCTCCCAGAGTAGCCGACCCACAATGGAGATCGTTCTTACCTGGTCTCCACAGCTGGGTTCGGTGTCTAACTCTCCCAGGCCGGCTCTTTCTCTCCCTGCCAATCAATATCTGTCGATAGGGGGACATATGACCGCTGCAGCCAATCACTGACCTGCTCTGCTTGCGTCACGCACAGCAGGTTCCCCTGGAGTCCCCCTGATTTATTATTGCCATCCTACAGGCACACATATCACTGATTCTTTCTGTAAAGTCTTACCCCACCCTTACATGCCATTCATGGATCATGTGAATGGCATCGCTTGCCTTTCTAGACATCATGGCACCATCAAGGCATAGATTAATTGAGTGCACGTTCTTCTTTGGCCTAGTCAGTTCCCATCCTAAATCTGACTGGATACTACTAGGATGAACTGGTCTGGCACATTGGCCACAAGCAGACTAAAATATAATAAAAAAATAACGGAGAAGAAAGGGAAATATTAGCAGTGATGTGAACGAGCCCTAAGGCCTCATGCACACGACTGTATTTTCGGGCCCATTTATTTCTATGGGGCTGCAAAAAATGCGGACAGCACACAAATGTCAACACGTCCTATACTTTTTGCAGACAAGAATAAGCATTTCTACAAAGAAGTTGAGGCATGAACATGGTCGGAATCCGCATTTTGTGGATCCTCAGTTTGAGGACCTTGTGAAAGAGGCGTAAGCAGGAAGGGAAGCCCTGTGTCAGATTCTGCAGGGGGACCACTGTTTCATGTAGAACCCAAAATTTAGGGGGGGTACTATCTCTACTTAAGGAGAGAGCACCTTACTCAGCATGAGGAGACTTATAGGCCATACGCTCCTCTGGAAATCTGGGAGGAAAAGGATGCAAATGAGCTCTTAACAAGCTCTGCCTCTAATGCCACCAGATGTAAGGCAGCTATCCTAGAAGTCAATGTTCAGCTCTTCAACTAAGCCTTGAGACATGACTTGGATATTAAATAAGCCAGCACCTCATCTGCAGACAGCTGTTTCAGGGCGATTGCCCCTCATCAGTGCAGAGCAGAGAGTACTGGCTTGACTGGGTGAGAGGCCTGTCAGGGTTAGGGGGGTGGGGGGGCAACTATCTCTCGTTAGGGAGAGAGCGCCTTAATCAGCATGAGGAGACTTATAGGCCATACATGCTCCTCTGGAATAATATTGATGACCTTTCCTTAGTAAAGGTCATCTCCTCAATATCACATCAGCGGGGCGTCCGAGTCCCCGCACCCCCACCGATCAGCTGTTTCAGGAAGCTACGGCGCTCATCAGAACTTAGTGGCTCCCAGGCACTTACCAAGCACAGTGCTTTATATCATATAGCGGCTGTGCTTGGTATTGCAGCTCCACCCCATTAACTTAAATGGGACTGCGTTGCAACTAGGCCATGTGACCTATGTATGGTGACATCACATGTCCTAGGACGCTCATGAAGCACCTGGCCTCTTCTAACGGCTGATTGGCAGGGGGTCCCTATCCTGAGGTCATTAATATTAATTCCGGGATAACCCTATATAGTAAAATGGTTAGTGGGAGAGCAGTCCGACTCTATAAATTTCACCCAGAAAAAAAATCTGCCTCTAATTTTATGAAGGCCTGTGGAAGTCCAGAGCTGCATTCATAATTTTGCAGGATCCACAGCTGAAATTTTGCAGCATTCCTATGGTTTACCATGGTGATTTGTGTACTAGGAGGTGCAGTGTTTCACTGGACACTGTACCATAATCTGATATAGGGTAAACTAACAGCACATGGTCAACTGTTTCCAATGACATCCAGCAGAATTATGAAGGCAGCTCTGGAGTATAATACAGGCGGTAACAATTAAACAGTACACGATTGTGCAATGTTTTTACAGGAGTATACATTTACTCCCAATATGCAATATATGACAGCATTACATAACGCTTGTTATAATAATGATCCAATCAACTGTGAAAATAACTTTAATGTATGTAACTGAAAGAAATAGAAATAGATACATTTCTCAGTCATCATCGTCTTCCTCCTCCTCCTCTTCCTCCTCCTCTGCCTCTTCAGCAGCAGCTGCGGCCTCTTCCTGTGCTGCCTTCAGAGCATTTTCCTCCTCTACTGTGGGGTCCAAGCCTTCACTTATCTCTGGACCGCTTGGGTACTCGGGCTGGGGTGAAGGAGGTGCAGGGGGGCTGTACCCTTCAGGACTGTACTTTATGCCCCAACCAAAGTAGATGTTTTCAAATTTCCTGTAAAGGAACCAAATAAAAAAAAATCTAAAAATGATTCTATGACTTACGTCACTGAGTGTTTTTGTTTGGCACTTGCATGTCAATTCTTGCACTAAATTTACATCCGTGTCCATTTTCACCAAAGGACAAGCCTGGTACCTGCTGCTGTTCTCTGTCATCAGTCCCCTTGACAGTGATTGTTACCTGTTATCCCCAAAAAATGAAATGCTAGACCTCCGAACATAGAAGAGATGAAATACGTACTTGGAGCTTGCAATGGTGTAGGCTCCAGGCCACAGGTTAGAGCGGAGAACGGCGAGAGCGTACTGAGGGATGTGCGTGGAGGAGAGGTAAGCCGTCCATGGAGGTGTATTGTTGATCTCTGGTAAAAAGCAAATTATTAAGCTTTCAATGTTTGATGCAGGGGTAAGGGTACATTCGCACTAGCAGGAACAATCGCTCCTCACTGGAGACAGCAGGACCTGATGCTCCCAGCGTGATCATGTGACGTCATGACCTTGGGAGCATCAGGTCCTGCTGCCTTCATGGCGGTGCGAGTGTTTCACTACAGTTGTCATAGGTCATTTTTTTTTTTTATTTCTAACTCCCTGCCTTCCTCCCCTCATGTACCCATTTTTAACAGCCGTTAGACGGGTGAACAGTCATTAACAATGGGCCCATTGATTTCAATGGGGTCTACCTGGCCTAAAAAAATGGCCAAAATAGGACATGTCCTATTTTTTAACAGCCACTATTCACTGGTCATTAAAAACACCCATGTGAATAGCCCAATAGACTGCAATGGTTGTGAAAATGGCAGTGTGGCAGTCGTGTGAATGTTGCTCACAACAGTCAATAGGCGACTATGCAACACATGACCATGCAGCAGCTCTCTAGCTAAGCGGCCCTCCTCCCTTTATCATGTCTGCTAAAGCCAGCTTCACAGGTTGGTGCTAGTACAACAATGTGAATTTTACCCATTCAACAGCTTTGGTAGTCTAACCCCCCCTCCCATGCTCTTGGATGGATCAGCACTGTGCACCTCTGCAGGTGGGGTGGGAAACACACAATGCAAAGGGCAGTCTGAGAATCTGCAGCCATTTTACACAAATGGGACAAACTGCGGCCTCAACATTGAGAAGGAGGGCACCAAGTATGTCACCAATACACTGTACATGTATAGTGACAGTTTAACTGTGATCCTGAGGGTCACTTTAATATTTTTAGGCCTGAGAAGTTGATGAAGTTCTGGTACCTGCATCTTCTGAGAGTGGAGTGAGCAGTGGTGGCCCCACTTCAGGCTCGGGTTCCTCTTCATCTTCCTTCTCTTCCTCCTCTCCTTCCTCTTCTTCCATTTCCTCCTCAGATTTCATTGCTGTATTAAACCAAACGCAACGTCCCTGAGGGAGATGAAATAAATGTAAGGACAACGCAAAGCTAGACCCTATAGCTACCTGTACTGTATATACAGTATCAATGGCCGTTTTTTCACCTGTGGCAAAACATGCTGGACATGATGAACCCAACTAGACAAATTCTCCACCAGGTCAGTCACTGGAATGCCCTCAAACTCCGGGTTCTCCTCATAGGTGTCTCTTGTTGCCCCTTCCTCTTCTTCTTCACCTTCCTCTTCTCCAAACTGGTAGTAGCCCAGGGGACTAACATGGGTTCCTGCTGAAATCCGGGCAATCTGAGCACGTAGAAGATTAGCTTCTGTCCCTGGAAATGGTGGGTAGGTGATGACTGGGGCATCAAGATTTCCAGTGAAGAGACGCTTGATCTGTTAATTGATGATAAAGATTGAAGGTAAGACACAAGTAGGTACATGAGTGAAAACCACAAAATATGAATACCATCAGATACCTTTCTTGCGGCTGTGATCTGTGCCGGTGTTACCGGTGGAAGTCTGATCCATTCTGCCCCAGCTTCAGTACATACAAAGTACACATATTTATTGATTCCTGTACCATTTTCTTCACGGGGAACCACAGGAGGAGGATGGTAAGTAGACTTAGGGGGCAAGTCTTCTGCCTCTTCTTTTTCCTCCTCATCTTCTTCCTCGGCTGTGGCCTTCTCTTCTTCTTCCGCATCCTCTTCTGCTTCTTCATCTTCTCCTTCACGAAACTGCACCTCTGCCACCAAATAACTGCCACCCGTACCAAGGATCTTGCCCCAGAAGCGACAGTACTGGAGTGGACGGGGGTCAGTGAGTCGTTTCATGGCAAGTGCTATCCGTACAGTCTCGTCTCGCCCTAGGCTCAACCCTCCTTGTTGGAGAAGATGAGCGAGGTCATACAGGTTGGGAAGAGGAGAGTCTGTCTGTGAATGAAAATAAGGAGGTACATTTTAGAAATCTCGGATGACATTCCAAGATACTGCTTCACAGTGACAAGCTGTCAATCTAGGAGTTGAACCCCCATGGACAAATAGACAATATTATACTTTATGAAGTGTACAGTAGATTGGGGGGGTCTCCTTACCGAAAAACATCTTCAGGTACTGTATGCCTTAGTGACATGCCAAAGGATGGTGAAGGGTGCACTCCACTTTGCCAAAGGAGACCCCGCTGGGGCTCATGATAGCCGTGGCTTTAGCAGCTGAATCCCTAGTGATCAGTGTGATCAGTTGTTCCTGCTGGGAGAAGCTGTGGGTACTTGAACCTTTTGCCCAACAGCGGCCACTACGTGAAAAATGTGGTATTACATGACATCCAATAAGATGAATGGGCAACCATGTAATACATGATTGTGCTGAGTCCTCCAGAGCAATGGCCAGTCCCTGGTCTGGAGCAGGGGACGCCCACTCTATATAGTCATAGTAGGGCACATGGACAGATGTTTTTCTGATGAGACATCCTTTTAAAGGGTTATTCCCATCTAGACATTTATGGAATATCCGCAAGATATGCCATAAATGTCTTATAGTTGCAGGGCCCCTCTTTGGGACCGCACTTCATAAAAATTTTATTAACCAGCACCCATCTTGTGGATGTTAAGAGGCAGCTGTGCATAAATGGCTCTCTCCATTCACTTCTATATAAATAACCAAGTAAGAATGGGGCAAAAATCGGGAACGAGCTTTTGCAATTGTAGTCACCCCATCATCTGCCCCATGTAAAAGACTCTTAACCCTTTGTGCGGTCTTTAAACATGGCGCCTGTTCACGCGTGCAGCGGGCACCATACCCGGCGGGTCTCTGCTGTTTCAAACTGCAGAGGCCCGTGGCTAATATCCGTGAGCGTGCAATAATGCCGATCGCGGAGATTACAGCCTTTAGATGCCGTGATCAAGTGTAATCACGGCATCTAAAGGGTGAACAAATAATACCGTGCGGTGATCGGGGATGCAGGCAATTAATTCTAATAGGCCAAGTCTCTCTGAAGAGACCCAGCCTATTAGAGCTGCAATTCCTATGTTCCAGCAGGTGGCAGGCCAACATAGGAAATCAGCAATCTATGTATTTCTATATGAGAGTATAGAAATATTCTATAAAAATAAAGTAGTGGACATTGTAGCCTCCTAAAGAGGCTACAAAAAATATATATATTTAAAAAAAAAAAAGTTAAATAATATAAACAAATATAAAAATTTAAATCACCCCCTTTCCTTAGAATAAAAAAATAAATACATAAATAATAAAATATACAAACATCATGGGCATCACCGCATCTGAAAACGCCTGTACTATGAAAATATAAAAATATTTTTCCAAAATGGCAAATTACGTAATGGAAAAAAGTATCAAAATGGCATCCACCATTTTTTCATCACTTCTCTTACCCCAAAAAAATTCAACAAAATGTGATCAAAGAGACACACACTCCAAAATGGTATCAATGAAGACTACAGATCGACCTGCAAAAAATGAGCCCCCACACAGCTCAGTAGACATAACCATAAGGCCTCATGCACACGACAGTATTTTTTCACGGTCCGCAAAACGGGGTTCCGTTGTTCCGTGATCCGTGTCCGTTTTTTCTTCCGTGTGTCTTCCTTGATTTTTGGAGGATCACCAGACATCTAAGTCAAGTTTGCCTTGAAAATGATAGGAAAAAACTGACACGGATGGCGGATGCGGATGACAAACGGTGCATTTTCCGAGTTTTCAACGGACCCATTGAAAGTCAATGGGTCCGCAGAAAATCACGGAAAACGGGACAACGGACACGGAACCCAACAACGGTCGTGTGCATGAGGCCTAAAAAAGGATTTTTTTTTCCCAATTCCACCCCATTTGGAATTTTTTCCCACTTCCCACTATATGGTATGCCATATTAAATGATGGCACTAGAAAGTACAACTTGTCTTGCAAAAAAACAAGCCCTCATACAGCTATGTGAACGAAAAAATAAAAAAGTTATGGCTCCAGGAAGACAGGGAAGAAAAATGAAAAAAACTCTGGTATCCAAATCTGTCACCATAATCTTGGAATTTTATCTGGAACACTCCATGAGTAGTACTGCAGATAAGGAGTCCAGGTCACTATTCCTTTTTTATTTTCCTGCGGCCCCCGGCTCCCCCACTGACAGCGCATAAAGCACTGAAGTACACAGTCCGCACTGCTCTGCTGTTCTAGTCTACAATCACGGTGACAGATTCCCTTGAAAGGGGTTTTCCAGGATTTTAATACTGATGATCTATCCTCAGGATCGGTTTGAAGATGCCATGGCACTCCGGTGAGCTCTGTGGCCTCCCTGCGGCTTACCAAGCACAGCGCCGTCCATTGTATAGTTCAATAGAGAAAAAGAATATCCCACGGCGCAAGAACCACCCAGTAGTTGGAATAGAATGAGGGTTCTTTTTTATTAAGCAAGCGGTACAACGCGTTTCGGGGATATACCCCTTCTTCAGGTACAAATGACTTGCCGTGGGATATTCTTATTCTCTTTTGAACTACTGGCTTTCTGAGGGATTCCAGGCATCCCTGAACAGAAGCACTCATCCCGGGCTGCATACCATCCGCCGTGAGGGGCTTATGCCAACCTGACATACGTCTACATTAGAGATGTGCCTAATTTAGCACAACTCTACCAGGTGAGCCTCCATTTTTTGGAGATACTACTTATTACCTATCTAAAACGTTATTACCCTATGGTGCGCCATTTTTTTGTTCTACAGCTGAACGAAGCCTGCTTTTATTATTGTCCATTGTATAGTGGCTGTGCTTGGTATCACAGCTCAGCTCCGTTCACTTGAATGGGACTGAGCTACGCCTAGGCCATGTGACCGATGTACGGTAACGTCACATGACCTAGGAAGAGGATCTTCAAACAGCTGATCGGCGGGGGTGCCAGGAGTTGGACCCTGACCAATCAGATACTGATGACCTTTCCAGAGGATCGGTCATCAGTATTAAACACTCGGAAAACTCCTTTAAATCAGCCCTGCTCCATGCACTTGCACCGCCATCTTCCATGCTATGTTGTGATTCCCTCCCCATCTTTTGGCCCCTTGTGTCCTCACCATTTCTCCATCTCCTTCCATCTCGTCAGCTTCTCCTGCACCGCGAGCGAACAGCGCACGGTGGGATTCTGCCTTCATAACCGTGGGGGGGTCATCTGTCAGGGGGCGCAGGGAAGGAAGTCCTTTGTTCAGTCTAGACCAGTGCAGTTCTGCACTCATCTGCTCCAGGGTCTCCAGGGCATTAGGGGGGCGCTCTGACAGGATCCGGGACAGAAGGGCAGAAAGGTGTGCATATCTGTGGAATAAATATAGAGGCTTCATGCGTTGCTATGGTAACACACCGATTTTCTTTAAGACCTCTCAGCAACCCATGTGGGAGCTCTTACCATGACCATATGGGCGGTCACCCTGCAGCAATAGAGGAGATCGATCCAAACTGCTGCAAAGTATAACAGGAGCTGTTGTCAATAGCAACCAATCAGATTCCAGCTCTGATATATCGGAGTCCATTTGGTAAAAGAAAGCAGCAATCTAATTGGTTGCTATGGGCAATGCCTCTTATTTTAAGTTTGTCAAAATCAATCAACCAGGTTCCAGCTTTCATATATCGGAGGCCATTTGGAAAAAAAAAAGCAGCAATCTTATTGGTTGGTATGGGCAAGTCCTCTTTTTTTAACATTGTCTCAGGATCCAGCCCTCATGTGTCAGAGGCCCTTTTGGAAACAGTAAGCAGCAATCTGATTGGTTGCCATGGGCAATGCCTTTTTTTTTTTTTACTTTGTCAGTAGCAACCAATCAGGTTCCAGCTCTCATTTATCAGAGGCCATTTGGAGAAGGAAAGCAGCAATCTGATTGGTTGCTATATCTCCCCTATTGTGCTGTGTGCCACTATGTGTGGAACCATAAGTCCCAGCATTTTCAGTTCTAGAAGAGGCAGACAGCGGCATACACTGCCCACAGGGTAATATCTGACCCCTCCCCACTTACAGGCTGACTCCGGACGGACCCGCTTGCAGAAGATAGGCTTTGGCATATTTAATCTGCAGCTCCTGGGGATCTGGAGCGACCTCAGCCGGGTTCTCCGACATCTTCAATGATCCTTGCAACGACCCGAACACGGGGATCGTCAGCACCGAGCGCGATCCGAGCGGCTGCCTCTTTAAACGTCCTCTCTACTTCTGCGTCTACGGTTGCTGGGGCAACCGCTGGGACCGTCTTCCGTTGCTAGGCGCTCAATCAACACTTCCGGATCATGTGACTAAATCCTGTGATCATGTGACTAAATCCTGCGTGCATGGCATGCTGGTAATTGTAGTTTACATATGAGAAGGCGTGCTGTATTCTAAATAGATGTAAATTACTGCGCGGTAATAATAACAGTATTACATGTCCGTCTGTAAAAAGATTTATCATACTGTAACCTGAGGCTATATATATATATATAGTAATTTCATCCGCCATCCATTCATTTGCCACATTTCCCAACAAAAAATACCAGCTAAGTTTATGTGGGTTAAAAGGGGGAGTGGTCTGGGCGTGGCTTAACGCTGGATGTTATTTGACACCAATGGATTGATCAAATTTAGATTTTTGCTTCATTTTTAATATAAAGTGCAACTGAAAATGATGCATTGTCCTTATGTGTGAACAGCTGTAATTAGAGAGATAGTAGTGGTATCCTTGGAAACTAGAAAATCATTAAATTTACAAACAAGGACCCTTGTTATGGGCAAAAAATGGCCCAACAGAATTAGTACATATAGTGTCCAAATGATGGCAAGTAAAATGGCAAAAATTCATGAAAGGAAAGGGACAGGGTTATTGGACAGTGTGAATAGGAAACAAAGAGCAGGGAGCACTTTCCCTGTAGAGGCCCTAGGTAAACCTCAGCCCAGGGACAGCCCCTAATGGTGGGGTCTCCCTGTCCTCGGGCCTGTCCTACAAGACCCTGGAATGCCCTAAATAGTTTGGATTATTAATAACAACATCCTGACGCGTTTCCCCCGGATGGGTTCCTCAGGGGGTCGGTAAGAGTAAAAAATAGTCCCATCTACATTGACAATATATTTGATATGGTAAGAAGAACACAAAATGCGACAGGTTAGGCAGACTAAGTGATGGGTGCCAGATACATCACATGTTCCTGACGGGCTTTTGGGAGAGGATACAACCTACAAATGAAAAGACAACTATATGTGCCCATGAGGAGAAACCAGGTAACAACAGAATCGCAATATGCACCATAGAAGGTCTCCTCACATGTGAAGTGCCCCATCAGTCGCCAGACTGCCTCAGGTAGGGTGCTCGATGAAGCAGTGAGGCATTTTATTCAGGGGGGATTTTAATAGGATGCCGGAAGGCGCCTCACAGATAACGGAAGGAGCACTTCCAGTCGGTGGAACGCACGCCGTGCCTTTACTTCTGGTGTCGTGGAACGCATGCGTCACTTCCGGTTTGGTGAAACGCATGTGTTCCAGTGTGTACCCGGAAGCAGGGGCGTAGCTAGAAATGCATGGGCCCCATAGCAAAAAAAAATTATGGCCCCCCCCCCCCCCCTCTGTGCCATCCACAGATCCCCCTCCCCTAAATAGTGCCATCCACAGATCCCCCTCCCCTAAATAGTGCCATCAACAGATCCCCCTCCCCTAAATAGTGCCATACACAGATCCCCCCTCCCCTAAATAGTGCCATCCACAGATCCCCCCTCCCCTAAATAGTGCCATCCACAGATCCCCCCTCCCCTAAATAGTGCCATCCACAGATCCCCCCTCCCCTAAATAGTGCCATCCACAGATCCCCCTCCCCTAAATAGTGCCATCCACAGATCCCCCCTCCCCTAAATAGTGCCATCCACAGTTCCCCCTCCCCTAAATAGTGCCATACACAGATCCCCCTCCCCTAAATAGTGCCATCAACAGATCCCCCCTCCCCTAAATAGTGCCATCCACAGATCCCCCTCCCCTAAATAGTGCCATACACAGATCCCTCTCCCCTAAATAGTGCCATCCACAGATCCCCCCTCCCCTAAATAGTGCCATCCACAGATCCCCCCTCCCCTAAATAGTGCCATCCACAGATCCCCCCTCCCCTAAATAGTGCCATCCACAGATCCCCCTCCCCTAAATAGTGCCATCCACAGATCCCCCCTCCCCTAAATAGTGCCATCCACAGTTCCCCCTCCACTAAATAGTGCCATCCACAGATCCCCCCTCCCCTAAATAGTGCCATCCACAGATCCCCCTCCCCTAAACAGTGCCATACACAGATCCCCCTCCCCTAAATAGTGCCATCAACAGATCCCCCCTCCCCTAAATAGTGCCATCCACAGATCCCCCTCCCCTAAACAGTGCCATCCACAGATCCCCCTCCCCTAAATAGTGCCATTAACAGATCCCCCTCCCCTAAACAGTGCCATCCACAGATCCCTCTCCCCTAAATAGTGCCATCCACAGATCCCTCTCCCCTAAATGGTGCCATCCACAGATCCCCCTCCCCTAAATAGTGCCATACACAGATCCCCCTCCCCTAAATAGTGCCATCAACAGATCCCCCCTCCCCTAAATAGTGCCATCCACAGATCCCCCCCTCCCCTAAATAGTGCCATCAACAGATCCCCCCTCCCCTAAATAGTGCCATCCACAGATCCCTCTCCCCTAAATAGTGCCATCCACAGATCCCTCTCCCCTAAATAGTGCCATCCACAGATCCCCCCTCCCCTAAATAGTGCCATCCACAGTGCCATCCACACTCCCCTAAATAGTGCCATACACAGATCCCCCTCCCCTGAACAGTGCCATCCACAGTATCAGGTGCCTCTCTCTCCCCCCCCCCATGTGCCAGTATCAGGTGCCAACCCCCCCCCCCCCCCAGGTGCCAGTATCAGGTCAGGTGCCAACCCCCCTCCCCCCATGTGCCAGTATCAAGTTCCCCCCCCCCCCCCCCCCCCATGGCAGTAACAGTCGGGTATTAAAAAAAATAAAATAAACACTTCTACTTACCTCCATGTCAGCGATGCGATGCAGCCTCTTCCTGTGTCCCGCCCTGTATGTCCATATATGGAGTCACTGCTTGTATTTCAGAAAAGGTTTCTGCTGGGATTCGAACCCACGACCTTCTGTATCAGAGGCAGAGCACCTAACCTCAAGACCATAACAGCTGCATTGCTGCTGACTGAAAAATTATGAGACTTCTACTGTTATAGCTGGCTAAGTGTACATCTATACACATAGCTGCTCATATATAGACATATAGCAGAGCTGAGTGTGCTGGGATAGCTGTCATATAGAGATATAGCAGTGCTGGGTGTGTTGGGGCAGCTGTCATGTGTATAGATGTACACTTAGCCAGCTATAACAGTAGAAGTGTCAAATTTTTTCAGTCAGTTGCAATGCCTTCTTTATGGCTGTGAGGGTTAATGCTTTGCCTCTGATACACTGATACATTGGAGGTTGTGGGTTCGAATCCCAGACACATCAGGAGACTTTAGTATATATACAGTAAGATTAGAGCACATTAGCGAGGGAACATTAAGACCGCTGCTGTGAAGGGGCCCTGAACAGTAAGACATCGATATTTAACTAACTTGAAAATAAACTGTCGGGCCCCGAAGCAGCTGCTTCCCCGGTAGTTACGCCACCTCCTGGCTGCCTGTGTGTAGTGTCTGTGTGTGTTAATAAAAAAAAAAAAAAAAAAAAAAATTTGAATGCGGTCGGACGGGCCCCCTAGTGGCGTAGGGCCCCATAGCCACTGCTATGGTTGCTATGGCGATCCCTACGCCACTGCCCGGAAGGGAAGAAGGGGGCGTGTGTGAGAGGATCTCCCTATAGTCCCCGGCCTAAAGCGTTGCATATATGGTAAGAGGGCAAAATGGGACCATGTATGGGAATATAGGCAGCCTCAGAAGAACACACAGCCCTACAGGGGTAAAAAAGCCGATGATAGCTGTGACGGACTGAACCGTCACTGGGGCTGCTGGAGAAGCCTGAGGGCCAGCCTCCTTCCTACGGACTATGGACCCAGAACTATGGAGACCCCCTCAGACCTTTTGGGGTTACAAGGAACTATGAACCCTTATTTATGTGTGGAATTTATATGCCACATATTTCCTATTGCCCATTAATTTGCAGGGTGTGGATTCAGCAACACAAAAAGGGTTAACTCTGCACTGAGACTCCCACTGATTGTGTTAGTGATGGGATTCTAGGAGTAGCCGACTCCGGTGTAGATGAGTAGATCACCCTATGATACACTCAGGAGATAATCCCGATTCCCATCACATGTGTCTCCTCTCTCCCTATTCATTCATTATGGAGGTGGTTACTGTGTCGAGTGGAGTGCTTGGAAAACTCGGGAAGCGCTAGGAGCATCCATCAACGGAGGTACCCAGTCGGGGTGCCAGAAGATCCGTTACATTGGTGGTAAGCAGTGGGATGGCGTCCTAGTGCGAGGGGAAGCAGCTCGAAGACACCGTTGATGGTGTATATTGAGGGCAACACTAGTATCCGTACAGCGCCCCTGTCTACAGCAGGATGGAATCGGATATTCTTCGGACAGCGTTCCACTACGAGGAGGAGGATGACCCGAACTGGAGGTCCAGAAAGGGGTCTGGCACGAGGCCCTGGAAGATGTACAGCGTCGGCGGGGCGAGAGTCTCCCCAGTGAGGAGCAGCAGTTGCGGATGCGAGTGGCCCTGCGAATGCCCCTTCTGGTAAAGCAGCCCCTGGATGAGTGGGTGACAGAACTCGAGAGCCTGGTATGGAAGGAGCTTTGGCTAGACAACGCCTACAGGGCACTCTGGTGGTATGTGATTCGGCACTCCCCCTTGATGGCTGAGCACGACAGACCCGAGGGTGAGGATTATGATGGCCCTGGCCTGTTGTTTGAGACCTTCACAGAACCGGAGTTCGGAGATGCTGGAGCGTCCCGGTTCTGGGATATCTATGACTACAGGGAAGCTATGCATGATTGGGCTACAGCGAGAGAGGTGAGACAAGACCTGGCATCTCTAGTGACAAAGGAGTGGGAGCTGGAGCAGGATTACCAATACTTCTTCAGCTCAATTCGGCCCCAATATACACTGCCAGAGAGCTGGGTGTCAGTCCCATACCTAAAACCCTACAGCTGGGAAGACCCGACTGAAGTATCCCCTACTTCAGTACCAGCTACGGAGGTAGGGGACCTCATAGACTGGTCCTGGGTGGAACCCCATATGGCAGGTGGAGATGGGACCGAGATCTCTCCACCGGCCCTACAGGGATGCTGGGTGGTCGGCCCAGATCCCCAACGGCAGCCGGAGTTTCAGGGAGTAGGGACAGTCGGTCCTGCTCCCCAGCGGCAGTATGTTTTGCAGGGAGAGGAGAGCATCGTCTCCATTCCCCAGCGGCAGTGTACTTTGAAGGGAGAGGAGACAACCGGTCTCTCTTCCCAACCACAGGGGGACAGCACCTCTAACACCGATGGTGCAGATGGGACCGCGGTCTCTGCACCAGACCTACAGGGATGCTGGACGGCTAGTACAGATCCCCCACCAACCCCGCAGGAATGCCAGGAGGAGCATTTAAGCAATCCCTCCTCTCCACAGCCGATCGGCAACAAGGTCCTTGGGGTAGGATTCCCTGACCCCATCCCAGCGGAAAAGCTGGCATCTGGGCAGAGCCCAGTCGGCCTCTGCCCTCCCCTATCCTCTTGTCCAGAGGCGGACTCCCCACAGGCTACCCCAGCGGAAGAGCTGGCATCTGGGCAGAGCACAGTTGGCCTCTTCCCTCCCCTATCCTCTTGTCCAGAGGCTGACTCCCCACAGGCTACCCCAGTGAAAGAGCTGGCATCTGGGCAGAGCCCAGTCGGCCTCTGCCCTCCCCTATACTCTTGTCCAGAGGCTGACTCCCCACAGGCTACCCCAGTGGAAGAGCTGGCATCTGGGCAGAGCGTGGTTGGCCTCTGCCCACCAAGTACCCACAGCTCCAAGCTAGAGAACAACAATGAAGCAAGGAGTAGCAGACGCCCACTCAACAGCTGGGGACATACAGAACAGAGCCAGGCCCCAGAGTTCAACAGGACCAGTGTTTGTTTGTGGGTGGGTTACTCGACTAACTCAGGCACCGACCGACAGGAGGTCAGGTACCTGGTTAGTCTACTGTTGGGAGGGGAGAAATGTGACGGACTGAAACGTCACTGGGCCAGCCTCCTTCCTACGGACTATGGACCCAGAACTATGGAGACCCCCTCAGACCTTTTGGGGTTACAAGGAACTATGAACCCTGATTTAGGTGTGGAATTTATATGCCACATATTTACTATTGCCCATTAATTTGCAGGGTGTGGATTCAGCAACACAAAAGGGGTTAACTCTGCACTGAGACTCCCACTGAATGTGTTAGTGATGGGATTAAGATAGCTGACTCTAGGAGTAGCCGACTCCGGTGTAGATGAGTCACTCTATAATACACTCAGGAGATAATCCCATCACATGTGTCTCCCTTCCCCCTATTCATTCATTATGGAGGGGGGGGGGGAAATGTCTGTTTGCATGTTGTTCATGGTTGATTGCGTTATGTTGTTAGACTTCTTGAACTGTATATATATTGAGTTGGTCTTCAATAAAGTGAGTTCCTGTTTTACCCTTCATCATGTTGAGGCTGGTGTTTGGGTAACTGATCGACACTGGGGATTGCTATACGCTGAAGATTTGCTATACTCCCCTGGCTATAACTACTAGCTCTTGTAAGAGCTGTTCCTGGTTCCTGTGGTGGTTACGGTGTCGAGTGGAGTGCTTGGAGTCCTCGGGAAGCTCTAGGAGCAACCATCAACGGAGGTACCCAGTCGGGGTGCCAGGAGATCAGTTACAAAAGCCATAATGAAAAATGTGGTTTAAGTTTTTAACAGATGATGATACATACAAAAATAAATAAACCGATCCGCAATTAATGGCTATACATCCCTTATGCCGTCCCTACCCCCCTATTTTTGATGTCCTCCGCACCCCATCGGATGGACACTCATAAAAATGACAAGTTGTCCAGACTGTTAACCAGATAAGAACAGTCAGGTTAAGAAACAAAGTGACAATAAAGATCACACTTAGGAATTTATATTCGAATGCTTTCCGCATTCATGACCAGTTGGGGTTGTCAAAAATATTGGAAGAAGAGGTCTACCTGAGAAAAGGAGAAGTTAGATTGATGTGAGAGAACTGCATATAATAGAAAGACTCATCGTTGCTAGATAAAACAGGTTAAGGTCAAACTCTCATTGAGATCAGAGGGTGATTGAGATTTACATCTGTATATCCACTCTGGGATAGGAGAATTCTCCAGAAAGAGGCAATCTCCCTTTCTAGGAGAGGGAGGGACCAACTCCAGAACAGAGAACCTCAAGACTCGGGGGTTACCTGCATGGTGCTCAATCACGTGATTGGCAACGGGCGTGATGTTTTTCTTGCATATATCATTGATATGCTCACATACCCTTTTCCTCAGCTCCCTAAAGGTCTTTCCGATATAATCCTTAGGGCAAGGACACTGGCAGATGTAGACCACGCCTTTGCTTATACAGTTGACAAAATCACGGATGGAAAAAGTTTTATTAGTAGCCGAACACGTAACCGTTTTTGATACGTAGATGATATCACACGCCTTGCATGTCCTGCATATAAACATGCCCAGAGGTCGACGGTCAAGCCAAGTGCCAGGTACAGCCGGAGGTATATAATGACTATGTACCAGGCGATCCCTGAGGCTCCTACCCCTACGGTATGTTACACTGGGGTAAGGAGAGATGTTCTGTGCCACATCAGGATCCATCCATAGGATGGGCCAATATTTATTCAGGATCGCTTTGACCTCCGCATTCGCCGCGTCAAAAGTGTAGATGAGACGGGTTAGTGTCTGTTCTCCCTCCAATGGTCTTTTTGGGGTAAGTAGAATTTCCCTTTCCATGGCTAGTGCATGTTGGAAAGCTTGTCTAAGGGTAGCCTTAGGATATCCCCTGTCAATCAATCTATTATATAATTTTCTCGATTCCAGATGGAATTCATTAGTACTAGAACAGTTTCTGCGCACCCGCAGGTACTGGCCTCTCGGGATACCCCTTTTCTGAGAAACGGAATGATGACTATCCCAATGCAAAATTGCATTGGTCGCCGTTGGTTTCCTGAATATAGTGGTGGTGAGTCTTTCCTTGACACCAGAAGTAAAGGCACGGTGTGCGTTCCACCGACCAGAAGTGCTCCTTCCGGTATCTGTGAGGCGCGCTCCGGCATCCTATTAAAATCCCCCCTGAATAAAATCCCTCACTGCTTTATCGAGCACTCTACCTGAGGCAGTCTGGCGACTGATGGGGAGACCACATGTGAGGAGACCTTCTATGGTGCATATTGTGATTCTGTTGTTACCTGGTTTCTCCTCATGGGCACATATAGTTATCTTTTTATTTGTAGGTTGTATCCTCTCCCAAAAGCCCGTCAGGAACATGTGATGTATCTGGTGCACCCATCACTTAGTCTGCCTAACCTGTCGCATTTTGTGTTCTTCTTACCATATCAAATATATTATCAATGTAGATGGGACTATTTTTAACTCTTACCGACCCCCTGAGGAACCCATCCGGGGGAAACGCGTTGGGATGTTGTTATTAATAATCCAAACTATTTAGGGTATTCCAGGGTCTTGTAGGACAGACCCGAGGACAGGGAGACCCCACCATTAGGGGCTGTCCCTGGGCTGAGGTTTACCTAGGGCCTCTACAGGGAAAGTGCTCCCTGCTCTTTGTTTCCTATTCACACTGTCCAATAACCCTGTCCCTTTCCTTTCATGAATTTTTGCCATTATACTTGCCATCATTTGGACACTATGGGCCAGATTTATCATTACGCTGACAGCTCACTCCACTTTCACATATGGCTAAAGTCAGTTTTAGCCAAGTCAGATTTATGATCGGCCCTTTAAGACTGTAATAAATGTGGTTTGACGGTAGCAGTTTATCCGTCAGTAAGCAGCTTTACAAAAGTCGCACGTTTTTATGAAAAAGTCGCACGTTTTTATGAAAAGGTCGCATGTTCTATTAAAAAGTCTCATAAGATAAGCCTGGTCCTCACTGGAGTGAAATTGCGACTTTTTTGCGACTTTTTAAATAGTCCCAATAGTAAATCTGTCTAGAGATTCATTTACATAAGAAAACACGCCCACTTTCAGAAAACTGGCGAGCATAGTGCAGAGCAGAAAAAAGTCGCAAATTTGTGCGCAGTTTTAGCGTTTGGGACTTTTTTTGGGACTTTTTCACTCCATTATTCTGACCTGAGCTAATAATAAATCTGGCCCTATATGTACTAATTCTGTTGGGCCATTTTTTTGCCCATAACAATTATCTATTTTCTGTGGGTTTACAGGGGGATTTAAATGTAATCCTAATTAAATTGATTTTTTAAGGGTCCTTTTTTGTAAATTTAGTAATAAGGGTTACCACGTTTCCCAACAAAAAGGGGGGCATGGCTAAACACAGGGTGTTAAGTCGCTGTCCTTAATGCCCGCCAGTAATATTAATGCCTCCATTAGTTCTGCCCAGAATTAATAATGCCCCCATTAGTGCCCCTATTAATAGTGATGCCTCCATTAGTGACCCCCAGAAAAATAATGCCCCCATTAGTGCCACAGTAATACACTGCGTGCAGAATTATTAGGCAAATGAGTATTTTGACCACATCATCCTCTTTATGCATGTTGTCTTACTCCAAGCTGTATAGGCTCGAAAGCCTACTACCAATTAAGCATATTAGGTGATGTGCATCTCTGTAATGAGAAGGGGTGTGGTCTAATTACATCAACACCCTATATTAGGTGTGCATAATTATTAGGCAACTTCCTTTCCTTTGGCAAAATGGGTCAAAAGAAGGACTTGACAGGCTCAGAAAAGTCTAAAATAGTGAGATATCTTGCAGAGGGATGCAGCACTCTTAAAATTGCAAAGCTTCTGAAGCGTGATCATCGAACAATCAAGCGTTTCATTCAAAATAGTCAACAGGGTCGCAAGAAGCGTGTGGAAAAACCGAGGCGCAAAATAACTGCCCATGAACTGAGAAAAGTCAAGCGTGCAGCTGCCAAGATGCCACTTGCCACCAGTTTGGCCATATTTCAGAGCTGCAACATCACTGGAGTGCCCAAAAGCACAAGGTGTGCAATACTCAGAGACATGGCCAAGGTAAGAAAGGCTGAAAGACGACCACCACTGAACAAGACACACAAGCTGAAACGTCAAGACTGGGCCAAGAAATATCTCAAGACTGATTTTTCTAAGGTTTTATGGACTGATGAAATGAGAGTGAGTCTTGATGGGCCAGATGGATGGGCCCGTGGCTGGATTGGTAAAGGGCAGAGAGCTCCAGTCTGACTCAGAGGCCAGCAAGGTGGAGGTGGAGTACTGGTTTGGGCTGGTATCATCAAAGATGAGCTTGTGGGGCCTTTTCGGTTTGAGGATGGAGTCAAGCTCAACTCCCAGTCCTACTGCCAGTTTCTGGAAGACACCTTCTTCAAGCAGTGGTACAGGAAGAAGTCTGCATCCTTCAAGAAAAACATGATTTTCATGCAGGACAATGCTCCATCACACGCGTCCAAGTACTCCACAGCGTGGCTGGCAAGAAAGGGTATAAAAGAAGAAAATCTAATGACATGGCCTCCTTGTTCACCTGATCTGAACCCCATTGAGAACCTGTGGTCCATCATCAAATGTAAGATTTACAAGGAGGGAAAACAGTACACCTCTCTGAACAGTGTCTGGGAGGCTGTGGTTGCTGCTGCACGCAATGTTGATGGTGAACAGATCAAAACACTGACAGAATCCATGGATGGCAGGCTTTTGAGTGTCCTTGCAAAGAAAGGTGGCTATATTGGTCACTGATTTGTTTTTGTTTTGTTTTTGAATGTCAGAAATGTATATTTGTGAATGTTGAGATGTTATATTGGTTTCACTGGTAAAAATAAATAATTGAAATGGGTATATATTTGTTTTTTGTTAAGTTGCCTAATAATTATGCACAGTAATAGTCACCTGCACACACAGATATCCCCCTAAAATAGCTAAAACTAAAAACAAACTAAAAACTACTTCCAAAAATATTCAGCTTTGATATTAATGAGTTTTTTGGGTTCATTGAGAACATGGTTGTTGTTCAATAATAAAATTAATCCTCAAAAATACAACTTGCCTAATAATTCTGCACTCCCTGTAGTAATACCTCCATTAGTGCGCCCTAGAATGAATAGTGCGCCCATTAGTGCCCCCAGTGATAGTAATGCCCCCCAGAATTAATAATGCCCCCATTAGTGACCTCCAATAATATTAATGCCCCAATTAGTGCCCCCCAGAATTAATACTGCCCCCATAAAGGCCCCCCAGTAATAGTAGTGCCCCCATTAGCACCCCCAAAATGAATAGTGCCCCATTAGTGACCCCAGTAATAGTAATGTCCCCATTACTGCCCCCCAGTAAGAGTAATGCCCCCACTAGTGCACCCTAGAATTGATAATGCCCCAATTAGTGCCCTCCAGTAATGGTTATGCCGCCACTAGTCCGCCCCAGAATTAATAATGCCCCATTAGTGCCCCCCAGTAAGAGTAATGCCACCACTAGTGCCCCCAGAATTAATAATGCCCCCCCATTAGTAGTAATGCCCCCATTAGTGTGCCCCAGAATTAATAATGCTCCCCATTTGTGCCCCCAAGTAAGAGTAATGCCCACATTAGTGTCCCCTTCTCTGCGTCTGCAAAAAAAAATCCAAAACGGCCGGATGGCAACCCTAGGTTGTAATTAATGAACTCTTATGGAGATGCAAATAACCACAAAGCCAGGAAAAACTGTGCAGGAGCATACCCCAACCGGTAACACCCATGTGAAACTTCATTGCAAACCCCTAGCAATTCATGCATAACGTTTAGCAGGAATAATAGAACATACAGACATAAGAATAGATGCTTCAGAATTGTTATTACATGGGAATGGTAGTCATTTCTAAAATAGACATATCTGGAGAGGTGACCGGTCTCCTTTAATGCCGGCATCAGCATGTGGAAAAAAAAATCCCTGTCTCATTCACATTTCAAGTTGTTCTCAGTTCCAGCACTGCCACTCCCAGCTGTCCCCACCACACCAGAAGAGGTATGTCTGAGCAATGACGTTCTTGCACTGTGACCACTGAGGCCAGGGGCAGACTGGCTGTACACTCTACAAGTAATTTTCCCAGTGGGTTGATGCCCCACAGGACACCCGAGCCCTCCTCACTACCACTGACCGGGTACATACTTCTGGGGGAACTATAGGGTCATTATTAGAGGCAGTCGAGGCAGCATGCTGAAGGTAGGGCTGGCCTGGTGTTGTGGCCCGCATCTCACCTCCTAAGCTCCCTGCTCCATATCCATATTCGAGACAATTGGAGTAAGAGGACAGACCATGGCTGCTATTGATGGCCACCAAAGAGGGACAGCTTCTGGGGAGGTATATTGTGCTGCACTGCGGTATTTGGTTCTGTGGGATGGTATTTTGTGCTGCACTATGGTATTACTGATCTGTATTGGCTCCAACTACTTGTGTTGCCCGACCTTGGGTCAATTTGGACACACCTACAATATGTGGCCACTTTTAGTTTTTTTTTTTTCCAGGGCCACTTTAAGTTTCCAGTTTCCCCTGATTGAGGCCATTAATTGCCTACAGTGGTCTCATAAACATGGGTCCCCATCACTCCCAGTCTGGCAGGGACCACATGGAGCCTGCTGGAAAGGTGAGTACAGGTTTTTATTATTTTTGTTCCACACATTGCTGCTGGACTTAAAGGGGTCGTCTCATCACAGAAAATGGGGGCATATCGCTAGGATATGCGCCCATTGTCTTAAAGGTGCGGGTCCAACCTATATTAGCAACGGAGCTCCGCAAAGTGGTGGCTGGAGGACTCCGGTCCGGCCACCACCAAGCGCTCTCCCCATAGAAGTGAATGGAAGTGCACCGTGCATGACCGGCCACCGCTTCCATTCACTTCTATGTGTTCGACGGAAATAGCCAAGCCAGCGCTCGACTATATCCTAGCGATATGCCCCCATTGTCTGTGATGAGACAACCCCTTTAAGTTTTGTAATTAGGCCTAGTACCTAGGGGACTGCAGTAGCTGGGGTTATATTTTATGTACAGCCAGGTCCATAAATATTGGGACATCGACACAATTCTACCATTTTTGACTCTGTACACCACCACAATGGATTTGAAATAAAACAATGTCGTTTCAACAAGTATTAAAAAGTGAAAGTTTTATTTATGATTATTATTCTGTCCCATTACTTTTGGTCCCTTAACAGGTAAGAGGCACATATGCAAACTGTTGTAATTCCTACACCGTTCATGTGATTTGGATGTAAATACCCTCAAATTAAAGCTGACAGTCTGCAGTTAAAGCACATCTTGTTTGTTTCATTTCAAATCCATTGTGGTGGTGTATAGAGCCAAAAATGTTAGAATTGTGTCGATGTCCCAATATTTATGGACCTGGCTGTATTTCCATACATACATACTCTCACAATATAGATCTATACACCACGCAACAAAAAAAAAAAACTTTTCGCCTGCTACTGGGCAAAAACTATTTGTCCTATACTAAATCGAGTGTGCGAATTACAAAGCAGAAGTCAGAATTGTTGTAACACGTCACGAAATTTGGCTATACATAAGTATGCCTAAATGAATTAAGCACTTGGATAATTTTGAACAGAACGAGTTTTACTCCAACAATTACCTGATCTACATCAAAGTTTGCGTAGTAAACAGTGTATGAAAATGTAATGGAATAACAACATTTCAAAGTCTCGTTTTTCATTTTAAAAGTCTTACTTGAGCAAGGCCCAGTACTGTTAAAAGTGCTTCAGGCATCTGATTTTGCGTTTGTGAACGGTCATATTTTCCCGTTGCAAAAACCAGCAGTAGTCCCCCATCATGTTGGGATTCCAGCGGCCTTAATACCTGTTCTCGATTGTAGAAATATCTTTATGGAACCGCTCTCCATGTTCGTCACTTACGTGTCCCAAATTGGGTGGGAAAAGGTCAAGATGGCAATGTAAGAAATGCACTTTCAACGACATTCGGCTGTAAGCATGTTGTCTACTATTTCAGCATAGTTTGAAGCTCGTCTGTTCCCAAGGAAGTTCCGCACGACTGGCACAAATGCATAGATGCACTCGCTTTGTCAGATTCTTGCGCTGATCATAAGTAGTGTATTTGCCACATATGTAGCAGAAATTGTCTGGATCGTTAACGCATTTACGTTTATCCATCTTAAAGGGATTCTGTCACCAGGTTTCACCCCTGTCAGCTAAACATATGCTGATGTTCAGGGCCTCATCAGGATTCCTAATGTGGGCTTCTAAATGTGATCCGTAGCCTTATTTTGCTAAAAAACTGGTTTTACTAACCTGTCACTCAAAGAAATAAGGTGCCCAAGGCAGGGGCGTACCTAGAGCATTTGGCACCCGGGGCGAACCCTTTGTTTGGCACACCCCCCCCCCCCCCCCCCAAGAAAGTTAAGAAAACATGCACAAACTTTTTTCAATGTTTTCAATAATATTTATAAATAAAAATAAAACCCCTTAATAAAATAATAAACCTCTGCACACCCCCTTAACGAAATAAACCCATTAACCCCCCTTAATAAAACCCATTAACCACCCCTTAATAGACCCCTTAACCCTTCCTTAATAAAATAAAAACCTGCACCCCCTTAAACCCCAGTATAATAAACATTGGTGGCGCAGTGCGCCCCCCCTCCCTAGTATAATAAACATATAAACATTGGTGTGGTGGTGCAGTGCGCCCCCCCCAACACCCTAGTATAATAAACATTGGTGGCGCAGTGTGCCCCCCCAACATAATAAACATTGGTGGCGCAGTGCGCCCCCCTCCTAGTATAATAAACATATAAACATTGGTGGTGCAGTGCGCCCCCCCCAACACCCCAGTATAATAAACATTGATGGCGCAGTGTGCCCCCCCAACATAATAAACATTGGTGGGCAGTGCGCCCCCCCTCCCTAGCATAATAAACATATAAACATTGGTGGGCAGTGCGCCCCCCCTCCCTAGCATAATAAACATATAAACATTGGTGGTGCAGTGCGCCCCCCCCAACACCCCAGTATAATAAACATTGGTGGCACAGTGCGCCCCCCCCCCAACATAATAAACATTGGTGGGCAGTGCCAATGAGGGTTAAAAAAATAAATAAAAATTAACTCACCACCTCCAATTGATCGCGTAGCAGCCGGTCTCATGTACTTTTTCTTCAGGACGCAGGACCTGTGGTGATGTCACTGAGCTCATCACATGATACATCACATGATACATCACCATGGTAATGTACCATGTGATAGAGGCTGGAGCTCAGTGACGTCACCACAGGTCCTGAAGAAATTACAAGGAGACCGGCAGCAGCTACGCGATCAATTGGAGGAGGTGAGTTAATTTTTTATTTTTTAACCCTCATTGGCACTGCCCACTGCCCACCAATGTTTATTATACTGGGGGGGGGGGCGCACTCAATGTTTATTATACTGGGGGGGGGGGCGCCACAATCAATGTTTATTATACTGGGGGGGGGGCCACTCTGAAGATAACTGAGCTGTTAATACAAATACAGGAGGCGGGTGCCGGAATCAAATAGCGGCACCCGACCTCTGTGACAGGGAGCGTCACCTAAGTGGTTAACTGCAGCTGATCGCAGCTCCCTGTCATAGAGGTCGGGTGCCGGCTATTTGATTCCGGCACCCGCCTCCTGTATTTGTATTAACAGCTCAGTTATCTTCATTGGTGGCGCAGTGGCCACAGCCCCTCCCCCGGCCCTGTCCCTCTTCTTATTCGCCGCGGCGGCAGCAGCACAGGGGGAGGGAGAGACCATCTGGAGCCCTGCCCCTATCACAGTGCCACGCCTGGGCCGGCCCACTCGCCACATATTTTTTTTTTTTTAATTTTTTTTTTTTTTTATCCTCAGTCGCGGCTGGCACCCCCCTTGTGAGTGGCACCCGGGGCGGGCCGCCCCCCCCCGCCCCCCCCTTGGTACGCCACTGGCCCAAGGGGATGTCAATGGATGCAAGGTGCCGGCCACACCCACCGCCGTTCGTGCCCCGCGCCGCCTTTCCAGACTTCTGCACCGCCTCCTAATCCTCTGTGCCGCCTCTCGCTGTGATGGGCAGACAGTCTTGATGACCTATCCTCAGGACACCCCGCACCTCTCCGATCAGCTGTTTGAAGAGAAGGCGGCACTCCATGCGAGCGCTGCTTCCTGTTCATTACTCTACGTGGCGTCTCCTGTGGAGCATTGGCATAGTGTAATTACAAGTACGTGTTTCATTCAAGTCAATATTGCTGCACAACCCTTTTAAAGTCTAGTGACTACTGGCAGGGGAAAATTTTATTGGGCATGTTGGATTTGAATAGGCTAACGCTTTGGAGATAAGACACTGCCAAATAAGGCCCTTTATATGGGTCAAAGATCGGGGCAATTATCTGCAAGGAGCATTCCTATGAAAGGTGCTGCAGATCAGCCAATGAACAAGCAAACACTCGCTCATCACCTAAACTCATCGTCTACCGGCAGCACGTTGCTCTGTGTAAACAGGGATGTTATGCTGGCAGACAATGAATCTGTATGGGGACGAACGATCACAGTGGCGATCGTTCAGCCTCTACAGAGAGGATGATTGCTACATGGAAATGCAGCTCTCTGCTCAACAATCAGGCAATTATCAAGAACAAACCGTTGACTCCTGATAGTTGCTTGGACCTTCTCTTTATGGTGGAGTGGAATGTACTGAAGACCGAACGTAAACCATCTGAAATGTATGCCTCATGCAGCAGAATATCCAGAATCATCTTAGGATAATTCACTGTCTGAGAAAAATATCATTAAATGGCATGAGGCTTGGGTGGGAAGGTTGGGTCTTTCTGAACGTTTATAAGATTGAAGATGAATGTTGCTGTGTCACTCACAAAACTTTGATGACTGACATCTTAATCTCTAATAATGCTGCACTTAAGGCCGAGTTCTTACAAAGACATCTCTAGTCATAAATGCTTACCTGTGTGAAGGGTGTTTCAGATGAGGTGGCTCATAAGAAGAGAGTGTACAGACCATCAATTGAAAGATGCTTCTTATTCCAGGGTGTTTGAAGATCACACTATGCATGCTTCTTATTGTATTGTTCTCAAAAAGATTTTCCATAAGATGTAAGTACCTAAAGTATTATTGTATTTGCTACTCAGAAGATATGTTCTAAAAAGCTTTAACATTTTTATAACTATTTTATTATACATTTAGAAATCATCTTATTTGGAATGTATTCGAGTCTAGATTGTCAAATTTTGCTCTTCCCTTTTGACACTCAATGTTACTCTACCCAGCCAGTGCATAACTATATGGAGCTCCATGACTTAACCCCATGACAACTCATTTATGAATCTCTTTTTAATACTGGATTCATGCAAGAATCTTAAAATCAGGTGTTTTTGGTGTTTTTCTTTACCCAGTTTTTTGTTGCTAAATAGGTTTTCCACTATTTAGATATTGATGACTTGTCCTCAGGATAGGTCATCAATATCAGATCGGTGGGGGGCTGGCACCCAGCATTCCCACTAATTAGCTGTTCGGGGAAGGCTCCATTCAGTTTCTGACATTGACGTACTGCAGCTATTCACTTGAATAGAAGCTGAGCTGCAGTACCCTGCCTGGACACTACACAGTAGATCGAGCCTTCTGCTTCTGGCTCCATTCACTGTATAGTTTCTGGTCCTGGCAGCTTCCCCATACAGCTAATCGGTTGGGTATGGCAGGGGTTGGTCCACCATCGATCTGATATCGATGACATCCAATATCCCTGATCCTCCTTTTCTCCACCAACTGGTGTTGTGGAGAATCAGAAGACTCCCATACACATTAGATAGTTGGTTATATTTTATCTAATCTGTATGGTTAGCTCGACCTGAGAGGCAACTCTGTTTATCTGAATGTTAGTCAAATAGTTTCTCTTTTGGGTTAGGCGAAGAGGGAGTTTTCTCAACGAAGAATGTATTTTATTTAGATATATGCCTATGTGTTTAATATTTGCCCCTATTTGCCCAATTTTGTTTGTTCTTAAATAAACATTGGTTAGCGAGCTTGTTGATGTCTGTAGAAGGTCTGCTCCTTATCTTCATAAAATGTCCATTTAGAGATATAAAGATGTTCAATTGGTTTATGTTTATTTTTTTCCAGGTTAAATATCATGAAACTCATAGTCATTGCCACAGTTTTTGTCGTTCTGATCCTATTTTGCTGGACCTGGGGAAGACTGAGCCTCTCTAGGGACTTAGAATGTGAACAAAAAGGGATCATTCAAAAAACCACAGAGCAGTCCCTGAAGACCTCCATAAGTTCATCACAAAAGGTAGAGAAGGAACTTCTTGTTCTCGTGTGGGTATGGCCCTTTGCAACACCTTTTCCTTTAGACACTTGTCAGAGGGTATATGGTATCTCTGGATGCAAACTAACAGCCGACAGGAGCCTGTATAGCATTGCTGATGCTGTTGTTATGCACCATGTGGACATCATGTATGACAGGAAGTCTTTGCCACAAAAACCACGGCCTCTTTATCAACGTTGGGTATGGTTCAACATGGAACCACCATTGATTATCACAAATCTTCATTTCTTGGATAATCTATTTAATATGACTATGACATTCCGCCAAGACTCCGATGTCTATAGACCCTATGGTCGAATTGAAGCTTTGAAGAAACCTCAGAGCTTCTCGATCCCTGCCAAGACTAAACTGGTTGCTTGGGTGATTAGTCAGTGGTACCCAGGTGCCAGACGTAATATATATTATGAGAAACTTAAAGAATATCTTCCAATTGATGTCTATGGGAAGAAGCACATGAAACTGTCTTGGGATGACTTCTATCAAACCATCTCCAAATACAAATTTTACTTGGCGTTTGAGAATTCAATCTATAAGGATTATATCACTGAAAAGCTGTGGTCAAATGCTTTCGATTCATGGGCTGTACCTGTTGTATTGGGGACATCTCGGAAAAATTATGAACGTTTCCTTCCCGGAGATGCCTTCATTCATGTAGATGATTTCTCAAGCCCAAAGGAACTAGCTTCCTATCTTCTTGAGCTAGACCAGGATGAAGAGAGATACAAAAAGTATTTTTACTGGAGATCTCACTACCGCGTGAGAAGAGAAACAGGATGGGACAACCACTACTGCAAAGCCTGCCGAGCGCTTCAGCAGGCTCCAGATTACCAAGTTATCCAGAGTATAGAAAAGTGGTTTTTGGAGAACAGATAACCATGAAAGACAAACTATGTAAAAGTTACAAATCATTTGTGTCACCAAAGTTGAGTTAGAAAAAAAAAACACCTATCTTTCTCAAAATTTTATTTTTCCTATTTTATTCACAGAATATTATATATTTAATATATACTATATATTTATTAATTTTATATTTCTAAACTATGATAGCTAATTATAGTGGGATATTGCTATTAACAATTATACAGTTCTGTTTTATGAAGAAGTGAGTAGAAGTATGGACGATGGGGTGGCTGGAGATTTAGTGTTCTTGGATTTTGCAAAGGCATTTGATACTGTCCCTCATAGAGGCTTAGTAAGTATAGTTTGTAACTGGATTGAAAAGTTACGGATACTCAGAATGTTCCCTTTGTGAAGTGGTTTACTTCAATGTTCATTGCTGGTTCCGCTATTATTGAACTTATTAATAAAGAGGACACCAATCTATGTAGTCCTGTGCAGTCTGTGGACGATGTCCATAAACTACAATTCAACTTGGACACGATGAGTGTTTGGGCGTCTACTTGACAAGTGAGGTTCGGTGTGGATAAATATAAAGTTACGCACCTGAGTACTAATAATCTACATGCATCATATGTCCTATGGGGAGTAACACTGGGAGAGTCACTTGTAAAGAAGGATTTGGGCGTACTTGTAGATCATAGACTAAATAACAGAATGTAATGTAAATCAGCTGCTTCTAAGGCCAACAGAATACTGTCATGTTCAAAAGAGGCATGGACTTGCAGTTGCAGGACAGGAACATAATATTGGCACTTTACAAATTTTGGTGCAGTCTCATCTGGAATATGCAGTTCAGTTCTGGGCATAAGTTCATAGAAAGGATGCCCTGGAGCTGTAGAAAGTACAAAGGAGAGCTAGTAAACTGATAAGAGGCATGGAGGGTTATAGTTGTAAGGAAAGATGAGAGCAAAGAGGAAAATAATTGCATTCATTTAGCCTTGATGAGAGGCATCTAAGAGGGAACATGATTAACCTGTATATCAAGGATCAGTTCAAAGAAATATGGTGAAAGCTGTTCCATGTAAAAGATCCTAAAAAACTAGGGGACACTGCCTTTGTCTGGAGTGAAAATGGTCAGTCTTCAGAAAAGGCTTCTTCACCATAAGAGCTGTGAATCTGAGGAATAGAGTACCTCACGAGGTGGTTGTTCATGGCTTCAAAAATAACATATGATTTCTTGAATGTATAGAATACTTGTTTTCCACTTCCCTTCCTTTCAACCATGTCCTTTCACGTCCCTTGGTTCAAGTCAACTAACTGTGTAACTATGCAATAACTGTCCGAGAGAAAGGCCAGAACATAGAATCAAGTTAATAATCTATTGGTGGTTGATACCTTTTAATGGCTGACTGAAAAGATGATGACACTACTGCAAGCTTTTGAAGCTACTTGGGACTGTTCCTCAGGCGTCATTATCATTTCAGTTAGCCCTTTAAAGGTATCAACCACTGAGGAATCTCTATCTTTCTTGACTTTTTATTTTTTACCTTTCTACTTACTGACTAACATGGTACAAATATATTTTTTACTTTAATAATCTATTGTAATCAATGTGATTATGATGGAACAATTCTGTGTGTGTGATGAGGACTCGAAGGGGCTGTCTGTCATTTTACCAGCTGGAAAGGTTCCCTGGTGGAAAGCAAATCACAGAGGGATCAACTGTTGTAAATCCTATGGGGCACAATTTTTAAGACCGACGTTTTAGACGCCAGTCTTAATAAAGCCTTATAGCTGGCAGTGGATCTACCAAAGTTATGAAGAGGCGCAGGCCTCTCCATAACTTTGGTGCATCCTCCGCCAGTTATAAATGTAAGTCAGCATCGTTGCTGGCTTACAATTAGACCATTTTCTATGCCTCAAACAGATGTAGAAAATGGTAAATGAGATGGGCCTACCATCCCATCCCCTTCTCCGCCCACAATTTTAGACCTGGTGTCAGCGGCAGTGGCGTAACTACCGGGGAAGCAGGGGAAGCGGCTGCTTCGGGGCCCGGGCTGACAAGGGGCCCGGCGCCCGACAGCATGTCAGTCAAGTTTAATCTTTTTATTTATATGCATTTGCAAATTACCTTCCTAACATGCCCAAGAGGTTGTCCCTCCGGCCGTTTGTGCCCAGCCACGCCCATTATCGCCAAGCCCACCACCGCCCCGCTGTTAATTATTCACTGCTGTCCTCCTCTTTTTTTTTTTCTAAGTGCGCCGTAGTCTCACGCATGCGCTGATGTTACTCACGTCCGGGCCCATGTGGTGTCCTTGCAGCAGCCTCAAGTAGTGTAATCACGCATGCGCAAGCTTTCTCTGCTTTCTGGCGCATGTGCGATTACATTACTTGAGGCTGCTGCCAGGACACCGCGCGGGCCCGCACGTGAGTAACAAAAGACGAGGACAGCAGTGAATAATTAATAGCGGGACGGCGCTGGGCTTGGCGATAATGGACGCAGCTGGGCACAAACGGCTGGAGGGACAGCCCTTTGGGCACGTTAGGAAGGTAATTTGCATATAAATAAAAAAGATTTTTTTTCGAAAATAAAAAGGACAGGTGGGGGTAAAAATAGTATATCAAAAATTGGGCGGGGGGCTGGGGGGGCCCATACAAAAAATTGCTGTGGGGCCCAGGCACTTGTAGTTACGCCCCTGGTCAGCGGAGAGAAGTCACGATTAGTTGCGCCGCCATCTGCACCTGGAATACACCTAATAAATGACCCCCTATCTGTTTTTCCAAGAAGAATCGCAATCTGAATATTCAATGAAAATCTGTATGGCACACGTTGATCTCAATGTGCGCTCATTGCCAAAGTTCCCACAGGATTTGGATTGGACTGTTAATAAAATCAAAATACTTTCTTTTATTTCAAACCCCCCAATTTGTTTGGACATTTGTTATTGTTTGTTAACTAAAATTGACAAGGAAATAGTCTTAACCCCTTAGGGACCAGGCTCATTTTCACCTTAAGGACCAGGCAATTTTTTGCAAATCTGACCAGTGTCACTTTATGTGCTGATAACTTTAAAACGCTTTGACTTATCCAAGCCATTCTGAGAATGTTTTTTCGTCAGATATTGTACTTCATGACACTGGTAAAATGGAGTAAAAAAATGCATTTTTACTTATAAAAAAATCCAAAATTTACCAAAAATGTGGAAAAATATGCAAATTTCCAAGTTTTAATTTCTCTACTTCTATAATACATAGTATTACCTACAAAAATAGTTATTACTTTACATTCCCCATATGTCTACTTAATGTTTGGATCATTTTTGGAATGACATTTTATTTTTTGGGGACGTTACAAGGCTTAGAAGTTTAGAAGCAAATCTTGACATTTGTCAGAAATTTTCAAAAACCCACTTTTTAAGGACCAGTTCAGGTCTGAAGTCACTTTGTGAGGCTTACATAATAGAAACCACCCAAAAATGATCCCATTCTAGAAACTATACCTCTCAAGGTATTCAAAACTGATTTTACAAACGTCGTTAACCCTTTAGGTGTTCCAAAAGAGTTAATGGCAAATGGAGATAAAATTTCAGAATTTCGATTTTTATGGCAAATTTTTCATTTAATCCATTTTTACAGTAACAAAGCAAGGGTTAACAGCCAAACAAAACTCAATATTTATTGCCCTGATTCTGTAGTTTACAGAAACACCCCATATGTGGTCATAAACGGCAGGGCGCACAAGGAAAGGAACGCCATATGGTTTTTGGAAGGCAGATTTTGATGGCCTTTTTTTTTACACCATGCCCCATTTGAAGAACCCCTGAAGCACCCCTAGAGTAGAAATTCCATTAACGTGACCACATCTAGGAAACTACACCCCTCAAGGTATTCAAAACAGATTTTAAAAGCTTTATTAACCTTTTAGGCGTTCCATAAGATTTAATGGAAAATGGATATAAAATTTTAGAACTTCACTTTTTTGGAAGATTTTCCATTTTAATAATTTTTTTCCAGTAACAAAGCAAGGGTAAACAGCCAAACAAAACTCAACATTTATTACTCTGATTATGCCGTTTACAGAAACACCCCATATGTGGTCGTAAACTTCTGTACGGGCACACAGTAGGGCGCAGAAGAAAAGGAACGCCATTTGGTTTTTGGAAGGCAGATTTTGCTGGATTGGTTTTTAGACACCATGTCCCATTTGAAGCCCCCTGATGCACCCCTAGAGTAGAAACTCCAAAAAAGAGACACCATTTTGGAAACTACGGGATAAGGTGGCAGTTTTGTTGGTACTATTTTAGGGTACATATGATTTTTGGTTGCTCTATATTACACTTTTTGTGAGGCAAAGTAACAGAAAATAGAAATTCAGAAATTTCATCTCCATTTTCCATTAACTCTTGTGGAACACTTAAAGGGTGAACAAAGTTTGGCAAATCAGTTTTGAATACCTTGAGAGGTGTTGTTTCTTAAATGGGGTCACTTTTCGGAGTTTCTACTCTAGGGGTGCATCAGAGGGGCTTCAAATGGGACATGGTGTCAAAATAACTGTCCAGCAAAAACTGCCTTCCAAAAACCATATGGCGTACCTTTCCTTCTGCGCCCTGCCGTGTGGCCATACAACAGTTTACGACCACATATGGGGCATTTCTGTAAACTACAGAATCAGGGCAATAAATATTGAGTTTTGTTTGGCTGTTAACCCTTGATTTGTTACGGGAAAAAAAGGATTAAAATGGAAAATTTGCCAAACAATAGCTGTTTTGGCACCGTTTTTATTTTTTATTATTTACAACGTTCATCTGACAGGTAATATCATGTGTTATTTTTATAGAGCAGGTTCTTACGGATGTGGAAATACCTAATATGTATACCTTTTTTTTTATTTATCTAGGTTTTACACAATAATATCATTTTTGAAACAAAAAAAAAACATGTTTTAGTGTCTCCATAGTCTGAGAGCCATACTTTTTTTTTTTTTTTGGGCGATTGTCCTATGTAGGGTATCATTTTTTGCGGGATGAGGTTACGGTTAGATTGGCACCATTGTGGGGGGCATACGCCTTTTTGATCGCTTGGTGTTGCACTTTTAGTTACGCAAGGTGACAAAACAAATAGTTTTTTAGCACAGTTTTTATTTTATTTTTTTGACAGTGTTTGCCTGAAAGGTTATGTCATATGACATTTTTATAGAGCCGGTCGTTACGGACGTGGCGATACCTAATATGTATACTTTATTCTAGTTTTTTTAGTTCTACACAATAATATAATTTTTGAAACAAAAAAAAAACATGTTTTAGTGTCTCCATAGTCTGAGTGTCATAGTTTTTTCAGTTTTTGTGCGATTGTCTTAAGTAGGGTATCATTTTTGTGGGATGAGATGACGGTTCGATTGGCACTATTTGGGGGGGCATACGACTTTTTGATCGCTTGCTATTACACTTTTTATGATGTAAGGTGACAAAAAATTGCTTTTTTGACACCGATTTTTTTTTTTTATGGTGTTCACCTCAGGGTTTAGGTCATGTGGTATTTTTATAGAGCAGGTTCTTACGGACGCAGAAATACCTAATATGTCTATTTTTTTACGTTTAACATAAAAAAGCATTTTTGAAACAAAAAAATCATGTTTAGTCTGAGAGCCATAGTTTTTTTTTTTTTTTTTTTGGGCCATTGTCTCATGTAGGGGCTAATTTTTTGTGGGATGAGGTGACGGTTTGATTGGTACTATTTTGGCGTACATACGACTTTTTTGATCACTTTTATTACCTTTTTTGGGAAGTAAGGTGGGCAAAATTTCTATTTCATCATAGTTTTTATTTATTATTTTTTTATGGCGTTCACCGTGCGGGTAAAGTAACATAACTGTTTTATAGATCAGGTCGTAACGGACGCGGTGATATCAAACATGTGTAGGGAATTTAATTTATTTTATTTTTATTTTTACTTTTTTTTACATTTTTTTGACCCAGACCCACTTGGTTCTTAAAGATCCAGTGGGTCTGATGTCTCTATAATACAGTACATTACACTATATAGTGTACTGTACTGTATTTTCACTTTACAAAGTCTGCCTTTAGCAGAAGTCTGATCAGCACATAGGACAGCAGGAAGCCTGTGAAGGCATCCGGTTGCCATGGTAACCATCACTCGCTGCCACAACAGAACAGCGGCTGATGGGGAGGGAGGGGGGCCCCTTCCCTCTGTAATCCCGTCAAGAATTGGGGGCTGAAAAGGCACAGCAGCCCCCGATGGGAGAGGGAGGGAGCTCCCTCCCTGTTAACCTCTTCCATACAGCGGTCCCTACGGACTGCGGCATGGAAGGGGTTAAACGGCTGACATCTGTGCCAGCCGCTGCGCCCGCCGGCACATAACACAGAGGGCTGCGGGGTGGGGTGGGGGGTTAAACATAAAATAAAGGCTTTTTGAATTGACCTGTGGTTTGCAGCGATCGCCGATACGGGGGGGGGGGGGGGGGGTCACAGGACCCCCCTCGGCATTGACCCAGGGTGCCTGGTGATTGATTTCAGTGGTGATCGGAACTAGACAGGACGTACTTGTACGCCCTGTGTCCTTAAGTACCAGGACATCAGGGCGTACAGGTACCCCCTGTGTCCTTAACAGGTTAAGTACTATAAGCATGAAATGATATGTGTAAGGCTGGTTCCACACTAGTGTTAAAATCTTTAGCTGGATACTGCCTTTCATGGCTGGAGCCCATTCACTATAATAGGAAACGGTGGAGATCCAGCCTGTTTCCAGTATTAGTACCGGGATTTAGCCGGACAAAAAACACTGCAAGCACTAATGCTGGAAACAGGCCAGATCCCCACTGGGTCCCATTATAGTCACTGGGGTCTGAAGGTCCTCCGTCCCTTTCCGGCTATGCTGGATATGATGATGAACTCCGGGAGGTTGTTCCTCTGCCGGAAAATTTTGCCGTTAGCCTAAGGTGCTCTTACAGACATATCCCTTCACTGTTCTGAATTAGCAGTTGTCAGCCTTAATGAAAATCAATCAATGCATCTATCTAACTTAGTCAAATGAAACAAACATCTAGTAATTACGGTTGTCACAATGTGCCTAATCTTAAAATTGTATCACTAATAAAAAAAAAAGTATAAATCACCAAAGCACTGTCATCGGGTAAAATTTTTTTACCTTTCTGTCTGAAGAAAAGCAATTCATAATTACAACCTTTAGATAATTACAGGGGCTCAGAAGTATCAATCATAATTTATTATAAAAAGGTTAAAGCCACAAGATGACCTGACTAGTGTCTAGGGACAGTAACCATCTATAGAAACCTTAAGGTACGCAGATTATTCCAGGTTTCCCGGAGGAGCAAAGACTAAAGACAGAAAATAAACATATGTGACATGCTGTAGTAAGAAATTTGACAAAATACGTAGATAACAGGACAATATCTTAGTTTGTATAAGAACCTAAATGGAAGCGCTGATTACGCAGAAATCATTGTATAAGCGTAGCTCTTACAAGTTTTGCTGTTCGCACCGCATCTTATGACATTAAAAAAATTGCAGATTCCGCACCAAAAGCCATTGATGGGAGCACGGAATCTGCCTCCCATTGTTTTTAATTGAAGGCCACATTGCGGTTGATGTGTCTGGTGGTTTATATCTGCGACTGGGGCAAGACAAGACCTGTGCTGTCATGGACTTAAACCGCCAGGGTAATGAAAGATTGCGCGTCCTTCCATTGAAAACAATCGGCATATTCTGCAAAGTCTTTTTGGCACTGAATAGAATCCAGGTCATGAACGGGTCATGAAAAATATTATGGAACCTGTCACAGGTGGGACACCCATTATCACCACCATACACTGAGAAGAGGGCATGACTGGCATGCTCATGGCAACAAACAATAGTTGTAGCTGTTCTACAATGACATGGTGTAACGCCGGCCAAACACATTCGATACAAGTCTCATGGATTGATTTTATCAGGATTGGCTGACCATCATATACACTGAACAAAAATATAAACGCAGCACTTTCAGTTTTGCTCCCATTTTGCATGATCTAAACTCAAAGATCTGAAACATTTTCTACATACACAAAAGACCCATTACTCTCAAATATTGTTCACAAATCTGTCTAAATCTGTGTTAGTGAGCACTTCTCCTTTGCCGAGATAATCCATCCCACCTCACAGGTGTGGCATATCAAGGTGCTGATTAGACAGCATGAATTTTGCACAGGTGCGCCTTAGACTGCCCACAATAAAAGACCACTCTGAAATGTGCACAGTTTTGCCTTACTTTGGGTCAGAAAACCAGTCAGTATCTGATGTGGTCACCATTTGCCTCACGCAGTGCAACATATCTCCGTCGCATACAGTTGATCAGGTTGTTGATTGTGGCCTGTGGAATGTTGGTCGACTCCTCTTCAATAGTTGTGGGAAGTTGCAGAATATTGGCAGGAACTGGAACACGCTGTCGTATACGTTGATCCAGAGCATCCCAAACATGCTCAATGGGTGACATGTCCGGTGAGTATGCTGGCCATGCAAGAACTGGGATGTTTTCAGCTTCCAGGAATTGTGTACAGATCCTTGCAATATGGGGCCGTGCATTATCCTGCTGCAACATGAGGTGATGGTCGTGGATGAATGGCACAACAATGGGCCTCAGGATCTCGTCACGGTATCTCTGTGCATTCAAAATGCCATCAATAAAATGCACCTGGGTTCGTTGTCCATGACATATGCCTGCCCATATAATCAATCAGGGTACTCCCTTGTATTTTACACTTCTGGCTGACTAAGAGTCTCACTTTGACTCAGATACTCAGACTTCATATGCAATTCAGCCATATAGCATTTTGAATATTTGTTGTTAGATGAGAAGGATACTACTCACGCTTCAGAAGACCTCTTGGTCCTTTCTTTATTTTATTTTTCACGATTAAAAAGTGTTGCATGGCTCTCAGGCCCACTTGTTCAGAGTTCGCCGAGTTGTAAACCACATTCAAGCGCGACGTTTCGGGGGTCACCCCCCTTACTCATGCGTGAAGATCAGGTGTAAGCAACAGCCTTAAATATTCTAGGGCACGGGCGTAGTCTGTCTCAAATCTCAATTCGTGTCTAAAAACATTCATTTAGTTACAAATTGAGATTTCACAAAAATACTTTCAAATTACAGATGTCATTCAACCCTTTTGGTTTTAATGTTTCCATTTTTGTAATCCATCTAGTTTCATGTTGCAGAAATGTATTCTTATTATTTTCTGGAGTAAATCCAGGTTTAATGTATTCTAGTATTACCCATTTTATTTCATCCCATTTAGGTTTCCTTTCGTAACAATGTTGCAACAATGTAGTTTCTTGGTATTTATTTTTTTCCTCTTTTTTGCTATCAGTAGATTCCACATATCTTTTTATGTTGGATTTATGTTCTATGAGTCTTGTACGTATTTCTCTTTTGGTTTGTCCTATATACCACATGCTGCAAGGGCATCTCAGACCGTAGACAACATTTTTGGTCATGCATGTAGTATAATGATAATCCCTTCCTGGGATGATTAATGAACTCTCCCTTTACAATTTGGTTGCAGTTTATACATGGAGAGATACTGAACAATCCCTATTGACATTTATTGAATATCTCAATTCATGTCATGAAACAATTAAATTTCAACTACATTACCATCCCACCACAATACAATTTCTAGATGTAGAAATCACTAAAGAAGAAATAGGATGTTTTAACACCATATTATACTCCAAACCCACTGATCAAAACAATCTATTGCTCTATACTAGCCACCACGCCCCACATATTTTTAAAGGTATACCAAAAAGTCAACTGATACGAGCTAAACGTATAACCAAAACAAATCAAGATTATATAAAACAAAAAAAGCCATATCTAAAAAATTTTTAGACCGAGGATACCCTAAAAATATCATTAAGGCCTCATGCACACGACTGTTTTTTTTTGCGGTCCACAAAAACGGGTTTCGTAGTTCCGTGATCCGTGTCCGTTTTTTCTTCCGTGGGTCTTCCTTGATTTTTGGAGGATCCACGGACATGAAGGAAAAAGTCGTTTTGGTGTCCGCCTGGCCGTGCGGACCCAAACGGATCCGTCCTGACTTACAATGCAAGTCAATGGGGACGGATCCGTTTGACGTTGACACAATATGGTGCAATTGCAAACGGATCCGTCCCCCATTGACTTTCAATGTAAAGTCAGGAGTCCCTATTATACCATCGGATCGGAGTTTTCTCCAATCCGATGGTATATTTTACCTTGAAGCGTCCCCATCACCATGGGAACGCCTCTATGTTAGAATATACCATCGGATTTGAGGGGTTAATTGTGCGGATCACAGCCCCTGTAAGAGATCGGGTGCTGCCAGGTAGCAGGGGGCAGTCATGTACACAGTTCTTAGTATATTCTAACTTGAAGCGTCCCCATCACTATGGGAACGCCTCTGTGTTAGAATATACTGTCGGATCTGAGTTTTCACGAAGTGAAAACTCAGATCTAAAAAGCTTTTATGCAGACGATTCAGCGGATCCGTCTGTGTGAAAGTAGCCTACGGACACGGATGACGGACGCGGATGACAATCTTGTGTGCATCCATGTTTTTTCACTGACCCATTGATTTGAATGGGTCCGTGAACCGTTGTCCGTCAAAAAAATAGGACAGGTGATATTTTTTTGAAACGAACAGGAAACACAGATCACGGATGCGGATGAAAAACGGTGCATTTTCCGAGTTTTCAACGGACCCATTGAAAGTCAATGGGTCCGCAGAAAATCACGGAACAACGGACACGGATGCACACAACGGTCGTGTGCATGAGGCCTAATACAGCAGAAAAAGAAATTTAACATATCCCAAAAGACACCCTATTTATTAGGAAAAATAAGAAAAACGTAAATGAACGCCCAGTATATATAGGCGCCTACGATTGTCATGCGATTTTAATAAAAAAAACTATTAATAAATATTGGGATATTTTGCAACATGATAAAAAATACAGAAATCTTTTTAAATCAAAACCTAATTTTGCGTACCGAAAAGGGCGAACAATAGGTAATAGATTAATTAAGGGAGATATAAAAATACAAAAAAAGGATCAACAATCCTTTCTAGACACACAAAAAAGAGGCCCGTTCCCATGCTTGTCATGTATGAACTGCAACCAAATTATAAAGGGAGAGTTCATTAATCATCCCAGGAAGGGATTATCATTATACTACATGCATGACCAAAAATGTTGTCTACGGTCTGAGATGCCCTTGCAGCATGTGGTATATAGGACAAACCAAAAAAGAAATACGTACAAGACTCATAGAACATAAATCCAACATAAAAAGATATGTGGAATCTACTGATAGCAAAAAGAGGAAAAAAATAAATACCAAGAAACTACATTGTTGCAACATTGTTACGAAAGGAAACCTAAATGGAATGAAATAAAATGGGTAATACTAGAATACATTAAACCTGGATTTACTCCAGAAAATAATAAGAATAAATTGCTGCAACATGAAACTAGATGGATTACAAAAATGGAAACATTAAAACCAAAAGGGTTGAATGACATCTGTAATTTTAAAGTATTTTTGTGAAATGTCAATTTGTAACCAAATGAATGTTTTTAGACACGAATTGAGATTTGAGACAGACTACGCCCGTGCCCTAGAAAAGTGATGGTGAACCTTTTAGAGACCGATTGCCCAAACTGCAACCCAAAACCCACTTATTTATCGCAAAGTGCCAACGTGGCAATTTACCCTGAATACTTCAGTCCAATATAGTATATCTTCCATGTACTTTATCATTTAGCTATAACAGCCTGTCTACATTCAGTGCGCTGCCTGTGGTGTTCATAGCGCACCCTGTGCTGATGAATGGCAGGAAAAGTCTAAGGCATATTGGTACACCATAGACTTTCTAGGGTGCGAGTGCCCACAGAGAGGGCTCTGAGTGCAGCCTCTGGCACCCGTATCATAGGTTCGCCACCACTGCCCTAGAATATTTAAGGCTGTTGGTTACACCTGATCTTCACGCATGAGTAAGGGGGGTGACCCCCGAAACGTCACGCTTGAATGTGGTTTACAACTCGGCGAACTCTGAACAAGTGGGCCTGAGAGCCATGCAACACTTTTAAATTGTGAAAAATAAAGTAAAGAAAGGACCAAGAGGTCTTCTGAAGCGTGAGTAGTATCCTTCTCATCTAACAACAAATATTCAAAATGCTATATGGCTGAATTGCATATGAAGTATACGCCTGCTCATACCACAACCCCACCGCCACCATTGGCCACTCGATCCACAACGTTGACGTCAGCAAACCGCTCACCCACACGACGCCACACACGCTGTCTGCCATCTGCCCTGAACAGTGAAGAACGGGACTCATCCGTGAACAGAATGTCTCTCCAATGTGCCAGACGCCATTGAATGTGAGCATTTGCCCACTCAAGTCGGTTACGACGACGAACTGCAGTCAGGTCCAGACCCCGATGAGGACGACGAGCATGCAGATGAGCTTCCCTGAGACCGTTTCTGACAGTTTGTGCAGAAATTCTTTGGTTATGCAAACCGATTGTTGCTGCAGCTGTCCGGGTGGCTGGTCTCAGACGATCATGGAGGTGAACATGCTGGATGTGGAGGTCCTGGGCTGGTGTGGTTACACGTGGTCTGCGGTTGTGAGGTCGGTTGGATGTACTGCCAAATTCTCTGAAACACCTTTGGACACGGCTTATGGTAGAGAAATGAACATTCATTGCACGGGCAACAGCTCTGGTAGACATTCCTGCAGTCAGCATGCCAATTGTACGCTCCCTCAAACGTTGCGACATCTGTGGCATTGTGCTGTGTGATCAAACTGCACATTTCAGAGTGGCTTTTATTGTGGGCAGTCTAAGGCACACCTGTGCAATATTCATGCTGTCTAATCAGCACCTTGATATGCCACAGCTGTGAGGTGGGATGGATTATCTCGGCAAAGGAGAAGTGCTCACTAACACAGATTTAGACAGATTTATGAACAATATTTGAGAGTAATGGGTCTTTTGTGTATGTAGAAAATACTTCAGATCTTTGAGTTCAGCTCATGCAAAATGGGAGCAAAACCGAAAGTGTTGCGTTGATATTTTTGTTCAGTGTATGTATATGGGCCTCTTGACTTTCTTCGGCGGCAGATGTCAGGTGAAAGAAGGACCCAACATGTTGTAGTATCTCAACTGTTTGTTCCTACTGAGCTGCTCAGCTGATGGGGGCGGTTGTCTGACCCCTGCTGTCGCCAATATGATATTGATGACCTATCCTGAGGATAAGTCATGGATATTAAACACCCAGAAAATCCCTTTTAGGGTGGTGTCACACACAGCTTTTTGTGGTGGTTTTTGATTCAGATTTCTGCCAAAACCAGAAGTGGATCCAGCAGGAATAAGTATGAGTCTTTTCTGATTTCCCATCTGAACCACTTCTGGCTTTCACTCAACAACGGCATCAAAAACTGAGACAAAATGCCGCGTGTGATGCCACCCTTAAAGGGTTTAAATAAGTTATAGAATGCATGACTGCTACCCCTGACTATTTGATATTTCTCTTATTTTTGATTAATTTATTCTATGTCTTTTTGTTCTTTGTATTATTTGTTTGAAGTGTCTACTTGACTGGACACTACGTTCTTTATTTTATGCACAATGTACTGTGTACCTTATCATTGTGAAAAACTTTAATAAACATCATTGAAACATAAATAAGTTATAGAAGGGGGAACACTTTCCAGTTAAAAGACAAGCTCAACATGAAGGAGCATAATTTAAGCATAGCTCTGTTCAAAGTGTAGAGGCCGTAACGTCTTACTGCTGCTTAGCTTTACCGTAAGAGCCTCTTCTTATGGGGACACCGTGTCTTTCCCATCTCCATAAGTTGTGTTATGTGTATCTTTATCCATGTATAGGTATTTCTATGTTAGGGAACCTGGTTTTGCATCAGAGACAGACCTCAGAGGACCTGCTTTGGAAAGTTTTTATCTTTTCTTATTGCTGAGTCAAAACCTGCTTTCCACTAAATAAAAATAATAACCACAAATACAAGGAATGACTAAAAAAGCAGGATCCACGGGCACTGCCACAGAAATCAATTCCAGAAAAAAAGCTAAAACATTTACTATTAAAATTAGAATTAAAAAAAGTATGTATCTGAAAAAGAAGTCGAGTCAGCCTTTTTTAAATAAATATTTTTAGTTTTTCTTCTGTGGTTTATTTTTCTGGCAGTGAATGTGACTCCTGCATTTTTATTCATTCCTTGGAGTTTAGATTGGGATCAGCAGCAGCCACGTACATAGGAGAAAAACATGCAACCAACGCATCCTAGAGTTGTGTCCGGTATTCGCATAATTCACGGCTCTGAGCAGATTCTTGAATTTCTATCGTGCGTAAGGTTTTACACTGTGGAGCGCCTCCTGCGTTTTTTATTGTTTGACCACGAACACAAACATTTGAGAAATTCATACATGTGTACACACCCCTTGACCCAGGTCTGGCTGAATGTGATATTCACCCCTTTATGGGGTCAGGAACTTATTTGATACCTCCACAATACGTGAGTTTCATCACTGCTAGAGTATACGGATCTCGTAGGCTTTGTTTGCCTTCATAAATGTACGTTTTTTTTAATGCATTTATTGAACCTTATATGAATGAAATAAGAAGATGTGACTCACTTCTTTTACTTCTTGTCTGATCTGGTGAATTCTTAGTTAAGTCATTGTAAAAAATGAGTAGCGGTTACAGAAATGTGGAATTTTAATCCTACATACTTTAATCCTACTGAAACTTTAATCCTACATACTGTCATTTGTTCTTGCCGGGTGGGGGCTATGACGGCTTTGAATATAACCTCCTGTTACATTAAATATATGAAACAGTATAATTAGTGCATCAGCATAATGAACCTTCCAAAGGGTTAATGCATATGCAAACCAGCTGTACAGGTAGTAAGGAGGGCTGTTCAAAGCCATAGAAGATTGACTGCAGATCATTTGGGTGAAGTTGCATTTACCACTAAAGAGTCATATGACAACTTGAGTTGTTGCTATACGTAGAAATAAGATTGCGTTTGCACATCCCTTTAAGTGGGATAGCACCATAGAAACATGGACTCCCATTATTCCTCTTCTTACTAACATAAAATTGTCATATTTACTAAAATGTTCTCATCTTATAAAATGTTCAAACTTATGAAACTTATAAGGGTCTTTTCATGGAAAGGCTAGGTTCACATTTGTAAATCCGGTAGTCTGTTTTGACAGAGGAACTGACTACCGGATGTACCATTATTAGTATTGCCGGACACTGCAGTGCACTGCCAGGCCCCCATTCACTAAAAAGAAGCTTTCTACCGGAGAAAGACTGCTACGGCTTTTAGGCTGGAAACCCGCTGAAACCCATTATAGTGAATGTAGATCCGGAGGCGCCCAGCAGGGTCCAGCTATGCCATATGTGATAATTCCAGTAATCTGTTCTTCTGTCCAAACAGACTACTGGAGTTAGAAAATGGTGATGTGAATGATCCCTTACAAAGATCATGTTTCGCTCATGAAGACCTGACCTTGGATGGATGGATTTACCAAGCCGCTGTTAGTTTGGAGCTGACTAAAGTGATGTGGGGAATCTAAGGCATCTACCCATTCTTCACACCTAAACGCCACAAAGAAGTTTGGAATTGTCCAGTCAGATTGCAAGTAGAGATGAGCGAATTTCTCAAAAGCTCGATTCGCCGGTTCGCCAATTTTTTGGGGGAAAAATTCAGTTTGATCCGAATTTATTTGTGGCGAATTTAGTTAAAAAAATGCTATTTTCTGGCTGCAGAGAGCCTTTATAGTGGTGTAGAACACTGTGCCTTGCAGTAACACGCATAGGGAGTCTGCTGTGGTAGTGAAATAATACTGTGAGGCCTCATGCACATGACCGTTGTTTTGGTCCTCATCCGAGCAGCAGTTTTTGCGGCTTGGATGCGGACCCAATCACTTCGCATCCGTTGCTCCGTTCGGTGGTCCGCAAAAAAATATATAACCTGTCTTATTCTTGTCCTTTTTGCGGACAAGAATAGGCAGTTATATCAATGGCTGTCCATGCCGTTGCGCAAATTGCGGAAAGCACACGGACGCCATCTGTGTTTTGCGGACCGCAAAACACACAAGCGTCGTGTGCATGAGGCCTGAGTCAGTATGACATGCAGATGACAGGCGTCGCTCTTAGAATCAATGCACACTTCACTTATTTGGGCAGTCACGGGGCCAAAACTGACCAAATAACTTAAGTGTGAACTCAGCCTTACAGGTCGATGCTAGCACCAAGAAGAAGCGCACTCCTTTTACACCGTCATCCGCTGATTCCACAGAGATGTCTACAGAACCTGTTCTATTAAACGCTTATACAAGTAGAGCCCCCCCCCCCTGACAGAGTGGAGGGTGTCAGCAGTAAGTTTGTGTTGACGTCACTGATTATTTTGACCTTTCTCTGATCCGTCAGAACAATAACCCTCAAAAAATGGATCCTGTCTGTGGAGCAAACGAGGTGCAGAAGGGAAGGAAAGACAGCTCCCTTCGGCTGAGGTGGTGGAGCCTTGACTGCCTGAAATCGGCTGCGTGCCACTGGGTGATGCAGCGGTTGCTGCGGCAGGTTGGACCACCACATCGGAGCCACGGTTCTTCCAGGCCACTTTATGGTGACGCTGCATATGTTGACGCAGGGCCGTGGTGCCAACATTGGCACCCTGGCCACACTTCACCTTCTGCCCACAGACTCTACATATGCCCATGTTCACCTCCTCCGGCGGCTTAACAATAAACTGCCACATCGCTGAGTAGCTGATTTTACCCCCAACACTACGCACTGACTGAATATTACCGCCGCTGCCTCCATGAACCCCTGCACCACTACTTCCCGGGCAGGTAGACTCCTGCAAAGCGGGTGGTCTACCCCAGGCACATTTGGCTACCGACCTTGCACTGCTGCCACCCTGCTGACTCCCGGCCACGCTAGCGACTTGCTGGCTCCGCTGCTGCCTCACGGGCAAGCTGCCACCCTCTTCTCCCGACGATGAAGCCCCTTCATCAGAGGGGGTGAAGACGCGATGACGTAAGTTTTCTACGTCGCTCCTCCCTCCAACCGTTCTATCCCGCCACACTATACAAGACATGAGCCTCTTTATCTGAACTGCGGAACGCCCCTTTGCGTTCTGCTGGACCAGAGTCCGGTCCAGCAGAACGCAGGGGGCGTTTGTCAGCCTTGTCTGGCAGTGTCTGCTTGCTGCCTCGCTCAGAGATGGGGCGGTCGCCCTCCTTCTGATGTTTCGGTCTCAGCTGCTTCCTGCCACCTCCCTCCTTGGATCTTCGGTGTCGGCTGGGACCTGGTTACAGGTTTGAAGTATCGAATATATGTTGCTTCGTGTCCTCCTCTGCCTCCATGTTTGATCCCTTATCCCCCATGCCCTGTGTAATCGTTTTCTCAATCTCCCCGCTTCGTCTATTCATTTATAGGGAATATGGGACAGTAGGTTAAAATTTCTCAACTTTATAAAGTGTTGCTTAAAACACGATTTAGGGTACTTTCACACTAGCGCTGTTAGAATCCGTTGCTGGAACTGCCTGCCGGATCCGGAAATCCATATGCAAACGGATTTATATTTTTTTTATGGATCCGTTAGACTTATCCTTTTAATTCCCGGATGCGGAATAACGGATCCGGTATTTAATTTTTTCAAAGCTAGAAAGAACTGCGCATGCGCAGACCGAAGAACCGGATTCGGCGATGTGGCAATTTCCGGAACACTTGGTACCAGATCCAGCATTAATACATTAAAATGGAAATTAATGCCGGATCTGGCAAGTGCTTTAGTGTTCCGGAATATTGGCCAGAAGAAATACCGCAGCAAGCGTACAAGGGACGGAACGGAAGACATCCTGATACATACTGAACGGATTGCTTTCCTTTCAGAATACATTAGGACAAAATAGAAGCGTTTTTTACGGTATTGAGACCCTTTACCGGATTTCAATACCGGAAAAGAATAACGCTAGTGTGAAAGTACACCCTTAATAATACACGTTCCTCGGGACAAAAGGCTTGGCAAATTGATTGTCCGGGAATTTCCCTCAAAGATTGGGATAATATATTGGCGAATTTAAGTTTAAGACAGTGCCTGTCTCCAATGTAATTCCATATACTTATCACATTGACAGGGTGAGTCAACTAGACAAGAGCACCACATTTATAGCAACAGGGGGTGAGCCCCTATATTTTTCCCTTATTTTGAACTTAAAGGGGTTCTGCAGTTTGTTTAAACTGATGATCTATCCTCTGGATAGATCATCAGCATGGATAGATAATCAGTTTAAACAAACTGCAGAACCACTTTAACCACTTCCCATCTGCGCCATTTGCCCCCTTCCTGACCAGGCCTAATTTTGCAAAACTGACATATCTCACTTTATGTGGTAATAACTTTGGAACGCCTTTACTTATCCAAGTCATTCAGAGATTGTTTTCTCGTGACACATTGTACTTCATGATAGTCATAAATTTGAGTCAATATACACTGCTCAAAAAAATAAAGGGAACACAGAAATAACACATCCTAGATCTGAATTAATTAAATATTCTTCTGAAATACTTTGTTCTTTACATAGTTGAATGTGCTGACAACAAAATCACACAAAAATTAAAAAATGGAAATCAAAATTTTCAACCCATGGAGGTCTGGATTTGGAGTCACACTCAAAATGAAAGTGGAAAAACACACTACAGGCTGATCCAACTTTGATGTAATGTCCTTAAAACAAGTCAAAATGAGGCTCAGTAGTGTGTGTGGCCTCCACGTGCCTGTATGACCTCCCTACAACGCCTGTGCATGCTCCTGATGAGGTGGCGGACGGTCTCCTGAGGGATCTCCTCCCAGACCTGGACTAAAGCATCTGCCAACTCCTGGACAGTCTGTGGTGCAACGTGACGTTGGTGGATAGAGCGAGACATGATGTTCCAGATGTGCTCAATTGGATTCAGGTCTGGGGAACGGGCGGGCCAGTCCATAGCATCAATGCCTTCGTCTTGCAGGAACTGCTGACACACTCCAGCCACATGAGGTCTAGCATTGTCTTGCATTAGGAGGAACCCAGGGCCAACCGCACCAGCATATGGTCTCACAAGGGGTCTGAGGATCTCATCTCGGTACCTAATGGCAGTCAGGCTACCTCTGGCGAGCACATGGAGGGCTGTGCGGCCCTCCAAAGAAATGCCACCCCACACCATTACTGACCCAATGCCAAACCGGTCATGCTGGAGGATGTTGCAGGCAGCAGAACGTTCTCCACGGCGTTTCCAGACTCTGTCACGTCTGTCACATGTGCTCAATGTGAACCTGCTTTCATCTGTGAGGGGCACAGGGCGCCAGTGGCGAATTTGCCAATCTTGGTGTTCTCTGGCAAATGCCAAACGTCCTGCACGGTGTTGGGCTGTAAGCACAACCCCCACCTGTGGACGTCGGGCCCTCATATCACCGTCATGGAGTCTGTTTCTGACCATTTGAGCAGACACATGCACATTTGTGGCCTGCTGGAGGTAATTTTGCAGGGCTCTGGCAGTGCTCCTCCTGTTCCTCCTTGCACAAAGGCGGAGGTAGCGGTCCTGCTGCTGGGTTGTTGCCCTCCTACGGCCTCCTCCACGTCTCCTGATGTACTGGCCTGTCTCCTGGTAGCGCCTCCATGCTCTGGACACTACGCTGACAGACACAGCAAACCTTCTTGCCACAGCTCGCATTGATGTGCCATCCTGGATAAGCTGCACTACCTGAGCCACTTGTGTGGGTTGTAGACTCCGTCTCATGCTACCACTAGAGTGAAAGCACCGCCAGCATTCAAAAGTGACTAAAACATCAGCCAGGAAGCATAGCAACTGAGAAGTGGTCTGGGTCACCACCTGCAGAACCACTATTGGGGGTGTCTTGCTAATTGCCTATAATTTCCACCTGTTGTCTATCCCATTTGCACAACAGCATGTGAAATTGATTGTCACTCAGTGTTGCTTCCTAAGTGGACAGTTTTCCCCAATCACAGAAGTGTGATTGACTTGGAGTTACATTGTGTTGTTTAAGTGTTCCCTTTATTTTTTTGAGCAGTGTATTTCACCTTTATTTATGAAAAAATCCCAAATTTACCAAAAATTTAGAAAAATTCTCAATTTTCTAAATTTCAATTTCTCTGCTTTTAAAACAGAAAGTGATACCTCATAAAATATTTATTACTTAACATTCCCCATATGTCTACTTTATGTTGGCATCATTTTGGAAATGTCATTTTATTTTTTTAGGACGTTAGAAGGCTTAGAAGTTTAAAAGCAATTCTTCAAATTTTTAAGAAAATTGCCAAAACCCTTTGTGGGGCCTACATAGTGGATACCCCCATAAATGACCCCATTGTAGAAACTACACCCTCAAGTAACTTAAAACCGATTTTACAAACTTTGATAACCCTTTAGGCGTTCCACAAGAATTAAAGGAAAATGGAGATCAAATTTTTAAATTTCACTTTTTTGGCAGATTTTCCATTTTAATCCAATTTTTTCTTTAACACATCGATGGTTAACAGCCAAACAAATATTTATTACCCAGATTCTGCGGTTTACAGAAACACCCCACATGTGGTTATAAACTGCTGTATGGGCACACGGCAGGGCGCAGAAGAAAAGGAACTCCACGTGGTTTTTAGATGCCATGTCCCATTTGAAGCCCCCCTGATGCACCCTTACAGTAGAAACTCCTAAGAAGTGATCCCATTTTGGAAACTAGGGGATAAGGTGCCAGTTTTATTGGTACTATTTTTGGGTACATATGATTTTTTGATCATTCATTATAACACTTTATGGGGCAAGGTGACCAAAAAATTGGTTGTTTTAGCACAGTTTTTATTTATTTATTTTTACAGCGTTCACCTGAGGGGTTCAGTCAAGTGACATTTTTATAGAGCAGATTGTTACGGACGTGGCGATACCTAATATGTATACTTTTTCTCATTTATTAAAGTTTTACACAATAATAGCATTTTTGAAACAAAAAAATTATGTTTTAATGTGTCCATGTTCTGAGAGCTATAGATTTTCTTATGTAGGGGCTCATTTTTTGCGGGATGAGGTGACGGTTTTATGGTACCATTTTGTGGGACATACGCCTTTTTGATCACTTGGTGTGGCACTTTTTGTGATGTAAGGTGACAATTATTTAGGTGACAGTTATTATTTTTTTTTTTTATGGTGTTTATTGAACTGGGTCGATTATGTGATATATTTATAGAGCCGACCGTCACGGACGCGGCAATACCAAATATGTCTATTTTATTTTTTCTATTTTGACCATTTTTTTTTTACATGTGAAACCTTTTTTTTATTTTATTTTTTTAACACTTTATTTTAAATTTTTTTATTTTACACTTTTCGTCCCCCATAAGGTCATACAAGACCTCTGGGGGATATTGACTTCACTTTTTCTTTTCTTTTTTCACTGTTGATTTCTCGCTGACAAGAATAGGACAGGTTATATTTTTTTGACGGACTGGAATCACGGATCATGGACGCGGAGAAAAAAACGGAGGACTACCATTTTTTTTCCACAGCTCCATAGAAATGAATGGGACCTCCGCTAAACTGTGAAAAATGACGGAACGGACGCGGATGCACACAACGGTCGTGTGCATGAGGCCTTATATAAAGGAAAAAATAAAATGAAGGCCCTTTGTCACCCGGCTCCCAAGTGCGATCAGCTACATCATCATCATCAAGTACTGTCTGCATGTCACTGATGTCCTCCTCAACCGTCTCTGGGTCAGGAGCCTGACCGCTCGTAAAACCAGCTCCCACGCCACTCTCCTCATCACTTCTTGCCCACCTAGTAGAGGAAGCGGCGGATGTCTCCTCCACATCTTGGCTTGCCAGTAGCTGCTGACTGTCTTCTAGTAGGTCGTCCTCACTGTATAGTGGAGCAGAGCCCACAGCTTATAATACTTCTCTGGCTGAGGGAACAGAAAAGGACAGAGGCAGTTGAGGACCGGTGAGGGCACAGGGCCTGCTCCCGGGCCATGCCAACTAAGGGTTGTGTCTGATGAACCCACTGACTCTTGGCTGGGGTGTCTGATCTCACTTGCGACGAAGTCGAAGATCGAGTCAACCATTCAAGAACCGCTAGGTTGCTGGTCAAGACACGACTGCTAGCTGACACTGGGAACTCAGGCCTCTTAAAGTGACCCCTGCTGCCACAGTCCCTTACTCTGCTGCGAGCTGTGCCTGCGCCAGAAACATTCAGGCCTCTGCCACTCCCCTGTGCAGGGCCTGGCACTTCTCTGTCTGACATACTGTTAGTGTAGTGTACGGGAACTGTAATACCCGTCACTACCAAAGTGTCACTTGGTGTGCTGTCGTCCCTCCTTAATTATGGGAAGTTGCTATATGTCAGTTTTATAAAATGCCATGTAATGTTATGTATTTTCCTGATACTGAAACTTGCATGTACAGGCCTGCTAGGGGTGTTATTTCAGCTTCTAGTCCATAGAGGGAGCTAGGGAGCCCTAGTTTATATAAGGCCCAGACAGGGAAGTGCAAGTCAGACGGAGTCTAGTGTCTGTAATCTACAGTTGGAGATTAGACAATGTCTGAGACAAGTCCAGGCCTGAAGCCTGCTGTCCAGGAGAAGATTCCCTCCTGAATTCCCATATGCAGAAACAGGAATATCTTAGATCAAGAGCCTGAGGAAGTTTCCAGAAGCTGAGAGAGACAGAGGCAAAGATCAGGAAAGCCAGAGGTACTCAGAAAGACAGAGGAGGTACTCTTATAAAGCTATAGCCAAGGATATAAAGCCAGAAATAGGTTAATGGGCCTTGGTGAAGAATTGCTATATTCCAGGATCAGACAGAAATAGAGTGCAAGCTCCTGTGCTGCAAGTCCTGTGTTCAACACTCTGTAATTACCCTGCTATAACTGAATTGCCTGCATCGACCGAATTGCAAAATCGACTGTATGCTAAGGAACTGCATTTCCATTAGTGTCTCTGCTTGAAAAATACTAAAGTTGGAGTTCTGTTTTAATACTACGTTTCCTCAAATTATTCCTGCATCCGCAAACGGCGTGCCACCGTTTACTTGGCACTGGCGTCACGAACTATTTCTACCTATACCTGCCCTTGCAGAGAGTCAGCTGTACCAGGTTAGTGTATATTGCACTACATCACCCAGAAACACCTATTGCACACAACTTGAGTACGCTGCACCTCTCTTTTGGCGTCACGAACAGGATACGCACGCTTTCTAGTGCAAGAAGCGTGAACTTTGTGCCTTATACCGTTGCCCTGTGACCAAAGTGACAATTTTCCTGTTTTATTCAAGTGGACTTTGTGGACTGAAAATCGTACCCAAAGTGTACCAAAAACCTCTAAAAAGCGCTGTGCAGTGTTGCGCTACCAAGAGGAAGAAAATCGCCGCATTGGAGTGTGGTTTTGTGGACTTTTTACAATCCTGCTTGCTGTCAGTGAATGGACAGCGTTTTGCTAAAGATGGCCGCTGAGCTTGCTGAATTTACTGCTGCGTCACCTTCATCCCGAAAAGGCGGGAAAAATTGGCGCCTTGCTGAGGAAAAAGCGGGAAGAAGGTCAAGGGCAGGCGCCACGGCTTATCTGGACATTTGCATGTCTGCCAGCATGGACACCGCCTTCCATATACTGGAATACCTGGGGGGCGGCTCCCCAGTGCAGTGGGAGGAGCTGGCTGCTGTAATTGACGCGACCCTATCGCTCTCCTCAGAAGGATCGAGCATGTTGGATTGTGAGCAGAGTGTTGCTACAGCGTCCGCACCTGCAATTGCAAAGATGTCTGATGTTGGTGTAGAGCCAGAGGAGGCTCCACCGGCCTACGCTCCGGGACCGGAGCAACCCGCCTGCCGCCCAAGGGAGAAAGAACCCGAGCCCTACTATGGCTCGTGGAGGGACTTTTTCCAACCATCTTTCAAATGGTCCTCCCTGATGGCGGAGATCCGAGAGGCCGCTATCAAGCGGAATACAAAGACCAAAATCATCTATGAGGAACTAACCAAGACCATACATGAGAAACATACGCACACCCAACCCCGCCTGGAAAGGAGAAAGGGAGTGGTGCTTTCATTTGACAAACCCCGTGGCTACGGGTTTATTCAGGACTATCTAACTGGCAGAGACCTCTATGTTAATCGAAGGTCTGTCAAAAGAGACTACCTCCCTTCGTACCAGCACAGCCTCCGCGAGGGAGAGGAAGTGGAGTACACCCCTGCCGAGAGCCTACGAGGCCCTTATGCAACTGCCGTGACCCGTCCCAAGCGAGCTCCTGAGGACTGGGAAGCAGAAGAAGGAGAAGACTACTCTGGCTGCGAGCGGGAACCGGAACGCTCTCCAGAGCCGGCCCATCACGCCTTTCAGGAGCGGAGCTCCTTCATTGGGCCAAACGTCTTCTGGCAGCCAACCGTGTTGGAGAAATGGGTGAGCCCCTATCCTTCCCCCGAGCTGCCTCGTCGGGAGAAGACAATATCGGAGCTGGAGCAGTTAAAAGGACTTAGTGCTACCTTTCAGAACATCCGGATGGGACGGAGACCAGACGCATCGCCCGAACCTGCAGAGGCCGAGTCCGCGCCATCGGTGACTGTACCTGCGCCGGCGGCGCCAGCAGAGGACAGCGACTCCGACACAGACAGCATCGGTGAGCAGATCGTCCGGCTGGAGGAGAAGTTGCGGGAGTTGCGCAAGACATACACCGCCAGGATCCAGACACCGCCGAGGAAGGATGAGGTAAGGGTCCCTGTCACCACCCGTAGACCGCCTTCTGTTGCCACCGCTCCGTCAGTGCCCCAGACCGGACCCGCGATTGCCGTAAACTGCTGCACCCAGAGCACCGGACCGCTTGCTGCGGGGGTGCCAAGCCCGTTACACCCTGCAGTGATCATGCCAGGACCGGCACGGTCCACCAGAGGGTTCACCCCTAGGCCTATGGGGCCAATACCTATTAGGGGCCCCTTCACTCTACAGCTGCCCCCTGACACTGTTATGTGGGCCCATCCTCCTGTAGAGGAATACTACAGACGATACCTGCCAGCGGAGCCAAGTGGATATGATAGGCCACTGTGAATCAGCCTGCTAGGCCTTTGATTTATGTCACTGAAGAAATATGTGTTAACCCTTCCAGGACAGGAGTCCTACGTTTTCTGGTCCTTTGTTGCGGCTGCCAGTTTGTCCACGGCTCAGTGGTAGGTGTTGACCACTGAAATTACAAAGTCAGCAAGGCCAGGCTTGTTTCCAGGACCTCCTGCCTGCTTTTGCTACCCCACACCAAGTTGTGCCTGTTCCTTTGTTGCACCTTTTTACCCTTAACCCCCTTTTCAGGTTGATCCGGGGTTTTACAGCACGTTTCTTGCTGTCCTTTTATTGTGCAACTTCATACTAAGGAACCGTGCCCGGAGACAGACTCAAAAGTACCTGAGCCTCTGAGATTCTTATTCTTTTAAAAGTAATGTGCCCAGAGATGGACTCCACCGCATGAGAGCCTCTGTGATTAATAAGAAATAGCCTGGGTACGGACTCATGTTTGTTCTTTGAGCCTCCAAGAACTTTTATACTGTTTTACCGTTTCTTACTGTTCTATCATGGACTTATTCATTGTCATGGACTATCCTGGTTATAATGTTACGCTGTGCCAGGTCAGCGCCCCCGTTCCATTCACTATCCTGAGAGAAGAGAACGACGCCCCTTGTCACCACACTTCACTTTTGCCAATTGGACCTGATGTAAATGTAAATGCAGATGAATTACATGTATGTATGCCTGCATGTCTCTATTTTCTATTTCAGGTAGAGATTCCAGTTGGGCGACCCATGATGGAGTACGAGGTCGTACTCAGCTTAACCCCTTAAGGACCGGGCTCATTTTCACCTTAAGGACCAGGCTCATTTTCACCTTAAGGACCAGGCCATTTTTTGCAAATCTGACCAGTGTCACTTTAAGTGCTCATAACTTTAAAACGCTTTGACTTACCCAGGCCGTTCTGAGATTGTTTTTTCGTCACATATTGTACTTCATGACACTGCTAAAATTGGGTCAAAAAAGTTAATTTTTTTGCATAAAAAAATACAATTTTTACCGTAAATTTTGAAAAATTAGCAAATTTCAAATTTTCAGTTTCTCTACCTCTGTAATACATAGTAATACCCCCAAAAATTGTGATGACTTTACATTCCCCATATGTCTACTTCATGCTTGAATTGTTTTGGGAATGATATTTTATTTTTTGGGGATGTTACAAGGCTTAGAAGTTTAGAAGCAAATTTTGAAATTTTCAGAAATCTTCAAAATCCCACTTTTTATGGACCAGTTCAGGTTTGAAGTCATATTGTGAGGCTTAGATAATAGAAACCTCCCAAAAATGACCCCATTCTAGAAACTACACCCCTCAAGGTATTCAAAACTGTTTTTTCAAACTTTGTTAACCCTTTAGGTGTTCCACAAGAGTTAATGGCAGATGGAGAAACAATTTTGAAATTTATATTTTTTGGAAAATTTTCCAATATAATCAATTTTTTCCAGGAGTAAAACAAGGGTTAACTGCCAAACAACACTCAAAATGGGTTGCCCTGATTCTGTAGTTTGCAAAAACACCCCATATGTGGTCGTAAACTACTGTTTGGCCGAACGGTAGCACATAGAAGGAGGGGAACACCATATGGGTTTTGGAAGGCAGATTTGGCAGGACTGGTTTTGTTTATACCATGTCCCATTTGAAGTCCCCTGTTGCACCCCTAGAATAGAAATTTCAAAAAAGTGACTCCATCTAAGAAAGTACACCCCTCAAGGTATTCAAAACTGGGTTTACAAACTTTGTTAACCCTTTAGGTGTTCCACAAGAGTTAATGGCAGATGGAGAAACAATTTTGAAATTTCTATTTTTTGGAAAATTTTCCAATATAATCAATTTTTTCCAGGAGTAAAACAAGGGTTAACTGCCAAACAACACTCAAAATGGGTTGCCCTGATTCTGTAGTTTGCAAAAACACCCCATATGTGGTCGTAAACTACTGTTTGGCCGAACGGTAGCACATAGAAGGAGGGGAACACCATATGGGTTTTGGAAGGCAGATTTGGCAGGACTGGTTTTGTTTATACCATGTCCCATTTGAAGCCCCCTGTTGCACCCCTAGAATAGAAATTTCAAAAAAGTGACTCCATCTAAGAAAGTACACCCCTCAAGGTATTCAAAACTGGGTTTACAAACTTTGTTAACCCTTTAGGTGTTCCACAAGAGTTAATGGCAGATGGAGAAACAATTTTGAAATTTCTATTTTTTGGAAAATTTTCCAATATAATCAATTTTTTCCAGGAGTAAAACAAGGGTTAACTGCCAAACAACACTCAAAATGGGTTGCCCTGATTCTGTAGTTTGCAAAAACACCCCATATGTGGTCGTAAACTACTGTTTGGCCGAACGGTAGCACATAGAAGGAGGGGAACACCATATGGGTTTTGGAAGGCAGATTTGGCAGGACTGGTTTTGTTTATACCATGTCCCATTTGAAGCCCCCTGTTGCACCCCTAGAATAGAAATTTCAAAAAAGTGACTCCATCTAAGAAAGTACACCCCTCAAGGTATTCAAAACTGGGTTTACAAACTTTGTTAACCCTTTAGGTGTTCCACAAGAGTTAATGGCAGATGGAGAAACAATTTTGAAATTTCTATTTTTTGGAAAATTTTCCAATATAATCAATTTTTTCCAGGAGTAAAACAAGGGTTAACTGCCAAACAACACTCAAAATGGGTTGCCCTGATTCTGTAGTTTGCAAAAACACCCCATATGTGGTCGTAAACTACTGTTTGGCCGAACGGTAGCACATAGAAGGAGGGGAACACCATATGGGTTTTGGAAGGCAGATTTGGCAGGACTGGTTTTGTTTATACCATGTCCCATTTGAAGCCCCCTGTTGCACCCCTAGAATAGAAATTTCAAAAAAGTGACTCCATCTAAGAAAGTACACCCCTCAAGGTATTCAAAACTGGGTTTACAAACTTTGTTAACCCTTTAGGTGTTCCACAAGAGTTAATGGCAGATGGAGAAACAATTTTGAAATTTCTATTTTTTGGAAAATTTTCCAATATAATCAATTTTTTCCAGGAGTAAAACAAGGGTTAACTGCCAAACAACACTCAAAATGGGTTGCCCTGATTCTGTAGTTTGCAAAAACACCCCATATGTGGTCGTAAACTACTGTTTGGCCGAACGGTAGCACATAGAAGGAGGGGAACACCATATGGGTTTTGGAAGGCAGATTTGGCAGGACTGGTTTTGTTTATACCATGTCCCATTTGAAGCCCCCTGTTGCACCCCTAGAATAGAAATTTCAAAAAAGTGACTCCATCTAAGAAAGTACACCCCTCAAGGTATTCAAAACTGGGTTTACAAACTTTGTTAACCCTTTAGGTGTTCCACAAGAGTTAATGGCAGATGGAGAAACAATTTTGAAATTTCTATTTTTTGGAAAATTTTCCAATATAATAAATTTTTTCCAGGAGTAAAACAAGGGTTAACTGCCAAACAACACTCAAAATGGGTTGCCCTGATTCTGTAGTTTGCAAAAACACCCCATATGTGGTCGTAAACTACTGTTTGGCCGAACGGTAGCACATAGAAGGAGGGGAACACCATATGGGTTTTGGAATGCAGATTTGGTAGGACTGGTTTTGTTTATACCATGTCCCATTTGAAGCCCCCTGTTGCACCCCTAGAATAGAAATTTCAAAAAAGTGACTCCATCTAAGAAAGTACACCCCTCAAGGTATTCAAAACTGGGTTTACAAACTTTGTTAACCCTTTAGGTGTTCCACAAGAGTTAATGGCAGATGGAGAAACAATTTTGAAATTTCTATTTTTTGGAAAATTTTCCAATATAATCAATTTTTTCCAGGAGTAAAACAAGGGTTAACTGCCAAACAACACTCAAAATGGGTTGCCCTGATTCTGTAGTTTGCAAAAACACCCCATATGTGGTCGTAAACTACTATTTGGCTAAACGGCAGGACATAGAAGAAGGGGAACGTCATTTTTGGAAGGCAGATTTTGCTGGACTGGTTTATTGACACCATGTACCCTTTCAAGCCCCCTGATGCACCCCTAGAGTAGAAACTCCATAAAAGTGACCCCATCTAGGAAACTACGGGATAAGGTGGTTGTTGTTTTGGGACTATTTTTGGGGTAAATTTGATTTTTGGTTGCTCTATATTAGTCTTTTTTGAGGCAATGTAACAAAAAAATGTAATTCTAAAATTGTTTCTACATTCACTATTTGGTTTTGTGGAACACCTAAAGGGTTAACATAGTTTGTAAAGTAACTTTTGAATACCTTGAGGGGTGTAGTTTCTTAGATGGGGTCACTTTTTTGGAGTTTCTAGTCTAGGCTACATCAGGGGGGGCTTCTAATGGGACATGGTGTCAAAAAAAAAACTGTCCATCAAAATCTGCCTTCCAGAAACCATATGGAGTTCCCTTCGTTCTATGCCCTGCCGTGCGGCTATATAGCCATTTACGACCACATATGGGGTGTTTCTGCAAACTACAGAATCGGGGCAATAAATATTTAGTTTTGTTTGGCTGTTAACCCTTGCTTTATTACCGGCAAAATGGATTCAAATTGAAATTTTGCCCAAAAATTGGTGTTTTGGCACAGTTTTTATTTTATATTTTTAACACCGTTCATCCGAGGCGTTTGGTCAAAAGTTATTTTTATAGCGACGACTTTTACGCACGCGACGATGCCCAATATGTATGGCTCTCAGACTTTGGAGACACTAAGCAGGCATCCTAAAACTGCGGCCCTCCAGATATTGTAAAACTACAATTCCCACCATGCCCTGCTGATGGCTGTAGGTTGTCTGGGCATGCTGGGAGTTATAGTTTTACAACATCTGGAGGGCCGCAGTTTGAGGATGCCTGCTCTAAAACTAATATTTTTTGGGGAAAGAAAAATTGTTTCCGTGTCTCCAAAGTCTGAGAGCCATAGTGTTTTATGTTCTCTAGTGGACTGTTGAGGATTATAAAAATTTAGTACTCCATGGAAGTGTGATACTCCCTGAAGCAATTGATAATGCAGAGGCCCGGATGATCGGGGCAAGTGTCACATTGAGTAGTGGTGTCCTTCCGTATCCCCCTCTTGTGACACACTCTGCACTTTTTTTGGGTTCGTCCCTTCTTTCCAGTATGGGGGACCACACCTGGAAAGTGTTGGCCAGGGACGATCCGGGCGCCTCCAATTCCCGAGGTACTCCGGCCTGCTCTTTCCCGGTCCGAAAAGATCAGGTCTTTGAGGACTGCCTCATAGAACTGGAGGAATGTCCCTGTGCTGCCAGCGCTTCGGGATAGTACAAAAGAGTTGTACATGGCAACCTGTACCAAGTAGACCGCAACTTTTTTGTACCATGCCCGGGTTTTGCGCATGGCGTTATATGGCGTGAGGACTTGATCAGAGAGATCAACTCCTCCCATATACCGATTGTAGTCGACGATACAATCGGGCTTGAGGACCGTTGCCGCGGTACCTCGCACAGGGACAGGGGTGGTGCCGTTACCGTGGATTGTGGACAGCATAAGGACATCCCTCTTGTCCTTATACCTGACCAGCAACAGGTTTCCACTGGTAAGGGCACGGGTCTCACCCCTGGGGATAGGTACCTGGAGGGGGTAGGCAGGGAGGCCGCGTTGATTTTTCCGCACGGTCCCACAAGCGAACGTGGATCTGGCGGCAAGGGACCTGAACAAGGGAATGCTGGTATAAAAGTTATCCACGTACAAGTGGTAACCATTATCCAGCAGTGGGTACATAAGGTCCCACACGAGTTTCCCGCTAACACCCAGAGTGGGGGGACATTCTGGGGGTTCAATACGGGAATCTCGCCCCTCGTACACACGAAATTTGTAAGTGTACCCTGAGGCACTCTCACAAATTTTGTATAGCTTCACGCCATACCTCGCCCGCTTTGTGGGAATGTATTGGCGGAAACTGAGTCTCCCCTTGAACGCAACGAGAGACTCATCAACCGCGACCTCCCTTCCAGGTACGTAGGCCTGCTGAAATGTGGCCCCAAAGTGATCGATGACCGGCCGTATCTTATACAGCCGGTCATAGGCAGGATCACTTCGGGGGGGACATGCTGCATTATCGGAATAATGCAGACATTTCCGGATGGCCTCAAACCGGTGACGTATCATGACCATACTGTACAGTGGGGTCTGGTAGAGTATGTCCCCACTCCAGTATTGCCTGACACTGGGTTTTTGGACTAGACCCATATGCAGCACGAGGCCCCAAAATGTCCTCATTTCGGCTGCACTGACCGGCGTCCAGCCACCGGGTCTAGCCAAAACTGAGCCTGGGTTTTGAGCGACGAACTGTTGGGCGTACAGATTCGTCTGCTCCACCATCAAATTCACCAGTGAGTTACTGAAAAAAAAACTAAAATAGTCTATTTCAGTAAACCCCACTGTGGGAATCTGGATTCCAGGATTGCCAGCAAAATCCGGAATCTCAGGCTCAAAGTCCACTGGGGGACACCAGCTAAGTTCATCGGCAGGGGGCTCCGGTGGACTTATTTGGTGGGCCGGGAAACCAGTACGAACCCCAGGGCGGCTCGTACTAGGGTGGGCCACAGGATCCCTAGCATGTGGGGCCCCTGGCTCCGCCTGGCGGCGTCTCCGCCGCCTTGGTGGCTCATCGTCATCAGATGATGATGAGGAGGATGCGGATGACAAAAGGAATGTGGGGTCATCCTCATCCTCACTGGGGCTCTCAGAGTCGGAGGCAATCTGGGCGTATGCCTCCTCGGCCGAGAACATCCGGTGGGCCATGGGTGTGTGTGCGTGTAGGTGTGCGTGTGTGGCAAACTTTATTATATGTGCGTGTGTGTGGGGGCAACGGGTGTTCGCGTACTAAAAAGTCCAGGCAAAAAAATGGGCAAGTGTTAGAAAAAAAAAAAGTTAAAACTTGCTGATCAGCGGTACAACGCTGATCAGCGGTCGGTGGGGTGGTGGGGCGGGCGATGCGCTAACAGTGGACGGACGCTAAAAAGTGCCGGCCAGTCAGCGCACGCAGAAAAAAAAAAGTGGTGGTGAGTGGGGGGTGGGGGGTGCTGGTGGGGGGTAGGTGGGGGGGGGGAGGCAGGTGGGGGGGGGGGGAAGTGGCTGGTGGGGGGTGGGTGGGGGGGCAAGTGGCAGGAGGGGTCTGGGTTAGGGTTAGATGGAAGTTTGGAAGTTTGGAATAAAAGTACTTTTTTTTTTTTTTTTCTAACTTACTTTTCCCTTCTTTCCCTGCCTAACGGTGCCTCTCCCTCACTGACCCTAACCTACCTGGGTGGCGATGGGTGCAGGAGGGTGATGGATGCCGATTAGGGGGACACAGGAGCTCGTTCTGGACGGTGCTGCACGGTCAGGGTGCTGGACAGGAAGAGGAGGGGAGAGAGGAGCGCAGGAAGTTTGAATCTCGCGCCTCTCTCCCCTGCACCAATCAGCACCCTGGACAGCGGCATTCAGCACCAGGGCCAGCACCGCCTCTCCAAATCCTCGGACTGCGATAGGTGGTGTATAATTACGCCACCGATCGCAGTCTTTTTCCGGTTCATCGGGTCACAGGACACCCGAATGGACCGGAAACGCAGAAAACCGCAGGTCTGAATTGACCTGCGGTTTTCTGCGATCGCCGATACGGGGGGGTCAAATGACCCCCCCCTGCATTGTTACGGGATGCCGGCTGAATGATTTCAGCCGAAATCCCGTTCCGATTAACCCCTGCGGCGCCGGAGTTCCGATTTTAAGTCAGGACGTACCGGTACGTCCTCGGTCCTTAAGGACTCGGGAAATAGGGCGTACCGGTACGTCCTAGGTCCTTAAGGACTCGGGAAATAGGGCGTACCGGTACGTCCTAGGTCCTTAAGGGGTTAAAGCAGTGGGGTATGTAGTGTACGGGAACTGTAATACCCGTCACTACCAAAGTGTCACTTGGTGTGCTGTCGTCCCTCCTTAATTATGGGAAGTTGCTATATGTCAGTTTTATAAAATGCCATGTAATGTTATGTATTTTCCTTAAACTGAAACTTGCATGTACAGGCCTGCTAGGGGTGTTATTTCAGCTTCTAGTCCATAGAGGGAGCTAGGGAGCCCTAGTTTATATAAGGCCCAGACAGGGAAGTGCAAGTGAGACGGAGTCTAGTGTCTGTAATCTACAGTTGGAGATTAGACAATGTCTGAGACAAGTCCAGGCCTGAAGCCTGCTGTCCAGGAGAAGATTCCCTCCTGAATTCCCATATGCAGAAACAGGAATATCTTAGATCAAGAGCCTGAGGAAGTTTCCAGAAGCTGAGAGAGACAGAGGCAAAGATCAGGAAAGCCAGAGGTACTCAGAAAGACAGAGGAGGTACTCTTATAAAGCTATAGCCAAGGATATAAAGCCAGAAATAGGTTAATGGGCCTTGGTGAAGAATTGCTATATTCCAGGATCAGACAGAAATAGAGTGCAAGCTCCTGTGCTGCAAGTCCTGTGTTCAACACTCTGTAATTACCCTGCTATAACTGAATTGCCTGCATCGACCGAATTGCAAAATCGACTGTATGCTAAGGAACTGCATTTCCATTAGTGTCTCTGCTTGAAAAATACTAAAGTTGGAGTTCTGTTTTAATACTACGTTTCCTCAAATTATTCCTGCATCCGCAAACGGCGTGCCACCGTTTACTTGGCACTGGCGTCACGAACTATTTCTACCTATACCTGCCCTTGCAGAGAGTCAGCTGTACCAGGTTAGTGTATATTGCACTACATCACCCAGAAACACCTATTACACACAACTTGAGTACGCTGCATTAGATCAAATCTTTTTATTTCGCCACTAATACATGGCAGACAGGGCTTTAGAATATATCACTGCACTGCACAAGGGCAAATATATTTTTCTTTTGCCACTAATACACGGCAAAAAGGGCTTTACAACATATAACTGCACCGCACAAGGGCAAATAAGACCTACTGTAGAAATATTTCCTTGTAATAAACCCTGTTAATGCCTGTATCAAACAGCACTTGCACCTCAATAAGAACGGTTTGCTGGAATTACAGAGCTGTATAATGGCAATTTGGATCCGCAGTCAGTGCAGCAAGGTGTAATAGGATTGTTCCTATTACCCAGGCTGTAACCTCCCCTACTGAACCCTGTTCTGCTTCAATACCGTGGAATGATTCCTCCCTATCCTTTCCCTGCACTTATAAATAGTTTTTTCACCACAATCAAGCCTTTCCTAGCACTGTCCCTAGCGCCTGCTGACGTCTCTCTCCCTGCACTAAGTCCACTGGTGAATGGCTGAATCCAAGAGGGCTGAGGCTATTTATAGAGCTGTGACATCACCGGGCTGGCTAGCTGCTGATTGGCTGCATGCATGGCATTATGGGTGATCCCGTCTTCCCAAAGTTCCTTGCCCCATGTCCTCACACATGTAGCAGCCATTTTAGGAAAAAATTTGATTCATTACCACGAAGCATGAGGAAATTCGGCTTCGGTGTGAATCGAATTTTTCCTGAAATTCGGATCGAATTCCACTTCATCAGCTTCGATTCGCTCATCTCTAATTGCAAGGTCATCGTCCCCAGAATATTCACTGATTGCCAGTGGGTGTTCTCCTATTCCAAGGGACCGTATCCAGTTATCTCATTACTCTAGGGAAATTGTCAGAATCAATAAACCCTGCTTCCAAAAGCTTCAGTGTGCCTAGACAGCACAGTGATCAGGAAAACCATAGCTTTATAGACCCTGCTGCTGGTGAGGGAAAACAGATCAGACACCTGTCACCTAGAACAACCAGCGGACCATACTAACTTCAAGCCTGTATAACACAATGTATCATCATATGATCATCATGATCCAGTGCAGTTACAGGGTATATTAGGCAGGCATATACAAATCAGTATGGCGACCGGACGTTTCGGCCTGTCAGGGCCTTCTTCAGCGGTCTTAATCTGTAGCTGGCTCCCTGTAGTAAGTGGCGCTACAGCATGCCCCAGCATCCAGCGCCACTTACTACAGGGAGCCAGCTACAGATTAAGACCGCTGAAGAAGGCCCTGACAGGCCGAAACGTCCGGTCGCCATACTGATTTGTATATGCCTGCCTAATATACCCTGTAACTGCACTGGATCATGATGATCATATGATGATACAAGATTAAAACCTAACAGCAAAGAAAAATACTGTGTGCTGCAATTTTCTACTACTTGATTATGACTAACAAGTCCTTGCTGGCACCAGCAATAACGGTGTGCGGTACTCCAAATTTAACAGATTGTATAACACAATGAACACCTTTATCCACAAGTGCCAGCAAGTGCCCTTAAATTGCCATCCAACCAGCCACCATACCTCTTCTTCTGGTGCCAAAAACTGCACTTTGTACTTAATACTGCTGGATGTGCCTTACGTTATATTTTGCACTAAGCAAAGAGAGACTTTTATACGTTTACTTCTGGCCCGATTTTTCAAACCACCTTTCCGCTGCACCGATCCCCGGGGAGCAACGGCCTGAGGGAGTACACCATGATATAGCACCTCATCAGGGCCACTACTGCTCCCATCCTCTGTACCGGCTCCTCAGGGGCTCAGCTCCAGATGGGACAGGGGTTGACACTAGGAGTAGAACTACAGGTACCAGACATCAAATCAAATGGAGAACAATCCAATAGCAAACACCAAAGCCATGATCATGAACAATACCGTAACAAACAGAAGTACCATGATTTGCAGACAGAGGCTTTAGGTAGGCCACCAGGCTTAATGTCATCAACAAGCACCAGTTGCCACAGCAAACCGATGCAGCTGGGAGAAGACAGCACTGGGGGCCAACATGCTGACTATACTGGATCGAGGAGGGGTGAGATGATTTTTTCAGCAACCACACACATAGTCGGTAATGGGAAAGTACCTGCTGGAATGAGGAGGCTTAAATAACACCTCTCCTGTCCCACATTATGCAAATAACCCCCTGGGCATGTTGTACTGCCTAATTTCCCCTGTTGCGACGCTACAGGGAATAAAATGAAACACTTACTACAATGTCTCCCCCCAGATCTCAACTGATTGCTAATGGTCGCCGGACACTGTGCCATGAGCTTTTTGTCAAGGGACCTTTCTAACAAACTCTGTATGGCATTGGCATTTAGACACTGTATAGTGTCATGTTGGCACTTTATGGTAGTATAATTTGGCCATTTTATCGTGGTACTATTTGGGCACTGTATGGGTCTTTTAATTGAGCACTACATGGCACTGCTGTTTGGACACTTTATTGATGAACCGAATGGTGGTCCTATGTGAGTTTTATTGGTATGTAGACACTGTATAGTGTCATGTTGGCACTTTATGGTAGTATACTTTGGCTATTCTACAGTCGTACTATTTGGGCACTGTATGGGGGTTTTAATTGGTCACTACATGGCACTTCTGTTTGGACCCTTTATTGAGGAACCAAATTGTCTTATGGGAGTTCTATTGGTATTTAGATACTGTATAGTGTTATGTTAGTATAATTTAGCCATTGTACAATGGAATTATTTGGCTACTGTATGGGGGTTTTAACTGGGCACTACATGGAACTTCTGTTCTTTATTGAGGAACCAAATGGTGGTCTTACGTGAGTTCTATTGGTATTTAGACACTGTATAGGGTCATGTTGGCACTTTATATTAGTATAATTTGGTCATTCTACAGTGGTACTATTTGGGCACTGTATGGGGGTTTTAATTGGTCACTACATGGCACTTCTGTTTGGACCCTTTATTGAGGAACCAAATTGTCTTATGGGAGTTCTATTGGTATTTAGATACTGTATAGTGTTATGTTAGTATAATTTAGCCATTGTACAATGGAATTATTTGGCTACTGTATGGGGGTTTTAACTGGGCACTACATGGAACTTCTGTTCTTTATTGAGGAACCAAATGGTGGTCTTATGTGAGTTCTATTGGTATTTGTACACTGTATAGTGTCATGTTGGCACTTTATGGTAGTATAATTTGGCCATTCTACAGTGGAATGAATTGGGCACTGTATGGGTGTTTTAATTGGGCACTATTGTTTGGACACTTTATTATGGAACCTAGTGGTGGTGCTTTATGAGTTCTATTGGTATTTAGTGATGGTCTAGTAATGTTGGCAGCTTTAAGTTCAACTTTCTAGATGTGATATATAAAGCTTGTCCACCTAGAGAATACAGACACTCTTGGTGACAGACTCTATAATCATCTTATTTTTCATATTCCAGACAATTCTCAACCACATGACGGGCATGAATATCGATGTTCACCCGATGATTAACATACAATTTGCAGTAACTGAATATAGAAAAATAACATCAACCTGTCATTTTGATAATTAGAGCAAGTCACAAAAAAAAAAAGGATCGTCCAAGTCATCTCCACGGATCGTGGGCTTATAAATGTCTGGTTCCTGCCCTGCACTTATTACCAACAACATCAATGAGACCAGACATCCCTTTTATGTGAATGCAGCTTATGGAGCCTTTCATATGTGTCTCGTCAACTGATATCCAAGAGAAAAGGAGCAGAAGAGTCTATCTTTTCATTCTGGCGTCTGATATCAAGAGCTGGCTTTATAATGTGCTTTCTGTCTGGTGCGCAAATGGCTGTACTTATACTGTCATGTCTTTTGATCTTTATTCTGCAACCATCAAGTGTTACGAAAAATAACATGACAAAACATGGAGTTTACGATCCCGGAGAAATTATCATTGGTGCCATTATATCGGTGAATGGGCTGGTGCCTGAAGATCAAAAGCCGACATTCAGAATAAAGCCAATGGTTGGAAATTCAATATTGTAAGTAATAATATGTTGTGTACAATTTCTATGCATTATATTCATATTAAAGGGAGTCTTTTACCTAAAATCACCATTATAGAACACTAACATCAGGATCACCATTACATTCCCTTATATTAGAATGCTACCTTCCATATTGCTGTCCATCACTGATTTTCTCAGAAAAACACTTTTATTCAATATGTTAATTAGGTTCTGAAGGTGCCCAGGGGCGGCGTTCATGCGGCCGGTGCCCAGGCCCCTCTGTGATTTTCATACAAAACTTCTCCCCTTTCACCCCTCTGGCCCGCCCTAGGTTCTTCTGATTACGTCCTCTTAGTGAGAAATCCAGCGCCAGCGCCGTTCAACAGATTTGCCGCGCCTGCGCACTTCATTGCCCTGTCCTAGGAAGTGGAGAGCGCGGCAGTTGCTGAGAGAGCAGAGCCTCTAGGTGTAACGGCAACGCCCCCGTTGCTCTTAGAGGCTCATTTGCATATATTAAAACATGATTTTTCTTACATATGAACATGGGACCAACACAGATGTCTTCAGCTGCCAAGTGCACGTTACAGGTCAGCCAGGTGCGACAGATGCCCTTTAAGGGCTGTCTTAGTTTTCTATACTGTATGTTTCTCAGATAAACTCTTAGTATAGGGATTCATACATGCTGTAAGATCCTTCTGCTTTCTCTTTGTCTTGATATTCTTGATATTCTCATGCGTCCAATGGCCCGAGTGGCAGGGTGTTGTATCATGTCTGTGTGACAAGAAGATCGCATAAAACTTCAAGGTGTTGTCTGAGTTAAAGGGGTTGTTCAGTATTAATAAAACATGGCTACTTTCTTCCAAAAACATTGCCACCCCTGTCCACAGGTTTGTTGTGATACTGCTTCTTAGGCCTCTTTCACACTTGCGTTGCCCGGATCCATCGTGCACTCCATTTGCCAGAGGTGCCCGCCGGATCCGTAACAACGCAAGTGAACTGAAAGCATTTGAAGACGGATCCGTCTTCAAAATGCGTTCAGTGTTACTATGGCAGCCAGGACGCTATTAAAGTCCTGGCTGCCATAGTAGTAGTGGGAAGCAGTATACTTACAGTCCGTGCGGCTCCCGGGGCGCTCCAGAATGACGTCAGAGCGCCCCATGCGCATGGATCACATGGATCCATGCGATTACGTCATCCATGCGCGTGGGGTGCCCTGACGTCACTCTGAAGCGCCCCGGGAGCCGCACGGACGGTAAGTATACTGCTCCCCCGCTCCCAACTACACTTTACCATGGCAACCAGGACTTTAGCGTCCTGGAAAGCCATGGTAACCATTTAGAAAAAGCTAAATGTCGGATCCGGTAATGCGCCGAAACGATGGTATGACATACACAAACACCAAAAAATATACATAAAGAAAATATACGTCCAAATCAGCATACCAATCAAATATCTCAAGCGGGCCACTTGTTCAGCTCTGCTTAAAAAAATTGGAAACTTCTTACCAATATTGAAAAGTGCAGGCAAGATGATTCAAACAGAGGAAGGTGCGGTCCCAGAAGATGTAGAAGACTTGGTATCTGGTCAGCCACTGTGGCACAAAGGCACAAGGGTGTGCTAGCCCTAACGACAGGTGGTAGGGGGCTAGAAAATACCCTGCCTATCTACACAGAGCACCCGCCATGACAGGGGCTACCCCGTCCGGATACCTGTCCCTAAACCCGGGCAGTATCCCTGGTAATCCCTAAACATGGATCCCGACATGCCACGTTTCGTCTGATAACTCGTCAGGGAAAGCTTGTTAAGGGTATCAAACACAATATATATGCAGGGTAACTAGAAATTTCGGTCCTAAAACACTTAATCAATACAAAGATGGGACCAAGTAAAATGGACAAAAGTATAAAACAGAGAGGGCCCCGGTCAGTGGACCTGAAATCAATATATGTCCCTCATCTAATACAGCCCGGCCAGTGGGTTCGAGACGAGATGTCGGCATTTCCCGCTGATATGGGGGTTCATCTATCAGCAAGGTGTGATGCCGAGTGCTGCGATTTAAATGTCTGCACTGCGTGCGTTTCTCCAGCGAACCCACCTCTCTAGTCATGTGACCCGATCACGTAGCCACCAGTCAGCGTCACATGGGATGCCAAGCGGCAGTGGTGGATTATAATTGGGGCGTTTGGGTCTGTAGCCCCGGGCCCAGCATCGCTGATGACACAAAGATTTGTAACAGGGTTGATGTTCCTGGAGGGATACACCGAATGGAAAAGGATTTAGGAAAACTAGAGGAATGGTCAAAAATCTGGCAACTAAAATTTTATGTTGATAAGTGCAAGATAATGCACCTGGGGTGTAAAAACCCAAGAGCAGAATATAAAATCAGTGATACAGTCCTAACCTCAGTATCTGAGGAAAGGGATTTAGGGGTCATTATTTCAGAAGACTTAAAGGTAGGCAGACAATGTCATAGAGCAGCAGGAAATGCTAGCAGAATGCTTGGGTGTATAGGGAGAGGTATTACTAGTAGACAGAGGGCGGTGCTCATGCCGCTCTACAGAGCACTAGTGAGACCTCTTTTGGAGAATTGTGCGCAGTACTGGAGACCATATCTCCAGAAGGATATTGATACTTTGGAGAGAGTTCAGAGAAGAGCTACTAAACTGGTACATGGATTGCAGGATAAAACTTACCAGGAAAGATTAAAGGACCTTAACATGTATAGCTTGGAAGAAAGACGAGACAGAGGGGATATGATAGAAACTTTTAAATACATAAAGGGAATCAACAAGGTAAAAGAGGAGAGAATATTTAAAAGAAGAAAAACTGCTACAAGAGGACATAGTTTTAAATTAGAGGGGCAAAGGGTTAAAAGTGATATCAGGAAGTATTACTTTACTGAGAGAGTAGTGGATGCATGGAATAGCCTTCCTGCAGAAGTGGTAGCTGCAAATACAGTGAAGGAGTTTAAGCATGCATGGGATAGGCATAAGGCCATCCTTCATATAAGATAGGGCCAGGGGCTATCCATAGTATTCAGTATATTGGGCAGACTGGATGGGCCGAATGGTTCTTATCTGCCGACACATTCTATGTTTCTATGTTTCTAGCTGTCTGATCCTTCATAGAAGATCCGAATCAGAAGACTGATTCAGAGAAGGCTGTCAGGCTCCTGGGGAACATTGAAAGGAAAAAGGTAAAGCCCTGGTTGTCTTCTAAAAATTATATAAAATAAGGGTGGGTGCACAAATTCTAGCCTTTGTCTATGTTCAGAACATAGACAGTCGGCCGCAGTCTGAAGGGGCTACACTTAATTGCCGTCTCTTTTCACAAACAAGTGCCACCCACCAAGGAAACCATAAATATAGTAGATAGCAACAAAAAAAGACATCTCTCTCATTTAGTTATATAGCTACTGAATGAGACAGATGTTTCAGAAGGGATGTCTGTACCTTTAACATACATATCTCCTTGAGAAGCCAATTTGATCCTAAAGGGTTAATTCAATCTGAATGAGGATCTCCTCTAATCTAAACTGTGTGTGATTTCTCTTATCTCTCTGCTGTCTGTCCCTTATCACTGGTGCACAGGGCTTTTTTTCTGGCGGAACGCACCGGAACGGCGTTCCGCCACCTTTTGACATCGCAGCCTGCGATGTATCAGCGGGGAGGGACTGGGAGGAGGAGCTGGGGGCCGGTACGTTCACTGTGCTCCGGCTACTTCATTCATAAAGTAGGCGGCGCAGGCACGTGACGTCAGTCAGTGACACTGCCGCTCGTCTTCTCGGTCGGCCTGCATTACGATAACAGTAGCCCTGTGAGTACAATATATTGAAAGTTATACTACAGAGGGGGCAGCATGAATCATTATTCATTTAATTACACATTGTATAACTGTACTGGAGCGGCAATGGGGGGTCTGTGGATGACACTGTTATGGGGTGGGGGTCTGTGGATGACACTGTTATGGGGTGGGGGGGTCTGTGGATGGCACTGTTATGGGGTGGGGGGGGGGTCTGTGGATGGCACTGTTATGGGGTGGGGGGGTCTGTGGATGGCACTGTTATGGGGTGGGGGGGGTCTGTGGATGGCACTGTTATGGGGTGGGGGGGTCTGTGGATGGCACTGTTATGGGGTGGGGGGGTCTGTGGATGTCACTGTTATGGGGTGGGGGGGGGGGGGTCTGTGGATGGCACTGTTATAGGATGGGGGGGTCTGTGGATGGCACTGTTATAGGATGGGGGATCTGTGGATGCCATCCCCAGATCCTCCACCCCATAACAGTGCCATCCCCAGATCCCCTATTAACAGTGCCATCCCCAGATCCCCCATTAACAGTGCCATCCCCATCTGGGGGGTTTCTTTGCTGGGCTGGACTTTTATAGCCCCCCCCCCAAATTTTACTTGCATCCCTGTTCTCTAAAGGGGCGGTTTTAGGGGGCGGTCCTAGGGGTGGGTAGGGGGGCGGTCCTAAGGGGTGGGTAGGGGGTGGTCTTAGGGGCGGGTAGGGGCGGTCCTAGGGTTGGGTAGGGGCGTGGCCAGGGGAGGGGGGGGTGAGTTCCACCACCTTTTCTCTGAGAAAAAAAGCCCTGCTGCTGCAACCTGGTCATTAGACTCAGTGTATTGTTCTACTGGAGGTGACACACCATTCTTTTAGGCTCCATTCACACGTCCGCAACGTGTTTTGTGGATCCACGGAGCCGCGGATCCGCAAAGCACGGACAGCGGCAATGTGCGTTCCGTATTTTGCGGACCGCACATTGCCGGCACTATAGAATATGCCTATTCTTGTCCGCAATTGCGGACAAGAATAGGGCATGTTCTATTTTTTTTTTCGGGAACGGAATTGCGGACCCGGAAGTGCGGGTCTGCAATTCCGTGTCCGGGCAGCACATCATGCTGCCCCATAGGAATGAATAGGTCCGCAATTCCGTTGCGCAAAATACGGAACGAAATTGTGGACGTGTGAATGGACCCTTAAAGCTAGTTTCACACTAGCGGCAGAGGACTCCATCAGGCTGTTTCGGCGGGTGAACAGCCTGTCGGATCCGTCCTGCCGCTAGTTTACGTGTGCCCCCGGACTGCCGCTCCGTCCCCGTTGACTATAATGGGGGCAGGGGCAGAGTTCCGGCGGTGGCACAGCAGCGCACGGCGAGAGGCAGCCGGACTAAAAGTACTGCATGCAGAAGCCTGGCTTTCACTCTAGGATCATGTTACACAAGACCTGCTGGAGTCTCTGCTACGTCACACTGAGCGGCTTCACACGGATCGGCTCAGTCAGATGAATCGACTCCTCCAGTTCAGTGAAAAGAATCCATTCAAAAGAACGATTCGTTCATGAACCGGACATCTCTAACTGACGTGTGTGCGCAGCGCGCCTGCCTACCATCTACGAGTGAGCGCCAACTGGGACACAGGTAAGTATTAGCTTTTATTTTTTTTGTGTGACAACTTTGGGGGGCATTACTGGGGGGCACAGGAGAATATTACTGAAGGAACAGTACAGGGCAAACTACTACATGGGGAGCAAACTACTACGTGGGGGCAAATTAATAGTGTGGGGGGAATTTATACTGTGGGGGCAGTGTGGAGAAATAATACTGTGGGGGCAGTGTGGAGAAATCAATACTGTGCGGGCAAACTACTATATGGGGGTAGTGTGGGGGGAAATTATACTGTGGGGGCAGTGTGGGGGACAATTTATACTGTGGGGGTAGTGTGGGGGGAAATTACTACCGTGGGGGGAATAAATACTGTGGGGGCAGTGTGGAGAAATAATACTGTGGGGGCAGTGTGGAGAAATCAATACTGTGGGGGCAAACTACTATATGGGGGTAGTGTGGGGGATGTTGCTATTGGGTAGGAACTATAGTGGCATTTCTATTACAAGGACATATTAGGGGACATTATTTTTCAGGGACACTATACAGGCATTATTACCTGGAGCACAATATAGGGTGTTATTATTATTGGGGGCACTCTAGGGAACATTATAATTGCTGTAGACACTATAGGGATATTTGGGGGTCATTTATCAAACTGGTGTAACCTAGAACTGGTTTAGTTGCCCATAGCAACCAGATTCCACTTTTAATTTTAGACAGCTCCTTTTGAAAATGAAAGGTGGAATCTGATTGGTTGCTATGGGCAACTAAGCCAGTTGTACTTTACACCAGTTTGATAAATGACCCCAATTATGAGAAATCTAACATGTCTGTGTAACAAACTCTGTAGAGACGAGATGCGGCTGAAAGAATTAGTCATGGCGTTCTGGGGAAAACGGAGGAGAAGAGGAAAGAGAACATCTACATGACAGGAGATGTCACTGGAAGTAAGAGGTATGTGGTGCTGTATTATATGAGCTGTGGCTCATCTTCTCCTCCAAGTCTTTTTTTATTATAATTTACCGTATTTTACGCTTTATAAGACGCACTTTTTCCCCCCAAAATGGGGGGAAGAAGTCAATGTGTCCTATAAAGCGAACGTGCCCAGAAATATGTCCGTCACAGTGCAGGCTGTTATCTAGAGACGCACCTCCAGTGTTAATAATGTGAGGCGGCGCCCTCTAGTAGGAAGTGTGGGGCGGGCGGTGGTCATTGAAGCTAAATGCTGCCAGCACGCATGTTTAATAGGATGTGTGAGCGCTCAGTCTGCTCTTGCTTAGCAGCACTGACGCTGTGCTGTCCTCCGAACCACACCTCCCTCCGCTACTGTGACGCGCTCCGGTACTGCTGCCCTGTATGTTGAGCTGATTGTTGGTGAGCACGGCAGGAACTGCTGCTCTGCTGCCTCCACCAATCAGTTTAGTCAGTTGTCCGACCGCTCGCCACTACCAACTGCTTGTCACCACTGAACCTCCGGCACCCCGAGTCAGCATTGCTTTCCCCTGGGACTACTGGGCTGTCTCTACCTGAGACTTGGTGAGTGACAGCCTGGATATAAAGAAGGGGAGCTCAAGGGCCGACCTGGACAAATACGTATTACATATGGCTATAACCTCTCCTCATCCACTGCAGTACATGGGTGCATTCCTATGAATGAGGGGGGTTATAGCACAGGTTAATTACGGTACACTGGACAGTGTTCATATTATATGACTATAACCCCCTTTATTCATAGGTATGCACCCATGTACTGCACATGTTTTAGCCCACCTTCGGGAAGGAATTTTTTATCCCCCTAAAGTGGGGAAAATTGGCTTCTACCTCACAGTTTTTTTTTTTGCCTTCCTCTGGATCAACTTGCAGGATGACAGGCCGAACTGGATGGACAAATGTCTTTTTTCGGCCTTATGTACTATGTTACTATGTTACCTTTTGGTTGAAAATATTTTTTTTATTATTTTCCTCCTCTAAACCTGGGGTGCATCTTACATTCAGGTGCGTCTTATAAAGCGAAAAAAATGTATTTTAAATTTGGCAACTAAAAATTTAATTTGGCTCCTACATTTTTTGGGGTTTAGGAGCCAATGGCTCCTGGGTATTTTTGCAGTCCTATGTAACACTACAGATAGCATAAGGTAAAAGGGTTCTCTGGGATTTATATATTGATGGCCTATCCTCAGGATAGGTCATCAATATGAGATTGGTGGGGTACCGACTCCTGGCACCCTAGCCAATAAGCTGTTTGAGGAGACCGCGATTTTCCAGTAAGTGCCACAGCCTCTTTGCTCAGCGCTGTCATTTGATAGCACTGTGCTTGGTATTGCAGCTCAGCCCCAATCACTCGGATAGAACTGAGCTGCACCTAGGCCATGTAACGATGAATGTGATGTCATATGGCCTAGGAAGAGACTGTGGCGCTCACGAAGCACCACAGCCTCTTCATATGGAAAAAAAAACTAAACTAAAATGGAGGGAGGGGCCCGAGTTGGGCAGACAGCCCAGGGCCCATCATGCACTTAATCCGCCCCTGTCAAGCGGGGTGACGTGGGCTAGAACTAAACTTGCAAGAAGGGGCCGATCTAGTGCCTAGCAACCAGGACGCCAAGCTTGACAGGGGCTGTCCCGGTGACTGTAATTGGACATAAGAGTTTCTGCATCCTGGTAACCAAAATCCTTCCATTACATAGGAGATAAGAAGGAGTTAAAACTGAGTTTATTAGACGAATCATTATTAAGTGTTCTTGCATGGCAAGACCACTTTTTGTTATCTCACATACAGTATATATTCTTATTATTATAGCCAAACTCCTCCCACAGTTTTTACACTACATAGACAGTAATATACCAAAACGTGCGGATTGTTCCCGATTGGTGTGCTTTTACTTTGTGGAACGTATCGCCGAATGGTTCAAGAAATATCGGCGTTTTTGTGGCGAAATTGGTCCCATAGGAATGAATGGCGGAATGCTCAAAACTAGAGTGGGAGCTGACAAAAGCTAGAGTGTGAGCAGAAAAATCAGGACATGATTTCTAAACTGCCACCACTCCCTCATTTTCAAGCCCACCTACACAAATCTTATATCAAAACGTTCAGCTATCCTTGTTGCCACTAATCCTGATAGTTTTCACAATATGACCATTTGTTTGGAACTCACACCGCCCATTGACATTCATTGAAACTCCACTCTAACCACCTCAAATTCGAAAGGGCAATTTCTAAACTGCGACTGTGCCCTCATTTTTAATATTTTCAGAGACATACTATGCATCATATGCATCAAAATGTAGGTGTGGGTCTTGTGATTCTCACAATATAAAGAAGTGAGCAAGTTGGAGCAGTTTGTTTTATACCGCTCTTCTCTGCACTTGCTGTAGAGTGAGTTGCCATAGGAACCCAGGTGTGTGAACAGCCAGCAGAGTGACAAAAGCTAGAGTGTGAGCTGAAAAATCAGGACATGATTTCTAAACTGCCACCACTCCCTCATTTTCAAGCCCACCTACACAAATCGGCTGCTAATGTTTTTATAAATGTAAGTTTTAATGTAGCTGTGAAGTTACTCTGCCCACTCCATAAAGTTACTCTGCCCAGTCCAACCTTTCCACAGTTACTCCAGCCACTCCAACCACACAACAGTTACTCCGCCCACTCCAGTTGTAGACTACTGGTGGAGGCAAGAACACTTCACACAATTTCTGCAGAAATTGCAGCTTTTCTAGTTCAAAGTGACATGCCAGCGGGGCAGTGATACAAAGTGATGTTTTGATCGACATATCCAGACATCTGTAATTGGATAATATTTTAGTTGATATATCCAAACAAATAAATGAACCCTAAATAAGAAAAATTGGAATTGATATTAACTATAGGTCAAAGGTAGGGGAACCGACAATGCACCCCCCATCCATTCAAAAATTGGACCCCAGAGAGTGGGTTAGGTTTACACTATTATAAAAAACATGTTGGACATAATGGTCCAAGTCCTCTCTGGACCAGTGAAAAGTGAGATTGGGCCCCGGAGGAAAAAATTAATTAAATAAAACAGCTAAAATTGAGCTGTTCATTGAGCCCCCTGGGAGCCATAGTTTTTAAATAAAAGATCTACCGGGCCTCTCTCTGCAGCAACTCTCTATCCCAATTACCTTCCCTCGCGGGTGGTTTGACCGTGTCAATACCCATAAAGCAAACTCGAGCCATGACGTTATGAAATTGGCTGACATGTTTGGCAATAGGGGTGTCTCTCCTGTTAGAAATGTCATTGAGGTGTTCACCCACCCTTCTGCGAAATTCTCTGATGGTCTTGCCAATATATTTCATACAACACTCGCAAGTCAATCTGTAAATGACTCCCCGCGTTTTACAGTTAATATAATCATGAATGGAATATTCAAGGCCTGCAATGTTCTGAGAGATAAATTCATGCTTATTCGAGCAATTCCTCCTCAAACGGAGGTATTGCCCCCTTGGGATTCATCTCCTGTGTGGGAGAGGATGGCTATTCTCCCACCTCAGGAGGGAATTGGTACAGTTGGGTTTCCTATATACCGACGTGTCCAATTCACCTCTCCTGTTCTTTGTTTTGGGGACCCTCTCTGTTTTATACTTTTGTCCATTTTACTTGGTCCCATCTCTGTATTGATTAAGTGTAAGTGTAATTCCTAGTTACCCTGCATATATATTGTGTTTGATACTGTTATAGAAATATTAATATTAGAAATCCGCTCTCATCAAACTTTGTGTAAGGACAGACAAATCCCTCAACCGCAGTCAGACAAAGGTGCTACCATCTTGAGTTCTTCTGAGCAACTGCCCCTCCTCCACAGTCTGCTCACCTTTTATTTAGTCACAGTAACAATAGAAAGGGGTTGGCCAGTCACCCGTCCACTTACTTCATGTAACAAGGATACAGGAAGTGATGACACAGGAAGATGAGAAAGATCAGGTACTTGTCAAAGGATAGGGGAGGGCATCAACGTGGCTGTATAAGGAACGATGAGTCATGTCCATTGTCTGATCAGCCAGGTGGCCGCCCATCCTCCATCATTGTCAGCATGGACCTCATTCAATACTGCTCAAAGTGACCAGTATCTAGTGAAGATCATTCTACTGGTTCTTATAGGTTTAAGATTATCTGCGAGACATTGCTACGGCTATTGTCAGTATACGGTACGAGTATACCGACAAGGCAGATATGCATGTCTTGAAAGCAGATATGTATCCAGAAAGGGATAGCGAAGCCGCAGCAGAGGTATAATATGTATCTCTCGTTATGCAGACTTCCCTTCTCTAATGTGTATAGACATTTGAAGGGAAGAAGCCCAGTGCATTGCACTTAGTGCTCACAAACCGGCAAACGCCCCCCTACACACTGAGAACACGTCTCCAAGCCCATGAGAAGGTTTTCATACTGACGGTTTTACCACTGGTCCCGATTCAACCCAAGTACCCTCTGCTAGAGCGTTCTTCGGTTAAATCCGACACAGGGAGACAGATGACAATCTATAAAAACACACACACATCCTAAGATAAATAAAGTAAAGTACAACAATATCCTTACCAAGTTTCCCTTGATGAGTTATCAGACAAAACGAGGCACGTTGGGATCCATGTTTAGGGATTACCAGGGATACTGCCCGGGTTTCGGGAACAGGTATCTGGACAGGGTCGCCCCTGTCGGCGCGGGTGCTCTGTGTAGACAGGCAGGGTATTTTCCAGCCCCCTAGCACCTGTAGTTAGGGCTATCACACTCTTGTGCCTTTGTACCACAGTGGCTGACCAGATACCAAGTCTTCTACATCTTCTAGGACCGCACTTTCCTCTGTTTGAATCATCTTGCCTGCACATTTCAATATTGGTAAGAAGTTTCAAATTTTTTTAATCACTTCCCATCTGCGCCATTTGCCCCCTTCCTGACCAGGCCTAATTTTGCAAATCTGACATATCTCACTTTATGTGGTAATAACTTTGGAACGCCTTTACTTATTCAAGTCATTCAGAGATTGGTTTCTCGTGACATATTGTACTTCAAGTCATAAATTTGAGTCAATATATTTCACCTTTATTTATGAAAAAATCCCAAAATTCACAATTTTCTAAATTTTAATTTCTCTGCTTTTAAAACAGAAAGTGATACCTCATAAAATATTTATTACTTAACATTCCCCATATGTCTACTTTATGTTGGCATCATTTTGGAAATGTCATTAGAAGGCTTAGAAGTTTAGAAGCAATTCTTCAAATCTTTAAGAAAATTGCCAAAACCCACTTTTTCAGGACCAGTTCAGGTCTGAAGTCACTTTGTGGGGCCTACATAGTGGATACCCCCATAAATGACCCCATTGTAGAAACTACACCCCTCAAGTTACTTAAAACCGATTTTACAAACTTTGTTAACCCTTTAGGCGTTCCACAAGAATTAAAGGAAAATGGAGATCAAATTTTTAAATTTCACTTTTTTGGCAGATTTTCCATTTTAATCCAATTTTTTCTTTAACACATCGATGGTTAACAGCCAAACAAAACTCAATATTTATTACCCAGATTCTGCGGTTTACAGAAACATCCCACATGTGGTCATAAACTGCTGTATGGGCATTCATTATAACACTTTATGGGGCAAGGTGACAAGGCAAAAATTGGTTGTTTTAGCACCGTTTTTATTTATTTATTTTTACAGCGTTCACCTGAGGGGTTCGGTCAAGTGACATTTTTATAGAGCAGATCTTTACGGATGTGGCCATACCTAATATGTATACTTTTTCTTATTTATTTAAGTTTTACACAATAATAGCATTTTTGAAACAAAAAAATTATGTTTTAATGTGTCCATGTTTTGAGAGCTATAGTTTCTTTTATTTTTTGAGAGATTTTCTTATGTAGGGGCTCATTTTTTGCGGGATGAGGTGACGGTTTTATTGGTACCATTTTGTGGGACATACGCCTTTTTGATCACTTGGTGTTGCACTTTTTGTGATGTAAGGTGACAAAAATTGCTTGTTTTGACACAGTTTTATAAAAAATTTTACGGTGTTCACCCGAGGGGTTAGGTCATGTGTTATTTTTATAGAGCTGGTTGTTACGGACGCGGCAATACCTAATATGTATACTTTTTTTATTTATTTCACTTTAACACAATGATAGCATTTTTGAAACCCAAAAAAATGATGTTTTAGTGTCTCCATGTTCTGAGAGCAATAGTTTTTTTGAGAAATCTTCTTATGTAGGGGCTCATTTTCTGCGGGATGAGGTGTTGGTTTTATTGGTACCATTTTGTGGGACATACGCCTTTTTGATCGCTTGGTATTGCACTTTTGTGATGTAAGGTGACAAAAATGGCTTTTTCTGACAGTTATTATTATTTTTTTTATGGTGTTTATCGGACTGGGTCGATCATGTGATATATTTATAGAGCCGACTGTCACGGACGCGGAAATACCAAATATTTTATTTTATTTTTTCTATTTTTAACATTTTTTTTTATTCCTTACTTGGGGATTTTTTTTTTTACATTTTACACTTTATTTTTAATTTTTTTATTTTACACTTTTCGTCCCCCATAAGGTCATACAAGACCTCTGGGGGACATTTACTTCACTTTTCTTCTTTTTTTTTTTCCACTGTTGATTTCTCCTGTAACTGACATAGTAGTCCCAGTTACAGGAGAAATACACCCCCCCAGAGAGGCTGTACAGCGCAATACAGCGCTGTACAGCCTCAGAGCAGGGCTGATCGAGGTCTGTGAAAGACCTCACACAGCTCCTGCACTCTCCGGTCCCGGCGGTCATGTGATCGCCGGGACCGGAGAGTGCAGGAGCTGTGTGAGGTCTTTCACAGACCTCGATCAGCCCTGCTCTGAGGCTGTACAGCGCTGTATTGCGCTGTACAGCCTCTCTGGGGGGGTGTATTTCTCCTGTAACTGGGGCTATTATGTCAGTTACAGGAGAAATCAACAGTGGAAAAAAAAAAAGAAGAAACAGGTGAGCGCTGTGTATACAGCGATCTAGAAGGCAGGGACACCTGGGCACTTCTCTAAGGGTTGCCTTGCTGTCACTGACAGCGGGCAACCCGATCAGCTGCTGCACGATTAGCTGCAACTGCAGTTTCTGAATGGACGTTCAGGAACGTCCATTCAGAAATATAGAACCACCGCCCGGACGTTTTTAGTATGGGCGGACGGGAGGTGGTTAAGCAGAGCTGAACAAGTGCCCCGCTTGAGAGATTTGATTTGTATGCTGATTTGGACGTATATTTTTCTTTATATATATATTTTTGGGTGTTTGCGTATGTCATACCATGGTGTAGCGATTTTTTATTAGATACTAGTAAAAGTTACGTTTTTATCTCCCTATCTTCGCCTTCTTTTGGAGGTGATTCGGTGTGGTATTTATTAATTGTGGGGAGTATTATTTGGGAGCTTTCAAATTCTGTTTCCCTCTAGAGGTGTTTATACAATCACTGGCCTCAGCAGTGACACCTTGTACTGCTGAGGCCAGTGACTGCCTGCATGGTGACAAGTGTGAACGGAACCTCACTGCTGCAGCCAAAAAGATGACTTTAGTGGCGGGGAGAACCGGAGCTCAGTGATGCAAGCGTCGGAGAGAAAAAGGGATGACTTTCCTTCCCTCAGAGCAAGAGCTGCTCTGGAGGACTATGGTTGTCCATCTACCCCAGCAACCCCTAGAACTCCAGCTATTGCAAAACTACAACTCCCAGCATGGTCCATTAACTTCTATGAGTGTTCCAAGTGCGGACTAACAGGTTTGCATGCTTGGGGTTTTAGTTTCACAATACCTGCTGTTCCAGAGGTTGCTGACCCCCAATCTATCCTGGAATATGGAGAAGTATGGTCCGCACCCGATTCAGTCTGCGCCGCAGCGGGAAGGAGAGGTCTCCAACTAACACAGTGTAATGGAATGAGGACATGGGCTGCTAGATCGCCACTAGCACATCCGCAATACCCAGTCCCCATAGCTCTGTGTGCTTTTATTGTGTCCAAAAAAACTGATTTTATATATATATATGTAAATGAGGCTACTAATGTTTCCGGAGCCCAGCCACGCCCACTGTGAAGGAGCCCAGCGCCGCCCCGCATACTCTGAATCTCCTCCTTGCTCTCCGATGTCACAAAGCTAGAGCGCCGTAATCTCGCGATGTGCGAGCTAGCGCATGCGCAGTGTCGGCCTACTGTTCCTTCCCTGTGCTGGCATCTGCCTCAGGGAACGAACTGTGCATGCGCTAGCTCGCGCATCACGAGATTACGGCGCTCTAGCTTTGTGACGTCAGGGAGCAAGGATGAGATTTGGAGGATGCGGGCGGTGCTGGGCTCCTTCACAGTGGATGTGACTGGGCTCAGAGTCAGAGAACGCTGGACTCATCTCTCAAGCATGGAGGAGACAGGACTCATCTAAGGTTCATTTACATATCTATAAAATCGTTTTTTTGACACAATAAAAGCACACAGAGCTATGGGGACTGGATATTGCGGATGTGCTAGCGGCTATCTAGCAGCCCATGTCCTCAGCTCTATACCCAAAATCCAGGTGACAGGTTCCCTTTAAATCACAGTTACAATTGCCACGTGCAGTGACGTCAGACGCGCAAATTGGGCGGTATCAAACTAAACACACAAGTCAGGTTAGGGTACTTTCACACTTGCGGCAGAGGATTCTGGCAGGCAGTTCCATCGGCGGAACTGCCTGCCGGATACGGCAATCCGGACGCAAACGGATGGCATTTGTCAGACGGATCCGGATGAGGATCAGTCTGACAAATGCATTGAAATACCAGATCCGTCTCCCCGGTGTCATCCGTAAAAACGGATCCGGTATTTATTTTTTTCACAGATTTAAAAGTCTGCGCATGCGCGGACCGGGAGAACGGATCCGTCAATGCGGCAACTTTAATGCTGGATTCAGCACTAATACATTGCAATGGAAATTAATGCCGGATCCGGCATTCCGGCAAGTTTTCAGGATTTTTGGCCAGATAGAAAAATACAGCATGCTGTGGTATTTTCTCTGGCCAAAAAAACGTAAGAGGGACTGAACTGATGCATCCTGAACGGATTGCTCTCCATTCAGAATGCATTAGGATAAAACTCTGGTATTGAGCCCTTGTGACAGAAAAGAAAAACGCTAGTGTGAAAGTACCCTTAGTTGATGAAGGCTAGACGGGCCGAAACTCTTTATGGATGTATACCTGTGGAAATAAATGAGCATATAAATTGAAAACATTGAGCGTCTACGGGGAGTCCGTTACCCTGATCTATCCCGACACAACCACAACATACACAACCTATAACATGTTCCCTCATGCTGATTTATCTCCCTCTCACTTTTCATATAGTGCCTATCAGGAAAAGTATCAGACAGCTCTCACCGTCTTATTTGCCATTGAAGAAATTAATAGGAATGAAAAACTTCTTCCAAACATCACATTGGGATTTCACCTATTTGAATCCTTTTTGAATGAAGCTAAGACACTACATGCTTACATGAAAATATTAAGTGGATGGGGCTTCCAAATTCCAAATTATAAGTGTACGAGTCAAGGACATTTGGTTGCTGTGGTGGGGTTTGCATCCTCAGCTCTTTCTCTTTTGGTGGCAAATACATTTGGAATGTATGGTTATCCACAGGTGGGTCACTTTATGATGTCTCTCATATCTATCTGGAATGGGTTCTCCAGGACTTCGATATTGATGATCTATCCTTAGAGGGAGCTGAGCTGCACTAACCTGTCACAGCCTGCACCCCCCACCGATCTGATATTACCTGTCCTAAGGCTTGTTCATCAATGTCCTGGGAAACCCATCTAGCTGTTAAATAAAAATCAAATAAAAATCATATCAGTTCACAAAACCTCAGATTGAATCATCACCTCCAGCAACATACCAATAACTGAACCTGTCCTAATGTTTGCCTAATGTTTGCCTGCGGGTCTGGCTTCAGAAACCTTTAGCTTTTATTGCTGATGGAAGCTGTGGCCAGCTGTACAGTAGAAAAACACACTGAGCATTCAGATGAATGGTTGACCATGTAATTCACGGATGGGCTTGGTCCACCAGATCCAGAGCTGCTCTGTACAATAGGTTCTTAAACAGAGCTCCTGGTGAGAATGGGTGCATACATATCTGTATGGGAGGGCACAGGAAAATGACTGCTGGTTTCTGGAGGAAGGTGGAGTTGAGGAGAAGGCACCAAGAGGAAAGCGGTCCATGGTCTGGTTGGCAGAAAGGGTGGTGGAGTTCAGCAAGGAGCATGCCATAGTGTGATAACATAGAAACCTAATTTATAAGGCCAAAAAAAAGGACATACGTCCATCCAGCTCAGCCTATAATACTGCAAGGTTGATCCAGATAAAGGCAAAAAACCCTCATGAGGTAGAAGCCAATTTTCCTCATCTTAGGGAAAAGAATTCCTTCCTAACTCAAAATCTGGCAAACAGAATAACTCCCTGGATCAATGACCCTTCTCCATACATCCAGGCCCCTCTTGAACTCTTTTAGTGAGTTCACCAAAAAATCTAATAAAAATCAAATCAGTTCACAAAACCTCAGATTGAATCATCACCTACAGCAACATACCAATAGTCATCTCTGGCAGTGAGCTCCATAGTCTCACTGCTCTTACAGCAAAGAACCCTCTTCTATACTGGTGTAGAAACCTTCTTTCCTCTAGATGTACATTGTTACAATCATAGTCCTCGGTATAAATGGATCATGGGAGAGGATTTTGTACTGACCCTTGATATAATAATGCAAAGGCAAATTAGGAGTCGGTGGTGCGAAAAGAGGTTGTGGAGACCCACAAGAGCGCTGTAGGAAGGCAATGGCAGCTTTCCGCTTTACATAGTTGTGCACAGAAGCCCTGTGAGTCAATCGTAGCACCCCAGGGCAAATGTTGGAGAGAATGGCTTCTACAGAAAGGACACCTGAGATACCAATGGCAAGCAGAGAGTATAACTGGTTAAGACTGTGGGTTATTCTTGAACCCTACTGTATTACAGTTCTCAGGGTCAATACCCATGTGTGCTGTGTCTGCAGGAATCAGGGAAAGTGTCACGGCGGACGTGCACAGTATAACAGATAACACACCAACCAGGCTCTGGACGAGAGACAGGGGAAGGGTCACCTCCTAGTTTATCCCTGACCTCTTTCCCTGCAATGCTCAGCCCACAGACAGACCTTGAAGGTAGATTTGCTGTGTCCTCCAGCCTATACTAACAGAACCCTGAACTCCCTGAGATGGTGAAGTGGGGAGAAAGGAGCAGCCTGCTCGCACAGAACCTGGATGGGATAGATGACATAAACAACCAAACGAAAAGACACTTATCTGCTGAGAGCAGGAACAAACAGCCAACCTTCCCTCCAAACATCCCAGACCATAATGAACAGTATAATCCGCTCAGCGGACTTAGCTGGAGACCATTTAAACTAATGACTCCACCTAGTGCACCTGATGCGAGGCGGATCCAGCACAGCATCAAAACAAATACTAGACTCGTGCTGCAATCCTGGCTGACCTCCGCAGATCGTCAGAGTGGGGCATGACAGTACCCCCCCTTCTACGGGTGACCTCCGGACACCCTGGACCAACCTTATCTGGATGGGACCTATGAAAGGCCCTCACCAGACGGCTGGCGTTGACATCTGACGCCGGAACCCACATCCTCTCCTCAGGACCGTATCCCCTCCAGTGAACCAGGTACTGGAGGGAACCCCGCAGAACTCTCGAGTCGAGAATCCTGGAGATCTCGAACTCCAAGTTTCCCTCGACTAGAACAGGAGGAGGAGGCAATGGCGATGGTACCACCGGTTTAACATATTTTTTTTAGTAAAGACTTGTGGAAGACATCGTGGATCCTCCAAGTCTGCGGCAGATCAAGTCGAAATGCCACAGGATTGATCACAGCAGAAATCTTATACGGACCAACAAATCTTGGACCCAGTTTCCAAGATGGCACTCTCAACTTGATATTCCTAGTGGACAACCACACCAAATCACCCACACACAGGTCCGGACCAGTCACACGTCTCCTGTCAGCCATTCGTTTATACCTCTCACCCATCCTCTCCAAATTCCCTTGAATCCCCCGCCAGATAGAGGATAAGGCCGAAGAGAATCTCTCCTCCTCTGGCATCCCGGAGGAACCAGACCCAGAAAAGGTACCAAACTGAGGATGGAAACCGTATGCGCCAAAAAATGGCGACTTACCCGTGGACTCCTGCCTACGGTTATTCAATGCAAATTCTGCTAAGGACAAGAATGAGGAGCAGTCCTCCTGATTCTCAGCCACAAAGCACCTCAAGTAGGTCTCCAGGTTTTGATTGGTACGCTCCGTCTGACCATTCGACTGTGGATGAAAAGCCGACGAGAAAGAAAGTTGAATGCCAAGTCGAGAGCAGAACGCCCTCCAAAACCTGGAAACAAACTGCGTGCCCCTATCAGAGACAATGTCCGAAGGAATACCGTGCAATTTAACAATATTATCCACAAAAATCTGCGCAAGAGTCTTAGCGTTAGGCAGACTTGTTAGTGGTAGAAAAGTGAGCCATTTTACTGAAACGATCGACTACCACCAAAATCACTGTTCTCCCGGAGGAACTCGGTAGGTCCGTAATAAAGTCCATGGACAAATGTGTCCAAGGACGAGATGGAATAGACAATGGAAGAAGTGAACCAGGCGGTCGAGTATGAGCAACCTTAGACCGAGCGCAGGTTTCACAAGCTGTCACGTAATTCTCAATACTCTTACGCAAACCTGGCCACCAGAACCTCCGGGACACCAGATCACAGGTGGACTTACCACCAGGATGTCCAGCGAAAACAGTATTGTGATGTTCCTTGAACACCTTGTATCGTAGGCCCTCAGGAACAAACAACCTCCCTGGGGGACACGAACCAGGAGCCCCCTCCTGAGCTCCCAACACCTCCATCTCCAATTCAGGGTACAGAGCGGAGACCACCACTCCATCCGCCAAAATCACCTCCCCCAGGGAAGCTGCGAGACAAGGCATCTGCCTTGACGTTCTTGACCCCTGGGCGAAAGGTAACCACGAAATTGAACCTGGTAAAAAACAATGACCATCTGGCCTGTCTAGGGTTCAGACGCTTGGCAGATTGCAGGTAAGCCAAATTCTTATGGTCTGCATACACAGTAACGGGGGGAGAAGCCCCCTCTAACCAGTGACGCCATTCTTCAAAGGCCAACTTGATCGCCAACAACTCCCTATCTCCAACATCATAATTCCTCTCGGCGACCGAGAGCTTCCTGGAGAAGAAGGCACACGGGACCCACTTGCCAGGAGAAGGACCCTGCGAAAGCACCGCCCCAACCCCCACCTCTGATGCATCAACCTCGACCACGAATGGCTGAGATACATCCGGCTGCACCAGAATGGGAGCAGACGCAAAACGCTCCTTTATAGCCGAAAAGGCCTGCAATGCCTCATCCGACCAGACAGAGACATCAGCGCCCTTCTTGGTCATATCAGTAAGAGGTCTGACTAGCGTGGAATAATTCAAAATAAATTTTCTATAATAATTCGTAAACCCCAAAAATCGCATCAAAGCTTTCTGATTCTCCGGTCGGTCCTACTCCAGAACCGCCCAGACCTTTTCGGGGTCCATACGAAAACCAGAATCAGAAAGCATGTATCCCAAAAATGGATCTCTTGCACCGCAAACAAACATTTCTCCAATTTGGCGTATAACTTATTCTCCCGAAGGATCGTCAAAACCTGTCTCACATGATCCTGATGGGTCTTCAGATCAGGAGAATAAATTAAAATGTCATCTAGGTAGACTACTACGAACCTCCCCACCAAATGATGAAAAATATCATTGACGAATCGCTGAAATACCGCTGGCGCATTAGTCAACCCAAAAGGCATTACCAGATTCTCAAAATGACCCTCGTGCGTATTGAAGGCCATTTTCCACTCATCCCCCTCCTTGATCCTGATCAGATTGTATGCTCCTCTCAAATCCAACTTGGAGAACACCTTGGCTCCAACAATCTGATCAAAAAGATCAGAGATCAAAGGCAGGGGATATGGATCCCGGAATGTAATACGATTCAGCTCCCGGAAATCCAAACACGGTCTCAGTGATCCATCTTTCTTCTTCACGAAGAACAAACCTACAGCCACTGGAGACTTAGATGGTCTAATATGACCCTTTGCCAAACTCTCGGCGACATACTTTCGCATGACCTCTCTCTCGGGTTGAGAGAGGTTGTAGAGCCGAAACTTAGGCAACTTAGCCCCCGGAATGAGATTCACAGGACAATCATAGTCACGGTGAGGGGGCAATTCCTTAACCCCACCCTCCGAAAACACGTCCGAAAAATCTGAGAGATACTGAGGCAAGGCCGTAACGGACACTTCAGAAATAGATGTGACAAGACAATTATCCAAACAAAACTTGCTCCAACCAATGATTTGTCTCGCCTGCCAGTCTATAATTGGGTTATGTTTAGACAACCATGGCAACCCCAAAACTATTGGAGCTGGCAAATCCTTCATGACGAAACAGGAAATAATCTCAGCATGTGAATCACCCACCCTTAAATGAATATCATGAACAACGTGAGTAAGGCTCCCTTTAGAAAAAGGGGAAGAATCAATGGCAAAAACACGAATCTCGTTCTCTAACGTGCAAATACTTAGTCCCAAACCCTCAAGAAACAGAAAGTCAATTAAATTTACCCCAGCACCACAATCAAGAAAAACATCAATAAACACATTTCTAGCCTCTACCGCCACCATAGCTGAAAGGAGAAAACGGGAACTGCAGGGAACTTGCATACCAGTCTTCTCTACCACACCATTCATACTACCAAGTGTGAGGGAGTTTTTTTTTTCTTTTTCTTTTTTCTTTATCACTTTCCCCTGTGGTTTAACATACGGACAAGAAAAAACAAAATGACCCCTCTTTCCACAATAGAAACATAAATTGTGCGCTTTACGAAAGTCTCTACTATCCGAATGGAAAGATATCTGACCTAACTGCATGGGTTCCTCCCCTACCCCAGAATACAAGCAATATCACCCTGGGCAGCTGGTGAAACAAAACCACACACGGGAGGAATCCCCTGCACAGAGGGACCCATACACCTCTCTCTGATACGTATATCCAAACGTATCGCCAAAGACATTGCGTTTTCCAAAGTTTGGGTATTTATGAAAAGCCAGAGCATCCTTCAACCTTTCAGATAACCCCTGACAAAACTGGCTACGTAACGCGGGGTTGTTCCACCCCGACTCAGTAGCTCACCTCCTAAACTCTGTGCAGTAAACCTCAGCAGTATGTTTACCCTGTAGTAATTTACGTAATTTTGACTCTGCCATCGAAACTCGATCTGGGTCATCGTAAATCAATCCCAGGGCTTTAAAAAATTCCTCCACCGACCGGAGAGCCAGAGAACCGGGCGGCAGGGAAAAAGCCCAGGATTGCGCGTCCCCTTTCAGCAAAGACATGATGATACCCACCCTCTGATCCTCATTACCTGATGAAAATGGGCACAATCGAAAGTACAACTTACATGATTCCTTGAAACTGAAAAAATCATCAGTACCCCCTGCAAATTTCTCCGGAAGAGCGACTTTAGGCTCCCCAACAATTTGATCTGTACCTGAAGCCAACACCCTCTGACACTGTGTGACTGTACTACGTAGATCCGCAACCTTCAGGAACAAACCCTGCATGCGGTCAACCAGTGCCTCAATTGACGCCATCACATAAACACTGAGAAATGGCGGTCACAGTATGGCGGATTATAATGTCACGGCAGACGTGCACAGTATAACAGATAACACACCAATCAGGCTCTGGACGAGAGACAGGGGAAGGGTCACCTCCTAGTTTATCCCTGATCTCTTTCCCTGCAATGCTCAGCCCACAGACAAACCTTGAAGGTAGATTTGCTGTGTCCTCCAGCCTATACTAACATAACCCTGAACTCCCTGAGATGGTGAAGTGGGGAGAAAGGAGCAGCCTGCTCGCACAGAACCTGGATGGGATAGATGACATAAACAACCAAACGAAAAGACACTTATCTGCTGAGAGCAGGAACAAACCGCCAAACTTCCCTCCAAACATCCCAGACTATAATGAACAGTATAATCCGCTCAGAGCACTTAGCTGGAGACCATTTAAACTAATTCTGAGTTGATTGACACATATCTCCCTAACAGGTGTTGGGACTTTAATCTTATATTATTTACAATTGGCCACTAGGACCATCAGTGTCCCTAGATTGACACGTGTTAATAATTAAAAATATAGCTTTTATTACTTGTCCTTAAAATAACTTTCTTAGAACTCTATATTAACCCTATAGTTGAAATTATCAGCATAGCCTGCCTGTTAGTAATTATCACAGTATTGTCTATGATTATCGAGTCCGTCCACTAGGTGGCTCTGTGCATCTGCAGTAGCTTATTTCATACGTCCTTTATTGTTCAGGCGTTTCTCTACTTGTATACTGCACGCTGTTCTTCCCACAGCGTGTAGGCTCCTGTGCCACCTTCCTGGACTAGGCTCTTATACTAGTATCTCTCTCAGACATAAATACAGGCCAGGCTACCGCTGGCTAAAACGCTAACTTCACTAACTGCCCCCCGACATGTTTCGCCAACCAGGAGTCTTCAGGGGTTTGGGCAGAGGACTGAGGGCGAAACATGTCGGGGGGCAGTTAGTAAAGTTAGCGGTTTAGCCAGCGGTAGCCTGGCCTGTATTTATGTCTGAGAGAGATACTAGTATAAAAGCCTAGTCCAGGAAGGTGGCACAGGAGCCCACACGCTGTGGGAAGAACAGCGTGCAGTATACAAGTAGAGAAACGCCTGAACAATAAAGGACGTATGAAATAAGCTACTGCAGATGCACAGAGCCACCTAGTGGACGGACTCGATAATCATAGACAATAGTGATATTTACTAACAGGCAGGCAGGCTATGCTGATAATTTTAACTATAGGGTTAATATAGAGTTCTAAGAAAGTTATTTTAAGGACAAGTAATAAAAGCTATTTTTTTAGAATTATTAACACGTGTCAATCTAGGGACACTGATGGTCCTAGTGGCCAATTGTTAATAATATAACATTTAAACTAATGACTCCACCCAGTGCACCTGATGCGAGGCGGATCCAGCACAGCATCAAAACAAATACTAGACTCGTGCTGCAATCCTGGCTGACCTCCGCACATCGTCAGAGTGGGGCATGACAGAAAGAGACAGTCAGGTGCAAGTCAGGGTATAAATTGCTAGAGGCAGTTGTGTTGAGATTGCTACTATAGACCTGTTATTTTGCTGTATTCACATTAAGGTTTAAAGTGTTGAGTCTGTCCATCACATGGTTGCCATGTGGAGTAACATTTAAGTCAGACTTGAGTTATTTTGTATTTCAGATCAGCTATGGTGCCACAGACCCTCTCCTAAGTAATAAATTGATGTTTCCATACTTCTACCGAACTGCTCCTAGCTCAGTCCACCTGCACAATGCCTTGAATTCAGTACTAAAGCATTTCAGTTGGACTTGGGTGGGAATAATTTATTCAGATGTTGAAAGCAATGAAAATGCAATCCAAAAATTAAAAGTTTCTATTACCAGAGGAGGGAGCTGTATTGAGTTCACAGAAAAGTTCAAGAGCTCCACCAACTACTGGTTCACTGAACACAAACGAGTGGCCAAAGTAATTTCTGACTCCTCAGCAAACATTATAGTGTTCTGGGCTGACCTGGAGTTTACATATAATTTATACTTATTACTACATGAATTAACAAGGACAAAAAAAGTCTGGATCTTCCTAACAGACATGGACCATCTTCTGATCCCAACCATAGACAACTTGGACCTCGACCCCTTCCATGGTAGCTTAGCAATCCAGATGAAAAAAATGGAAATTCCTGGACTTGCACCTTTCCTCTGGAACATAACACTGGATCAATATACCTTGTGCAATTTTATTTTCAACTATAAGGTTATCATATATGAATGCAAACTATTTGATGGCTATTTGCTCCCTCACACATGCAAACACAACAAGAAGAAGAAGGCAATGTTGTTGGGTTCAGAAGCCCTGGCGGACAGTTATCAAGTATATAATGCCATATATGCCTTGGCTCATGGCCTTCAGATGTTTATGGCATCTAAGTACTGGAAAGAATTGGACAGAGAAGAAGCGGCTGTATTTTACCAACTACCATGGAAGGTGACTTGAGTAACAAAATCTCTTTTTATATATCATAGCCAATAGCATTTATTGTATTTATTCTTAGGTTTTCTAGTACCTTGATATTGATAGCCTGTAGGTCATCAATATCAGATCTGTGGGGGTTCAACACCAGCCACCCCCACTTATAAGGTGTTTCAGACAGTCGCCAGTGCCGGAAACAATACAGCGGACAGAATCTAAAGCTCAAGGTTCTATCTACTGTGTAGTGGCCATGCCGAGAATGTAGAGATCCTGAGAATCCCATTTGGAGGGATCTGCATGGGATTATGATTATCCCATAGGTTGCTTAGGCAGGAGTTTTCCCGCCAAAATTAGGTTAGAGAAGACAAATTTTAGAATGGTTGCTAACTTGGGGGGCAGATTACAGGGATTGGCTAGTTGGGTTGTCCTATAGTGGGATTGTTGCTGAGGCTGGGAAGTTTAGGGTGCCCAAAAACAGTTAGGGCATTGGTGGATGGGTTTGGGGTGGTGTGGAAAAAGGTGTATATAACGCGGTGGACGCCAGCATTAGGCTGTCTGCCAAGCCACATCTTTGTTCAGCTGCCCCTCCCACCCTCCCCATTATTTTGTCCTCTCACTGCCACTTTATTAGAAGGAGGGGTAAAGTCGCTCGTCAATAGGTGGCGAGCGGACGAGTTGATTCAGGTATTTAGGCCGAGCTTATGGCTGGTCTAATTCAGTGGCTGTTATTAATCTTAAATTTATATAGTTATTTATTGTTTGAGCTGTTCTTTAATAAAGTTGTCCGTGGCCTAATTTGATCCATTTATAATTATTGTCCATGTGTCTTATTTGTAGCATTATTGGTTTAATTTAAGAATGAGTTTAATTTAATCTATAATCCCATGATAGTTTTACAATCTGCAGTCTTTTCTGCTCCTTGAAGGTGGGAAAAAACAAGGGGACACACTCAGAGTTGGCTGTCCCTTCAAATGTGAACTAACTTGTCAGGTTTCAGAACTGTTCATCAGCATATTAGGCAGATTCCTTATTTTTGACTGGACAATGTCTTGTCAGATCTCTTCTCCTAGAGATAAACCCCCTGTGCTCTGGTTCCTTCACCCCCTATAAGGAATCCTAATGCTGTTTGCTGCTGCCAGTGATTGGCTGCAGCAGACATATGTTGATGTCAGATTGCTATCACTGAGACCAAGATACAGAGACCCATGGTGCCTCAGGAAACAGTGGCATGGGAGCAGCGTGGGATTGGTGATTTATACTGAATTTATTTTTACAACATTCTAAGATAATGGCAAAGAAAAATCATTAAATTCATTGTACAGTGATCCCTCAAGATACAATGGCCTCAGGATACAATATTTTCAACAGACAATGGTCTTTTCTGACCCATCGTAAGTTGAAACTAGACTCCACATACAATGTCTCAGACTCAGATCCAACCAATCAAGGCCACTTCTCTGGTAAAATAGCTGTATTAATTGCTAGTTAGCAGCTATTCCTGATGGTTATATGTAATGACTTGTTATTTTTTTCTTAGTTATCTGCTTATTTTTCTTAAATCTTCATTTTCTCTTATCTTGGATGACATTTTGGGGCTTTGGAACCGATTACTCAAGTTACAAGGGTTTCAACATACAATGGTCGTCCTGGTCCTGGAACCAGCTAATACTGTAACCTGAGGAATCACTGTATAACCAATGTCCTTCTAGTGTTAGTTGCAAAAAAGCAGGGTTTTATCATTTGACTGTTTGCAGGAGACTCTGGTGCTAGGACCAAGCACTGGGATTACATAGCTCCATCCACTTTCAAGTGAATTGGAGCAGCGCTGCAGTAACTGGGCATGGGCACTACACAGTGGGTGGAGTTGTGTAGTTCCAGTACCTGGTTCTTTTATTATTTTCTTTTAACATTTGAAATGTGTTGTAAAATGTAAAAAAAAATAAAGAGACGTGATCATTTAATAGTATTAGTTATGAAGGGGACAAGGAAATAGTAATGTATGCCATACATACACTCATTGACAAATATGCTCCCAGATAGATATGTCGGGTTTCTGCAAAACTCGGCACGCAGGTATGTCTCAGGCGGATATGTGAATTATTACAGGTGTGGTCTGATTAGATCTTGGGTCTTGCCACAAGAGGGCATAAAAATGCATCCTCTGCTGCCCTATAAAAAGGCTCTCAGTGGCTACTTTTGGGTAGTATAACCCTTGATGAGAGATTGTTGGGGAGAGGGCAGATCACTGGACTGAGAGAAGCGGGATGGTCATTCTGACCTAGCTGTTAGAAGGTGTTGGGAGCCGAGGTTACATGAGAACACACACATGGCCAACAGGCCTCTGAAATGCCCAGACAGACCACCAGTAGAAAGGATCATTTGGTCCGCTGGCATGCTCAAACACACAATCCACCATCCAGACACAGGTGGCATCTTCATTTCAGACCTGTCTCTGCCAAGACTATATCCAGGTGCTGTCACCTTCGTTTGCAGAGGTGTCATGAACAAGAAACATTAAATCTGTATAGTCTTTAACAATGAATCCAGGTTATGTTTGGGATCCCACAATGGTTGGGTTCGAGTATGGAGGCTTTATGGTGAGCGCTTCCATTCTGCCCTTGCTGTGGATCAACACACTGACCCAACTGCAGGTGTGATGATCTGGGGAGCCATCGTATACAACAGTCGGTCACCCCTAGAAATGATACGAGGGACACTAACAGCTCAGCGATATATGCAGGACATCCTGCCGTCACATGTGTTCCTCTCATGGCAGGGCTTCCAACCTGAACTTTTCAGCAGGATAATGCTCGTCCACACACAGCAAGGGTTTTCCAGAAATGTCTCCGCCAGATTAAAACACTTCCTTGGCTGCTTGGTCACCAGATTGAAATCCAACCAAGCATTTATGGGACCAACTGGGACTCCAGCGTCAGCAACCTACGAATGTGTAGGATCTACTGGCACAGCTGCAACATCTGTGGACAAATGTACCACAGGATACTATACAAAACCTGTATGCCTCCATGCCGAATCGCATCACATCTTGTATCCAAGCTAGATATGGGCCAACAGGGTAATAGAGCCTCCTTTCTATTGTAGTTTTCCCTAATATACTTATCTTTTTACTCTAATATTGTAATCACATATATCACCGTTACATTCACACATAGAAAGTTATAGACAACTACGAGGAAGAATGGCTCCTGTTCTAGCAGACCCACGGGGTCCATCTATTACATGGCTAATTTGGCTAGAGGTGTCTGAAGACAGACCTATAGTGGTGACTCCTTTCTAAAACGGTTTTCTGAGGAGACAATGCCTTAGTTAACTATTTTTCATTGTTGGCACCAGGGAGGGAGAAGAGCAGGGTGAGGGTAGCGGGACAGAATTTTTTTTCTGGTAGTGACAAGCCCCTTTTTCAAGACCACATAACCAACCATGCCCTTTCACGTGACGCATTCCACCTTCTAAATGAACGTTTGGCCACAAGGGTAGAGTCTGTCCCGGTGCCACATAAAATTACAGTTCATGGAAGTCTGTTTTTCTCACAATCATTCCTGAGGTGCCTGGTAAATTTGTCTGGGAGGTCTACCTGTCACGGTCCCTCCTGTGAGAGAGGTGAGAAGATCGGATAGACTTGCTGCACGTGAGGCTATCTGACAGGTCTCTCTGTTTTCCTCTATGTATGTTGTTGTTTAGCAGGATCTCACCTCTCCTCAGGTGCCGCTCGTTATCAGTGATGAGGCTCTATTTAGATCCGCCTCACCCTGCTGACCATGCGGTTGATAGTTTCTGCTTGGAGTTGCTAGTGCTGGTTTGTCTTGGATCTCCTGCTTCTCCATACATCTCTAAGCTAAGTACTTGTTGCCTTCGCTGTTTCTTATTATCTGGAGTGTGTTGTTTCTAGGCCTCAGGGAGACGCAGGTTCCTTCATTCTGGAAGGAACTAGCTGTCTCATCCCCTGCTACCTATCCTAGGGCTCGTCAGTTTTAGCAGGGCTTTAGGTATCCGGTGTATGAGTATTTCCACCATCAGGATCTGCTCATACTGGCAGGAGTTAGGGAAAGGCCTAGGGATTACTAGGAGGTCACCATCCCTCTTCCTTAGCTTTTGAGGCCTAGATTGTTGTCTATTCGTTGTGGTGTGTATTTGGTGTTTTCCCTTCCCCTTAACCTGTGACACTACTCTTCACCCAGGAGTGTCGCGGATATTCTGTGATAGTTGGCAAGTATGAACAATGCCTTTTATATCTATATTTCATTTGCACGACCTGGACCACCCATGTTTCAAATGAACTGAACTCATATCACCATAGAGCCCTAGGAACGATTACTGCTATTACTAACATTAATGGCAATTGTGACTGTATTTCCTCTTCTCCTGTAGCTTCATCAGTTTCTAAAGAGAGTGCACTTTACAAACACCGCTGGAGATGATGTACACTTTGATGAACATGGAGATGCAGCTCCTAAGTATGATCTGATTAATTGGGTAACTAACTGGAAGAAGAAACTTATCAGTGTCAAGGTTGGAAACATTACATCTAGTAGTGGAGATCTGTCCATTAATGCATCTCCTATTGTATGGGCTGTTCATGTCAGTCAGGTACACAAAGATCTTGTGTATTAGTTCTCCATGGCAGTAGAAACTGTATAGTGCAGAAACAGTTTTTATAATATAACAACTGAATTTATGAAAACAGAGACACTTGCGCTGCCGTCAGGTATATCTCTGAGGCTGATGTATTCACCTCGTTTGCCGCGGCCTGGTATTAGGGGTGAGTGTCCAACCTACTCTCACCGATAATAAATGGCTGATAGCTATAGATATGTATGGAATACCGGCGCTGGCACAGAGAGGGTAGGGGAGGGTGAAAATTAATACATATATATACACAGGACACTGATTATAAAGTCTCTACCTGTATCTGATAGATGATCGTTCCGTGATGTGGTGTGATCCCGTTGTTCCAGGAAGCGCTGTATAGATCTAATGGGACGCTTCTTGCTCTAACTTACACCTTGCGCGCTGCCCCGGTCGGTAGCTAGCGCACGCGCGGAGGAGCCTGCAGGAATGAGTTCAGGAGCGTCTTCGTGTGACGTCACAACTTCGCTCTGGGTGCCTCCAGGGGACAAATTTCCATCCGACGCGTTTCTGAACCTACGGGTTCCTTCGTCAGGGATAATTCATGGTACAATTCCTGGGGATTAAATAGGTTTTCCATTCCCATAATCATTCCTGCAGTGTCTGCTCAGAAACCTAGGGGCACACCACTATTTACTATACGTCATCCCAGCCTGTTATTTCGTAGGGTCTATGTCTCTATTTGAAGGCAAATAGTTCGATCTCCTGATTCAGGCCCTTTGGTGCCAGACTATTTAATCTAAAGATCCACTTACTTTCACAGCATGACATTTGCTGAATATAATTCCCACCCCTCATATCTGTTTTAACCCTTTCAATGCCGCCAAAAATTGAACCTGTAAATGAACTGCCATGATATTCTATGTAATGTTTGGATAATGGATGTCCATCAAATTTTTTATTTATGTTCCTAGTATGCTCCTTTATTCTAATCTTCATTTGGCGTTTAGTCCTGCCGACAGATTTTCTGACAGGGGCATTTGATGAAGTATATTACCCCCTTGGTGTCACAGGTAATATGATTTTTTATTTTATAAGTAGTTGGATCATCTCCTATTTCCAGAATGGGGTTATATTGTCTAGTCACCCTACAGTTTTTGCACATTTTGCAAGGGAAGAAACCTATTTTTCTTTCCATTTTGTGTATTATTTTTCTTTAGAACGGTTTTAACGGATGGAGCTGTTAGATATGCAAGATTTTGCACTTTTCTAAAGATGAAGGTAGGTGCTTTTGGGATTCTTTCACCTATCAATTTGTCCTGTTTTAGGATATCCCAATGTCTCCTAACGATCCGTTTGAGGACCCTATCTCCTTCACTATACTTGGTTATAATTGGGATTTTGAGTAAAGTGTCTCCATTTTCATTTGTATTTTTAGTTATGTTTATATTTATATCCTTTACGTTCCCGCCTATTGGTACTGGGGATTCTTGTTCTTTGTTAATTGGTTTATTTTTTATTAGTTCATTACGGTCTAACTTTTTCACTTCCTCCACTATTGGTTCTAGATCAGTTAATCTGTAGCCTTTTTCAATGAATTTTCTATTGAGCTCTGCTGTTTCCTCCTCAAAGTGTGCTATACTGCTACAGTTTCTACGGGTCCTGATAAATTGACTCCTGGGAAGATTGGTCAACCAGGTTGACAGGTGGCAGCTTTCCAAAGGTATAAAGCTATTACAATGGTTTGTGGAATGTTCTTGTTTGTATTTTGCCCTTCTCTATAAAAATTGTTAGATCCAGAAAATTGATCTTTTGTCGGCTCCAAGTTGATGTAAAATGCAAATAAAATTATTTTTTATTTAAGTTATCTAAAAATTGGTTCAGACGAGATTCCCCTCCCTCCCATCAGATACAGGTAGAGACTTTATAATCAGTGTCCTGTGTATATATATATGTATTAATTTTCACCCTCCCCTACCCTTTCTGTGCCAGCGCCGGTATTCCATACATATCTATAGCTATCTGTTTTTATAATATAAAAATATTTTATAATAGGGTTCAGTGTAAGCAGTACATTCCCCAGCTCCCCCTAGTGGTAGCTTCAGGCAGACAGAATATCATTTTACTCTTGGAAAATATCAGCAAAATCTGCACTGAATGTTGGCCCTTAAAACAGCATGGTGAGCTCTGTGGTCATAATTGTGGTCACAAATCGCTTACCCCCAATTGTATCTAGTCATCACTGATGGGACCTAAGGGGCTGTTCACATGGAGGTCTTTGACAGCTGTATGGAGGCTATGCCAAAAACCACCAGGCTGCTATGTGAACCCGGCCTCTAATTGTTTTCAGTTGCTGCTGTGGTTTATTGCGGTCACTGCACCAAGAAAGAAAATGTCCTTTTTTGGCGTGGTCATAAAACGTGGCCTACCATTGGGGTGGTGTCCATATGGCTGCCCATTGTTTTTTTGGCATGACAGCTGTGTAAAATTAAGCTGTCAAACATCTCTTTGTGAACCTTCCCTAGATCTTTTCTACTTTAGGATCTACATTATACACTCACTAACAAAATAAACTAACCTAGTAAACTGGAGTTGTTGGAATCCTATGAAACTTCTAGATGTGAATGTAATGCTGATATATACAAGTGATAGAAATATCAGAGTGAAAGGAGACGTTTAATGGGGAAAACTGTACAATTGAAGGAGGCCAAGACCCTGTTGGGCTCTTCTAGTCTGGATACAAGGTGAGATACGGTTGGGCATGGAAGCATACTGGTTCCCTATTGTATCCTGCGCAACATTTGCCCACAGATGTTAGATCCTGCACACTTGTAGGTTGTTGAAGCTGACATTGCAGTTAGTCTCATAAATGCTTGATTGGCAATAAATCTGGCCACTGGTCATGCCAATAAGTGTTGTAATCTGGTGGAGACATTCCTGGTGAAGCATCATCCTGTTAAAAAATGCCAGTTTAAAACCCTGCCGCAAGAGGCGACGCGTGACCGCAGGATGTCCTGCACATATCACTGAGCCGTTACTGTCCCTCATATCACTTCTAGGGGTGGATGACTGTCATAGGAGATGGCTCGGATTAGGGATGAGCGAATCGACTTCGGATGAAACATCCAAAGTCGATTCGCATAAAACTTTGTTTGAATACTGTATGGAGCGAGCGCTCCGTACAGTATTAGAATGTATTGGCTCAGATGAGCCGAAGTTATTGCTTTGCGAAGTCTGGGTAATAACTTCAAAAAGTTAATTTCTACTGTTAAAAATGAGTAACAATAGAAATTAACTTTTGAAGTTATTACCCAAAGTTTCGCAAGACTTCGCAAAGTAATAACTTCGGCTCATCTGAGCCGATACATTATAAGCGAGTGCTCCGTACAGTATTCAAATGAAGTTTTATGCGAATTGACTTTGGATGTTTCATCCGAAGTCGATTCGCTCATCCCTAATCCGAGCCATCTCCTATGACAGTCGGCCACCCCTAGAAGTGATATGAGGGACGCTAACGGCTCGACACTAACGAGTCGATTCGCTCATCCGTAGCTCGGATCATCACTCCAGCAGTTGAGGCTGTGTGTCGCTCCACAGCAAATGCCAGATTGAAGCTCTCCCCACCAGCCTTCAATACTATAATCTGACTGTCGATGGATCCCAAACAGAACCCGTATTTGTTACTAAAGACGATACGGTTCCAGTCTGTAGCAGTCCAGGTTTCTCATTCCTGACACCACTGTAAACGAAGGTGAAGGTGGCTGGCTGTCAATGGTAGAACATGTAATGGGCGCTGTCACTTGCTGTGGATCAACACACTGACCCAACTGCAGGTGTGAGGATCTGGGGAGCCATGGCATACAACAGTCATTTACATATCTGCATGAGATATAACTGCCTGTTGAGTTTTGCAGCAATCCAGCATTTCTATCTGGATGCGTCATTTTTTATTTTATTTTTGTTAGTGAGTGTAATGAAAGTGCTTATTGGCGGCTTACGTGATATGTAAAACAAAGCCAGTTTTTCTTTTAGGCCATCTAAGAAAAATTTGCAATAAAGCAATTATTTTTAAGGCTACTTTCACACTAGCGTTTTGGGCGGATCCGTCATGGATCTGCAAAAACGGATCCGTTACAATATTACAACCGCTTGCATCAGTCATGAACGGATCCGTTTGTATGATCTGTAACATAGCCAAGACGGATCATGAACTCCACTGTCAATGGGAGACGGATCCGTTTTCTATTGTGCCAGATTGTGTCAGAGAAAACTGATCCGTCCCCATTGACTTATATTGTGTGCCAGGACACAATAGGATCAGTTTGGCTCAGTTTCGTCAAGCGGACAGCAGAGCGCTGCAGGCAGCGTTTTGGTGTCTGCCTCCAGAGCGGAATGGTGACTGATCGGAGGCAAACTGATGCATTCTGAGCGGATCCTTTTCCATTCAGAATGCATTAGGGCAAAACTGATCCGTTTTGGACCGCTTGTGAGAGCCCTGAAACGGATCTCACAAACGGAAAGCCAAAACGCCAGTGTGAAAGTAGCCTAACTTGACTTTTGTGCAAAAGGTTATACAGGGAGTGCAGAATTATTAGGCAAGTTGTATTTTTGAGGATTAATTTTATTATTGAACAACAACCATGTTCTCAATGAACCCAAAAAACTCATTAATATCAAAGCTGAATATTTTTGGAAGTAGTTTTTAGTTTGTTTTTAGTTTTAGCTATTTTAGGGGGATATCTGTGTGTGCAGGTGACTATTACTGTGCATAATTATTAGGCAACTTAACAAAAAACAAATATATACCCATTTCAATTATTTATTTTTACCAGTGAAACCAATATAACATCTCAACATTCACAAATATACATTTCTGACATTTAAAAACAAAACAAAAACAAATCAGTGACCAATATAGCCACCTTTCTTTGCAAGGACACTCAAAAGCCTGCCATCCATGGATTCTGTCAGTGTTTTGATCTGTTCACCATCAACATTGCGTGCAGCAGCAACCACAGCCTCCCAGACACTGTTCAGAGAGGTGTACTGATTTCCCTCCTTGTAAATCTCACATTTGATGATGGACCACAGGTTCTCAATGGGGTTCAGTTCAGGTGAACAAGGAGGCCATGTCATTAGATTTTCTTCTTTTATACCCTTTTTTGCCAGCCACGCTGTGGAGTACTTGGACGCGTGTGATGGAGCATTGTCCTGCATGAAAATCATGTTTTTCTTGAAGGATGCAGACTTCTTCCTGTACCACTGCTTGAAGAAGGTGTCTTCCAGAAACTGGCAGTAGGACTGGGAGTTGAGCTTGACTCCATCCTCAACCCGAAAAGGCCCCACAAGCTCATCTTTGATGATACCAGCCCAAACCAGTACTCCACCTCCACCTTGCTGGCGTCTGAGTCGGACTGGAGCTCTCTGCCCTTTACCAATCCAGCCACGGGCCCATCCATCTGGCCCATCAAGACTCACTCTCATTTCATCAGTCCATAAAACCTTAGAAAAATCAGTCTTGAGATATTTCTTGGCCCAGTCTTGACGTTTCAGCTTGTGTGTCTTGTTCAGTGGTGGTCGTCTTTCAGCCTTTCTTACCTTGGCCATGTCTCTGAGTATTGCACACCTTGTGCTTTTGGGCACTCCAGTGATGTTGCAGCTCTGAAATATGGCCAAACTGGTGGCAAGTGGCATCTTGGCAGCTGCACGCTTGACTTTTCTCAGTTCATGGGCAGTTATTTTGCGCCTTGGTTTTTCCACACGCTTCTTGAGACCCTGTTGACTATTTTGAATGAAACGCTTGATTGTTCGATGATCACGCTTCAGAAGCTTTGCAATTTTAAGAGTGCTGCATCCCTCTGCAAGATATCTCACTATTTTTGACTTTTCTGAGCCTGTCAAGTCCTTCTTTTGACCCATTTTGCCAAAGGAAAGGAAGTTGCCTAATAATTATGCACACCTGATATAGGGTGTTGATGTCATTAGACGACACCACTTCTCATTACAGAGATGCACATCACCTAAAATGCTTAATTGGTAGTAGGCTTTCGAGCCTATACAGCTTGGAGTAAGACAACATGCATAAAGAGGATGATGTGGTCAAAATACTCATTTGCCTAATAATTCTGCACGCAGTGTACAGTTGCAGCCACGGTGACCATAGCAGCAAAGTGCTATGTAAAACTATGTAAAGAACAAAGTATTTCAGAAGAATATTTAATTAACTCAGATCTAGCATGTGTTATTTATGTGTTCCCTTTATTTTTTTGAGCAGTGTATTTATTAATGACATTATCAACTTCTCTTCTAGAAGCCACCACGTTCAGTCTGCAGTGAGAGCTGTCCACCAGGGTCCAGGAAAATTATGCTGCAAGAAAAGCCAGTCTGCTGCTATGACTGTGTCCCTTGTCCAAGAGGAGAAGTTACCAATCAAGCTGGTAAGTGCTGGCACTACCATACTTTTCAGTATACGCCACATGCACTTTTAAGTAAATACCTTACAGTGTGCTTGATTCTCTCCTGTAGACATGATCAGCTGTTGGAAATGTCCATATGACCAATGGCCAAATACGAAGAACAATAAATGCACTGAAAAACAAATGGCCTATCTGTCCTACAAAGAACTGTTGGGTATGACCCTTGCTTGCAGTGCTGTTCTGCTTTCTCTAGTTTCTCTGGTAACCCTTGCTGTCTTCACCTATTATCAGAACTCTTCGGTCATCAAGGCCACCAACAAAAACCTAAGTTTGCTTCTTCTATTGTCTCTCACCTTTACATTTTGCAGCTGTCTGGTCTTCATTGGATATCCAAGAAACATAACTTGTTTACTACGTCAAACAATTTTTGGAATGTCTTTTACAGTCTCTGTGTCCTCCTTGTTGGCAAAAACTATACTTGTGATTGTGGCTTTTCGGGCAACCAAACCGGGAAGCCGGCTGAGAAGATTCATGGGGCAGAAGCTTCCATGTTCCATTGTTGGTTTGTGCTCCTCTCTTCAGGCTGTTATCTGTGCCTTGTGGTTGGGAACATGTCCTCCTACCCCATTTTTTGATCTCAACTCTCAGCCAGGTCAGATAGTGATTGTATGTGAAGAACACCTTGGATTCTATGTCATGCTGGCCTACATTGGTTGTCTTGCGTTGGGATGTTCTGTCATAGCTTTTCCGGCTAGAAAGCTACCTGACAGATACAATGAAGCAAAATTCATTACATTCAGCATGTTAGTCTTCTTTAGTGCCTGGATTACCTTCATACCAGCGTACCTGAGCACCAAAGGGAAGTACACAGTAGCTGTAGAAGTTTTTGCCATTCTGGTATCTGCAGCTGGAGTTTTGTTCTGTATTTTCTTTCCCAAATGTTACATACTCTTTTGTACACCAGAGAAGACAAAGATGGCAGCAATAAAATGTCACAGGCTATCAACACAGTGCTCTATAAAAAGGTTAGTTTAGCCGTGTCTAAAAAGAGCAAAACCTGTTTTAGAGTGGTTTCATGGAGAATTTTTTTGAAAAATAGCAGAATAGTTTTCGATACAGAGCACAAATATAAGGCAAAGAGTTTAGCTCAACTGCAGTGGTGTTATTTCAAAAAAACAAAAACCTTTTGTGTGAAACCATCCTTAGACCTTTTGCATATGACTGTGTCTGTATTTCGGTCCTCAGACGATGGATCCACAAAATATGGATACCTTTCCAGGGCATTCTGCATTTTTTTTACTCCCATCAATATAAAGGACCATTCGGGGAGAAGCTGCAACGGCGGTGTGGGGAGCCAGGTAAGTATATTCATTGTGTGGGACCCGGGCGTATGGGGGGCATTTAATAACTCTTGGATATCCCCTTTAAGTATGGACGGCACAGCAGTCAAAGTAATTGTGGTGTGCCAGCGGCTGCGGCAGCGATCTAACATCCAGATAAATAAAATAAGAAATTCCACTCCCAGGGATGTAAAACAAAGGTAGTGTGACACTACTTCCGATTTACAGCCCTGGGAGTGTCGTGGAAATTATATATATCTATATTAGCAAAGAAAAGGGGGTTAGTCAGCACCTCCCAATGCGCAGGTGCACACTGCCATGGCAAAAACCTAGAGAAAAAAAGACAATGCAGCAGCACCCTGCAAATCAGATAAAGTACAACAATGCCATGGTCACAAAAAATATTATAGTGCTAATGCTACGCTTATTTATACAGTGAGATGCTTGGCAAATGTATTTTGTACAAAACCATCTGAACCCGTCTGCCGTACGTCAAGGCGATCTCTGTAAGACGGGTCCAAACACTAAATACTACCTGATATGTACCATAATGTCCGCCATAAAGTTCAGGAAGTATTGGATCCACATGCATGCTGGGTCCACTCTGTCTTTTACCATTTTTGGTGCCATAATCGCCTCCATTATAAGGGATGCAGGCACCAACATGCATGCCGAGCCCACTCTATACCTTTCCTTGTGCCAGACAGCTTCCAATGAATGTAGTGAGAGCAGGCTACAGCTTGATACTGAAACTAATTAAAATCAGCCTATGGGGCAGACAGGCTAATCAGGAGTGCACGACTCGCTGGAGTGCCACATCTCCAGCATTGTAAATTTGCAAAGAAAAGGGGGTTAGTCAGCTCCTCCCAATATACACATACATACACTGCGTGCAGAATTATTAGGCAAATGAGTATTTTGACCACATCATCCTCTTTATGCATGTTGTCTTACTCCAAGCTGTATAGGCTCGAAAGCCTACTACCAATTAAGCATATTAGGTGATGTGCATCTCTGTAATGAGAAGGGGTGTGGTCTAATGACATCAACACCCTATATTAGGTGTGCATAATTATTAGGCAACTTCCTTTCCTTTGGCAAAATGGGTCAAAAGAAGGACTTGACAGGCTCAGAAAAGTCAAAAATAGTGAGATATCTTGCAGAGGGATGCAGCACTCTTAAAATTGCAAAGCTTCTGAAGCGTGATCATCGAACAATCAAGCGTTTCATTCAAAATAGTCAACAGGGTCTCAAGAAGCGTGTGGAAAAACCAAGGCACAAAATAACTGCCCATGAACTGAGAAAAGTCAAGCGTGCAGCTGCCAAGATGCCACTTGCCACCAGTTTGGCCATATTTCAGAGCTGCAACATCACTGGAGTGCCCAAAAGCACAAGGTGTGCAATACTCAGAGACATGGCCAAGGTAAGAAAGGCTGAAAGACGACCACCACTGAACAAGACACACAAGGTGAAACGTCAAGACTGGGCCAAGAAATATCTCAAGACTGATTTTTCTAAGGTTTTATGGACTGATGAAATGAGAGTGAGTCTTGGCTGGCCAGATGGATGGGCCCGTGGCTGGATTGGTAAAGGGCAGAGAGCTCCAGTCCGACTCAGACGCCAGCAAGGTGGAGGTGGAGTACTGGTTTGAGCTGGTATCATCAAAGATGAGCTTGTGGGGCCTTTTCGGGTTGAGGATGGAGTCAAGCTCAACTTCCAGTCCTACTGCCAGTTTCTGGAAGACACCTTCTTCAAGCAGTGGTACAGGAAGAAGTCTACATCCTTCAAGAAAAACATGATTTTCATGCAGGACAATGCTCCATCACACGCGTCCAAGTACTCCACAGCGTGGCTGGCAAAAAAGGGTATAAAATAAGAAAATCTAATGACATGGCCTCCTTGATCACCTGATCTGAACCCCATTGAGAACCTGTGGTCCATCATCAAATGTGAGATTTACAAGGAGGGAAAACAGTACACCTCTCTGAACAGTGTCTGGGAGGCTGTGGTTGCTGCTGCACGCAATGTTGATGGTGAACAGATCAAAACACTGACAGAATCCATGGATGGCAGGCTTTTGAGTGTCCTTGCAAAGAAAGGTGGCTATATTGGTTTTTGTTTTGTTTTTGAATGTCAGAAATGTATATTTGTGAATGTTGAGATGTTATATTGGTTTCACTGGTAAAAATAAATAATTGAAATGGGTATATATTTGTTTTTTGTTAAGTTGCCTAATAATTATGCACAGTAATAGTCACCTGCACACACAGATATCCGCCTAAAATAGCTAAAACTAAAAACTACTTCCAAAAATATTCAGCTTTGATATTAATGAGTTTTTTGGGTTCATTGAGAACATGGTTGTTGTTCAATAATAAAATTAATCCTCAAAAATACAACTTGCCTAATAATTCTGCACTCCCTGTACACAGCAAAACACTACATACATACAGTCGTGGCCAAAAGTTTTGAGAATGACACAAATATTAGTTTTCACAAAGTTTGCTGCTAAACTGCTTTTAGATCTTTGTTTCAGTTGTTTCTGTGATGTAGTGAAATATAATTACACGCACTTCATACGTTTCAAAGGCTTTTATTGACAATTACATGACATTTATGCAAAGAGTCAGTATTTGCAGTGTTGGCCCTTCTTTTTCAGGACCTCTGCAATTTGACTGGGCATGCTCTCAATCAACTTCTGGGCCAATTCCTGACTGATAGCAACCCATTCTTTCATAATCACTTTTTGGAGTTTGTCAGAATGAGTGGGTTTTGTTTGTCCACCCGCCTCTTGAGGATTGACCACAAGTTCTCAATGGGATTAAGATCTGGGGAGTTTCCAGGCCATGGACCCAAAATGTCAATGTGAATGTGATTGACAGATCAATATAAAGTTGTTTTTACATGGTTTACAATGCGGACAGGGGGTACTCTTATATCATTGGAATACACTTTAATAGATCTATGACTGCATAGGAATAACTAAATATGTTTATAGGGCCTGTCAGTGTCCCTTTAAGCAGCAACTTTTCCAATTTCCAATATTTATGTAATTCTCAAAACTTTTGGCCACGACTGTACATACATACACAAACTCACAAAAAGTTAGGGATATTTGACTTTCGGGTGAAATTTACGGAACACTACAAAGATATCATGAAAGTAGGCAATTCAGTAGAAACATACAATGGTAATTTCCTCATCTCAAGCAATTTATTGAAACAAAAGCCAACAGTGGTTGGGTATACCCCCACAAAAAATGGTAATGTCTCAAAAACTTGTCATGTGGCCTTGAGCATCAATTACAGCATGTCTCATGCTGTTCACAAGTCGACTTATTGTCTGCTGAGGCATGGCATCCTACTCTTCTTGAAGGGCGGCCCCCAGGTCGTTGAGGTTCTGGGGTACAGAGTTACGAGCCTCTACACGGCGACTCAGCTGATCCCATAGGTTTTCAATGGGCTTCAGGTCTGGAGAAAGTGCAGGTCACTCCATTTGAGGTCCCCCAGTGTCCAGCAGCCGTTCGCTAATGATGCGACCTCCATGAGCTGGCGCACTGTCATCCATAAAGATGAAATTAGGCCTGTGTTGTTCATGCAGAGGCACAATGACTGGATTAATGATGTTATTCAGGTAGTATGGGCTTGTACCTGTACTATTCACAAAGTGTAGGGCAGTTCTGTATTGACTAGACAAACCTGCCCACCCTGTAACACCACCACCACCAAAGGCTCGTCTGGTGACAACAGTGGCTGATGCATAGCGCTCTCCTTGACATCTCCAACATCGTTGACGGCCGGCATTTCTGCTCAGCGTGAATTGACTTTCATCAGTGAACAGCACTGAGGCCTGTCACGATCTTGCCCGATTCCCCAGGTCGCAGTACCTGATCAGATCGGGTTCAGGAACCAGCGGTCAATCGGGACAAGTACTGACACTACACACACTATCGACTTTGATCACCCTGCATCCTACAATCTACCATATTGCACGGGAGATCAAATTGTTGCCGGTTCCTTCTAACAACTACTAAACTTCTGAGATTCGCATTTTAAAGCAAACAGGTAGCTGAAAATTAGGAACTCGAATTGCCTTAAAAAATATTGCCCGTTCTAGGTTAAATAATTGGTTTTAATAAAAATTGAAAGATGTAAAAAACAGAAGCATACAAATATACACAGAACAGTTATTAAAATGAAAGGATGAAAGAAAACTGACGCCTACACAGAGACTTGCAGCTATCAGGTCCTGAGGAAAGACACGGATCCTCATTCAATCAGATTGGCCTCAAAATGGGGAACACGGTACAATCTGCTCTGTCCAATTTATAAGAATTGGTCCAGGCAGTCTGTAAACCCGCCTTTAGGGCGTGACATATGGGTTGTCTCCGACTTTTATGACCGGTCAGTCACGCTGAAATCTGGTCTAAAATGGAGTTCTGCCCATAACTCTACACAGGAGAATGCCTGCCCGATATTTGTGGGCTCATTTTTCAGCCCTCAGTATTGGGGTCACCAAACGCCATGTGACCCCAATCAGAAGAACAGATTTTTCTAAGCCAGGATTTAACATAACTGGGTGGTTTTTGGTATGTGTGGCACCGTCACCTCCTGACCGTTAAAATGGCGTACCTCGATAGTCTCTATTGAGCTGTATTTTAGAGTTATGACCGGAGTAAGATTTTTGGATTTTCCCAATGACAGCGAGGTGTGGAGAGCAGTTTGCCCCCACCTTCCGGAAGCGTGCCCCTATCATAAAGTAATAAACCCCTTTGAAGCTGTCCACTATACAGGCATGTTTATATAAAGTGTCGTGGAGGCCAGTGATCGTTGTCACCTCTAGGTCAGGGACTAAGAAGTTTATGGCGGTGGTCTGGTTTTGGATATGGGGGAAGAGGGAGAGAAGGGAGTTATTTGTTTGAATAAGGGGGAGCTCCGAGTCCCCAGAACAAAGGCCAAGCACTCATGCTCAGTGTGCCACAAGGCCCACTGGTCCAGCATAGATGCTCCTTGGCCCATGCAAGACGATGACACCTTTGCCTGGTGGTGTGGCCAAGATCCCGCCGGCGCACTATGATGACCATTGTGGGCAGCAGCATCGTTCCATGCAGTGCGCATGTGGCGGCGGGATCTCGACCAGTACACTGAATGACGGAAGAGGCTTACAGTGCGAGCCAAGCAACAGGCTGGGGAGGGGTTATGTGAGAAGAATGCAGAGCGGCCTGGGCACATGCAAGTCCTCTTTTACATATGAATAAAACTCAGTTTTTGCCCCTGGTGAACATCCAAACAAAAGTACAAAGGTACCGTTTGACTGATCTATAGTTATTCTACAGTGCTATGTAAGTGGTCTATAAGGGCAAATTGTGGTGACAGACTCCCTTTAAAAAAGAAAAGTATTAGGAGAACTCAGTGGCCGCTCTTCATATTTGTTCTATAGAAGCATCAGTTCTTTCTGTCCAGAATATGGAAACTGCCCTTGTAGAATGGGCCCCAAAACTCAAAGAGCAAGGTCTATCTGCAGAAGAACAGGCTAGGCATATGGCACTAACAATCCACACTTACTAGAAAGCTTATGTCCCTTAGGCTAGTTTCACACTAGCGTTTTGTCAGATCTGGCAGGCTGTTCTGGTATTGCCGGAAGCTACAAGGATGCCATCCGGCCCCCTTACACTATAATGGGGACCAGTGGAGATCCGCCTGCAACCCAGCAAATATGCCAAGAATCGGCTGGACAAATACTGCTGAATTTTTTTAGTGCAAATCTGTAATCTTTCCATCAGAGGGGGGGCTAGCTCTAGGCGGTAACCATACCTCACAATGCTTTTTATCTAAGAGCAGGCCCAGTTTAACTGTCCCAGTCCCAAGAAATATCTCGCTCTTCCTACAACCATTGTCTTTCCAATTCTTGCTCCTCCTAAACCCTCTATAGTCCTCCTTCCTATTTCTACGAAAAAGGCGTTCTCGGTTTAGAAAAAATAAGGACTGGAAAGGACTTCTTATCAGAAGCTTGCTCTAACAGGTCATCTAACACCGGACCAAAGAGGTATTCTCCATGACAAGGCATACAACATAAATTAGCTCTGGACCCGGGATCGGCCGACCATGCCTTCAACAACAATGCTCTTCTGGCGGAGCTAGAAAGCGTCACTGACCGGGCATTAAAGGGGTTATGCAGAAGCTAATGATGACCTATCCTCAGGATAGGTCATGATTATCACATCGCTTACCAAGCACAACACCGTACCTCGTATAGCGGCTGTGCTTGGTATTGCAGCTCAGCCTCGTTGACTTGAATGGGGCTGAGCTGCAACTAGGCCATATGACTGATGTACGGTGACGTCATATGGCTTAGGAAAAGGCCACAGCGCTCATGGAGCACCCAAGCCTCTCCTAACAGGTGCCAGACCCCCGCCAATCTGACATTGATGACCTATCCAGAGGATAGGTCATCAATATTAAATTACCAAATAACCCCTTTAAGTCATGCGCTTGACCAAAAGGTTGGTCCTCTTATTCACCAATGAGCACACCCCTGCTGGAGTTCACATGCAACCAGAGATTGGAAGTCACACAGAGCACATCACTTCAGTGGAACCTCTTCTTCCAGTAAGATGCCCCACTTCTGTCAAGCAGACCCCCACTTTCAGGTCCCATCACAGGGGGTGGTTCCCTTTTTAAAGCTCTCCATAGGTGTTCCTTTTTCCTGTCCTGGGGCTGGTCCCTCATGGTGCCGTTAAGGGTGTAAAGGAATACAGTTGCATGCATAAGATCTTATTCTCATACTTGCAAACATGAGTTTATAAGCTATCAAAGGGGTTGACCCACCTTGTCCGCGCCCATCGTCCTGGAGCCCATCACCGCCTACCAGTTAATTTATTCACTGCACTTGCCCTGACGTCATTCCTTCCAAGTGCCGTAATCTCACGCAGTGTACACAGTAGTCTGCGCCCGTGCGGACTACTGGCACAGGCTTCGTCGATCCAACTGTGCATGCGCCGGCTCCCTGCGCACGTCGCTGGCACCGGAAAAGACCTTAGAATTCGGAACAGGGAGCCGGCAGATGCGCAGCTGGATCGACGAAGCCTGTGCCAGTAGTCCGCACGGGCGCAGACTACTGTGTACACTGCGCCTGCGCGAGATTACGGCGCTTGGAAGGAATGACATCAGGGCAAGTGCAGTGAATAAATTAACTGGTAGGCGGTGGTGGGCTCCAACGGATCGTGGGACAACCCCTTGGGCTCCTTATCAAGGTCATTTACATAGTAGGGATCGACAGATATTGATTTTTTAGGGCCGATACCGATAATTTGTGAACTTTCAGGCCGATAGCCGATAATTTATACCGATATTCTGTGAAATTTCATTTTTTTAAAAATAAAATTCCTACACAAATCTGCTGAAAATTTATATTTTTATTGTAATGTGTATTTATATATTTTTTTAAATCTTTCTTTTTTATTTATACTTAAAGAGGACCTTTCACTAGAATAAAACATCTAAACTAAGTATACAGACATGTAGAGCGGCGCCCAGGGATCTCCCTGCACTTACTGTTATACCTGGTGTCGCTCCGTTCGCCCGGTATCTTCATAGTTAGGCTCCACCCAGGGGAACCTCCAGGCGTCTCATTCTCCCAGGCTGTAGCGCTGGCCAATCGCAGCGCTCAGCTCATAGCCTGAGAGAAAAAATTACCACTGAGGAAGGGGAGAGCCTTCCCCGAAACGCGTTTGGTTTCAAGAGATCCAAATAGGAGATCATAATATGACCCGTCTGTGAGAAGAAATATTTCTATAACAGTGCACTGTAAGCTCGATATTGGCCGCTACAACGAATGTTTGAGCCCAAAAAATCGACGAATACAATCCTGTGTGCCGATACGTCATTTCCGGAGCGACAAACCTATCTCCGAATCCACGTGGGACGCTGATTGTGAAACAGCCGGGACGCCGGCATTCAGCGAACCCCGAACAATTTGACTGACTGACCGGCACCAAGGAAAGGTAAGCCCACATAGTGGGTGATCACTAGGCATATTCAAACCGCCAACTGCCAAGTAAAACTTGCATAAGAAAGAAACAGTCACGTTTGAAGTCAACTATAGTTGAAACATTGACTTTATTCTAGCGAACATCATTCCGCATTGTCTTCCTTTATCAAGGATAAGAACAAGGAGGACTCTCTTTTTTTTCTTCCCCCCTTTTTTTCCCATCTACAGGAATCCATTTGTGAACATTTATATGTGTTTTTTCCTGCAGCGACCATGAGAACAACATAAGGATCAATATACAATACAGGGTGTCAAAATATATGATTTATGATATCATGTTATGATCAGCACAATACTGTGTGAAACCTTCTTAATAGTCATTCAGTGTTAGGATATATTTAATTGCTTATAAATATTTTTATCCTTTTACTCTTTTTATGTACTTGTTAATAAACTTTGTGATCTCCACTGAACCATATGGTCCCATGTGTTGAGAGTGCCAGTCTTTCAATACTAAATAGGAGCTCACACTGTCCCTGCTGCTCTGTGCTTTGTGCACACAGCAGCATGGAGCTTACCATGGCAGCCAGGGCTTCAATAGCGTTCTGGCTGCCATGGTAACTGATCGGAGCCCCAGGCTTACACTGCTGGGGCTCCGATCGAAGGAGGAGGGGACCCTGTGGCCACTGCCACCAATGATTAAAACTAGGGGGGGGGGGGGGGCGCACTGCTCCAACAATATTGTTTTTTTTTAATCAGATCTTTTTTATTGAACATTTACAATGTAAATACACTGTTGTATATATCACAATCAATAGAATCTATAGAGCACCTTGGACATTCAGCCTTGGGTCTAAACCCTATGCGAAACAAAACAAAAAGGGTCTTGTAGACCCTGTGGACAATGAACAGCTGCAAGAGTTTACGCCCTTCACTCAAGGAAGAGAGAGGTATCGCCTCCAGTATGTCAGACCATTGGTCATCTTTTAGCTTGCTAACATCTTTCTCCCATTTACCCCTAGCCGCAAGCGGATGTAACAGTAAAAACTTGTCAAGCAACAGCTTGTATATACAGGAGATCATACCTCTCTTCGCCCCCCTGGACAGAATCTGGTGCAATGCGGCATCTCTCCCTGCCACCACAGTCGGACCCCTAAATGTGGAGTTGTATGCGTGTCTCACCTGAAGGTACTTATAGAAGAGGGTTCTAGGCAATCCATATACCTCCTGCAGTCTGGAGAAGGACATGAAGTTTTTATCTTCCAGAAGGTGGCCCAACCTCAGAATACCCTTCCTTTTCCATGCCCCAAAATCAGACAAAGAGAGGAACTCCGTCAGCACGGGATTGTCCCACAATGGAGTGTATTCCGTATTGCCGACAACCCCTCTCAGGTGTCTAACCCCGTTCCACACGGACTGCATCAAGTATCCCAAATCTCCCATCGGACCACTCTTCCCGGCACCTCTAGTCTCCAGGATCAACATTAGGTCACTAGATGACAAGCAATGAGTAAACAGCTGGCACGTCACCTCACTCGACTCTAGTTCTATCCACCCTTTAAAATGTTGGCATTGTGCAGCCAGGAAGTACACCCAGGGGTTTGGCACTGCAAGGCCCCCTTCCGTTTTAGGATATTGCAACGTTTCAAGTTTAATTCTCGGTTGCCCCTTTCGCCATATGAGCTCCCTAAAAGTAGCATTAATTTGATCAAATTTGGACTTCGACAGCCAGACCGGGGAATTATGTAAAATATAGAGCAGCTGGGGCATCAACACCATTTTAATAAGATTCGCTCTTCCCGCCACCGACAGGTACAGTTTACACCATGCCTTAACTTTATTTCGAAATTTAATAACCAGCGGGTCAAAGTTAAGGCGCTCAAAGTCCCGGATTCTAGGGGATACATGAATACCTAAATACTTAAAGGTCGCTACGCATGGAATATTTCTTTCTCGCACTGTCTGCGACTGTACTTGCCCGTCAAGCAGCATAATTGCCGATTTACCCCAGTTAATAGTCAGACCCAACAAGGCACCGAAGCGGTCAATGATTTTCATAGCCGCTTCCAGAGATGGACCAGTGTCCCCTAGGAAAAGCAAAGTATCGTCCGCATACATCGCCACTTTATTGTTAACTGTTCCATACTGGAACCCCCGAATGTCCAATGACCTACGAATCGCTGCAGCTAACGGCTCAATCGCAACTGCAAACAGAGGCGACAGCGGGCACCCCTGTCTAGTGCCCCGGCCCAAACAGAACTTGGGGGACACCCCACCATTCGCCCTGACACATGCTTTGGGATTAGAGTATAACACTCGAACCCAGGATATGTACTCATCTCCAAATCCCATATGTGCCATAACTCTCCACAGGAATCGCCACTCAATGCTGTCGAAGGCCTTGGCCGCGTCTAAAGAAAGGATAGCTCTATCTCCAACATTTTCAGCTGGAAGTTGAATACTGGCAAACACTCTTCTTATATTAATTGACGTAGATTTCTGAGGCATGAAGCCAGTCTGGTCAGAGTGTATGATAGACAAAATCACTTTAGACAGACGCGTGGCCAATACCTTCGCAAGCAACTTAACATCAGTGGAGAGCAAAGAGATCGGTCTATATGAGTCAGGGAGAGAGTGATCCTTGTCCGGCTTAGGAATGACGACTATTAGCGCCTCCTGCATAGACGGGGGCAACACCCCCCCTCTCTGGAATAATTAAATACCTTCAAAAGTTCCGGGAGCAATACTTCCGCAAAGGTCTTATATACTTCCGCCGGGAGCCCATCTAAACCTGGCGCCTTGTCGTTAGCCATAGCAGCTAGCGCCGCCCTCATCTCTTCTAACTCAATCGGCTCCTCTAACCGCATACTATCTTCCCTAGACAGCTTAGGGAGATGTAATGTATTCAAAAAGGCGTCAATCTCCTCATCCGAACATGTCACCTTAGAAGTATACAGAGACGAATAAAAATTGTTCAGTATATTTAAAATGTTATCAGTATCGCGCCTCAAGACGCCACCAGCATCTAACAGGCCAGAAATACATTGTGACCCTTGCTGAGCTTTCGCAATAACCGAGAGCATATAGCCTACACTCTCCCCTTCAGTAAAAAACTGCTGCTTGTAAAACAGTCGTTTCCTCTCTGCTACTTCCAAGAGGTGGCACCTCAGCTCCTCCTGCCTAGTCTTTAAGGCATTACTTGTTAGGTTAGATGGATTCAACACAAAGGCTTCCTCCGCTAGCTTCATATTATCATGTTTCTGCAGATCAAGCTCTCTGGACTTAGATTTAATCCGACTGACTGTTTTGATAAGGGAGCCCCTGAGGAAGGCCTTCATCGCCTCCCAAACAACTATCGGAGACACAGTCCCCTCATTTATATGAAAATATTCCCTAAGGGATTAAAGCGAATCGGACGGGTCACCCATCAGTGTTAGCCAGAAAGCGCTTAAACGCCAGTATCTAACCCCCGGCCTGGCTGTCTCAGAAATGTCAAGGGCGATACTAAATATGGAGTGGTCCGACAAGGTCCTGGCAAGATACTCTGAGTTCTGTACAAGTGGAAACATATGAGCATTCACCAAACCCAGATCTATGCGCGACAGGGAGCCATAAGTCGAGGAGCAACACGAGTACTTCCTGTCTAGGGGGTGGGTCTCTCTCCATACGTCTGTCAGACCTACCTCCTTCAGTATTCTCGCAAATGGGGTTTTACCCGTAGTACTACCGCTAGATGTGATCTGGCATCTATCAAGCGAGCTGTCAAGTACATTATTAAAATCTCCCACTATTAGCATTGGAAGTTCAGAAAATACTGCCATAAACTCTATAAGCTTCCTTAAAGGCACCGAGGAAAATGGCGGGGGTATATAGATTGTCGCCAACACCATTCTCAACCCTTGGACCACGCAATGTATTCCTATATACCTTTCCTCTTCATCCACACATACCCTAAGGCATTCAAATATAATATTCTTATGGACCAGGATACTAATACCCCTGGAATATGAGGAGAAGACGGAATGCACCGAATAACTCAACCACGGCTTTTGCAGAACATGTATAGATTGTTTGGTCATATGCGTTTCTTGCAAGCATATTATTGCTGGCTGATATCTAGATAGGTAACGGAACAGACCTTGTCTTTTCGTAGCATCCGCCATTCCCCTCACATTCCAACTAAGTATTCTTGTAACAGGTCCCATAAGAATGCGTACATAAAGAAAAGTACAATTGGGCTCCACACATCTCCACCTCCCAGCAGCTGCAAGGAAAAGCAATGTTAATCACCAGAGTACAGTCTCCCATCCCTTCTCCATTTCCTCCATCCAGGTGTAGAAGGACTGTACGTTTCAACATCTTAGAATTGCTATCAATAGCACATTTGACAGTATTAACCCCCACTGACCCCTTCCCCCCACCCAACTATCCCAACCCACACAATAAACATAGGTAGCATAACTAGATTTGTTAGTGAACCTGGGGCCAACATTGTGAACCTGGCCCAACAGCGCCTGAAGCAGCACAGCATCCAACAAGATACCATAGGCAGGCACATTGAGAAAGTGGGGAGCAACCGAGGGCGTATGCTCTACCCACAAAGTGTCTCCAGCAACCGGCTAAAGACAAAAGTGAAATGTCCACAACGGTGGGTGGACAGTCCAGGGGACATCAAAACTCCATTCAGGAACAGAAATGTCCATCAGTCTCAGGTGTCAGTTGATGGGATCCTGGGCGACGGGCGACGTTTATTTTGATCCAGCCACTTGACCGCAGCATCCGAATCCTCAAAGAACACAGCAGTTCCAAACGCCACCACCCTGAGCCTGGCCGGGAACATCATGGAATACTGGACTTGCAAGTCTCTCAGCCTCTGTTTAATCTCCACGAATCGAGCCCTCTTCTTTTGTACATCCGACGAATAATCTGGGAACAGAGACACCTGAACCCCATTGATTTTCAAATCAGGGTGAGACCTCGCAGCCCTCAGTATAGTGTCCCTGTCGCGATAATGCAGGATTTTAGCAAGTATTGGGCGTGGCGGACGCCCTGGTGGCAAGGGCCTAGTGGGGACCCGATGTGCTCGTTCAACCGCATAAAGTGCAGAGAGTCCTCTATCACGGAACTTTTCCGCAAGCCATTTTTCAATAAATTCAGTAGCCTCTGGGCCTTCAGACTTCTCAGTTATTTCCACCAGCCTTATATTATTGTGGCGAGAGCGGTTTTCAAGGTCGTCAGTTTTTGCATAAAGCGCCGCTATGTCCTTTGACGCAGCCCGGCTCTCTCTCTGTAGGGTAGCAGCCCCATCTTCCAGATCCGAGACCCTCCTCTCTACTTCTAAGGTGCGTTCTGCCACCTTATGCAGGTCATGACGGATAATGGATATATCAGCTTTTAGGCTTCAAATATTAATATTCATAGACTGGAGGGTGACATTACAATTAGCAATAGCTGCCATCACATCTTTCAAAGTAGGCTCAGGGGTAGTGATCACTGGCAGACCCTTTTCAGTGCTGCACAGGCTAGTACTCGCCCCCCCCTCTTGCTGGCCGAGGGGTTGCTGATCATCAGCACAGGGGCCATCTTGCTCCCCTAAGCCCTCCTCCACTGGTGCCAGGGCGTCATCTCCTTCTCCCCAAACATGGCTGGGGGACTGATGGGGCTTGTGAGCGAAGCGCTCCAGCCGCGCTGCAGCTCACTGACTCACCGCCGCCCGCAGGTCAGGCCAGTCCTCCTCCTCAGCGCCATCTTGAAAGCGGCTCTCTTTCTCCTGGCGGCTCGGCGTTTTGCCCCTTTTCGCAGGCATGATGTTGGATTTCTGCACCGGGCCGCTGCCCGAGTATGTCCACCGCTCCTCCAGTTAATCGCAGCACAAATCTCCACCGCTGTGAGTATAAAAGATAGGATTTTTGCTGGTGTGACGTGCGTCCTACTCCATGCGCCGCTAGGCTCCGCCCCCGCCACCAATGTTTTTAATACTGGGGTGGGGGGCGCACTGCGCCACCAATGTTTTTAATACGGGGGTGGGGGGCGCACTGCACCACCAATGATTAATACTGGGGGCCTTGGGGGGGGGGGGGGGCACACTGCGCCACCAATGAACATAAATCTCTGATTTATTCATATACAGGAGGCGGGAGCTGGCTGCAGAATCACATAGCCGGCTCCCGACCTCTATGAGCGGTAGCTGCGATCCGCGGCACCTGAGGGGTTAACTACCGCGGATCGCAGCTACCGCTCACAGAGGTCGGGAGCGGCTATGTGATTCTGCAGCCAGCTCCCGCCTCCTGTTCAATTTGAATGAATGAGTAAGTTAACATCATTGGTGGCGCAGCGGCCACAGCCCCTCCCCTTCTCTTGTCCTCCCTCCTCTCATTTGCGGCAGCAGCAGCATCACAGGGGGAGGGAGACACTGCTTCCTTCTCCCCTGTGCTGCTGAGGGAACACGGAGAGCGCTGAGAGCAGCGCGTTCTGTGTTCCCAATACGTTATCGGAATATCAGCAAAATAGATGCCGATACCTGTCAAAATCCTGAATATCGGCCGATAATATCGGTAAAACCGATAATCGGTCGATCCCTATTACATAGCAATAAAATTGCTTTTTTGACGAATAAAAGACACACAGAGCAGTAAGAGTGGGATCATTTAATACAAAACAAGGAGACTGATGGGCACATATGAATATCTCGGTAGGGTAAATCCTGGTGACAGAATCCCTTTAAGTCATAGGGACATCATGGAAGAAGTAGGGGGATAGGTTAAGTACCAGACCCCATTTATAGGCCAAATAAGTGCCTCTGCAAAGAGCTGCTTCTGAGCGACCATGAATGACATCAGTTTAATTCAGGGATGCCCAACCTGTGGTCCTCCAGCCATTGCAAAATTACAACTCCCAGCATGCTTGGACAGCCTACGGCTATAAGGGCATGCTGGGAGTTGTAGTTTTGCAATAACTGGCGGGCTGCAGGATGAGCATCGCTGGTTTAATTAAAGGTACTGTATGAGATTTATGGGCTGTGTGGGGTATTGCTCACTTGGATGAGGTTGGACTGCAATGGCAAACAGAAGCCATGGACAGGGACATTTCATACAACCCTTTCTCCTCAACATAATGGCATGAGAAAGCTTTGCATGTTGTCATATTCAAGTCTAAGGTGTCCAGCTTCAGAAATTCCTGTGGTGCCATACTACTGAGCGACAGGCACTCCATGCGCCACCATACGCTACCGCATCATGCCCAAGAAGCATCCGGTGGAACATGGGATTAAAAGGTTTTCTGATACTTGGAAACTGATAGGCTATCAATATCAGATTGGTGGGGGTGTGACACCCTGCATCCCCACCGATCAGCTGGAAACTATACAGTAGATGGAGCAATAAGCAGAAGGCCAAGTCCACTGTGTAGTGACTGTGCCAGGGTACCGCACGGAACCTGCCATCCACTGTATAGTTTCCGGCGTAGAGGGCTGCACAAAACAGCAGCTCAGTGGGGGTGCCAGGTGTTGAACCCCCACCAATCTGATATAGATGACCTACCTGGGAGGACAGGTCCTCATTGCCTAAGAACCAGAAAACCCCTTTAAATCTGAGACATACGTAGGTACACTTTAGATTTTTATGGGGGCTGTATTATGGCTGTGTACTAGAGATTCATAAAAAAAAACATGCATAAGGCAGAAAACTAAGAATGATCTGCCGCTGAATAGTACTACAATATATGTAAAATGCTTACACATAATCAACCACAAAAGAAAAAAATACTGACAGTCAATAAATAAGTGCATAAGTAACAAAGTGTTCGCTAATAATTTATAAAGAACCTGACAGCTAGCTGTCAATGTGGTCATACATTTCCAGGAGGAATAACACAGGAATGGCACAATGCAGATTTCCAAGTAAAGAAGCTCCAGAACTATTATTTCATGGAGCTCTTCAACACCTCATGTCATGCACTTAAGGGTCCGCAAATGTTCTGCGGATCCACAAAACACGGACACTGGCAATGTGCATTCCGCAATTTGCCGCACATCGCCGGCACTATAATAGAAAATGCCTAATCTTGTCCGCAATTGCGGACAAGAATAGGACATGTTCTATTTTTGGGCGGAAACGGAAGCACGGATCTGCAAATGCGGACATTCCAACCCCATTGAAAATTAATGGGTCTGCACCCGTTCCGCAAAATAGCGGAACGGATGCAGACCCATTTTGTAGACGTGTAAATGGACCCTAAAGGAGTTTTCCTGGAGTGGATTACTGACGACTTATCCTCAGGAGCAATTTATGTCACGTTCATCGGTCACATGGCTTAGTTGCAGCTCAGCCCCATTCAAGTGAACGGGCCTGGGTTGCCATACCAAGCGCATCCACTATACCAGTGTTTCCCAACCAGTGTGCCTCCAGCTGTTGCAAAACTACAACTCCCAGCATGCCCGGACAGCCTTTGGCTGTGCGGGTATGCTGGGAGTTGTAGTTTTGCAACAGCTGGAGGCACACTGGTTGGGAAACACTGAACTATACAATGTGCGGCGCTGTGCTTGGTATGCTGTGAGAAGGCTGCAGCGCTCACTGGAGAGCTGTAGCCTCTTAAAGGGGTTATCCAGACTATATAAATGTCCCCCATATGCCAGGCCCCTCACAATGAATATACTTACCTGGCTCCCCAGATTCGTGCACGGGGGGGGGGGGGGGTTTAGCCAATGGCAGGCGGGGACGAGCCTCAACAGCTGATTAGCGATTGTGCCTGGTGTAGGAGCCCCACCAATCTGACACTGATGACCTATCCTGAAGATACATCATCAATATTGTACTCCTGAAACCCCTTTAAAGGGGTTGTCCCATCTCAGGCAATGGGGGCATATTGCTAGGATATGCCCCCATTGTCTGATAGGTGCGGGTCCCACCGCTGAGACCCGCACCTATATCGAGAACGGGGCCCCGCAAGTGCCTGGCTCAGCTATTTCCGTCGGCCCCACGGAAATGAATGGGAGCCTGGGCCGCGCATGCGCAGTACGCTCCTATTCACTTCTATGGGAGCAGCGCTTGGTGGTGGACGGACCCCGGGAAATCTGGGGTCCTCCAGATACAGCTCTCCCCTCTTCGTTCTCGATATAAGTGCGTGTCCCAGCTTAGACAATGGGGCATATCCTAGCCATATGCCCCCATTGTCTGAGATGGGAATACCTCTTTAAATAAAGGCCAAAAGGATTAAAAATAAAATTTTGAAAAACACGAATATCACTTTACATCAAAATTTACTAGCATTATCCTTTTCCATGGCACCTGTGACATTCTGAACCAAGACAAGTCTTACGCCCCTTGCAGACGAGCGTGAGCGGATCAGGTCCGAATGTGTTCAGTGAAAAATGCGCGATTTCGCCACCAAGTTTATTCAGTTTTGTATGCGATCGCGTTCTGTTCAGTTTTTTTTCGCGCGGGTGCAATGTAATTTAATGCGTTTTGCACGCGCGTGATAGAAAAAAACTGAAGGTATACAAACAACATCTCTTAGCAACCATCCGTGAAAAACGCAAGCAAGTGCGGATGAGATTTTCACGCAGCCCCGTTCACTTCTATGGGGGCAGCGTTGCATTAAAAACGCTGAATATAGAACATGCTGCGATTTTCACGCAACGCACAAGTGAGGTGTGAAAAACAACGCTCCTGTACACAGAACCATTAAAATGAATGGGTCCGGATTCAGTGCGGGCGCAATGCGTTCACATCACGCATTGCACCCGCGCGGAAAACTCACTCGTCTGCAAGGGGCCTTACGTCTCATGTATTTCTGCCAACACATCAGTCCATATACGGATACCAGGCACATCATAATTCCCATCCTGGCTTTTTAAGGCCCGAAGTTTAGTCAATATGGAGTCTTTCACAGCTGCAGGCCCTTCCATGAGATGTTTATAATGATCCAGCAGTCCTTCAAAAGATAGTCTGAAGGTGTCACTAACCCATTTACCACGGTTTACATCTGGTTCCATACTACTCCCTAGCTTTTCCAAATGATTCATGTACTCGTGCCTGAACCTGGAGGACATGAAGCTCAACCTTGCCAGGCCCTGGCACTTTACATTCAAGAAAAATCCAATGCGGAGGTCATCATTTGACAGAACCCAATCCAGTAGAAGATCAGATAACAGGTTCTGGTGTTCAGAGTCCAAAGCATCATTAGATAGAAGTATAGCTTCTACAAGGTGGTAGACATGTGGTTTGGAAATCCGGCCAAGAAAATGTGAGACAATAGAGGACTTCTGGTTGTCTTCTGACACCTTCAGCCTTCCCTCTAAGCTGCTTCTCAATAGTTCAGCTTGTGTCATTAGTACAGGGTTGTCCAGTGGCTCCTGCAATCCTTTGGAAGCCAATAGGGGAAGAGACAGAAGTAGTTCTGAAGCCACCTTCTGGGATATAAAATGGGTTAAAGACGTGGATTCAGCACCTTTGGTATCTGAATTTCGGAGCAACTCAGTTACGTATTTGAATACGGGATCAGGAAGAGACTTGTTCTGGAGAAGAGACATACACAAGATATCTCTACCCTTACCAAGGTCATCAAACGTAATGCAATGGTAGTTTTTCATGCAACAAGAAAGCTCCTGGTTTTTTGCTGTAAGATGAGCTTCAATTGAGTTTCTAAGAGAATTATTAGCCTTGTACCGATGGTGGACATGTTGAAAATAGCTTCCCCATTCAAGAGCTCTTTGTACATGGAGGATATCCCAATCTTTGGCATGGGCACTTGGAGATAAAGCAAGCACCTCAATAAATTGGTCTAAATTGTCCAGCAATGTCATCAATCTCCCAGCCATGGTGCTCTGATGTCCAACTAAATCATAGAAAGATAAGCAGAGGAAAACAACGTAAGCAGATTAAGTAATCAAGTAACCAGCCTGTAAAGATGATAAACAAAAAAAAACTGTGGGTCACATATATATTATAGATGATGGAGTCACATATAGATGAGAGATGATGATGGGGATTACATAGATTATAGATTATGCAGGACACATGTAGATGGAGATGATGGGAGTCAAATAAGTTATAGATGATGATGGGGGTCACATCTATATTATACAGTGCCTTGCAAAAGTATTCACCCCCCTTGACTTTTTTCGTATTTTGTTACATAAAATAATAACA